>NC_133619.1:421080976-421826601 GCF_048593235.1 Sminthopsis crassicaudata
TTAAAACAACTGTATTACCACACATCAATCAGATTGGTTAATATGCCCCTCCAAAAAATAGGAAAATCATAAACATTGGAAAGGATGTGAGAAAACTGGAACACTAATACATTGTTGATGGAGTTATGAGGTGATCCAATCATTCTGGAAGACAATATGGAACTATGCCCAAAGTAATATAAAAGTGTGCATATTCTTTGATCCAACAATACCATTGCTACATATATATCCCAATGGCACTCAAAAAGAGGGTAGGGAAGAATCTATTTGTGGAAAAATATTTATAGCAGCAGAGGATACCCATCATTTTGGGAATTGTTAAATAAGCTGTGGTACATGATTCCACATATGTATAATATTCCATTGAGCTGTAAGAAATGACAAGCAGTATGATTTCTGAAAAACCCTGAAATTCTTACATGAACTAATACAAAGTGAAGTGAGCAGAACCAGTAAATATTGTACACAATGCAATGACTTGGTTAATCTTAGCATTAAATTGAGCTGAGACTGGGTTATATCAGTAATAACTTTGGGGAAAGTAATTTTGGTCCAATAACAAGATAAGAAACTAGATTGCAAGCGAAAAAAATAGAAAATAGTGTGAGAGATGCTGGAACTCTGTCTTCCCAAAAATCAGCCCGAGTCAGGATAATCAAAAGTTTTTATTCTTGGTCTTTTGAGGTCGAGGTCAGGGGATTAGATCTAGCAATCTCCACACCTCCTTCTTCTCTCTCCACCACCAGGAAAATGCCTCAATTTCCTCCTCCTACTCTGCCCACACAAGTCACTTCCCCTTCTTTGTCCACACCCACCAATTAAGCCAGCACAGAATAGTTGGGGAGGGTCATCCTTCAAACATGTTAATAGAGATTTGTCCAATTGGCAATTAATTATCCAAGTACATTTGCTCAGTTCTAGCCCTTTACAGAGAGGAAATAAAGCAAAGGTATCTATTGTAGACATCACTTTTTAAGGAAGTTAGCTATAAAAGGAGGGCCATCTTTTGATCCATATCCTGATCTATATCTCACCACTGGACAACAGTGGTTCTAAAAGAGAAAGTGAAGCAAGTGATTTTCCACAACCCACCCTCAATTAATCCAACTCACTTGCATTTCATGGCATCACTTTTGTGAAGTTATGGTTCTCTGAGAATGAAGAACAAAAGCAACTAAAAAGGAGAAGAGATTTAGAACAAAAGAAAAAAATGAAAGGATAAAGTGAGAATATTTTTGAAAATAGCAAAGGCATGACCATGCTTGTAGACCAATTAATTGCAGAAGATGAGATTAAAGAGAATCACTTGAGCAAGTGAAAATATTCATTTTGGTGAGGAACAAAGCCAATTTATTCACATGAGACAGACAAAACGATGTAGAATTTAGCTTCTTACTTTTTCATGTCATGAACTCATTTGGCAATCTCTTCTAAAGATTAATGTTTTTAGTTGAAAAAATTAAAATACATGAGATTATCAAATTTATATTTAAATGTAATCATCAAAACATGTTTTGATCATTTAAAGCAATATGGAATCAATGTAGCAATTTTTTGTGAGGGAGTGATGTAATCAAATCTATTTTGGGGGGGTATTTGGCAATGAATAATGAAGAGAACAGAAATTTGAGAAAGGGAAAGCCTTCAGAGAGCTGAAAATTCCTTTTCTTCTTTATCATAACATCTTTAAGGTACTAATAATAGTGTGACAAGGAAAGCTTTCTTTCTCAGTGCAGGCCAGGCTAACCTCCTTGTATTCAATAGTGACAGAGGATAGACACAATTTCCAAAGCTGGATATGGCATCTGGAAATACTGTGGTAGTTAATAATAGTCAATGACTAGAGAGTGTGAGTTTAAGTGAGGTATCAATTTGCCTAATCACTGCAGAATAAATCCAGTCCACAAAGGGGAAAAAAACATTGGGCATTCTTAGTTATCAGCAGCATCAGTAACAAAGTAAGTTAATTATCACATTATGCTTATATTTTATCTCCATATAGTTTTCTTTCTTGTTTCAGGATATTTTGTATTTTTTTAATGAAATAAAGCATGCATACTGTTGCCATCAGATCTCAAAAGTAAATGGAAAATCATGTCTCTTCAACTAAAAAAAAAAAAAAAAATAGCTGTAGTTACAGATGTTTATCATAGAAAATACATTCTCCTAGCCCTTGGGAAAAATAATAAACTGGAGGCAGAGGGAATCCTTTCAAATAAAAGCTTCTATACTATTTTTGTGATTATGACTGAAGAATAAATGGATATAAAATATTCATTAATTGATCCCATTCTTTTCCCTCTAGCCTTCTCTTTAGCCACTCCTCTATTGATTCCCTCCTTTCTACCAACAATAAATGTTCATGTAGACTCTCTGTCTTTCTGTCTCTCTGTCTCTCTGTCTCTCTGTCTCTGTCTCTCTGTCTCTGTCTCTCTGTCTCTGTCTCTGTTTCTCTCTCTCTCTCTCTCTCTCTCTCTCTCTCTGTTTATATATATATATATATATAAATGTATATATACACATGTGTGTAATATATATATATATATATATATATATATGTGTGTGTGTGTGTGTGTGTATCTACATATATACACACATATATACAAATACACAGATATCTCAATATCTTCAATGTGTCAAAGTATTATACCCTTTTTCTTTTCAGTCATAAACTTCTGGAAAATATTGAGTCAAAAGAATAGGGACCATCTTGGCATGATGGGAACTTTAGTATTAGATTAGGGCTAAGAACCTAGATATGCCACATCCCCTATCTATGTGACCTTGGATTATTCATTAAACTTCACTCAGTAACTAAAGTATTCATTTGTAAGCAAAGGAATTTGGAATACATGGCCTCTAAAATCCCTTCTTGCTACCAGGGATTACCAACAATAAGCATGTTAAACAAAAGCAACAGATAGATGGTTTGTGTTAATGTGAAAGGGAATTATCTTTATCACAAGATTCTCTAGAAGTATACCAATGCAATAAAAGATGGTAAGCTTCACTTTTTTAAAAAGAGCTTGTATCTTTAGGGAAAGTTTATCTTATCAGTTACTAAGTGGGTCAGAGGTCATTGGAAAAGGAAATAGAACCCAAGTAGATTAAGTATATTGAAAGAAGACAAACTCCTCCCAGTTAAATGGTGTTAATTACATACGTGCTGAAGAGAAAAGAGTAGGGACTGGGTCAAGCAGCAGTCCTGTGTTTTCTTTAATTTTTCTCCCTTCCCCAATACAACTAAAACAATTTTTTTTTTGTATTTTTTTTTTTTTTTGCTTTCTTCACCAACCTTAACTTATTTGGAGTCTTAATGCTCTTGATGTGAATCTTAAGAATTGTGCAAATACTCATTTCTTTTTTATCCAATCATTCCCTGTCTTTGCTTTCAATTTCTGTATGTCATTAAAATTTAAATTAAAAGATAATAAGCCTGTGAAACCTCTGCCTTTTCTTCCTCCTTGAAATATTGTTTTTGCTTTATCTTCATAATTTCAGTCTAGAAAACTTCTAATTCCACCCTGGCTATTTTTGTTCTATATAGTTTTAATCCAAGGAATCCCATTTTTCCCTTCCCCCCCCCAAAAAAAATGCCTACAAATTGCTTGATCAAAATTATAGGCACATGATAGTCTTTTTCTCCTTAATCACAAAATCTAGACTAAAAAGATTCATACTCTATCCCTGCCAAGATTCCTATAATTCTTACTTTCTAGGGGCTGAAATAGTGCTAAAATTTAAATTATCATTACTAAGGAGTTTAAAACTGAAAGATCACAGTTGTTTTTTAAGAACAAAAGTATCAAAATGAAAGGTATAAGCCAGATATTATACTCTTAGTTTTTTTTTTTTTTAATTCAACTTTATTCATTGAAATATACTGCCTCTTCTAAGATAGGCCAGTAGGAAATTACTAAGTACTACAACATGCCCTTAAAAGATCCATTAGGAGAAAACTAGGTTTCACTGAAAACCAAAAAATGAGAGGAATCTAGAAGAGATTGAAATGGCAGAAATGGAGGCTCAGCATAGTGAAAAGGGACTATATAGGTGAGAGCTAAAATCCAAATTAGGAGGATATTTAGTAATTAAATAAGATAAAGTAAGGTCAACGAATTTTAAAATCACATAGTATTTGAAGCATTAGAATAAATGTTTTGCCTTTCAGAAAAGAACACTTCTATTAGATCCCTTTGGGATATGTACTTAATGTATTTTCAATGAGATGTAGTTTAAATAAAAAGACAACAAACTATAAAATCCAAAGACCTGTATTTTATATCTAGCTCTATCACTAATTGGCTCTATAATATGGGGCAAATAGCTTCTCTAGTCTTCAGTTTTCTTACTCAGCTTGAAAATTGTATACAATAAAGAGAAGCTAAGCCTTACTTGCTTTACTTCTACTACTCGTTGCTTCTATTTTTTTTTTTTTAATTTATGGGGTTTTTTAGCTGAAACCTGAAATTATTTGCTTTCATATTTAACCAGCTTTGTTAATATGGCTTTAAAATTGAATGTCACTCAATTTCTGAATACCACAAACTAGAATACATTCTTCTTCAATGGATTTAGGCAGACAAAGAAACACATTAAAATAAAATCTTGTTCCTTTTGCTAGATATATAGTCTCCAAGTTAAGCTGTGCAAAAAAATACAATAAGAGTCACAGGGGGTAAGAGCAATGGGATTCCTTTATATTAAATCCACAGCAGTGGAAGTCTTTAGTGCTTCAGCTAAGCCTAACAACATACAATCCACTTTTGTGCTGATTTTGAATAATATGAGCATATTGTTTGAATTCTTAAAGCAAAATAGAAATGAAAGCATAGGAAGATTTTTCTCCCCAACTCCTATTAAAAAATAAAATTCTACATATTGAATAAAACTGTTGGAAACCATGGTGGCAAAAGCCAAGGATACTCATATATAAACAGTGAAAGATCTGTTATTACCAAATGATGTCTTAATAATCCAAAAAAATAGAAATAAGATAGTAAAATAAGCTACTCTGGGAATCATGAAACAATGAGACATCAATTATCCTTATATTTGAGATGATGCCAACATTTACATATATGTATATATACACACACACATACTAAGAAAATGCAGAGATACATTCTAACTATATGAATATGTCCATATATCACACATAATTTGTAACACACACTCGCATATATTGTCATGGGCTACACTTTACTAAAAAGAAAAATAACCAAGAACACAAAAGTGATTTAAATTATAGAAGAATAAAGAAATAATAGTTTAATCAGGTAAAAATGATTACTGTGTTATATACTATATAACTATACTATATACTATAGATCTTTATAGAAATAAATGTCTGTGTATTGTGTAATCTCACATGGAAAATGAACTGGAGCATTCAATAAATATTTTTGGACTGATAATTTAGGCTTAAAAAGAACACAGAGTTTCAGATTTGTTTTCACTCATGGACTTCATTCTGTGTACATATAAAAAGTAATGTTCAAAATTGAGAAAATGAATCAATTTATATCTACATTAATATCTAAAAGTACATCAATTCCCCACCTTGCTTTGGCTTAGAGCAGGATACACAAAAAATGATAACAACAAGAAAAAACACTCATATCCACTAGTACATATATCCATTTTTTTTTAAAAAGTGAAGGTTTTTTTTTTTTAAATCTAATAAATTCCCTTATTAAAGGAGTGGGGGGGGGGGGAATATCATATTCTTTACTGCCTCCCTGCTGAGAAACTTCCTAATTGTGAAAACTGTTAATAAGGATGAATGCTATGCATTTCCCATATACTCTTTATTATTTTCTTAGTATAAAACAAATGTTGAAATACTGAAATTGTCAAAAGATACTCCCCAAAAATATTGTCTGCTTTCAATATACAGCCTTTCCCCTTAGCTGAAGATTGAGCACTACAGTGAGTTCAAAAGATAGCAAAATAGATGTAAATCTTCAAGCACAAAGTCAGAACCTGATTTTATTGTTTGTTTCCTTTCTCTTCTGGCACTCTATGAGCCTTACTCTGAGTTTTTCCTCCTTGCTGTCTAGAGAAAAAGTGAGAAATTGACTTAATAACAGATGTTTCTCTTTTACTTGTCAATCAAACTATCTTTTCTGGCTCGATGAATAATGCCATGAAAATGATAGGCAAGCAAATAGCTTTGTTTATGATACCTACAAACTTGAAGATAAAATTTAAAAGTTCACTTTACATAGTATAAGGACTATAAATCATACATGAAAAAAATACAGACTCAAGTAAAGGGAGAGTGTGGTTAAGGGCTTAAAGCACATATGTTAAAATGTTATATTTCATATATTACATATAAAATATAAATTACATATGTCAAAATGTTATATTAATTCTTTTCTTAAGCTAATAATGTATTTCCTCAATTGAGTGATGCTGTATTTTTTTAAGCTTTTTTATTTTCAAAATACATACATAGATAGTTCTCAACACTCACTTTTGAAAAGTCTTTTCTTCCAAATTTTTTCTCCCTCCTTTCTCTCCACCTGCAATTCTTCTATATATATATTTCTACAATTATCATGCTGCAAGTCCTACAACAGTCTTATGATGTCTCAGAGAATCCAATGATTCCTGAGGGTTTTAAAGTCCAACAATTTTTGATGTCCATGAGTCAAACGTCATAACTGCCATGCTCTTTCAGTGGTGGGAACAGTCAGCAACAGAACCACCCGATGTTTCTTGGATCTTCTCCTTCGTTTCAAGGGTCTGCTCCATCTCTCTCCAATGGACAAGGTGAATACGGTTCATTGGCACCCATCTGATTCCTTCCCATCTGTAGAGATACAAGCAAATCTTCTCCCTCAAGCAGTTAACCTATCTGGTCCCTTCCATTCACCACTTTCTGGGTCTCTCCACATGACCTGATAATTATCTAAAGATAGTGGAGTTACTTGCACTGGACACTGCCCTTCAGATGGGTTATAAAACCTGTCTGCCAGAGCCAGTGCATCTTTGTCAAAAATTTAAAAAAATTAATGGTATAGAGAACTAAATTTAAAAGTTCTCTAGGTTTGCCTGTGGCTCCTCCTTTCTTTGTTTTCAGAGGAGTATCTTAATGTCTCTGTTTCTTCTGTCTACTATTGCCTGACCTTGAGGATTAAAAGGTATGCCAGTGGTATGTAAAATCTTATACTGTGCACAAAAGTGTACAAAATGTTTAGAAGTATATGCAGGTCCATTGTCTGTTTTTATTGCTTATGGCACACCCATAATTGCAAATGCTTGTATAAGGAATTCAGTGACCACTCGGGCTGTCTCTTTTGCTGCTGGTATTGCAAAAATGAATCCTGAAAAGGTGTCTACCACAAGGTAGATAAAAGATTGCAAAAATGAATCCTGAAAAGGTGTCTACCACAAGGTGGATAAAAGATAGATGACCAAAAGGTTTATAATGGGTTACATACATTTGCCAAACTTCATTAGGTCTCAAACCACTAGGGTTCTTCCCTGGAGGTAGTGTAGGAGCATTGAAAGGAAGGCAAGCTGGACAGGCTTTTACTATGTTCCTAGTTTCTTCTCTTGTTATTCCAAATTGTAAACGTAAAGCTTAGGCAGCCTGATGATATTTAGAATGAGATCCTTGGGCTTCTTGAAATAAAGGAGTATTGGCTAACATAGTTAAAAGGCTATCTGCCTTTGAATTACCATCAAAAATAGGACCTGGAAGTCCACTATGAGAGTGGACATGCAAGATATAAATCTTACATGGATGCTTTCTCACTTGCTCTTGAAGTTCTTTAAAGAGCTGATAGATATTGAAGGCTATAACTTTTATTTGGGCTGTGGCAATTCTTTGTACCACACCTACTGAATAGGCTGAATCAGATATTATATTTATGTCTCCTGGATAATAAGTAAGAGCTAGAATGATTGCATACAATTCATTCTGCTGAGTGGACTGAAAAGGAGTTCTGATTACTTTCTTTATAGTTAAGTCACAAGGATATACAACAGAAATATTATGTTTGGATGCATCTGTAAAGATAGTTGGTCCTTTAAGAGGGACTTTAGAAACTTTTTCTTCAAGAATCCATCACCAATTATGTAACAGTCTGGTTATCTTTAATGGAGACCCATGTGTAAAATTTGGAGCCATGGCAAATAAAATTTGCCACTCTGGGATGGTTTCACAGCACACATTAACTTGTGCATTAGTATAAAAGGTATATATCTTGTCAGGTCTTATCCCAGATAATTGTACTGCTTGCTTAATGGCCTTTAATAAAATTCTAGCCACAAGCACTGGGTAAGAAGTAAGGCTTTGTCTGGTTGTCCTGGGAGGTTCACCCACTCTATCACACTGTCTCCTTGATGAAGTACTACTGTGGGTGCCTCATGTGTAGCAAAAACTGATATTTCCAAGAGATTTTGAGTGACTCTTTCAACGACATTGGATAAAGCCAGTTCAACTTCTCTCAAAGCCTTTTGAGCTTCTTTTGTAAGCTGGCGTGGTGAATTTAAAACAGTGTCTCCTCTTAAAATGTCATATAATGGTTGCAGTTTATAGGTAGCCAAGTCTAACACGTGATGCATCCATTGGATATCTCCTATCAATTTCTGGAAGTCATTTAAGGTGTTTAGCTTTTCTGTTCTTAAGGAGAGTTTTTATACTATAAGCACCTTAGGATATACTTCATATCTTAAATATTGAAAAGGAGCATGTCTTTGAATTTTTTTCTGGAGCTATTCCTTTGTGTTTCTATGGTTTTTTGTAGACATGCTTCTAACATTTGTTCCTCAGGTGCACATCCCAATATATAATCCATGTAATGTAATAACATTACTTTTGGAAATGCTTTTCTTACTGGACTAAGAGCAGCAGCAACATACATTTCACACATAGTATGGCTGTTGTTCATTCCCTGTGGCAAAATTGTCCATTCATATCTTTCATAAGGCTCAGCTAAGTTAACACTGGGCACTTAAAGGCAAATCTTTTTATATCCTCATTATCTAGAGGGATAGAATAGAAACAATCCTTAATGTCTATAACCCAAAAAGGCCATTCTCTAGGCAATTGAGTAGGAGATGGGAGTCCAAGTTGAAGAGTTCCCATAGTTTCCATCTGTTCATTTACCTTTTTTAAATCAGTCAACATCCTCCATTTTCCAGATTTCTTTTTTTACAACAAATAATGGGGAAATCTAAAGACTTAGAGAAGGTTGTAAGTATCCTTGGTCAAGTTGCTCCTGTACTATATCTAATAAGGCCTGAATTTTTATCACTACCTATAGGCCACTGTTCTATCCACACTGATGTATAAGTTTTCCATTGGAAAGGAACAGGTGAAAGTGTTCGCAGGTCTTCATCAGCAGCCTTACCTAAAAAACCAAAGTACTCATTTTTAATCCTAATTGTTGTAAAATGTCTCTTCCTCACCAATTGATGGGGATTTTTTCAACTATAAAAGGATTAAAAACTCCTGTTTCACCTTCAAATGTCCATCTTAAAGGGGTAGCACTAACTTCAGCTGCTATTGATCCTCCTAACCCAGACATGTAGGTGTCTGCAATACTCTTTGGCCAGTGACTGGGCCGGTTGGCACCTCTAATGACTATGCAATCTGCACCTGTGTCTACCAGTCCTCCTAATGGTATGCCATTTATATAGATGGTGAGTATAGGTCAATCAGCTGTCACAGTTGTTATCCAATATTTTCATGGGTTTTTCTGCTTGGAGTCAGAGCATGGGTGACTGTCACCAGATTGCTTATTAGGGGTCTGTATCAATAAACCTGATGCCACTATTTCTCCAAGTTGATAAGTTACACATTGTCTACCTGTGTTTGTGACTGTGATATTATCAACACATTTCCCAGTTTCCCACATCAGTGTATGGATGGACATTGTTTTGTAAGTACTCTCAGGAGGTGAAATGGTCAAGCCTACTATGCCTGGAGACAAGGGGTCCTCCCTAATTGTAATCCCTTTCTTCTATCAAATTGCTTCTTGGCTGAATGATTGTATAATCCCTTTCTCCCATCAGATGGCTTCCTGGCTGATTAGTCATGTCTGGGTATTGGACTTCTAGGCACTCTCTGGGGGTGGCATTGGCTGCCATCATGCTCCAAGTGTATTTTGCCTGGGGCCCTGGAGCTGGGCCCCTCATCCCGTTTCCTTGAATCAGTCTACACTCTGATGCCCAATGGAGTCCTCTGTTGCATTTTGAACATGGGGTATTGGGTCTTGTTCTCCCACCCTGTTTTCTCACTCTGTCTCTCTGCCAACATTGAGCTTTCAGATGCTCTACTTTACCACATTGAAAGCATTGACAAGTCTCTCTGGAAGTCCCTTGCCACTGTCTTCCCATGTTAGGATCTTGGGAAGTCTCCATCATAGCCTGGCTATAAAAGGCATTTGTGCCCACTGTGGCACAGCGTCTTATGATCTCCTCTAAAGGAGCATCCTTGTGTAGACCTATATAATCTTTCTGCAAACTTCATTAGCATTTACTTTAGCAAGTTGCCTTATCAAAATGTCGGTTGTTACTATATTTTCACCATTAGTCCATATGATAGCTGTCTGCAAATGTTCCATGATATCAGCAAAGGTTCATTTGATCCTTATACAATTTTTGTCAAAGTCTCACCCTTGTAGTTTTTACTGGGGAGAGAAGCCCATGCTTTGATAGCAGCAGCAGCAGTTTGCTCATATGCTGTTATGGAGTAATTAATCTGTACTGAAATTTCTGCATAAAAACCTACACCTGCTGGTTGGTCACAGATGATTGAAGTATTAACTCCACTTTGACTATTTTGTTGGGCTTGTATCCTACAGAGCTCATTATATTCAGAAAGATACAACAAGTTTTGTCCAGGTTCTAAGCATACCCTTGCTATAGATTTCCAGTCACTAGGGGCTAAGACTTCATAAGCCAAATTCTGTACTAACATCTTAACATAAGCTGATATAGCCCCATAAAGAGTGAAAGCCTTTTTCAGTTCTTTGAGGATGTCTATATCAAAAGGAGCATATCTTTTACTTTCTTGACCTGAAGAGTTAAACTGTTGAATCACTGGATAAATTTGGAGCCTCAGATCACCACCTATTTCCTTTCCTTCTTCTGTAGCTTTAAGTACTGTTTTTTGCAATCTAGTCATAGGAGGAAGTGATTGCTGGGGGGGGAGGTACTGGTGATATCACCACTTCTCCCACTACTCCTCTTTCCTCCATCCCAGAAGGTGGAGTTGATGGGGGCCTGTCAATAATCTGCTCCCTAAGCAGGGTGGAAGCTGCCTCAAGAGAGCTAGAATCACCATGCCCTTGAAACTCATGTAAGTTCTCAGGCCTTGAACAATGTCTTGAGACTGTTCATTGTCTTCCTTTTTTTCCTCACACTTCCTCATCTGGCTGTTTCTAAAACTTTTCCTTTTTCTACAGTTTGAAAGATTGTTTAAGGCCAATTGAATTATGTTGTACATATAAAATGCTTCTGTGGAATGAATAAGGACCTCTATTGTTGTAGAATTCGCAAAGTTGTTGTCCAACAAGTTTCCAATTATCTACATTTATTTCTTCTTCCTCTAAGAATCAAGGGAACATGTGTTTTAATGAACCCAAGAGTCTAGCAATCTGTTGCCAGGTTATAATTAAATCTTTCCCCTCAACTTAAGCATGTTTTCTATAGTGCCACTTTGGGGTGGGAGTGAGGGTGGGGGTGGAGATGGGGCTGGGGATAGGGGAGAATCTTTTCCTAACATCTGCCTCATTTCAGCTATAAAAGATTACTAGTTTAGCACTTAACAAAGTAAGATCCTTGTTTGTCTATTAAAATACTCACCTAATTTCCTGGTCACCAGAAGACTTCAGTGAAAGTAGGGTGCTTGGCCCACAAGTTGGACACCAATGTTGTGCCCATGTTAGTATATCTTAGAATCAGCTGGAATCAGGATAAGCAAAAGTCTTTATTCTTGGTCTTTGGGGGTCACTGTCAGGGGAATAGATATAGTAATCTCCACACCACCTTCCTCTCTCTCCACTGACAAAGAATGATCCTCCTTCTCCTACTCCACCCACTGATCTCTCCTCCCTTCTCTTACCACACCCACAAATCAAGCCAGCATAGAGTTGAGTAGGGTCATCCTCCTAACATATTAATAGAGAATTGTCCAATAGGTAATTAGCCTTAAGTGCTAGGTTAAGTGCATCTGCTCAGTTCTAGCCCTTTACACTTGGAAAAGGAAGGCAATTCCTTAAAAAATGCAATTGCCCAAATGCAAAAAAAAAAAAAAAAAAAAAAAAAAAAAAAAAAAAAACATTGAAGCAAACAACACTTTCAACAACTGGAAAATATTCAAATATTAACTGAAGAAAATCACACATTAAAAACTAGAACAGAGCAAATAGAAACGATAAGACATGAAGAATCAGTCAAGCAAACTAAAAAGAATGAACAAATGAAAGAAAATATGAAATACCTCATTAGAAAAACAGCCTACCTGGAAAATAGTTCTAGGAGAGACAATTCAAAAGTCATTGGTCTAGCTGAATGCCATGACCAAAAGAAGACTCTGGATATTATTTTTCAAGAGATCATCAAAGAAAACTGCCCAAATAGTCTATTAACAGAATGGGAAATAGTCATTAAAAGAACTCATCAATCACCCTTAGAAAGAAATCCACAAGGAAAACTCCAAAGAACATTGTTGAAAAATTCCAAAACTATAATCTCAAGAAAAAAATACTGCACACTGCCAAATAATAATAATCAAATATCAAGGAGCAACAGTAAGGATTACCCAGGATCTGTTAGCTTCTGCATTAAAAGATCAGAAAGCCTAAAATACCATATTCTGGAAAGCAAAGGACCTGGGTTACAACAAGAATTAACTATCCAGTGAGACTAAGCATCATCTTTCAGAGAAGATGAGGGGTCTTCAATGAAGTAAGGGACTTTCAATCATTCCTACTGAAAAAAAAAAAAAGAACTAAATAGAAAATTTATTCTACAACCTCAAGAAAAGTATAGAAAGATAAACAGGGAGAAAATATATTCATTGAAAATTAAATTATTTATGTCCCTAAATTAGAAACTGGGGAAAAGAGATGGGGGCATCACATGAACAGAGGGTATGTTGTGAATGGATTCTGATGTGATGATATCAAAGAAAGTGGGAAAAGGTCTGTACTGGAAGAACAAAGATGAGATGTAATAGCATAAATTAGGTCACATGAAGAGGCATAAGAGACTTATTACAATAAAGGGAGAGAAGGGAGAAGACAAGCATTTTCTGAAGCTTAATTTCATCAGGTTTGGCTTAAAGAGAGAACAATTTAATTATTCAGTTGAATATAGACATTTATCTAACCCTATAAAGAAGGAGGAGGAGAAAGAAGAAAGAAAAGGGAGGAGCTAGATAGAAAGAAAAGCAGGAACATTAAGGAAAAAAAGGTAAGAGAAGGAAGGAGACTGATAGAAAATAAAGTAGTAGGTGAGGTGGGTTTTAAAAAAAGCACTAATAAGAAGAGAGTGGAGAGAGAGAACAAAAGTATATACAGGGGAGAAAATAGGATGGAAGGAAATACAGAGGTAGTAATCACAATTGTGAATGTGAATGGGATGAACTCTCTTATACAATGGAAGTGGATTAAAAAATAGAATCCTACAATATGTTGTTTACAACACAGAGAGACATATACATTGTAAAGATAAAAGGCTGGAATAGAATTTATGATTCAGCTGATACAAAAGCAGAGGAAACAATTCTGATCTCAAATAAAGCAAAATAAAAACAAAAGAAATAAGGAAGGACAGTACATATTGATAAAGGACACCATAAACTGTGAGGTAGTAACAATATTAAATGTATATGCAACAAGTGATAGAGTTTATAAATCTATATAACGTATTAAGTCAGTTACAGGAAAAAATAGCAAAAGTATATTAGTGAGGAACCTCAACCTTCCCCTCTCAGAATCAGACAAATCTAACCACATAATAAATAAGAAAGAAACTAAGGAAGTAAATAGGATCCTAGAAAACCTGCATATGAATAGACCTCTGGAGAAAATTGAATAGACACAGAAAGGAATACACCTTTTTTGGCAATATGTGGCACCTAGACAAAAACTTCATGTATGAGGGCATAAAAATCTCACAATCAAAATCAGAAAGGCAGAAATAGTAAGTGCTTGCTTTTTTTTTTTTTTTTTTTTTTTTTTTTTTCTGAGGCAATTGGAGTTAAGTTTGCCACTGAACTCTGAAGTCTTCCTGACTTAGGAGCTTGTACTGTAACCACTGCACAACCTAGCTACCCCTCTTTTTCTCATTTTAAAAGAAATATTATAACTCCAGAGAAAATAATGCTCTCCATTTTGATTGTGAGCAAAGACTGGGTGAGTTCAGAAAGATTTTTCCTGATCTCAGCTACTAGTATGCTGGCAAATCAGTACTCTATCAAATCTCAGTGGCCAAAGAGAAGGCAAAACTTTATACTGATCAATGACTTCAGAAATAATACAAGTAAAAGTAACCTAGCCACAAATTTTACTCTGCTGATATCCTATTCCTAGAGAATATTGTTGGTGAAAATTCACTGTTTCGTATACTCTACTACCACAACTTAGAACCCCCTAGCTTCCTTCAAAATTAAACTTAGGTTACATCTCTTGCTTGAATCCTAATCTACCCCAGTTGTTGTTATTCTCTACTTCCTGAAATATTTTTGTATACACTTTCAAATAGAGTATAAAGTCATTTAGGGTAGGGACAATTCCATTTTATTTTATTTTATTTTATTTTATTTTATTATTTTTTTTGTGTGTGTGGTCCAAGCAACAGAGACTTGTGCATAATGCTAAATGAATGTTTCTTGACTAGTTGGTGATATTTTATTTTGTATTTATTTATCAAAGTACTTATTTTATTCTTCAATGGAAAATAAATTACCTGAGAGCAAAAACTTTGTATGTTTGTTTGCTTTTAATGTGTCTCTGTTATGTACAAGTCACATATGAAATGAACTTCATTGAAATATGTTTTTAAACTTTCCTTCCTGCAGTTGATTTTCAGGACATTTGACCTGAATTACACTATAACCTTTGATACTCTGTGTAAGGAATGAGATTTATTTAATCTAATTGGGGCCCAGGATCCTGCTGTGGCATATTTCACTAAAAACTCTGAATTCCTCATAGTTTTTAATCCCATAAGCTGGATAGTCAATCTAGAAATGAACTTTAGTACACCCACTGACATCAGGATTCAGCCTGGCTGATATCACTGGGTGTGACAAGAGACATATCAATTTGTGAGACTAGTAATGTCACTTTTTTACTAACAATGTAAGAACATAAACACTTTTATGGTTATTTTTTAAGAAGGAAAAAAAAATCAAAGAACCTATGATATATTGTTGGAAAGGAGATAGAATTTTATCTTCTGGAGAAGAAAACAACTTTTGAATATATGGCTAAAATCTGTCTTATTTCCTTTTCTTTGGATTTCTTAACTATTAGCATTAGATTAAGCTTCAGAAACCTTGAATTTCTCAAAGATTGTATACATTTAAGCTCTCCAAATTAGAAAACTATTTCCTAAAGTTAAGACAAGAGGCCTCTTATCTCCCTCTTACATGGATGGTATTTCCTCATCAACTAAAGAATTATATTAAATTGATCTCAATAAAATAAAGATACTAAAATCTCCAACCCATTGATGTGTGTCTAGTGGTAGTGGAGAGATGTGAGAATTGAGATGGGGAATCCCCTCTGGTCAGAGCACAGGTCCTATAAAGAGCTGAAACTCTAAATAGGTACACTGGAATCAAACAACAGAGCACTTAAGGCTAATTATCAATTGGACAATACTCTATTAGCATATGCTTGGGAAAATGGCCCTTCTCACTAATTGTAATAATTGTAGGAGAGATTAGGGGGTGGAGTAAGACAAGCCAGAGTCACTTTGGAGGAGGACAAGGAGAAGGGAAGTTGGTCAATGGAGAGTGTGTGGCAATTTTGTGGATCCCCTTCACTTCTCCCCCTAAAGACCAAGGACTTTTTCTTATCCTGACTCCAGCTGATTCTGAGGCCTCCAGGGAGCTAATTTGGCCATCACAAGGTCCAACATGAAAGAATTAACAAACCTGAAAAGTCTGAATGGCAAAAGGGATTTTTATTGGCAGTAAGAAGCCAGCTTTGCTAGAAAGACAGACTCCTCAGTGTCAAGATCCTACTAGAGAAATAACAAAGGTTATCACTGAGAAGAGGGTATCTTCACAGCAGGCAAGAGTCCTCGTAGGCAATTGTGCCAAGAAAAGAGGTTTCTTGGCAAGGGACTTCTTAAAAATATGGGATTCAGAGTTGTCTTTTATTGGCGGTCTGAAGCTAGGGCTTCCATTAAATGAGACTCCTTCTATGTTGTCAATGCCCCCAGGCTTAGATTTCAAGTTGAAAAGAGAATACTTATCTTGCAATTTCAAGCCACTTAATAGGAATATCAGGCCCAGCTCTCCAACTGAATAAAATCATTTTTCCCAGTCTTGGGAATTTCCTGAAGGGGATTTGGGCCATCCCCAAAAGATCAATGGAGAGTGACCAAAATCTTGGCCAATTTCTCCAATTGAATGAAGCCACTTAACTTGTCTGGGAAAATATACTTTCCCACAGGAGAGCCTGAGATTCTGAATCTCCCTTCTTTTACAGATTAAAGGGAACACAGTTTCAGAGCTCACCCCCATCACCATTTGTAGCATAGCTATATATTAGTGCTTCCCTAAAACAGATTATTGATGGCTTTTAAGTGATGAAGCTCATAAAATGCTGGACCTGAGACAGCATGAGATGGGTTCAAATATGGCCTTATACACTTTCCAGCAGTATGACCATAGCCAAATCACTTAATTTCTTTTTTATGCAGCTTCTTCAGCTGTAATAAGGAAATAATAATAGCACTTACATCACATGATTATTATGAGGATCAAATGAAATATTTTTATAAAGCAATAGTCACTGTAAAAAGTAAATGTTTATTTAATAAAAATACTTTCTTCCCCTTATTTGTATTCTCTTCCAGAATCTCATCTTCTTCCTGCTACCAAGACTAGGTAGACAGGCAGACAGACAGATAGAAAGATAGACAGATAGATGGATGGGTAGACAGACAATAGATGGAAAGAAAGATAGATGGATAGAAAAATATATAATCAAAAAGATATATAGTTAAATAGATGATGGATAAATGGATACAAAGTTAGATAAATAGAAAGATAAATAATAGGATATATTGAAATATAGATAGTATAAGTAGATAGATGATAGAAAGACAGATATATAGATATAGTTTTTTTCAACACTCTTTTTAGAAAGGACCTAAATCTCAGCAATTTTCTAAGCAACCAAAAGCACCTTTTTCCTACAAACCCTCTCTTATTTGTGGAGGTGGGGAGGGGAGAGTAGAAAATATAGGTGAAGATCATAATTTTATTCAATACCAGGAACTTATGGTTAGTAAAGGCATTGTTAGGGTAGGTAGAAGTAAGGAGTATTCAGCAGCTTTTTTCTCCACTTTGAACTTACATCTTCATGACTCCAAGGCCAGCACTCTATGAACTGTGATATCTAGCTGCCTATAAATTAATGTTGTTCTTCAACTATATATTCTCCATGATAAATATTTTCTAAAGCTCCCCAAGTATTGATTTCCAGCTCTCTAATCATCTTTTAGCTCTCTGTTGAACTACTCTTGCAGTGTGGACTAATTTTAATAACATAGTACAGAATTGGATCTAATGTTCTAGTAAATGTCTTATGAGTGTTGTGTAATCACTTCCTACTTGGCATTCTCCTATTCTCATTTGTTGACTCCTAAGCATTTTGTTTAAAAATAAAACCTGCATTGTAATTATTTGTGAATATTAGAATATGGATATTTTAACTGAATCTTTTAGGCCAAGGTCAGAGAAGTAACGTATTGGCAGTGGTGTTTCCATTTCTTTTCTTCACTTTATTTTTAATTGGCTGATAAGCTTCCAATAATATATAAAAATAATTGTTCTGGCATTTGAACTGTGGTGAAGTAGAAAGAAAGAAAAGAAAAGCAGTCATATAGCTGAGAGATGGAACAGCAACATAAATTAATGATTTAAAAAAATATTTTTATATTAATTCAAAAAACAATTTTGATTATCAATCTGTTTGAGATGTGTTACTCTGATATGTACTATCATTTTTTTATTTGTGGAAAGTAGAAAAGTAGTAAACTTGAAAATCAGGTTAGAAAATCAGAATAGCAGTTATTTGCTTCCATTTTTGAGGTAAATATATTCCTTAAGCAGTGCTATTTTTCCTCCTTTTCTACATAAATGGAGGTAGGGAGAATAAAACATTTGCATATAGAAAGTTGTTAAAGGATTTAAGCCAACAAAAGAAAGATAAAATATCAGCTAAATCTTCATATGGGAATAGTTAACTTTTTATTGAATATTTGTAGAAATATATTCTATTTTAAAACAGAAATATAAAGTTTTATTTTTTATGTGATTATTATGTAGAATTTAAATGACCAGATTGGGTAGTCAGAGGGGGAAAAAGAAAAACTTAAAAAGATTCTTCCTGGGAAGAATGTTGAGAATTAGTCAAAGATAGAAGTAGGTGACATAGGTGCTGTAGAATTAAGGAGAAAGGTGAAAAGGAATGGAAAGTTTGGAGAGGAGAATAAGCTTAATTTCAGATAAGTTAAATTTTGTTGATAATGGAAAAAAAACAAGTTATGATGGTTGAAGGAGGTTGGAGAAAGTTATATGGAATTCAGAAGATAAATCAAGCTTAGAAAAATAGATATGAGAGTGAATCACTTGCAGAGCAGTAGAAATTGAAGCCATAGGTATAAATAATATTGCTAGAGGAGAAAATGGATCATAGCCAAGAATATATTTCATAAGGAAAATCAAACAAGCCTTATAAGGAAAGTGCTTATCTCTGGGATGTTTCACCAATCTCTCACTTCCCAGGTGTGCTAGTGTAGTGACTAGTGGAGATGCAAAGTGTTTTTTTTCTTATTTTTACTTCCAGATATAACCTTTGGGATCATTGAGCATCATAATTTCCTGAGAAGGATAAATGTCGGAATGAGAGAAGCAAAAAACAATTTCTCTCTTTCTTCACTCCCACCCCATGGCTGCTTTTTATATCTTTATTTGATCTATTCTCATAGCATTGGCTAAATTCTATGACATGTGGATATGCAAATTTTCCAGAGTTCAAGGGCCTACCCCTCTACAGAAAGGTCTATCTCTATAGAAATAATTATAGCTCATTATTTAAGGAGTTTCAGAAAAGAGGTTAAGGCTCTCTTGGGATTTTTTTGTTCTTTATTTCCTATATTTTAAGAATCTATGAATTGAATGAAACAGGATATTATATAGCTATAACAGCAACCTACCACAACCAGGCAAGCCTGTGTCTTCCTTCCTAACCCTGTGCTGAGTTAGTATCAGGTATTGCTGTTCTCTCCTCTGGCACACTAAAATCCTATGAATTAACCTGTTTCCCAGGCTAGAGTCTGGTCTGCTAATTTTCCAGGTTTTGATTCTGTTCCACCTCTGCCTCTTCCTGAGTTCAAATCTGGACTTATACTCTTACTGTGACTGAGCAAGTCATTTAACCTAGTTTCCCTCAATTATATCACCTAAAAAAACTATCTAAAGAAGGAAATGGCAAAACATTCCAGTATCTTTGCCAAGAAAATTCTGAATGGGATTACAAAGAGTTAGGCATGACTGAAAACAACCAAACAACAACTGCTTCTTCTTTGAAGGAATAAGGCCTCCATTTGTCTTGCCCTGGGAAGAAAGGCTCTGCCAACCCATCCTGTTTGTATTACTATATTCTACTTAAAAAAAAATCTCCCCCAAAAAACAAGAATGTTGTCCACTTTTGACAACAGTTACATTTCCCTTTCTCAGTAGTCTAATTAAACACTGTCATGATACACTAGCTTTTCTTCATAATTGCTAACAATAGATCTCATTCCTTCCAGACAGCTCTCTTGGGTTTTTCAAATTACAGCACAATCAGCTTCCATCTAAATACATCAGACTTAACCACAAGAAATATTTCTGAAAATGATTAAAAAATATGCCCTCTTACCTCAGTCACCATAATCAGTCAGATCAATTCAAGTCACCATGGTGTGAAACAAGGATGTGTGCTTGTTCCCATGCTTTTTAGCATGATGTTTTCAGCCATGTTGCCAAATATCTTCAAGGAGGATGAATATGACATCAAGGTCAGCTACTACACTAAAAGTAAATTATTCAACTTGAAAAAACTACAAGCTATGATTGAAGTTCTGGGGCATGATTTCTTGATTGTAAATGACCATGCTTTCAATGTAGCCTCTAAAGCTGAGATACAACAAAGTATGGATGGATTCTCAGCTATGTGTGCTCATTTTGGTTTTAGAATTAAGACCAAACAAACACAGATGCTCCATCAGCCAGTACTATATCAGCCAACCCTACAAAGAACTATATTACAAATATGGAGAAATTTTGGACATAGTGGATAAATTCACTTACGTCAGCAGTATATTTTCCAGGGATATCCACATTGACAATCATATTGATAGATACATTGCCAGAGCTAGCACAATATTTGTCATGTCTCAAAGGAAATTGTGGGAAAGAAGAGGTATTAATTAGTCTGACTACCAAAGTGAAAGTCTACAGATCACTTGTGTTGACCTCATTGTTGTATACCTGTGAAACCTGGATAGTATACCAGCCCCATGCCAGGAAACTGAATTGCTTCCATTTGAATCATTTTAAGAAGATTCCGATGATTACCTGGCAGTGTAAGATCAGACACGGAGGTCCTTTCTTCAACTAAACTACCAAGCATTCAAGCTCTACTGCAGAGAGTGCAACTCCAAAGGGCTGGTAACATTGTTTAAATGCCAAATGTACACAAGTCTAAAAGACTATTTTATGAAGAACACAGGCGCAAGTGGTCATAAAAAGTGATACAAGGATATACTCAAGGTCTCTCTTAAGAACTTTGGAATTAATAGGATGATACAGAAGACACTGGTGGTAGACTCCAAGCATGATATGCTATCACCACAGAAAGTGCTATGTTCTATGAGGTAAGCAGAATTGAAATAGTTCAAGAGAAACAAAAGATGAACTAATTTAGAGAATCCACTCCAAATGGTCACAAGGCGCTTTTTGTAACCTACCTGTGGTAAAACATTCTGAGCTCATGTTGGTCTGATCAGCCATAACTGGACTCACTGTAATTTGACTCTTTGAAAATGAAGAATAACAACCAACACAAAGTTCCATTATTTAGAGTTGCTATCAACCAGCTGATAACCCCAACCATAGGATAAGACAAACAAGTCTAATGTAGACAGTTAGCAAATTTTCAATTGTATTCTCTTTCCCCATAAGCAGAAGATTAATTGGCACAGAACTGTCAATCAATCAGAATGCAACTCTATCAAGTTCCAAATAGCCATAACAAATTGTATATAAGCAATAATTAAATTTGATTCTAGTATATTTGAATTTACTAGATGTGAATTATTTTTCTTTCTTAAAAACGCAGAGAGTTAGGTGCCAGAGTGGAGGTATTCTGGCTCTGGAGTTAGAAAGACTTGACTGGAAACCTAACCTAAGGTTGTTGTTGTGAAGATAAACAAAATAGTGTTTGTAAAGTATTCTATACTATTCAAAATACTATTTAAATTCTGGCTTCTCAGATTAGTTGAAATTTTTATTTGTATTTGAGTGTCCTCTTTCATTGCCTTTTAATCTTACTGACCTCTCTTAAAAAGATATCAGTTAGATCCTTACTTAAGAGTTGCTTCAGACTCAATTCATTCTTTGTTTATTGCTATTCATAGAATCTAGAGTTAGAAGCAATATAGTACTGGTAGAGCTTAATCTTTTTTATAAACATTTTCCTTATCACTTTCTTAAGTCTAGACAATCAACAAAATAATAAAGCCAGCACTGATTTGTAATGTTTACAGATTTCTGAAGTATAATGCTTTTACCAGGGTGAATCACCTGGAGTCAGATTTAAGCAGACTTCTTACACTGAATTAAGGTGAATAATAAGTGACAGGATCTGGGACCAGATTTAAATTCTGGTATCTCTCCTTATTAGCTATGTAAGCCTGGAGTAGTCGATTAACTTCTGCACATTTAAGAGTTATCATCTATCATATGAAAGTATTGGACTAGAGAACTTTTTAAGACTTTCTAATTCCAGTTCTATCCGGAGAGTGTGAACTATATATTTAACACATTATTTGAAAGTATTTTTATGTTTTATGTTATATACAATGATTCAATCAATTATAACCTACATTTTGGAGGGGAAAATGACTTCAGTAGTTTTGAAAGAAAATATACATTGCTATCACTGTAAAGAGATGGTATTATTAACATTTTTATGCATAGACAGCTTCTATGTCCAGGAAATTCTTGCTTGGCTTTTAATTAAAATGTTTATTTACATTAAACTTTAAATAACTCAAAACTTTCACTATCCTCTTATCTTGTGAATAAACAAATATTAATTAGTTATGTGTTCTGAACAATTAATTAAAAAGAAGTTAATTGCATATTTCATATTCAAACAGTGACACTAATAAATTGCTACAAAATCAATTAAATTGTAATTCATACAAATCTATTCTAATGCACATACTAAAAATTCAGAAAACAATAATGGGTGTTTACTCACTAATAAGATACAAAAAAAAAAAAAACTTCAGGCCAAATTTAAAAATTGTTTCTTAGAGTTCCTTTTGGTCTGTTATAGCTATTTTTAAATTGTTGATTGAAACATTCATCTATGTGATTTGGATGTTGATATCATTAAAAACCATACAGATTACATGGGAACCATTTTAATGATTATATACAGACCCAGTTTGATGTACTATGATCCATTAAACTGGAAAACTATGCATCATACACATAATGATAATTGGGACATTCTGATATTTATAGGATATCTTTTAGTTTCCATTTATTCAACTGAACAAACATCACTAAGCACCTGCCATATAATATCACACAAATATACACACATATATATGTAGATGTATATATACATGTTTGTATATATGCATGTGTATATAGCATACTAATAATAAAATATGGCATATTATATATATGTGTGTGTGTGCATATGTATATATGTTTGTGTATAGGCAGTTAGGTTGCCCAGTGGATAAAGTGCTGGGCTTGAAATCAAGAAGAGCTGAGTTCATATGAAGTCTCAGAAACTTACTGACTGTGAACCTGAGCAAGTCACTTAATTCTATTTGCTTCAGTTTCCCCTTTGGTAAAATGAGCTATATAAAAGGAGATAGTAAACTTCTCCATGATCTTTGCTAAGGAAATCCCAAATGTAGGAGTCAGACATGACTGAAATGACTGAATGACACCTTTAACATATATGTGCATATATATTACATACATACATATAGATATGTATATAAAATTATAAGGTATATATGTATACATAAACATGCTTCATCAAGTTTAAAATGGATCAAAAACATAAAAAAATTAAATATAGGATCTATATACACATATATATATATGTATGTAAGTAATATATATGTGTATATGTAAGTGTATTATATATGTATATATGTAAGTCAAGGAGAATGGAATTAGCAATTTGTGAGATATGGAAAGATTTCCTATGAGTAGTGGGATTTCATCTGAGCTTTGATATGATGCAGAAATGAGGACTACTCTCCAGGTGTGTTACACAGCCTGTACAAAGATGTGGAGATAGAGATTGTTTTACTTTTTTTTTTTTTCAGTCATACCTGAATCCTTTTGAACTTAATCATTTTCTCAACAAAGATACTAGAGTAGTTTCCCACATCCTTTTCTAGCTCATTTTATAGATGGTGACATGACTAATAAGTATCTAAGGCAGATTTGAACTCAAGAAAATGAGTCTTTCTGACTCCAGGCCGATCTGAATCACCTAGCTTCCTAAGAGATAAAAATGGAATTTCATTAACGGTTAGACACAGGAATTTCAACTGAATTATATGTAAATGACAGCAATGTTCAATAAGCCTGGCAATTTTGACTAGAGACAGACTATAAAGGACTTTAAAAATCAAAGAGAAGAGCTTATATTTTATCCTGGAAGTCAAGAAATCATTGGAGTCTTGAGCAGGGAAATTATAGATCAGATCTAGGCTTTAGGAACATTTTTTTGCAAATTGCATTTTAAAGCTTCTAGGTAATAAGTGGAAGACTTTGAGTAAGGGACTTGAGTTCAAATCTAATTTCAGATACTTAGTAGATTTATGACTCTAGGCAAGTCACTTACTTCCTTTGTGCCTCAGTTTCTTCATTTGTAAAATGGTAGTAATAGTAACACCTACCCTCTCAGAGTTATTCTGATGATAAAATGCAGAAAATGTATTGCAATTTTAAAGTGCTATATAAGTTCTAGCTATTATTAGCTGAGTAAAGGATGGAATTGAGTGGAGAGATATTATGTTATAATAAAAAAAATTATTGCAGTAGTCTAGAAGAAATGAGGCCTGAACTAGGGTAATAACCATTTGAGTGAAGAAAAGATAAAAGATAAAAGATATATGGTGGAGATGTGATATATAAGACTTGGCAACTAATTGGAATTGAATAGAATCAACATGCATATATACATATATCATATACTTACATACATATATATTACATGCTAACATACAGATATATATGTATACATA
Organism: Sminthopsis crassicaudata; assembly: GCF_048593235.1. Classification (NCBI taxonomy): domain Eukaryota; kingdom Metazoa; phylum Chordata; class Mammalia; order Dasyuromorphia; family Dasyuridae; genus Sminthopsis; species Sminthopsis crassicaudata. Next base: position 421,105,739 of record NC_133619.1, read on the forward strand.
GCTTCTGTATTTAATTTTTTTAGGCTTTTGGTTAATTTTAAACTTGTCTTGATGAGGCATCAAATTGAAATTCTGAAGCTGCAAATTTGAGTGAATGAAAATGTTATATACCCTTAATGGACAAATTTATATTTTAATAACTTCATAACTTGTTTTTAAAAGGGAAATGTTGGATTTAAATTTATTAATTTATATCCTGAACTTAGCCACTTTATTTTCAATAAGATTGTTAGTCATAGCTCAGAAAGCAATGATCTAAGTGTAAACCAAACTGTTTTTAATTCACAAGTCTTCTAATGGAAATTTATGTTTAACAGACCCATTCAAAGGTTTTACCTTGGCAAAATAATTTGGATTGTTTTACTTCTACCTTGGGTTTTCCTAATAATATTCATATTTGACTCATATCTAGGTCTTTATAATGAGGGGAAAAAACACCTCTTATTTTTCATGAAAAGACAAAGATTGATAATATATAAACCACAGGAAGGGTTTTGCTTTTTCTCCTTTGCAGAAAATGTGAAATACATGCCTAAATTGATAAAGAGTCAGTCTCTAAGAATACTTCCAAGATTAATATATCTGTTTTCTATGAATTACTTTACCAGGAAGATACACTTCTTACAGAATAAGCCCATTTGCTGAAAGGAACCAATCAGAACCTACAGTGAGCCAGTCTTATTCACTCCCAAATGTTTTTGCTGTTGTTCTCTGGCTGACCCTGCTGAGCTATGCACCTCAAACTGAATTAAACCAGTGTTGTGGTCAACCGTTTCTGCAAAACATCCTGCTTCTTTGTCCAACCTGTTCTTGGGAAAGAATAAGCTCTCCCCAAACCTGTCCTTTGTGGTTTTCAGGCAGAAATTGCCACTGCCTCTCCTCAGCTGAGGGTTCTATTATCTACCTGGCTGCCCTAGCACTAGTGTCTAATTAAACTTTTAATTAAAACTTTTTTTTTTTTTGTTTTAACTCAACTTTGTCTCCTCTGTATGTAAGGGGTAGGTCAGTCAAAATAATTCTCCTTCAGTCACTGGTGCACCTCACCTTTCCAGGAATTAATATAGTCATCTAAAATTATCGTGTTCTACTATAGAGTTAAGGTTCATGACAAATCACTGAAGTTGATACTTCTGTTTCCCATGACCCTTACCTTCTTATTCTAGGATGCTTTTTAATCATTTGTAAAAGTATAGATCTATCCTTGTTTAATGGCTGCCAGATCATTATGCTAGCACAGCACACTATGCAATACTTTCTTTGAGAAAGTCCCACCTTGCTAAGATGTGTATGTTCCTCTATACTCAAAGCACTTTCTTAACTGAAATATTTCAAAAAGAAAAGGGAAAAAAAAGACTTTGGGATGGGATGGAGTTGGCCCTAGGAATAATTTGGAGCCAGCTTATATAAGCTCCAGAAAACCCAATTATTGAAGTTATAATGTGAAAACTTACCCAGTGGAAATGAGCAATGCTACAAAAATAATTTTTAACACCTTGACACAAGATAGAAATATAGAAAATTTTAGTAATACTGATTAAACTTTAAAGCAGGTCTTACATTTTTTGAGGACAGGGTTAAACAATTCACTAACCACCCCAGGAAGACTACCTGCCCTGCACATTCTGTTTAATTCATGAAAGCAATAATGGCCAACTTTCAGGTATGGATATCCATACTGTAGCTCCATCCCTTGCTGGACTTCAACTTTGATTTTAAAATTCCAGTAAGATCCCCAAACTGCTCTTCTGTGTCCAAGAGGATTGGACTTCTGCTTATCTAGGAACTCATTTGATGATTTGTCACTACCATTCCAATGTTTCCAACATGATTTTTAAAAATAATTTCTTTATTTTCCTCAGGGCCTGAGTACTCATTATAGCTCTACCATTGCCTCTGGGGAAATTCCTAGCACCACATAGATTTTGGACACGTATGGTTGCCTAAAAATCCACAACAGTACCTGTAACTCATAGCCAATAAAGAACTGGTTTCTCTCTCTCCATCTAAACTCAAAAATCTATTTTTGCCTTGTGGTTTTTATTATTGTTTAGTCTTTTTCAATAGTGTCAGTTCCCTTTGAAGTTTGCTTGGCAAAGATACTGGGGCAATTTGCCATTTCTTTCTCAGCTCATTATACAGATGAGGAAATTGAAAAAACAAACAAAAAAAAACCAAACAAACAAACAAAAAAAAAAAAAAAAACCCCAAAAACAACAACTGGGTTAAGTGACTTACCTGCAGCCACACAACTAATAAGTCTGAGGTCAGAGGTGAATTCACAAAGATGAGTCTTCCTGACTGTAGACCCAGCCAGCACCTTATCCCCTATACCACCAGATGCCCTATCCTTATTTTGTCTGCCTGCTTGCTTACAAACCATATATAGACAGACCCATGTGGATATATATAACCTATATGAGCAAACAAATAACTACAAGGAAAAACCACACATCTATACTAGTATGGATTTCTTAAAATGCTTTTTATCATTCTCACTTCTGATTTAAGACATAAGTGTATGAATTTGAGAAGAATATATTTGTAGAAGACAAAGTATTTCATTTATTTAGCTCATAAAAACTTTCCAGCTTCCCTTTCATCTGTCACCCAATGTTCTATCTTGTTTAGACTATAAGTGAAATGTGTTTTTCACATAGGGACTGGCAGAACAGATATTGATTTCATGATAGTTTTTAAAGTATCTTTCAGAACATAGAGATTTCTTTTTGATTTGTTTGTTGTTTTTTTCTTTCCCAGGGTTCATAGAGGTGATGTTTGTGCTTGTAAAATAATTAGCTAATGAATATCTCATAAATAAGTATTTTCAGAGGATTACTGATTCTTAGATTTAGAACTGGAAGGGACATTAGAATTCAACCTTTTCATTGTACAATTGAGCAAATTGATGATAACCTGGAGATTTAACTGATTACTGCCTTAATCTAAAATATTTTCTCATTAAAAGGCACACAGCTAGTAGAAAATGTATTGACTGTTAAGCAAGATGGAATTAATATAAAAATATTCTTATGCATTTACCATCTTTAAGTACCTGTGTCTCTTCAATTTTGTCAGGAGAGAATTATCTGAGAAGAAAGGAGAGAAGGTAAATGTTATGGGCCAGAATTTTGAACTTGAAACAAAGGATTCTTACAAGGTACTAAGTCAGTGGAATTGATAGCTACAGTAGCTATATAATTTAACATGGTTCAGTATGATTGATTTAATCATACAAGGAGATGTTATGGGCCAAAACTTGAAACAATGTACTAAGTGGAATTGAGGAGAAAATAGTTAAATCTAGTTTGGCATTGATTTAATCCTACAAGAAATAATGATTTCCTAGCGATATAATGATTGGTTTATACTCAGTGTGGAGCATATAAGCTAGAAGTTCTCAGAGGTTCATTCCATCATCCACCTTTATGGTGGCTGGAGGCTGAAGCACAAACTTTTGGATTTGGAGAGATTCAGAGGTCAGAGAAGTCAGGAGCTCAAGCCCACTGAACCAAGGAGAGAGACAGGCTTCTAAGAAAGCTAACCAGGCCCCAGGAAAGGAAACAAGACTTTGAAAGACACAATAAAGGATTTGGACTTTAACAAAGCCTAACTGCACTCGTGGTGATTAGTGAACTGAAAGAAAGGCTGCTTCCAGAGACCTCCAAGAAATAGAAAGAGAGAACATTACAGGTAAATATAAGAGAAAGGAAGGAAGAACAAAGCACCAATAGAGCACAGGCATAATTTATTTGTAATAGTTTTGTGCCAGACTCAAGTTTCTTTCTCTAGCATTTTCTTTCTCTAGCATTTCTATGGCATAGCATTAACCACAAACAGAGAATGTTTCTTGCACATACAGCGCAAGAAACACTAGGTTATTAAAAAAAAAAACAACTGATATAATGTATCATAAACAAAGTGTTCTATATCTTTTTATTTATATAAAAATTATAATAGCTTTTATTTAGTCATCTGACCAATAATTGTCTTTATAAAAGAAAAAAACAAAATGTGTTTCCTTGAAAAGTAGAAGCTGTTCAATGAGATGGAAATTGAATAAGAAAACTAAGAAAAATATTTGGTGTTAAATATTCCTTTCTGTGTATTATACTACTAAATTTTCTATTTTTTATAATTTCAGTAATTTAAGTTTATTATTTTCCATAGGAGTCTCTTTCAAAGATCAATAAAAACAGTTATATTGGTTTTCTTATTTAAAAAATTAGCATTTTCCCCTTTTTTCTATTAGATAAGGAACCAAGAGACCGCAGACACCACTTATGAATCATAGTGATTCTTAGAAAATTAGGTGTTCATTATTTATTATACTTGGGGTATGTCCATCACCTCAACTCTACCAATAAAGTAGGAATGTAGAAATCCCAGAAGTTGTAAATGAATAGCAAAGTTTATCAAAGATGTTGGTTTTAAACAAGAAGAAGCTCAGTCTGGAAGAAGAATACTGTTATGCATTAGCATGGGAGCATTTGGAACTAAAAAGGAGGTTCATAGCAGCTTAGACCATGTAGCTCCAAGACTATAATACTTTAAATGAAGAGAGGATCCAGAAACCAATGTAAGCCAATAATACAGCTTCACTTTTTAAAAAATTTTGTTATAAATAAACCACAGAGAGAATGTGTTAAATGAAAAGGATAGATTTATTGCTCAAGTGCAGACTAAGGGAATTGATTTTCCATATAGGCATAAAGTCCAGTAAAACAAACACAGAAATAAACTTATCTTAAGGAGAGGGATATAAATAAGGAAAAAAAGTTTTTTGGTTTTTTTTAAAGATAGTAATTACAGACATGCCCCTCCCCCAACTAGAGCCCCAAATGGGGAACCAGATCTTTGGAAAATCAAGATACCCAAAGGTTTTGCCAAAATAAGACTATTAAGTAAATAGCTTAGTATTTACCTAATAACCCAATTGGGACAAAACTTGGCTGAAATAAAATCAGGAAGAAGAGAAGGTTGACAAGAAGAACTAAGAAAATGTAAAATATGACAAGGTCTGGTTTTCTTCCATGTTTGCAGGTAAAAAAAAAAATCTTGTTTTTTTTTTGTTTGTTTTTTTGTTTTTTTACACATGAGCATTAATTCTCACATGTGGCTCCCAAGAAAACTATACCTGTTCCAAATCCCTTTTTTTTTTTTCTTTGAGCTATCACTCATTCATAGTATTGCTTTATAAGACTCTTGGTTTACTTTTTATAAATCAGCTAGATAATGTTACTTCAAAATTCAATCAAACAATATAGTAAAAATAGATATCCTAAAGAGCTTGTCCAACAATATGTAAATCTACAATTAACAATACAGATAAACAATAATCTGGGACTAGAATTAAAAAGTAGAAAAGAGGACTGGATTATTTTTAGCAAATTTCAAGGCCATTTTTTCCCCCTATCATCATAATTTTTTTATATAAAAAAATACTGATATTTGTAAAGCAGTAGAACTAAAAATGACTCTCAAACAGAGTGCAGCTGACAGACACATAATGGATGTGAGGATGCTACCATGTATTTCCAATACAGTACTCTTAAGGAAGTATAAGAGTAAAAGATGCTATCAGAAAACTGTATAACAAAAAAGGAGATAGACTGGTCACATGGTGAGAAAGAGACATGATAGATGGATGGCCAGAGTGGTCCACAACCCTTTTAATTCCATAAGCAAGTGAAAGAGGGTTCTGAGCAGACCTCAGTGAATGAACTTTGGGGTGGACATGGTTAAAATCATATAAGATAGTCTTGGATGAGTTGCAATCAGAAATTGTTAGAAATAAATCAATGAGGTAATATATCCATTTGATTAAGCAAGTAAAGTGAATAGTAAAGGTAGAAGCTTCCTTCACCAAGTATACATGAGAGTCTCTTCTATTGGTTACCATTCTCCCAGTGAGGAAAGCATATCTAGACAAATAAAATTTATTGCCAGGGTATATGCATGGCCAGAAACCGTATGTGAAGAGTCACACACACATGTAGGAATCTACTTGACCAGGGAAATAGTATACTCAGAGAAATCTCAGACTTGAGTGTTGCAAAACTGCTGCTGTACACTGGGTATTGTGTTTTTTTTTTTTTTTATCTTGGAAAACTGCTTATTCTGGGCATTATTTTGAATTATAACTGCTGTGCATCTCTATTGATATTTCTGGTGCTTGATGGTTTTGTTAGTCTTATGGACATGAAGATCCTAATATATGGGGCACTATATTTATAAAAGGATAACATATTTTATAACTCTAGCATATCATAACATATTTTATATATTTCTTTCATGCCTCTTCAAAATGTTTTCTTATTCTTTTTCTCCCTTCTTCCTTCTATTGCAGCCCTCTTTCTTGCCCATCCATTATGTTTCCAAAAATAACCCCATCATAATCAACTCCCACCATTGCCCTTATCTATGTACACTCCTAACCAACCTAATAATCTTTCCTCATAGGAATGTAAACAGTTTAACCTTATTGAATCCCTTATGTTTTATTGTTCATGCTTTTCTTGAGTTTGAAAGTCAAGTTTTCTACTTTACTTTGTTTGTTTGTCTGTTTGTTTATTTGTTTTTCTATCAGGAATGCTTAAAATCCATTTTCCCCTGAAATATTATATTTAGTTTCACTGGGTAGGTTATTCTTGGTTATCATCCTAGACCCTTTGCTTTTAAAAAATAATATTCCAAAGCTTCCAGTTCTTTAATGTGAATGCTGCTAAATACTATGTGATCCTGATTGTGGCTCTGGAATTAAGCAAATTTTCATTTTGAGATATCTGTCAGGAAGTGATCACTCTTTCAAATGCTGTCCACCTACCTCTTCCTCCATCCATTGAAAAGGCAACCAATATAATATCAATTATGTATGTGAAATCATGCAGACTTATTTCCATATTAGTCATATTTCCAAAAAAGCAAAAAAAAAAAAAAAAAGTAAAAAAGGCATAGTGCAATTGCATGAATTCATCAGTACTTTCTCAGGAGGTGGATAGCATTCTTTCAGCATAAGTCTTTATAATTCTGTTGCATCATCACATTGATCAAAATAATCAAATAATTTATAGTTGATCATCATTAGAACTAACTACAATGATTTCCCAGTTTTCATTTTACTTTGCATAATTTTATATAGATCTTGTCACTATTTTAAACTATCCCCTTGTCATTTATTATGGCACAATAGTGTTCTATCACAATAATATGCCACAACTTGCTCAGTCATTCCCCAATTCCCCAAGAGCTGTTACTAATATTTTTTGTATATCTGTTTTTTTTTTCCTTTTTTTTAACCTCTTATATGTACCTAATAATGGGTCAAAGCTTTTACACCTCTTTGGGCATAGATCCAAGTTGTTCTCCAGAATGTTGGACCAATTCAGAATTCTACCAACAATACATTAGTGTACCTATTCTCTTCTGATGCCCTCCAATATTTATCATTTCTAATAGGTATGAAATGACATACCAAAATTTAATTTGCATTTCTCTAATCAAGAATAATTTGAAGTATTTTTATATAACTATGAGTACCTTTGATTTCTTCTGAAAACTGCCTATTCATATTTTTTGACCCTGTGTCAATTTAAAAAAAAATAAAGAATGCCTATTGCAGTTACAGCTGACCTGTACTATTAAGAGTGAAATGGGAAAATCCAAATAGAATAGAATTTTTATTTTTTTATAAATTTGACTTAATTCTATATTCAGAAAATATTTGAGAAATAAGGTCTTTATCAGAGAAACTAATTGCAATTTTCTTTATATTACTTTAATACTATGGCATCTTTTAGTAAAATATGGTTTCCCTGATTATTCCTTTAATTTAAATCCATTTTTGCTTTTCTGATCATAATGGTGCCCCTGCCATTTTTAAATTTTGTTTGAAAGATATCAGTTTCTGCTCCAGCTCATTATTTTCCATTTCTAAACCAGGGAGGGAGGGAGGAAGGGAGAGAGGAACATAAAAATAGTATGCTTCGGTTTGTATTTGGATAACATTTTCTGGTGGTGGATAACATTTTTCATCAGGAAGCCTTTGGGACTATCTTGGACCACTGTATTACTAAGAATAGTTCAATCATTGACAGTTTATCATACAACATATATGACATTCTCCTAATTCATTTCACTTTGCATCAGTACATGTATATCTTTCTAGGTTTTTTTTGAAATTATTTTGCTTGCCATTTCTTATGGTACAATAATATTCTATTACAATCATGTACCATAATTTGTTCAATCATTCCCAATTGATGGGTACCCCTTCAATTTTCAATTCTTTGTCACAACAACAACAAAAAAAAATCGCTACAATTATTTTTGTGCAAATAGATTCCTCTCTGTCTCTGTCCGTGTTTATGCATCTCTCTTTCTCTTTCTCATACAGGCTTAGTATCTTTTCTAAGAGCATTTCTCTCATTCTACTTGTCCCTTATTCCTTCTCCCAAAGTATTCTTCAGTCTCTCACTTTCATTTTTTTAATGATTCCCACATAATTGATTCATTTCCATGCCCTTTATCCATGTAAACTCCTGTTACTTGCTGATAATGATGAAGTTCTCTAAAATTACATGTATCATTCTCCAGTCAGTTCAGAGTTTCCTACTCTGCTAAAAATTGGTGTTTTTTTTTTTAATTATTCAACATTTAAACCTGTGTAGAGTTCTCTATATGCTAAGTAAAACACCTAAAAGAGACATTGTATGTTTTCTCTAAGGAACAGGGCAAAAGAGAAAGAAAAATCCACTTTTATCTTCCAGAAATTAGCTGGTAAGAAAGTCTAGATCCAGAAAAAAAGAAATAGTAGGAGCAAGAAAAAGAAACCCTAGCAAGGAGCAAGCTGTGAGACAAGCCCTAAAGCTTATAGATGGAAGAAAACAAAGATGTCCAATGCAGTTATAGCTGACCTATGTTACTTAAGAGGGAAATATGAAAATCTATATTGAAAGATTTAAATGACAAATCTGTTCCTAATAGGTAACTGAACTTGTAGGGTTTAGATAAGTATATTTATATAATCACTATTGTTTTACTACAAGTATATGGAGATTGGAACAGAGATTTTCACTAACTTTGACAGTCCCAGTCTTCTCTTTTTCTATTAATTCTTGATTGCTTGTATTTCTTAATGCTGTCTTTATAAGAACCAATTAGTATGAAACTCTCCATTGAAAATCTTTTCAATATGTTCTTAATCTGCCACAAAGTGAAATAGCCATTTTCCTATAATAATGACTCATCTGGAGTCACTTAGGTTTTCAGTTCCACAAAATATAATAGCACCAAAATTATTTAATTAGAAAAAATTTTAATCCTTTCAATCCCCAAAAATAAACAAAGAAAGCTAAGAAAATGCATTTAGGTGGAAATAAACAATTGTGCACAATGCTTAGCTTCCAATTCAGTTTCAGATTATTGACAATTTGGAAGCAGCAATGAAAGTAGTATTTTTATGCCAGCATATAAGAGATGGAAGCCTTTCACTGCAATTTCTTTCAGTTTATTTCACTGCAATACTAGAAAAGATTGTCAATAAAGAATAGAATGACTGTTAACAAGAGTACTATATGTACAATTAGCTATTCTAGTAAGACACACAAAAAAATCAACCTTTATCCTTGTTTCTTTGTATGTAAGCAAGGAAGTTCTTCATTTTATATTTAGATAGATTATAACAAATAAAGGAGGGGGGAAAAGCCTCTCAAAGTAGGAAATGGAAATCTTCAGAAGTTCAGAATCAATCAATAAATTTTGGATTTAAAAATCTTCAAAGACCACATAGTCTAATCCATGTCCCAAAGTAAAATCCCATTAAATGCAGCATATCTATTTAGTAGCTATCTTGCTTTATTTATAGACCTCCAAATCAATTAAACATACCTACCTATACAGTCCATTCCATTTGTGGAAAAATTAATTGTCAGGTGATTTTGTTTTTTGTTTTCCTTAAATTTGTCTTTTTTTTTTTTTTTTTTTTTAGTCCTAACCTGTGAGAATCAATAGAGTAAGCCTAATTTTATTTCTACATACTGACTTTAAAATGCTTGAAAAAAACTATCTCTGAGTTTCTTCTAGACTAAACATCCCCAGTTGTGATCCAATGACACTGGAGCCTCCTTGATGCTCCTCACACAAACACTCCATCTCTTTACTTGTCAGTATCACAGGCAGTCCTCCATGCATGGAATGTTCTTCTTTATCTCTGCCTCCTGGCTTCCTTCAAGTCAGAGCTAAAATTTTCCCTTCTATGGTAGGCCTTTCTTGATCTTTCTCAATCTGAGTAATTTCCTTCTGTTTATTTTCAATTTATTCTGTACTTACTTTGTTTGAACATAGTTGTTTGTGAGTTGTCTCCTCCATTAAATTATGAACATTTTGCATTCTTATTGTGTATCACAATGACTGGATTATAGTAGGTATTTAATAAATGTTTCCTGATTGATTACGTACTTCCTCACATTATATGATCTCAAATTTTAGTTTTTTACCTTTAGATGTTCTCCAGCTTTTTAATATTCCTTCTGACCTATCTAGATATCTAGAACTTCAGCTCTAATCTAATCAGCCCAAAATACAGTAGCACAATCATCTTCAGTTTCTTTGAAGTCTTTAAATGCAAACTAAGATTATATGAGCTTTTTTAGCTGCCATATCACATTATTAATTCAATTCAAGCTTCCCCTCCACTAAGATCTCCAAATCTTTCTCCAGACAAATTTTTATGTAATTGCATTTTCTATTCAAACTGCCGATTACTCAATCACTCATGTGACTTTAAGCAACTCATTCTTGAGATTTTTTTTCTCAACCATAAAATGAAAAGACTGGATAAATGATCTCTATGGTATTCTCAGAATATACTTATGATTCATCTTCTTATAGTTTTCAAAATGATTTTTTAAACCCAACCATAAGATTACATTTTATTTCTATGAAATTGGATTCAGTCCATACTCTTAAAGATCTCTGTTCTAACTTTGGTCTCTTTAAATTTACTTATTTTTTTCTTTTAAAAAAGATATTTGGGGAGAGAATAGACATGTCTTTGTCTGAGCTCTTCCTGGCTTCCCTCAGAATCAACATCAGAACAAATCTCTGAACTGATTTTGAAGTCACAGAACCTACAGATATTTGGAGTATAATAAATTTCCAGCAGAAAATATTTGGAAGAACTTCAGGAAAGGTTTGTCTTAATTGAGCAGTGGAGGAGTTTTTTTTTTAATAATTTTTATTATATATATATTTTTATAATATTATCCCTTGTATTCATTTTTCCAAATTATCCCCCCCTCCCTCTATTCCCTCCCCCCGATGACAGGCAATCCCATACATTTTACATGTGTTACAATATAGTCTAGATACAATACATGTGTGTGAATATCATTTTCTTGTTGCACAATAAACATTATATTCCGAAGGTACATGCAACCTGGGCAGACAGATATTAGTGCTAACAATTTACATTCACTTCCCAGTGTTTCTTCTCTGGGTGTAGCTACCTCTGTCCATCATTGATCAACTGGAAGTGAGTTGGTTTTTCTTTATGTTGAACATTTTCACTTCCATCAGAATACATCCTCAGCATTGTTGCTGAAGTGTACAGCGATCTTCTGGTTCTGCTCGTTTCACTTAGCATCAGTTGATTTAAGTCTCTCCAGGCCTCTCTGTATTCCTCCTGCTGGTCATTTCTTACAGAGCAATAATATTCCATAACCTTCATATACCATAATTTACCCAACCATTCTCCAACTGATGGACATCCATTCATCTTCCAGTTTCTAGCTACAACAAAAAGAGCTGCCACAAACATTTTGGCACATATATGTCTCTTTCCGCTCTTTAGTATTTCTTTGGGATATAAGCCCAGTAGTAGCGCTGCTGGGTCAAAGGATATGCACAGTTTGATAACTTTTTGGGCATAATTCCAGATTGCTCTCCAGAATGGCTGGATTCTTTCGCAACTCCACCAGCAATGTATTAGTGTCCCAGTTTCCCCACATCCCCTCCAACATTCATCATTATTTGTTCCTGTCATCTTAGCCAATCTGACAGGTGTGTAGTGGTATCTCAGAGTTGTCTTAATTTGCATTTCTCTGATCAATAGTGATTTGTAACACTCTTTCATGTGAGTGGATATAGTTTCAATTTCTTCCTCTGAGAATTGTCTGTTCATATCCTTTGACCATTTATCAATTGGAGAATGGTTCGGTTTCTTATAAATTAGGGTCAGTTCTCTATATATTTTGGAAATGAGACCTTTGTCAGAACCTTTGTTTTTAAAAATATTTTCCCAATTTGTTACTTCCCTTCTAATCTTGTTTGCATTAGTATTATTTGTACAGAAACTTTTTAGTTTGATGTAATCAAAATCTTCTATTTTGTGATCAATAATGATCTCTAGTTCTCCTCTGGCCATAAATTCCTTCCTCCTCCACAAGTCTGAGAGGTAGATTATCCTCTGTTCCTCTAATCTATTTATTATCTCCCTCTTTATGCCTAAATCATGGACCCATTTTGATCTTACCTTGGTATATGGTGTTAAGTGTGGATTCATATCTAATTTCTGCCATACTAATTTCCAGTTTTCCCAACAGTTTTTTCTGAATAATGAATTTTTATCCCTAATGTTGGTATCTTTGGGTTTGTCAAAGATTAGGTTTCTATAGATGTACCCTTTTTTGTCCTTTGTATCTAATCTGTTCCACTGATCTACTGGTCTATTTCTTAGCCAACACCAAATGGTTTTGGTGACTGCTGCTATATAATATAGCTTTAGATCAGGTACACTTAGACCACCTTCCTCTGAGTTTTTTTTCATTAGTTCCCTTGCAATTCTCGACCTTTTATTCTTCCATATGAATTTTGTTGTTATTTTTTCTAGGTCATTGAAATAGTTTCTTGGGAGTCTGATTTGTATAGCACTAAATAAATAGATTAGTTTGGGGAGTATTGTCATCTTTATTATATTCGCTTGGCCTATCCAAGAGCACTGAATGTCTTTCCAATTATTTAAATCTGATTTTATTTTTGTGGCAAGTGTTTTGTAATTTTTCTCATATAATTCCTGACTTTTCTTTGGTAGATGGATTCCCAAATACTTTATACTCTCAACATTTGTTTGGAATGGAATTTCTCTTTGTATCTCTTGCTGTTGCATTTTGTTAGTGATATATAAAAATGCCGAGGATTTATGTGGATTTATTTTGTATCCTGCCACTTTGCTGAAATTTTGAATTATTTCTAGTAGCTTTTTAGCAGAGTCTTTGGGGTTCTCTAAGTATACCATCATGTCATCTGCAAAAAGTGATAGTTTAATTTCCTCATTTCCTACTCTAATTCCTTGAATCTCTTTCTCAGCTCTTATTGCCGAGGCTAGCGTTTCTAGTACTATATTGAATAGTAATGGTGATAGTGGGCAGCCTTGTTTCACTCCTGATCTTACTGGGAAAGGTTGTAGTTTATTTCTATTGCATATTATGCTTACTGAAGGTCTTAAATATATGCTCCTGATTATTCTAAGGAATAGTCCATTTATTCCTATACTCTCAAGAGTTTTTAGTAGGAATGGATGTTGGATTTTGTCAAATGCTTTTTCTGCATCTATTGAGATGATCATATGGTTCTTATTAATTTGATTATTAATATGGTCAATTATATTAATAGTTTTCCTAATATTAAACCAGCCCTGCATTCCTGGAATAAATCCTACTTGATCATAGTGTATTATCCTGGAGATGATTTTCTGAAGTCTTTTTGCTAATATTTTTTATTTAAGATTTTAGCATCAATATTCATTAAGGAGATTGGTCTATAATTTTCTTTCTCAGTTTTCGCTCTACCTGGTTTAGGTATCAGTACCATGTCTGTGTCATAAAAGGAGTTTGGTAGGACTCCTTCGTCCCCTATTTTTTCAAATAATTTATATAACATTGGGGCTAATTGTTCTTTAAATGTTTGGTAGAATTCACCTGTGAATCCATCTGGCCCTGGGGATTTTTTCCTGGGGAGTTGATTAATAGCTTGTTCTATTTCTTTTTCTGAAATGGGACTATTTAAGCAATTTATTTCCTCCTCTGTTAATCTAGGGAGCCTATATTTTTGGAGGAAGTCATCCATTTCACTTAAGTTATCAAATTTATTGGCATAAAGTTGGGCAAAGTAACTCCTTATTATTTCTCTAATTTCCTCTTCATTGGTGGAAAGATCCCCCTTTTCATTTGTAAGATTATTAATTCAATAGTTTTTTTACTTTCAATATTATTGATTTCTCCTTTTAATTTTTGTATTTCAAATTTAATTTTTGGTTGGGGGTTTATAATTTGGTCTTTTTCTAGCCTTTTAAGTTGTAAGCCCAATTCGTTAATCTTCTCTTTCTCAATTTTCTTCAAATAAGCCTCTAAAGATATAAAATTCCCCCTTATTACTGCTTTAGCTGCATCCCAAAGATTTTGGTATGATGTCTCATCATTGTCATTATTTTGGGTGAAATTGTTAATTGTTTCTATAATTTGCTCTTTCACCCAGTCATTCTTTAAGATGAGATTATTCAGTTTCCAATTACTTTTTGGTCTATTTACCCCTAACTTTTATTGCATTGTGATCTGAGAAGAAGGCATTTATTATTTCTGCCTTCCTACATTTAATTTTGAGATGTTTATGTCCTAATATATGGTCTATTTTTGTATTGGATCCATGAACTGCTAAGAAGAAAGTATATTCCTTTCTATTGCCATTCAGTTTTCTCCAAAGGTCTATCATACCTAGTTTTTCTAATGTTCTATTTACTTTTTTAATTTCTTTCTTGTTTGTTTTGTGGTTTGATTTGTCTAAATCTGAGAGTGCAAGGTTGAGATCTCCCACTATTATGTTTTTACTGTCTATTTCTTCTTGCAATTCTCTTAACTTTTCCTTTAGAAAGTTAGATGCTATACCACTTGGTGCATATATGTTTAGTATTGATATGGCTTCATTATTTATGCTACCTTTCAGCAGGATATAGTTTCCTTCCTTATCTTTTTTAACGAGATCTACTTCTGCTTTTGCTTGATCTGAGATAAGGATAGCTACCCCGAGCAGTGGAGGAGTTAGCCCAGGACCAACACAGCACAGGGGAGAAAGGATCTCTATGCTAGGAGAAAATACAGCATCCTGGGTCAGAAGTCAATGGATCAGAAAGCTAATGTGAGAACTCCAACAGAACTACAGAAGGCAAACACTAAGCCCCTAAACTCCAATATAACCAGCAGGATATGACTATGCCTATCCAGAATGAAAAGGAAGCCAGCAGCACTGACCCTAGAGCAGCATTTAAGCCTCTGTTTGTTACCTATAAAATAAGTTTGGGACAATTTCCCTTTTGTCCCAAGAGCAAATTTCTACCTTTAAAAATAAGCAAAAAAGAAAAAAAAAAGAGTTCTGATCATAGATAGCTATATAGCTATTATGGAGAAAGGAAAGAACAGACCTTAAACCCTGAGGACACTTAAGGCAAAATGCCACCACATGAATCCTCAAAAGGTGATATGATGCTCTCCAACACAAAAGATTCTCTTAGAAAAATTCAAAAAGAATCTTAAAAAAAATCAGAAAGGAGAGTTTTGGAAAATGAAACAGAAACTAAAGAAAATAACTCCTCAAAAATTAGATTTGGCAAAAGGGAAAAATAAAATAACTCCTTGAAAAACAGAACTGGTGAAATGGAAACAGAGAACAACTACTTAAAACAGAGAATTAGTGAAATGGAAAAAAAATCCAATGAACAAAATAATTCATTGAAAGTTTAATTGGTTAAGTGTAAAAGGAGCTAACTGAATAAAATAATTTCCTGAAAATTAGGACTGAACAAATGAAACAAGCTAAAAATTGGACTATTTGAAAACCACAATGAAAAAAGAGCCTAGACAACATCTTTCAGGAAATCATCAAGGAAAACTGCCCTAATGTCCTAGCACTGGAGGATAAAATAGCCATTGAAAGAATTCACTGATCATTTCCTGAAAGAGAGACCAAAATGAAAACTCCAGGTAATATCATAACTAAATTTTATAACTTTCATATGGAGGAGAAAATACAATTCAAATATTGAGGAGCCACAATCAAGATTACCCAGGTCCTAGCAGCTTCCACGTTAAAGGATCGAAATATTCCAGAGGGCAAAGAGCTTGGACTGCAGCCAAGAATTAACTATCCAACAAAATTAAGCATCATCTTTCAGGGGAAAAGATGGACATTCAATGAAATAGGAGATTTTCTTTTATTTTTGATGAAAAGACCACAACTGAACAGAAAATTTGATATTCAAATATAGAACTCAAGAGAAACATTATAAAAAGGAAAAGGAAAAAAACTGGTTTTGAAAGGTTAAAATATTTATATCTTTAGTAATAGAAGGAAAAGAAATTAAAGAAGTTTAGAGTAGATAATGTAAAAAATTATCACTGCAGATTATATAATAACATACTTAGAGAATGCTAGAGAATCAACTAAAGAATAACTAGAAACAATTAACAACTTTAGCAGAGTTGCAGGATACAAAATAAATTCATATATATCATCAGCATTTTTGCATATTAACAAGAAAGTCCAATAGTGAGAAATAAAAAGAGAAATGTCATTTAAAATAACTGTAGATGATGCAAAATATTTGGGAATCTACATGCCAAGACAAAGTCAAGAACTATATGAATACAATTTCAAAATACTTTCCACACAAATAAAGTCAGATATAAACAATTGGAAGGATATTGTGTGCTCATAGGTAGGCTGAGCTAATATAATAAAAATGACAATTCTACCTAAATTAATCTACTTATGCAGTGCCAAGACAACTGAAAGGCCAAGAAATTATTTTACAGAGCTGGGAAAAAATAATAACGAAGTTCATCTGTAAGAACAAAAGGTCAAGAATTTCAAGGGGACTAGTGAAAAAATGTAAATGAAGGTAACACAACTGTATTAGATCTAAAACTACATTATAAAGAAATAGTCATAAAAATCATTTGCTACTGGCTAAGAAATTTAGTAGTTCATCAGTGGAATACATTAGGTTCACAAGACACAATAGTTACTGACTACAGTAATCTAGTGTTTAATAAATCCAAAGATCCCAGCTTCTGGGATAAGAACTCACTATTTCACAAAAATTGTTGGGAAACTTGGAGAACAGTTTGGCAAAAACTTGGAATTGAGCAACACCTTCAATATCCTATACTAAGACAAGGTCAAAATGGGTTTATAATTTTACATAAACAGTGATAATCTAAGCAAATTAGAACAAAAGATAGTCTACCTCTCAGATCTGTGGAGAAGGAAGGATTTGTGGTTAAAGAAAAGCTAGAGTAAATTATGAAAAGCAAAATAGATAATTTTGATTATATTAAGTTAAAAAGATTTTGTACCAAAAAAAAAATACAGACAAAAAATTAAAAGACAAGCAGAAAACTGGGGGGAAAAATTATATCCAAGGATTGTGATGAAGGCCTCATTTTTAAAATATAGAGAGAATTGACTCAAATTTATAAGAATACAAGTTATTCTTCAATTGATAAATGGTCAAAGGTTATTAACGTACAAATTTAAGATGAAGAAATTAAAACCATTTCTAGTCATATGAAAAAATGCTCTAAATCACTATTGATCAGAGAAATGAAAATTAAGATAACTCTGAGTTACCACTACACACCTCTCAAATTGGATAAGATGACAGTAAAAGATCATGACAAATGCTGGAGGGAATGTGGGAAAACTGAGACATTAATACATTGTTGTTGGAATTGTGAAGTGATCCAACCATTCTGGAGAGCAATTTGTAACTAGGTCCAAAGGGCTATCAAACTGTGCATACCCTTTGATGCAGAGATATCTTTACTGGGCTTGTATCACAAAGAGATCATAAAAGAGGGAAAGGAACCCACCTGTGCTAAAATGTTTGTGGCAGTCGTTTTTTGTATTAGCATGGAATTGGAAATTGAGTGAATGCCCATCAGTTGGAGAATAAGTTAAAGTATATAAATTTTATGGAATATTATTGTTCCATAAGAAACAATTTATCATTTCAGAGAGGCTTGGACAGACTTATATTAACTGAGGCTAAGTGAAATGAGCAGAACCAGGAGGACCTTGTACACAACTTTGAAATCTGGACTAGCTCCCCGGAGGCCTCAGGGTCAGGATAAACAAGTCCTTGCTCTTTAAGGGGAGGAGTGAAGGAGATGGACAAAACTGCCAGGCGTTTTGCCAAGGATTTAGAGTTCAGAATCTCCACACTTTTCTCCTCTCCATCCTGCAACCAACTAAAGTTCTCTGTCTCTCTCAATCCATCCCCTAATCCTTACCTACAATTCTTTTAACCCCAAGCATTGAGATAGCATCTACTGTGAGAAGAGAAATTCCAAACATATGCTAATAGAGTTATTGGCCAATAGGTAATTAGCCTGAAGTGCTTCAGCTGTCTGATTCAAGCACACCTTTAAAGAGTTTCAACCCTTACACACAACAGGATTATATAATGATCAATTCTGATAGACCTGACTCCTTTCACAATGAAGTGATTCAGGCCCATTCCAATAGTCTTGTGTTGGATAGAGCTATCTGCATCCAGAAAGAGGACTATAGGGACTGAATGTGGATCACAACACATATTTGTACCTTTTTCCTTGTTTGTTTGCTTTTTGTTTTCTTTCTCATTTTTCTCCTTTTTTGATTTTCTTCTGAAGCATGATAATTATAGAAATGTAAATAAAATAATTACATGTTCTATATATATATATGTATATACATATATATATGCATATATATATATATATATATATTGGATAACCTGCTGTCTAGAGGAGTGGATGAGGGTAAGGGGAGGGAGAAAAAATTGGAGCACAAGTTTTTTCAAGGGTGAATGCTGAAAACTAATTTTGCAAATATTTTGAAAACATAAAGCTTTTTTTTTTAAAAATAAGGAATGTTTCCTGGAAATATATAACAAGAAGAATAATAATTGCTCAGTAGGTTCACTATTCTTTACCTTTGAAGTTCACAGTGTGATTTTCTCCAATATATTTTCACTTAAGATTGGAAAATAATAAATTCAACAGTAGGGCTATAAGTCACATGGTACGCTAGATAGGGAGAGTACAGAAGCTGATACAGCAGTCCTTCCCCACATTAAGATGTAATAAAAAAAAATAAAAAAAGAAGAAGAAGCTTCCTCCATTAGATCTTCTTCAATGTATTTAGTTTAGATTAGGCAGTCAGTTAAAAGGTTTTCATCATAACATAGAAAGAGCATAGTAAATTGCTACAAATATCAATGAAGCTCTAAAATAGAGGATAGAAACCTCATGACAGAGGCCTCAAGGACAAAACCTGCCCAGAAGCAGGCTCATCAACTCCAGCCCTCATCCACCCTCCTTACATGTAGATAGCAGGCAGAACAGACTGTAGAAGCTCCAGAGTTTTGTACCTCTTCTTAATGATGCTGAAGGTTTTATCTCTTTACTCTTATTAGCAGCTATACAGGAAAAGTGAGAGTTCTTAGAAGTATGAATAAGTGAGAGAACACAATTAATTGGAGGAAGGATGATGTCCATCTTAGTGTCCTTAGTGTACTCTTACAGACATTAGCAACCCTTTTCATGCCTTCCTCTCCAATCTGCCAATCACCTACATTTTTATTGTTATAATAATAGACTCATTCAGTTGATCTGAGAGGTACATCTGCTCTGCAAAAAAACAAAAACTGCTTCATTAAATGTCCTCTCTGATAAGATTGTGCTGTTCTCATTGGTTTACTGCCGTTTCCTACTTTATTATGAAATGCTCATCCATGAGATGTCAGATTACTTTGATTCAGCTGAATCATTCATTGATCAGAACTTAGAACAAATTTGTTATTATTTCTGTTTAAGTAAAACAGATTTAGATTTCAAGAAAGGAAAAACAATTAAGAAGAGGAGAAAGAGGCAATGGAAAGAGTCAGCACCTTTAGTTCAATTTAATTTATCCAGAACAACAGAGCACAGTCAGGAGGATCTGACTTCAAATATGACCTCAGATACTTAATACTTTCTAGCAAGAAGTCACTTATCCCAATTGCTTCAGCACGCACACACACACACACACACACACACACACACACACACACACACACACACACAAACTCCAGAACAATAATATAATTTCTTAAAATTGTGTGTGCTATTTTTTGTTTTTTGTTTTTTGGTTTTGTGTGTGTGTGTGTTTGTGTGTATACATGTGTTTTTGTCAGTGTGTATATTACTACCTTTATATTTAAACCTCAGGTTGAAATTAGTAATGAAGATCTCAAATTAGAAGTCAAAGTGCAAGTTCAACAGAAAGGCATAAAACCCAGGACATAGAGAATTCAGCCAAGTGGCCTTAGAACTAACAGGATGTTAAGCAGAAGTAAGGGGCAGCCACCACTGCTTCTTCAGGAGTGCCTTTTTATGCTGAAAGCTTAATAGTGGACATTGAGCTTAATATATATAGCTATAAACAGAGTGGGGAACAACATAGATAACATATATAATTAACAACAAATGGCATTTTAAGTATTTCTTAGAATATAGGATAACTTTTTATCAAAGGTAAATGTATAAAAATTGAGCTTGGTGATAAAAAATTTAAAATAAAAATATAAATAAAAAACATTATTTTACTGACATGGAGGGGGAACCTATCTTTTACCATATTCACATATTTACAGAATCTTAAAAGCCTCTATATGTTTTGCATGCCAAAACTGGGCTTTACACACTTGTAAATCTGGAATGAACACAAAATTATCTTGGAAATCAGACAGTTTAGACACTTCCAAGTGTTGTGATGTAGATTATAATGTAGAAAAACTGCAATCATAGTATTTTCATATTACCATAACTGTATGTCCTCTCTAGTCCTAAAAAGATTTTGGGGAGGTCAGCAAGAAGACAAAAAGCCCAGGAAAAAAAGCAAGGGAAATGCAAAAGATGACATAGAAGGATCTCCCCTACTTCTCTGCACTGACTGTTTTGTATTCTCCTCTGTATCCCTTCCAAAACATACACAGAATATTTTTAGCCTCCCAGAACCTTAATTAAAATTGATGACTAATCAACTAATATGCTCGTACCCATGGTGTTGCAGTTACAGAGTAAAAACAACTAAACATTGTTAAGACTGGGAAAGGAACATGTCTAGGTAGAAGTATGTGGCTTGGGCCCAGTCCAGAAGCAGGACTCAGAGCTGAATTTGGATTAATACCAATTTAAGAGGTGGAGCTAAGACCAAGACTGTAACCTGACCCTGAAGAGAGCCCTTGGGCTTAAGAAAAGAAGGGATTAAAATGAGAATCATGAATCTGCAATGAAAGAAAGGGAGAGCCAAACATATACACACACACACACACACACACACACACACACACACACTGAAGAGAACAGAAGTAAGGTTGTGGATATTAAGTAAATGAATTTGACACTGATGACCTCTATGATAAGTTCTTTTAATTCTGATCATTAAAAGTACTCTCTATATTGAGACAGATTACAATGTCCCCATGCCTTACCCTGAGTGCACTTCATGAATTGCTATGGTCAAAAATATTCATTGCCAAGAATCAGTCTTGTAATGTAAACTCTCTTCAAACTTAGCTACATTGGTTTTTGAGAAGGAGAGAGCTGCACCTAAAGCTTTTCATGCTTGGAATACCTGCTAAAGCTTGTGTTTCACAGGTATATCCTTTAACTCATAATCACTTTCATAGCACAATGCAGATTCTAGTTGAATTTGAGTGGAGATGAGCAGCAATGGACAGATTAGTCTGAAACTCCATACAAGAGGGTTTACTTATTTAAGGATGAAATAGACCTCATTTGGAGTTCATTTCAACTCTAGGCTATTTCTGGAATCAAATCAAAGCAAATTAGGAATACCACATATTAATGAATTCAACCTATTTCCATATATCTCCCTACTCAACTATAATGTTGTTGAGAACCAGCAATTTGTATATTATTTAAAGTTTAATACAGTGTCCTCCCTGTATGATGTTCTTGATAAATAGTGATTTAATCAAAATTAATTTATGTGAAGCACCTTGAAAACTTAAAAACTATCCAATGCATTGTTGTTGTTGTTATACAATCCTCCAGGTCCAATTAGAATGAATAATGAGTCTTGTGGAGACATTACAACTATTCAAATATTCACTATTTGAAGTTATAATTATATAAAATATGATAATTGATTCCAACCTGGTGGAAATTTATAGTATAAATTAATGCAACCCCTTAACAAAACTTATCATTCAAACTAATTGGAACCTCGCTGCATAATATACAGGCAATATGACATCATAGCTAAAAAGATGGCTTTGGTTTCAGGAAGACCTGACTCTGACACATAATATCTATGTAGTCTGATACATCTATCTATCTAGACAAGTCAATTTATCTTTCACTATCTTGGGCAAGTTTCTAACACTATGACTTTTATGATAAATTGCCAAATTATACAATGGTGGGAGTTTCTGCTCCCTAGTCTGATAGCAACTACAAGGTGAAGCAAATGATAGAATGCCACAGCTGGACTCTGGAAAATTCATCTTCCTGACTTCAAAACTGGTCTCAGACATTTAGTAGCTATGTGACCCTTAGCAAGTCACTTAGCTTCTGTTTGCCTCAGTTTCCTCAAATGTAAAATGCGGGATAAGGAAAAAGCAAGTGACTCTAGTATCTTTGCCAACAAAATATCCCAAATGGGGTCATGAAAACTAAGACACAACTAAAAAATGATTAACTAATAAAGTCTGATAAAATCACAAGTTTTGACAAAAAAATGGTTTGATAATAAAAGTAATGTCCCAAGAATCTTCAGTTTCATAAAGTTCTTAAGGTGTCACTAAATTCCAATAAAACACAATCAAATGGTCAATTATAAAAGCACATCAATTAATTAACTCAACTATTGGATTGAACAATTACTTTGTTCAGGGGATTGTGCTAGATTATGTATAAATAATAATAAGTAATAAGTTATGTAATTAATAAAACATATAGTCTCCATTCTCAAAGAGATTCTAATTTGAAAGACAAAAAATGAAATTAAAAATTAAAAATATCATTAGAAGAAATAATAGGTCTCAAAAGCAAAAAAAGAAAGAAAAAAAAAAGAAAAAAAGAAAAGTTCACTATAATCATGAAAGGCCTCACCAAGTTTTGAAGGATAGATAAAATTTAGTGAAATGGAGAAGCCAAAGGGAGACATTAAAGATAGGAGAATGACTTAAATAAAGGCATAAAGTAAAAGAAAATCTGCACCTAACAGTGAATAAATATATCTAGTTAGAACGGAGAGTTCAAATGTATTTACAATGTGAAGTTGGAAAGGTATTTTGAGACTAAGTTGTGGAAAATCTTAAGTATCAAATTAATAAGTTGGACATGATTTCAGCAAAGGGAGCCAGTAATGCGTTTTTATCAGGAGGGAAATGATAAAATCAGTTTTAAAAGGAACATTCAAGCGGCACTGTGTTGCACTTTTATAATAATATAGCCTCCTAACTGATCTCTCTGCCTTAGAGCCAACCTCTAAGCCCTTCTCTAATCTTTCCTCCAAATTTATGTTCCCAACATCCTCATTTGACCTCTTGAATACCTTATCTTTTTTCAAGACTCAGTTCAAATGTGAACTTTTTAAAGATACCTTCAAATGATTCCTGTAGTTATTATCTTTTCTATTTATACCATCACCTTATATTTATTATAGTGTATACATGTTATATTTAATTATCTTTATGCATTTACCCCCTATCTACTTCAATATATTATAAATTCCTTGAAGGCAAAGATTTTTGTCTTTGTATGCCCCGTGCCTACCATAAAACCTGGCACAGGATAGATACAAAATATCTGCCTGTTGAACTGAGTTGTACAGTTTTGGCATAAAAAGGTAAAGTTGGAAAAGGAGAGATAAAAGATAGTTTCTTTTCTTAATTAAAGGTTTTTATTTTCAAAATATATGCATGAATATTTTTCAACATTCATTCTTTAAAAAAAAACCTTGTATTCTATTTTTCCCACCCTTCTCCCATCCCCTCCCCTAGATGATAAGTGATTCAATATATGTTAAACATGTGCAATTCTTCTATACATATTTACACAAATATGCTGCACAAGAAAAATCAGATCAAAAAGGGAAAAAAATGAGAAAGAAAAGAAAATACAAGCAATCAACAACAAAGAGTGAAAATACTATGCTGGAGTCCACATTCAGTTCCTACTGTCCTCTCTCTAGTTGTAATTGGATTTCTTCATCACCAGGCCATTAAAACTAGTCTGAAATATTTCATTGTTGACAAGAATTATGTCCATCACCACACTTAACACCATATACCAAGATAAGATCAAAATGGGTCCATGATTTAGGCATAAAGAATGACATCATAAATAGATTAGAGGAACAGAGAATAGTTTACCTCTCAGACCTGTGGAGGAGGAAGGAATTTATGACCAGAGGAGAACTAGAGATTATTATTGATCACAAAATAGAAGATTTTGATTACATCAACAAAAAAAGTTTCTGTACAAACAATACTAATGCAAACAAGATTAGAAGGGAAGTAACAAATTGGGAAAATATTTTTACAGTTAAAGGTTCTGATAAAGGTCTCATTTCCAAAATATATAGAGAACTGACCCTAATTTATAAGAAATCAAACCATTCTCCAATTGATAAATGGTCAAAGGATATGAACAGACAATTCTCAGATGATGGAATTGAAATTATATCCACTCATACGAAAGAGTGTTCCAAATCACTGCTGATCAGAGAAATGCAAATTAACACAACTCTGAGATACCACTACACACCTATCAAATTGGCTAAGATGACAGGAATAAATAATGATGAATGTTGGAGGGGATGTGGGAAAACTGGGACACTAATACATTGTTGGTGGAGTTGTGAAAGAATCCAGCCATTCTGAAGAGCAATTTGGAACTATGCCCAAAAAGTTATCAAACTGTGCATACCCTTTGATCCAGCATTGCTGCTATTGGACTTATATCCCAAAGAAATACTGAGGAGGGGAAAGGGACCTATATGTGCCAAAATGTTTGTGGCAGCTCTTTTCTTAGTGGCTAGAAACTGGAAGATGAATAGATGTCCATCAATTGGAGAATGGTTGGGTAAATTATGGTATATGAAGGTTATGGAATATTATTGCTCTGTAAGAAATGACCAACAAGACAAATACAGAGAGGCTTGGAGAGACTTACATCAACTGATGCTGAGTGAAATGAATAGAACCAGAAG
Organism: Sminthopsis crassicaudata; assembly: GCF_048593235.1. NCBI lineage: Eukaryota > Metazoa > Chordata > Mammalia > Dasyuromorphia > Dasyuridae > Sminthopsis > Sminthopsis crassicaudata. The sequence continues at coordinate 421,131,050 of NC_133619.1, forward strand.
ATTGCTGTACACTTCAATGCTATATGAAGATGTATTCTGATGGAAGTGGATATCTTCAACATAAAGAAGATCCAACTCACCTCCAGTTAATCAATGATGGACAGAAACAACTACACCCAGAGAAGGAACACTGGGAAGTGAATGTAAATTGTTAGCGCTACTGTCTATCTACCCAGGTTATTTATACCTTCGGAATCTAATACTTAACGTGCAACAAGAAAATTGGATTTACACACATATATTGTATCTAGGTTATACTGTAACCCATGTAAAATGTATGGGATTACCTGTCATCTAGGGGAGGGAGTAGAAGGAGGGAGGGGATAATTTGGAAAAATTAATACAAGGGATAATGTGATTAAAAAATTACTCATGCATATATACTGTCAAAAATTTATAATTATAAAAAAAAAGAATTATGTCCATCAGAATTGATCATTGCATAATCTTGCTGTTGCCATGTATAATGTTTAATAGGAGATGTTTCCAATAAAACTTGTAGGATTTAATAATTCATTTAAAATTGTACAGGGATACAAAGGAAAGAATGGACCTGAAAATAAACATTTAAAAACTTATTGATTAGAAAATTACTAACTAGAGAAAATGAAGTCAAGAGAGATATATAGTTGAAAATATGATAATCATTTTAAAATATGTTGATTTGCAGGTAACTGCCAGAATGATAACAAAATGGAAGTATCTAATAATGGTTTTCCTAAGTACATATCTGATTGTCACTACCTGCTCAATAAATTCCAGTGGCTCCCTATTTCCTCTAGAATAAAATAATGAATCTTCTGTTTTATAGTTTCTTTGTGTATGCTTACTAATTGTTTGATTGCATAGGCAGTTATAAGATTGGAACTATAGCCCTAGGAAAAAAGGCTAATGCTGGAAAGGTGATAGCTGAAGATGTTTGAATGAGTGAAATTGGCAATGGAGAAAATATGCAGAGAAGAGAAGAGAATCCAATGTATTTATATGGGCAGTTATGCTTTGATGATGAAAATTAATGTGCTGAACTACTGAGTAGGATTAGGAAGAAAGCTTTAATTGTAATTTGGTTCCATTTTTCAGAATTGTGTTGATCTGAATAACAAAAATATGTACTTTGGCAAATTATCCTTTACCCAAACACTATTAAAGATCCTGGACTTCAAGGAAGAATCTGTAATAATATTATCAACCCTAATTGACCAGAAAGATCTCTGGACTAGACATGTTTTAAATAAATGAGAAATAGCCTCAACAAGGAACAAGGTACACAATATTTTAATCATACAGTCAAGAAATGCTTTCATTTCTTCTCTGCAATTGTCCCCAAAAGTGTCTTGGCATTTGTTAAAAGCCAAAATAAGAGGGAGAAATGAGAGCCAATTTGGATGTTACTTTTGCTGACTGATGAGATAAAGAATGCTTTATCCATGAGAGTTCAAATTGATATATGTTGAGAACTTTAAAATATTCAGAAGAAGATGAAGAGAAAATATCTGCCTAATAGAGAGTAAAAATATACAAAAACTCTACAGAAAAGAAAGGGAATTCTTTTGTACAAAAGCTAATCTGAGAAACAGTATTACTAAGCAGAAGTATTGATGTTGTGAGAGTTTATTTCCCATAAAGCCTTAGCTATATTTTTCCTTGGGATCATATAGGGACATTTGCTCCAGAACCAAGTGTATTAATAAAGTTCACTTTGAATGCAATATAAGAATTTTTAAGTTATCAATACCTATATAGAGGAACTATAAAAAATCATTCAAAATGACAATTATATGTCACAAAAGATATAATATATCTTTTACATTAGAATCTGGAATATGTTTTTATTCTTACATTGGTATTTGGGTGTGATGTTCTACAATTTCTCAATATGTCAAACTATATGGTGAAATCATATTATGAAGCCACTGTAGTCAAAGTCAACATTCTTTTCTCATTCTCCACATTTGACATTATTGACTATTCTCATCTTTTTGATAATTCCAAGTCTATGGTTACCTCCAGAGATGTAATACGTTTCTAATAATATTAATAGCACAATAATAACTGATATTGATAATGAGCTCTAATGTAAACTGTGGGTTTTCCTAAGACATTTTGTGATAAATGTAACTGAGTCATGTATGCTCCATCATTTATAATCAAATGTCAACTAACACTATACTAAAAGAAAAAAAAAATTGAGATTTCAAATGCAGTTCTAAATAAAGTGGTCCTTATTTCTTGGCTAGTATTTAGCTGAATTTTTCTAGGTTTCTCAACCTCCATTCTCAGGGGGGGGAAATATATTATTAATATAGAGATTGATATAATATTAATTCATGCATTTTTCATTCACTGAAGCTACTTAAGTGACTACTAACCTTTGAACATTGTTCATATGTTGACTTTAATTAACAAGTTTTCATTGAGTAATTAAAATATATTCAGAACTGTTAGAGGCTTTGGGGGATGAGGCACTTTACAATCAAGAAATGTATAATCTGTGGAGGATTAAATCTAGTATATATCAGTGAATAAGAATGATGATTAACATTTATAAAAGATTCTATAAGTGTAACCTAGTTTAAATCCTGGGCATTTGCTTGAGAATCATCAAACTAGTGGAAAGAATGATTAATTGACACTGTCCCATTGTGAGAGGTAGAATAGTTTTCAAGATAGTAAACACACATGGTTTTAGGCTCTTGGGAAGTCCAGTAAGAGAGAGAAAAATTGGAGGAAGATCCTATAAACAAAGGAGTCAGTGCTTTAAGCATATTATCATTTGCAGCTTGAGAATTTGAGATTTGAGAGAATTTTCTTTTGAATAAAAAGGAGGACTCGAATAAACAGAGCTCTCTCTCTAGTGGAAGAATTTATACATTCAATTTTCTTTAATATATTCCAAACTGTTTAACTTCTCTGATTTATTTGTAATTAGCTTTTTAAAATTACATTTTTATTTACATAATTCTACTCTTTCTCCTATCCTCAAAGAAAAACAAAAACTTTTTATTAAAAAAATATGCAGTTACACAAAATTAATTCCCTTAATGTTTGACTCCAACAGCTCCAATAAATTGCTTTATTCACTACTCAATATTTGTGATAATCTTCATGCAACCAGTAATTGGTGAGAAGTAAAATGATTTATATTAAAAATATTATTTTCCTTAGATTTGAAATATTTAAGAAGTAGATAAATATAAATATAACCTAATAAATTATAGTCAAATACTCCCCTTTACCAAAGGCTAATGAGACATCTAATTCAATTAAATATTTAGTAAGGTTCCATCATACACCAAGAAATCTGAAATATAATATCAGGTTCTGGGCATCACATTTTAGAAGGCCATTGATGAAGTGATTATTATTCAATCTAAAGTGATTTGCACAGAGAGAAGTTATATAATCATGCTAAAAGAGCTGATTAATAAATAGCTTAATAGTAGCATAGAATACAAAAATTCCAACTGCTGGAGTGAAGATTCACATTATTCATCAAAAAGTGATGACACTAGACACAGACACTAGAAAGTTCTGGTAGAAATGAAGTTTTGAATGATATCTCACATTATATATCACAGTAACTCTAAGTACATTTTTTAAAACTAGATATAAAATGTCATATAAATTTAGATATCAACTGTCATCAATTAGAAGATAAGAAAGGAAAGAAACTTTCAAAATTATGAATCATGCAAAAAACTATTCATCATGGAAGAGTTCTTGATGAAACAAGGAATAAAGATTTTCAGGAAGAAAAAAATAAAAAAATTGATTCTATAAAATTTAAAAGGTTTTGGACAAATAAATTCAATTAAGTAAAAATTGAGAGTAGAGCCAAGATAATGGAGTAGAGGCAATTCTATAGCTGAGTTCTCCCAACAACACTTCCAACTAATAAAAGATTGAGTTGAGACATTTTTCCAGCACAAGAAAATATAAGCAAAACAAACCTCTTATGAAAGAGACATAAAGAGAGACAGAGACAAAGAGAGACAGATAGATAAACAGAGTGAAAGAATGAATAGAAAAAAAATTGAATAAAGGGAAATACAGTTAGTAATTATACTTATAAATTTGAAAAGGATAAAGATACTACTAAAATGGAAATGGATATCAGAATGGATTAGAAACCAGAATTCAAAAATATGTTGTTTACAAGAAATTTATTTAAAACAAAAAGACACACAGTATTTAAAATAAGGGGCAAAAACTGAATCTATTAGGTTTTAAAACAACAACAACAACAATATCAAGAGTGAAACAAGATTGCCCACTATCACCATTACTATTCAATATTATATTAGAAATGCTAGCTTTGGCAATAAAAGTTGAGAAAGAAATTAAAGGAATTAGAGTAGGTAATGAGGAAACCAAATTATTACTCTTTGCAGATGATGTGTTAATATACTTAGAGAAGCTATTAGAAATAATCCACAAATTTAGCAAAGTTTCAAGATTCAAAATAAATCCACATAAATCATCAACATTTTTATATATCACCAACAGCAAGAGATACAAAGAAACATTCCATTAAAAATATCTATCGATTGTATAAAATATTCGGGAATCTATCTGCCAAGGGAAGGAACTATAAGAGCAAAATTACAAAACACTTTCCACACAAATAAAGTCAAATCTAAACAATTGGAAACATTTAGCTCTTGGATAGGTTGAGCAAATATAATAAAGATGACAATACTCCCTAAACTAATCTATTTATTTAGTGCTATATCAATCAGACTCCCAAGAAACTATTTTACTGATCTAGAAAAAATAACAACAAAATTCATCACATGAATAATCAGCCATAATAATAACTAAAATAATAAAAATCACATATCAATAAATGCAGAAAAATATTTTGACAGAATGCAAATTCCATTCCTATTTAAAACACTAAAAATAATAGAACTCAATAAATCATTTCTTAAAGTAATAAATAGTACTTATTTAAACCAAAAACAGGTAGTTGAAATGAAAATAAATTAGAAGTCTTCCCAATAAGATCAAAGGTAAAGCATTATGACCATTATTATTCAATATTTTGATAGAATTTCTAGCATGGTACTTACAAGATAAAACTAGGCAGTGATAAGATAAAACATGATGATATACTTCAAAAAAATTAATTGAAATTGAAGAATATAACATAAACTAATAAATCATCAACATTTCTGTATTTTACCAAGAAAACCTGACAGAAAATATAGAAAAAAATTCACTTTAAAATAACTGAAGACTATATAGAATATTTAGTTGTCTAATTGCTAAAAGATAGAAAAAATATTGACAAAATTATAAAACACTTTTCACACAAATAGACAGATCTAAACAATTGAAGAAAATAAATATTTGCTAATGAGTAAATTGACCCAATATAATAAAATGCTAATTCTACCAAAATTAATTTACTTGTTTGATATATCACCATATCACCAAAGAAATATCTTATAGAGTTAGAAAACATTAGCAAAATTCATGTGGAAAAACAAAATGTCAAGAATATCAAGGAAATAAATGGGAAAAATTATGAAGAAAGAAGTCTAGCAATATCAGTTTTCAGTTTCCTTTGATCCAGCAATATCACTACTAGTTCTATACCCCCCCAAAAAAATAAACATAAAAAGGGGGAAAGGACCCACATGTTAAAAAAATATTTGTAATAGTTCTTTTTGTTGTGGCAAGGAATTGCAAAATGAGGGAATGCCCATCAATTGGAAAATTGCTGAACAAGTTGTGGTATATGAATATAATGGAATATTATTGTTCTATAAGAAATGGTGACTAAGCAGATTTCAGAAAAATTTGGAAAGACTTATATGAACTAATCTGAATGAAGAGAACAGAACCGGAATATTGGATGTAGTAACAGCAATATTGTGTGAGAATCAACTATGATAGACTTAGTTCTTCTTAACAATCTAGTGATCCAAGACTTTCTCTTGGAAAATGCTATCCATATCCAGAGAAGAAACACTAGAGATTGAATGTATATCAAAGCAAATTATTTTCACTCTTTTTTTTGGTCATTTTTTCTTTATCATGGTGTTTCCCTTTTGTTCCCATTTCTTTCACAAAATGATTAAGATGGAAATGTATTTAATATGATTGTGCATGTATAATATATCAGATTGCTTGTTGCCGGAGAGAATGGGAGAAAAGGAGGGAGAAAAATTTGGATTCCAAAATCTTATAAAATGAATGTTTAAAACTATTTACATGTAAATGGGAAAATATTATTAAGTGAAGAAAAGTTACTGATATAAAAATAATTTTTAACAATGCAATTTTAAAAATACCCAAAAGTGTGGGGGGCAGCTAAGTGGCACAGTGAATAGACCCTCAGCCCTGAAGTCAGGAAGACCTGAGTTCAAGTCTAGCCTCAGACACTTAACACTTCCTAGCTGTGTGACCCTGGGCAAGTCACTTAACCTCAATTGCCTCAGGGGAAAAAAATTTAGATTTCTACTACTCTTACAAATTTTTCCACAATATGATTTTAACTTCTGATCCAATATATGAGATCTTCATTTAATTCAACAGATTATTTTTAAAATGTATCACAGTGAGAAGTCGTGAGAAGAAAGAATGTGTCTGTGAAAAATCAAGTGGCAAAACATTCATAACAAGCTTGGTGTATGGATAGAATGTTGAGCCTGGAGGCAATAAAACTTATCTTCCTGAGTTCAACTCTGGTCTCAGATACTTGCTAATTGTATAACCCTAGCCAAATCACATAACTTCATGTGGCTTAGTTTTTTCATCTGTAAAATGAAATGGAGAAGTAAAAGGCAAATCACTCCAGTATCTTTGCCAAGAATTTTTTTTTTCCTGAGGCAATTGGGGTTAAGTGACTTGCCAAGGGTCACACAGCTAGGAAGCATTAAGTGTCTGAGACTAAGTGCAGGTCCTCCTGAAGTCAGGGCTGGTGCTCTATCCATTGTGCCACCTCGCTGCCCCAGACAAGAAAATTTTAAATTAGATCACAAACAGTTAAATACAACCAAACAAAAGACAAACAGAATTGAAAGATAAACTTGGAGGATCTTTGAGAAAATCTTGTGAATTACAGAATTTTGGGACTTAAAGGGACTTAGAAGCTATCCAGTCCTGATTCCTTATTTACAGATAAAGAAATTATTGACAAAGAAGGCTAAATGACTCACATATTTAGTTAGTGGCAGAGCCAGAATGAGAACCCATATCCCTATCTAATCCAGTGTTCTCTTTCAATCAAACTAATTTTTACAGTCTATGGGAGGGATACTTTTTGAAGAGTCAGATTCTACTCTTTTTAAATAGTTGTCTATTGTTTTTGGATAGTCTCAATTAAGCTTTGAAATTCCTACCAATTTTGTATTTCCAAAATTCCTAAATAATTTTTTTTCCTTCTTTATTTCATTCCTTACTTTCTTCCACAAACATTGTTTCACTGTTTTTAATTCACTGTGTTAATACAGTTTACTTAGTACTAGGGTTTGCAAAGAGCCACCCAACTTGTTATCATAAGAATGTTTCCACCCTGGGGTGATCTTGGATGAATGTGTAAAGCAATCTATCTCTAATCTCCATTTGGACTTTTCATAAAGTATAAACAAGGACAGCATGGTGAAGTATTTAAAAAGTTGGCTTCAAGAGGACAATCTGGGTTTGAGTTCTGTCTGTGATACACAAGAGCTCATTATATTGGAAATAATCTAGGCTTGTAAGTGCTCTAAAAAACCTCTAAGAACAGAAGTTAAAAAGGACAAAGAGAGAGACACAGACACAGAGAGAAAGAGTGAAAGAAAAAGGAATATACAAGAGAGGCAGAGAGAAGGATAGGGAGGGATACAAAGACTCTTAAAATGGTAAAAGAAAAGAATTAATATCTAAAGAATTCCCTTTAAGGTAATTAAAACCTTGCTGCTGTCATTTTCAAACTTTTGTTCCATAGGTATTTGTTTAAATTTTACAAAAACCTAAATAGCTGAAGGGGTAGTAACATGGAAAAAATTTGATCTTGTCCAGTCCTCTTTGTAATTGTGGATTTATTTTAGCAATGTCCCTTTTAGGATACTATGGTCCAAATACATTTTTTTAAATCCTGCTTTCCATAGTTAAAATTCAATTAATGATTGTTCTGCAAGTAAAAATCATCTAATATCAAGTAATATAGCTATTTGCCTTTTTTATTTCAATTTAATCTCAAATTTACTATGTTATGACATATCTATAACGAGGTTGTTGCTATCTAATGCAATGTTACATGATATTTATTTAATCATAATTTATAGGAACAACTTTGTGTCTTTGACATATTGAGAAAAATAAAATGAAACAGAAAAGGCATGTTTCTATTTTTTTTAAAGAATCCTCAAAGCATCATTAAGAATTTCTTATGACTATTTATATAGAGATCCTCACTTTGTAGAAGAGCTTAAATGGATGTCTGAATAAAGGACAATGCACAGCCAGAAATAGCAAAGGTATTTGTTTGTACATTGAATAGGAACAAGGTATTGATATCATTTAATACAAATAGAAAGATACTAGATATATTATATTTGATATATGTGTATATAAAAATATACATATTACATAGTTTCTAATGGTACTTAAATAATTCTGCAGAAGTATAGAATGTTGTTTATATATTTTTGAAAACTCCTCTGTCTAACCATTCCATACTTAGCAAATCTTGGTAGGAAAGAAGCCCTTTTTTATGTTTCCTATATATGAATATATGAATATGGGGAGAGGGATAGGAGAAGAAAGAAATACAAGTAACAGAGATACCAAAAAAAAAGAAAAGAAAAGAAACAGAGAGAAATAGAGACATGTGGAAACAAAGATGTAAAGAAGGAAGAAAGGAAGGAAAGAAAGAAGGAGAAGAAGAAAAATAATTTTAGCCAAAAAAAAGGCACAGGTTAATTTCTATAAAAAAAAGTCACAATACACACACACACACATATGCACACACACACACACACACACACACACACACACACACACACACAAAGCTATAAATATGTGTGCCTCTTTTTTCTACCTAAAACATATGTCTTGTCTCCCCTCCAACAAGAGGCAGCATAGTGTAGTAAATAGAGAGTTGGACTCAAAGCCAAGAAGACTGGCTTCTAGTTGTACCTTTGACATATCCTGGCCATATGACCCTTGGCAAGAGATTCAATTTCTCACTGTTCTAGGCTATTATAAATTACAGAAAAGGTGCTGAAATACATTGGTAAAGGACATTTCCCCACCCAAGAATTCCCTGTGCCAATAAAATCACAGGTCCAAGTTCTATTTCTATCCCTACCAATGTCTCAGGCTTACTTTTGAAAAGTATAGAAATATTGCCATGTAACCAGAATCTAATCTTGCAATCAAAGTTTGGCCTTTAAGAAAAAAACTGTTAAGCAGGTGTTTCCAAATAAAACAGCTTCTCAGAAGAGAGGGAAAGAGCAGCAAGAGAGAAGAATGTTAACAAATAAATGGAGAGGAATTGAAACATTTCCTCATTAATAAATCTATGACTATAATAAGGATAGCAACTTGGAAAAATAGAACATGATTAAGCAATCATGGCTCATATTTCTATTCCACAAGAATTATTATATTATATATAATATTATAATATTATATATATATATATATATATATATATACATATATATATATATATATATGCAAGTAATATTTTAGGGAGTGCTTTCTTCCTTTTACTTATTTATGAAAGACCACAGTTTCAGAAACAATCAGTTCCTCTAAAGAGTGACAAGGTTAGAGGCAACTTAGCAAGTAGTCTGTTTTTATTATTTATTAACATACTATATATTTTGCTGAAAATAGGTCTTTCTACAGATTGATGGCAATTCGCCTTTGTACTACTAAACGAAAGAACCTTAATATCTGCATGTAACAATATAAACATTAATGTACCATATGATGAACAAATCACTGCATGTCAGACAAGATCTCCCCATAGAGCCAAAAAAGTTGAGAAGAGCCAAAGAGACATAAAGGAATGTAACATATTCTCAGTTAGGAAAACTTGAATACAAAGACAAACATGCAAGTCCAAGGACATAAAGAAATAGAAAAGGCAAGATAATATCAGAGTAGAGTCTCACTTGTCTAACATACCTTTAACATATATCAGAGTACCTAAGTTCAGATCTCACCTCTGAGGTTTACTAGGCATTTTCTCTGACTCCTGCATCCCTGGAATTCTCTCTTGACCCATTCTCTTCTTTTGACTTCTCTGGCTTCCTTCAGGTATTAATAAAGCCGTTCTTCCTACAAGTAGCCCTTTCAGGTGCTCTTTGATCTTAAGATCTGTCCTCTGAAATTATCAACCTTGTATATATCTTGACTGTGCATAGTTATTTGTATGTTATATCCCCATTAAACTAAGAACTCCTTGACAGCAGAGGTTTTATTTCCCCAGCATTTAGCATTGTACCTTGCATATAGGGAAATGCCTATCAAAAACATCCTTGAGCCTTAGTTTTTTGATTTGTAATATGAAATAATTAATCTAATTGGACTTTAAGGCCTCTCTTAGCTCCACTCTATGATCTAATAATTACAAGTGATGAGTAGGTGGGAGGAGTAGACAAGAGCTCCAGGCAAACATAATGATGCCAAGTACTACAGATGTGTTTGGAGAAAGAAAGGAGGATTACTACCTGAAATGGAAGTTTGAATGAAAGGGCAACAACATAGGGAATCAAGATCTATGCCCCGCTCTACCACACTCCCACCAAATTAATGTGACCTGCTTTGATATCATGATTGAAACATAGACTGAGAATTATGTTCTATTTCCTGTATTCCTTTCTTCCTTTCCAGGGGGAAAAGCAACTGGTGAGGTTAAATAAGTGAAATGTGTCTTTACAAGAATTCCTGGGTTTGAAGTAGATCCATAAATTGATTAAAAACTGTGTTATCCATAGAGGGGGAGGAAGCTTCAGATGCATAGCCTAAGCCATGGTTTAAATATGTTTCTAATTTTATTCCATTTTCGGGATCTTGTGCCTAAGAGAAAATTATATACAGTTAGACATATCAGTTTATTAGCTTTTGTGAGACATGCTACTATGTCATGATTCTGTGACATGGATTCACTGAAATATAATTGATTTAGGGTAGATCTTTGATTTTCTAATTAGTGGGAGCTTAGAACAATTCTGGTTGAATAAATCCATAGTAAGCTCACTCCTTAGATAGTGAAACTAGCCTTGCTATCATTTTACACAATGTACTATGGTAAACCTTCAAAATAGCACCATTTGATTTGTTGGATGCTATATTGATTATTGTTAAATCTTCCTAATACTCTGAGAAAATAAAATCAAAGTAGATAGAATGCACACCGTACTCCTATTAACTTTGTGTATATCTTCACATTTAAAATCCTACAGTGTACACTTTACTATCTTCTTTATAATAGCAACTGTGACATTTTAATCACCCTGGCAAAATGACAAAAAGCTCCCAAGGATTGGAAAAGTTATATTTTAGAGTATTTAATTTATTTTCCTTCATGATAGCAGCTCTAGAAGCAGAAAAGTTTATTGGAAAGAGCACTCCATTGAGAATCAGAGGAACCTGAGTTCAAATATGAGCTTTCCTAATTACAAACTCTAAGATTTGTATGAGTCACTTAAATTTGTTGTGCCTCAGTTTCCCCATCTGTACAATGGAGAGGGGGTTTCAACTAAATGATCTGTAAGATCCTATCTTTAAATCTGTGATCCTAAAATTGGTAGCATAAAAATTAGACTTAATTAGTTTGTGTGTGTGTGTGTGTGTGTGTGTGTGTGTGTGTGTGTGTGTGTGTGTGTTTTAAATGTCTCTGATTCAACTTTCAGTCTTTGAGCACTTCCTATGGAAAGAATCCAATAATCATTTGGTCTGGGTTAGCCAAATTAGCTGAAAAGGACATAGTAATACTGAAGCCAAGGTTGTAGATTTGATCCACATATTATAAACTAAGCTAGCTAGGTGGCACAGTGGAATAAATTCTATATCCAGAATCAGGAAGATCTAACTCCCAATTTGAAATTAGAAATATAACAACTGTGTGACTGTAGTAAATATTTTTTCTTCTCTCTGCCTCAGATCCCTTATTTCTGAAATGGAGACAATATTAATTCCTACTTCTCACAGTGGTTTTGAAGACAAAATGGAACATTGGTAAAGAACTTTGAAAATCTTGGAGTATTATATAAAAACTAACTATTATAATTATCCATAGATTTAGATTGATTTAGATCTATAGATTCTCATAGATTTATAAAGGAAAAAAGAAAATCTTTGAGAAAAGATAAACTCAATTATTTGGCCACATTGGACAGCAATCTTAGCCTAGGATCAGTTACCTCATAGATATAAACCATTATTCAGAAGGTTAACTGAATGAGAAAACGACATTGCAGCAAAACCAGATTCAACTCATGTTCTATTGGCCCAAGTCAGTAGTTTCATACTTCTATGTGAATGAATATTTTCCCTCTAATAGGAAACTCAATTAAATAAAAGTAGACATTTACTATGCATAAGATCTTTGAGATATCAGTCAACATTTTCTCCTCCTCCTCCCAGGAAACTCTCAATTATTTGAAAAGATCACAATGATAAAACAAATCTGAGTGCTCTCCCTTCAATTTTCTCCAAGATTATCTTCCTAAATATCATTCCTTCACCAAAAAAAAAAATATGGACAGATCAAAATTTTGTAAATATTAGACTTTGTGTAAATGAAGAAAGGGATCTCAGATATACTGTGAAGTCCATTCTATATATAGGTTTTGAAGTCCTTAATCATGATGAAAATGAATGCTACATGAAAATAAAATGAGGCAGATGCCAAAAAAGAGAGGCAATATGCATTTGTATCATATATTTCCTGACTTTTTTCTGTGGAATGAACTAATTATTGAGGAAAGTCTAGCTTTCATACAATGTCATAATTGATATTGTCTGACAAGCCCATTTATATGGTATGGTCCTATATGTGTTGATAATGCTGATAATTTTTCATCTGCTGAATTTAAGACTTCCTTTAAATTTAAGATCCATGTCAGATGGCTTTTTGCACCATACTTCTAGAACCTTGAGTGGTGAAATAAGTAGTCACTTTGAAAATTAAAAACATACTCTCCTTTTAACTTGATTGCTTTGTAGGTATGTCTAAAGAAGAAATCTAAAACATCAATAGATAATTTTATGCTTCTATTGTATAACTATGATCTAATATTAGCACATGAAATTTTAAAAAATAACACTTCAGGCATGAAATTGCAATGAAATAATTCTAAAGAATTGTAGATTCCCAAAATAATAAGGGACCCAAGAAAACATCTTGTCCAATCAATCAATTCGATATGAATTTATTTATTATTTATTCAATACCCAATATTTACTAGACACTATACTAATCACTAAGTATAGAAAACAAAACAGTTTTTGCTTTTAAGGTACATACACTCTAATAAAGTTAAAATACATATAAAGAATGAGTAAGAAACTTATAAAGAATAAATACCAGTTTGGGGGAAGAGAGCACTAGCATCTGGGAATCAGGAAAGCTACCAGTAAAAATGTATATTAAGGCTGAGTTTTGAAAGACAATTGAGGTTTCAGGAAAAGAAAAAAGAAAAGCATTCCAGAGATGGAGAATTCAGAATAAAAATACATGAGAGATGAATTGTTAGAACACTGTACAAGAGGAAAAAGAAGCAGGTCAGTAGGGCTACTTTGCAAAGTAAATAGAGGGGAATAATTCACAATAACTCTAGAAAGGTAGGAAGAGTACAGATTATAAAAAGTTTCTAATGCTAAACAGAGGTTTTTATATTTGATTATGGAGCTAATAGGGAGCTATTAGAATCTGTAGAACAAGATAGAAATATGGTCAGACCTGAACTTTGGAAAAATTACTTACTTAGATGTATTGAAAGATAAATTAAAATCAAAGGCACAAGTCACAGAGACAATAATCCATTCAAGAAGAGATAAGAGTTGGAATTAGGACAGTAACTGTAAATGGAGGAAAGGCAGCATAAAAGAGATTGAGGATAATTAGACTAAAACTCTAGATAACTAGAAGGATAGTAATGACTACTTTACAACATACCCAATAGGCAGGTAAATATCCTTGGCTTAAATAATCTTCATTGAGACTATATTAATCTAGTGTTTGATAAATCTGAAAAACCCAACTTCTGGGATAAGAACTCACTATTTGACAAAAATTGCTGGGCAGAAACTAGGCACTGACCCATGTAACACCCTATATCAAGATAAGGTCAAAATAGGTTCATGATTTAGACATAAAGAGAAATACTATAAATAAATTAAAAGAACAAAAGACACTCTACTTCTCAATACATATCAATTCTTTCTCTTTGGGATTGTCTTATATCATTGTATTACTAGGAATGGCTAAATCATCCAACTTCTTCAGCAAATAATATTGCTGCTATTGTGTACAATACCCTATAGGTTTTACTCACTTCATTTTGTATTAGTTCATGTAAATCTAGGTGTTTTTTTTTTCTTTCAAACATCATCCTGCTTGTCATTTCTTATACCACAATAATATTTCAATGCAATTATAGACGACAACTTGTTCAACCATTCCTCAATTAATGGTCACCCTCACAATTTTAATTCTTAACTACACATAAAGAGCTACTACAAATATATGTATATATATATATATATATATATATATATATATATATATATATATATATATATATATACATATATATATATATATTACAAATAAGTATTCCTTTTTCTTTGCTTCATTGGGATATAGATCTAGTAGTGGTATTGCTGGATCCAAGGATATACAGAGTTTTACAATCTTTTGGACACAGTTCAAAATTGTTCTCCAAAATTGTTGGATCTATTCACAACTTTGCCAATACTGCATTAATGTCCCAACTTTCCCACATTCCTGGAAACATTTCTTGTTTTCCTTTTTGTTTTTTTATCATATTAGCCAATATGATAGGTGTGAGGTGGTACCTCAGAGTTATTTTAATTTTCATGTCTCTATTCAATAGTTATTTCTTTTTTTTAAATAATTTTATTATATATATATTTTTATAATATTATCCCTTTTTTCCAAATTATCCCCCCCTCCCTCTACTCCCTCCCCCCCGATGACAGGCAATCCCATACATTTTACTTGTGTTACAATATAACCTAGATACAATACATGTGTGTAAATACCATTTTCTTGTTGCACAATAAGCATTAGATTCCGAAGATACATGTAACCTGGGCAGACAGATATTAGTGCTAACAATTTACATTCACTTCCCAGTGTTTCTTCTCTGGGTGTAGCTACCTCTGTCCATCATTGATCAACTGGAAGTGAGTTGGCTCTTCTTTATGTTGAAGATATCCACTTCCATCAGAATACATCCTCATACAGTATTGTTGTTGAAGTGTACAGTGATCTTCTGGTTCTGCTCATTTCACTCAGCATCAGTTGATGTAAGTCTCTCCAAGCCTCTCTGTATTCCTCCTGCTGGTCATTTCTTCCAGAGCAATAATATTCCATAACCTTCATATACCATAATTTACCCAACCATTCTCCAACTGATGGACATCCATTCATCTTCCAGTTTCTAGCTACAACAAAAAGAGCTGCCACAAACATTTTGGCACATATATGTCTCTTTCCTCTCTTTAGTATTTCTTTGGGATATAAGCCCAGTAGTAGTACTGCTGGGTTAAAGGGTATGCACAGTTTGATAACTTTTGGGGCATAGTTCCAAATTGCTCTCCAGAATGGCTGGATTCTTTCACAAATCCACCAGCAATGTATTAGTGTCCCATTTTCCCACATCCCCTCCAACATTCATCATTATTTGTTCCTGTCATCTTAGCCAATCTGACAGGTGTGTAGTGGTATCTCAGAGTTGTCTTAATTTGCATTTCTCTAATCAGTAGTGATTTGGAACACTCTTTCATGTGAGTGGATATAGTTTCAATTTCTTCATCTAAGAATTGTCTGTTCATATCCTTTGACCATTTATCAATTGGAGAATGGTTCGGTTTCTTATAAATTAGGGTCAGTTCTCTATATATTTTGGAAATGAGACCTTTGTCAGAACCTTTGCTTTTAAAAATATTTTCCCAGTTTGTTACTTCCCTTCTAATCTTGTTTGCATTAGTATTATTTGTACAGAAATTTTTTAATTTGATGTAATCGAAATCTTCTATTTTGTGATCAATAATGATCTCTAGTTCTCCTCTGGTCATAAATTCCTTCCTCCTCCATAGGTCTGAGAGGTAGACTATCCTCTGTTCCTCTAATCTATTTATTATCTCCCTCTTTATGCCTAAATCATGTACCCATTTTGATCTTATCTTGGTATATGGTGTTAAGTGTGGATCCATATCTAATTCCTGCCATATTAATTTCCAGTTTTCCCAACAGTTTTTTCCAAATAATGAATTTTTATCCCTAATGTTGGTATCTTTGGGTTTGTCAAAGATTAGATTGCTATAGATGTACCCTTTTTTGTCCTTTGTATCTAATCTGTTCCACTGATCTACCGGTCTATTTCTTAGCCAATACCAAATGGTTTTGGTGACTGCTGCTATATAATATAGCTTTAGATCAGGTACACTTAGACCACCTTCCTCTGAGTTTTTTTTTTTCATTAGATCCCTTGCAATTCTCGACCTTTTATTCTTCCATATGAATTTTGTTGTTATTTTTTCTAGGTCATTGAAATAGTTTCTTGGGAGTCAGATTGGTATAGCCCTAAATAAATAGATTAGTTTGGGGAGTATTGTCATCTTTATTATATTCACTCGGCCTATCCAAGAGCACTGAATGTCTTTCCAATTATTTAAATCTGACTTTATTTTTGTGGCAAGTGTTTTGTAATTTTTCTCATATAATTTCTGACTTTTCTTTGGTAGATGGATTCCCAAATACTTTATACTCTCAACATTTGTTTGGAATGGAATTTCTCTTTGTATCTCTTGCTGTTGCATTTTGTTAGTGATATATAAAAATGCCCAGGATTTATGTGGATTTATTTTGTATACTGCCACTTTGCTGAAATTTTGAATTATTTCTAGTAGCTTTTTAGCAGAGTCTTTGGGGTTCTCTAAGTATACCATCATGTCATCTGCAAAAAGTGATAGTTTGATTTCCTCATTTCCTACTCTAATTCCTTGAATCTCTTTCTCGGCTCTTATTGCCAAGGCTAGCGTTTCTAGTACTATATTGAATAGTAATGGTGATAGTGGGCAACCTTGTTTCACTCCTGATCTTACTGGGAAAGGTTGTAGTTTATTTCTATTGCATATTATGCTTACTGAAGGTCTTAAATATATGCTCCTGATTATTCTAAGGAATAGTCCATTTATTCCTATACTCTCAAGAGTTTTTAGTAGGAATGGATGTTGGATTTTGTCAAATGCTTTTTCTGCATCTATTGAGATTATCATATGTTTCTTATTACTGATCTTACTGGGAAAGGTTGTAGTTTATTTCTATTGCATATTATGCTTACTGACGGTCTTAAATATATGCTCCTGATTATTCTAAGGAATAGTCCATTTATTCCTATACTCTCAAGAGTTTTTAGTAGGAATGGATGTTGGATTTTGTCAAATGCTTTTTCTGCATCTATTGAGATGATCATATGGTTCTTATTAATTTGATTATTAATATGGTCAATTATATTAATAGTTTTCCTAATATTAAACCAGCCCTGCATTCCTGGAATAAATCCTACTTGATCATAGTGTATTATCCTGGAGATGATTTTCTGAAGTCTTTTTGCTAATATTTTTTATTTAAGATTTTAGCATCAATATTCATTAAGGAGATTGGTCTATAATTTTCTTTCTCAGTTTTCGATCTACCTGGTTTAGGTATCAGTACCATGTCTGTGTCATAAAAGGAGTTTGGTAGGACTCCTTCGTCCCCTATTTTTTCAAATAATTTATATAACATTGGGGCTAATTGTTCTTTAAATGTTTGGTAGAATTCACCTGTGAATCCATCTGGCCCTGGGGATTTTTTCCTGGGGAGTTGATTAATAGCTTGTTCTATTTCTTTTTCTGAAATGGGACTATTTAAGCAATTTATTTCCTCCTCTGTTAATCTAGGGAGCCTATATTTTTGGAGGAAGTCATCCATTTCACTTAAGTTATCAAATTTATTGGCATAAAGTTGGGCAAAATAACTCCTTATTATTTCTCTAATTTCCTCTTCATTGGTGGAAAGATCCCCCTTTTCATTTGTAAGACTAACAATTTGATTTTCCTCTTTCTTTTTTCTGATCAGATTTACCAAAGGTTTATCTATTTTATTGGCTTTTTCATAAAACCAACTCTTGGTTTTATTTATTAATTCAATAGTTTTTTTACTTTCAATATTATTGATTTCTCCTTTTAATTTTTGTATTTCAAGTTTAATTTTTGGTTGGGGGTTTATAATTTGGTCTTTTTCTAGCCTTTTGAGTTGTAAGCCCAATTTGTTAATCTTCTCTTTCTCTATTTTCTTCAAATAAGCCTCTAAAGATATAAAATTTCCCCTTATTACCGCTTTAGCTGCATCCCACAGATTTTGGTATGATGTCTTATCATTGTCATTATCTTGGGTGAAATTGTTAATTGTTTCTATAATTTGCTCTTTCACCCAGTCATTCTTTAAGATGAGATTATTCAGTTTCCAATTACTTTTTGGTCTATTTACCCCTAACTTTTTACTGAATATAGCTTTTATTGCATTGTGATCTGAGAAGAAGGCATTTATTATTTCTGCCTTCCTACATTTAATTTTGAGATCTTTATGTCCTAATATATGGTCAATTTTTGTATAGGATCCATGAACTGCTGAGAAGAAAGTATATTCCTTTCTATTGCCATTCAGTTTTCTCCAAAGGTGTATCATACCTAGTTTTTCTAATGTTCTATTTACTTTTTTAATTTCTTTCTTGTTTGTTTTGTGGTTTGATGTGTCTAAATCTGAGAGTGCAAGGTTGAGATCTCCCACTATTATGTTTTTACTGTCTATTTCTTCTTCCAACTCTCTTAACTTTTCCTTTAGAAAGTTAGATGCTATACCACTTGGTGCATATATGTTTAGTATCGATATGGCTTCATTATTTATGCTACCTTTCAGCAGTATATAGTTTCCTTCCTTATCTCTTTTAATTAGATCAACTTCTGCTTTTGCTTGATCTGAGGTAAGGATAGCTACCCCTGCTTTTTTGGCTTTACCTGAAGCATAATAGATTCTGCTCCAACCTTTTACCTTTACTCTGTATGTATCTCCCTGCTTTAAGTGTGTTTCCTGCAGACAACATATTGTAGGGTTCTGATTTTTGATCCAATCTGCTATCCGTCTCCATTTGATGGGATTGTTCATCCCATTCACATTTACAGTTAAAATTACTAATTCTGTATTTCCTGCCATCATATTATCCCCAGATTATGCTTTTTCCCTTGACGCCCCTGATCCCCCTCCCCGATATTTAATTTACAGACCCCCCTTGTGATGCGCAACCCTCCCTTTTTTTTAGTATCCCTCCCCCCTCCCTCCAAGTCCCTTTACTTATTCTCCTTTTCCTTTTCCCTTTTTCTCTCCCCCCTTTTAATGAGGTGAGAGAAAATTCTCTGAAAAACAAATATGTTAATTATTTACTCTTTGAGCCTCTCCTGATGAGAGTAAGATTCACACAATGATTCTTCCCCTTACTAAATTCCCTCATACATGGTGTATTTTCTATGCCTCTTCATGGGATGTAGTTTCCCTCTTTTTATCATTCCTTCCCCTTTTTCTGAAACGACCTCCTTCCCTTTACTACACCCCCCTTTTTTTCTTTTATATCAGTAAAATCAAATTATCCTTGAGTACTTTTTATATACCCACAACAGAGTTACAGTTCTCAAGGGTTCTGTGTACCTTTTTCTGTGTCTCTTCAGTCTTGTGGATGTAGATCAAATTTTTTGTTTAAGTCTGGTTTTTTTCTTAGAAACATATAGAATTCCTCTGTTTCATTGAATGACCATCTTCTTCCATGGAAAAAGATGCTAAACTTAGCTGGGTAGTTCATTCTTGGTTGCAATCCTTGATCTTTTGCCTTTCGGAATATCAGGTTCCAGGCCCTTCTATCTTTTAATGTGGAGGCAGCCAGATCTTGAGTGACCCTTATTGTGGCACCTTGGTATTTAAATTGTTTTTTTCTAGCTGCTTGCAGGATTTTCTCCTTTGTGTGGTAATTCTGCAGCTTAGCCACTATATTCCGTGGTGTTCTTTTTTTAGGGTCTATTTCAGAAGGAGTTCGAGGAATTCTTTCCACATCTACTTTCCCTTCTGTTTCTATTATCTCTGGACAGTTCTCTTTGATAATTTCCTGTAAAATAGAATCTAGCCTCTTTTTTTGGTCATAGTTTTCTGGAAGTCCAATGATCCGTAGATTATCTCTCCTAGATCTATTTTCCAGGTCTATAGATTTTCCCAGTAAGTATTTGACGTTGTTCTCCAGCTTCTCATTTTTTTTGTTTTGTTTGACTGATTCTTGGGTTCTCTGTGAATCATTCATTTCTATTTGTTCCATCCTGACTTTTAAGGAGTTATTTTCTTCTTTCACAGTTTTTAGTTCTTTTTGTAAATGCCCAATTTCGTTTTTAAATGAATTATTTTGCTCTATTGAATTTTTTTCCATTTCCCTAATTTTTTTTGAGAATTATTTTCTTTTTCCAATTCAGAAATTCTATTTTCTTGAGATTTTTTTATCTTTTCCAATTCAGAAATCCTACTTTCCTGTGATTTTTTAAGCTTTTCTAATTCACAAATTTTGTTTCCCTGCATCTCCTGTGAATTCTCTATTTTTTCCAACTCCAATTTCAGGACGTTGTTATTCTCTATCATTGCTTCCCTTTCCTTTCCCCATTTTTCTTCAAAATCTCTTAACTTTTTAATAGCCTCTTCTAGGAGAGAGTTATGTGATGGGGGGCAGGAATCGTTCCCCTTTAGGTTGTTATCTGCTGAATCTTTGCTGTTAACTTCCTCGGGGTTGGATACCCGCTCTTTCTCTGTGTAGAAGGAATCTATAGTTTTCCTGGCTTTTTTGTTCATATTTTAAAAATCTTTTGGGGTCTGTCCCTGGGGTAGGAAATTATTTATTTACTTCTTTACCAGCTTCCTCCCAGACCAGATGGATGCAGTGGCTCTTGGGCCTGAGCTAAGATAGAGCTCTGGGAGAGAGTTCCCCACTCCCTCCCTGGAAGTGCCTCAGAGGTGACTAGCACTGCTGTGCCTTGAGGGCGTTGTGTTCTAGCGGCTTCCCTGACTTTTGAGATTGAAGTAAAGAAGGCACAAAGCCCAGCCTATGCTTCCTGGTGGGGCGTGGATGTCTGCAGCAGGTGACGTGAAAAGCCCCTGCGCTCAAACTGGAAGTGTCTGCCAGAAACCGTGGCCCCTAGTTCAAAGGTTCTGCTTCTCTGGGACTTCTGGAGGTGAGTTCCACACCTGAGTTCCACCCCCTCCAGCTAAGCTAGGCAGTGTGTGTTGCCTTGGGCCATATCCGCCCACTTGTCAATCTCTTAACTAGTCTTAGGTGGGAGCTGAGGCCACACTCCCTGGTGCCGAGATCTGCTGAGTCACCCCCAGGATCCGGGGAAAATCTAATCTATCTGAATTTTTAAAGTGTTTAGATTTCCCTTCTGAACTGCTATATTATAAGCATAGAAGAACTAACAGCCTGTGCCAAATTCCTTTATCTCAGTGGCTTCTCTGATCCCAGAGCCCTTCCCAGCGCAATCGGCGCAGTATGCTAGCACCCAGCCGTCTGTGCTGGTCTCTCTTCTTCCTCCCCTGGGAACTGACCTTTTCTGTTGAAACTCCAGATTCTCTTCAGCTGGTAAGTCGTGCTTCCAGTCCTTGTGGTATCTATCAGTCCAGGGCTATTTCTGAGGCTGATTTATCTAATTGGTTGTGAGGGAGTAAGGACGTTCACAGAGTTGTGTGTTTCTTCTCCTCCATCTTGGCTCCCTGAGTCTCTATTCAATAGTTATTTCAAGCATTTTTTCATGTGATTGTAGATAGCTTTGCTTGAAAACTGCCTGTTCTTATCTTTTGACCATTTATCAATTGGGGAATGATTTATATCCTTGTAAATTTGACTCAGTTCTCCATATATTTGAAAAATTAGGTCTTTGTCACAGACCCTAATACTATTATTGATAATAAATCCACTGATCTCCCATATACTTTGTCTTGCCTGTTATTTCAATTGAGTTCTACTCTTGATGACCACATTCTTGGCAAAAATACTGGAATGCTTTGCTCTTTCCTTTTCCAGCACATTTTACAATTGAACAGTAGAGGCAGACAGAATTAAGTGACTTTACTCAGGGTCACACAGCCAGTAAACATCCAAGGCCATTTGAACTCAACATGTCTTTCTGATTCCAAGTCCAGGACTCTTCCTACTATGCCATTTAGCTGCCTGAATAATCAACTTCTCAGGAAAAATATTCAGTGAAATGATAGACAATAATAATTTTTAAGCAACTATTAAGTGCCAGAAACTGTATTAAGTGCTGGGGACACAGATGAGACAGGACAATTCTTGCTTTGAAGGAGTTTACAATCTATGAATATACAAAAGGAAGCTGAAAAAGATGGAGAGAAAAAGAAGGTACCTTGAGTGGAGGTGGGAAGTAGAGTACATTCTTCAGAATGCTGCTGGAGGGAAATGAAGAGTTGCTGCCATGGACCCTTTTCTAAAATACAGGCTTTGGGAGAAATTTTGTTTTACCCTTCAGCTCTATAATAAGAGGGACAGAGGGTACTAATGGGCTTTGAGTACCAAAGCTGATGCAATCTTGCAGGATAACAAGTGTTCTAGTGATAAACTTTACTGGGAGCATGATCATGGTAGAGTTTACGCTAAGGAGTGCAGCTGGTGGGAAATGAATGGAGAAGGTTTAAAATGGACTTTCAAGGGACATCTTGGTAGTGCAGTGGATAAAGCACTAGCCCTAAAATCAGGAGACCCTGTGTTCAAATATGGCCTCAGACACTTAACATTTCCTATCTGTGTGATCATGGGCAAGTAATACCAATTGCCTCAGCAAAAAAAAAGAAAAGAAAAGAAAAGAAAAAAAAAAAGACTTTCAAGTATGGTGTCATGGAATACAAAAATTGGACATATTTAATATAGTTGGATTATTGATTCTTGAAAGATGGGTCAAAATATTTTTCTTCACATTCTGTCTTGAATACCTTGACAAAGTAGCTTCTGTTAATATAGAAATTCACATGTCCTAGTTTCTTAACCAAGAATAGACACTCCCTTTATTTCAATACTGCTATTTCCCTCTTTTCTCTCTTTGCTATTTCACATTTCACACATGGTTCCTTTAAGTAAACTGTCTTGCCTAGGAAAGCCTAAAATAAAAAGAGCCTTGAATCTGGTTAAATCTCAGGGCTTGTGATCTTGGAAAATTGAATTCACCTCTCTTGGGCTCAGTTTTCTCATTTGTTCAATGAACAGGTTAGATTAGATCTCTTCCAGTTCTAATGGTCTTATTAGTTATACTCTATTTTCTCTTCTAGAAGAAACTTGAAGATCTCTTGTCCAAAAACAACAAACCTCAAAATCAGACTGTTTGGAAGATCTTGAGTCAAACAGTTGAGTCATTTTGCTCCTGCAAATGGATCTTTTTAGTCAAGAATTTTCCATGGGTTTATATGTAATAAAAGGAGTTTTTTGTCATTGTTGTTGTTGTTGTTATTGTTTTGCTTCATGCTGTGAAATCACAATGCAATCAGACTTGTCAAATACTTTATTATTTAAACATCAAGTGAGACAATGATAGATAAAATTTCCTGACAGCCCTAATAGAAAAGCAAGCACAAAAATTTAAAGTAATAATTGATCAAATGAAAAACACAGAAAAAAACCAGAAATGAGAAAGAAATAAAAAGTTTTGAAAGTTCACATAATATTAATTTTTGTAACATGATTTATATTTTTGTAAATTAAAAAAAACCACTTAAATATTTCATACATTTTTAATAACATCTCAATGATTGCCTACACATTTTCTCAAGCACCTAACTTCAAAATTCTGTCAGTTTATTTAACTTCCTCCTATGCACAATCAATTATAATCAGTAGCCTGGGGATTCTGAATCATTGTGCTGCCTACATTTTTACTGGCATGAATAAACTCAAAGCTAACAAAATGGTTTCTTCATTTTATAAAAAATTTTTGAACATTTAACCTTCTAAAGAATGGAGACCCCTTAAGTCAGATTGCCCATTCTCATTCATTTATTCAATACTTACTCGTGTGCAAATAAGCACCTACTGTAAAAGACAGATAGTCTATTTTTTTCATTTAAATTATGTTATAAGATTTCAATATTTTATTTCTAATGTTTCAATAATTTGATGACTCTTCAATGTCATCAATATAGGTTCTCCCTCTAGCAATGTATATGAAAACCCATCCAGGCCTGTCTATATTATCCAACTCTGTTCCATATCCTTTCATATATATTCCATAGCCAAAGGAAAGGATATGGGTTGTGATTTCCTTAGATTTAATGACACTTTGTAAATGCCAATGTAACACATAGGCTATTCATAAATTATTTCTCATTTCCCCTATATTACTAGCCTTAGTATTCTGTTTAGACTTCTCTGGTAAATTATTTTAGAATATTTTTTTCTTGTGCAATTCTTTATTGAAAGTATTTTTAAGTCTACTTTCAATTATCATATTTTTCTCCCATGTCTTTTGAGTGACGAAAATTTTGAATTCATTAGAAATTCCATGACTCACAAGGATGCCATATTAAAAAAAGAAAACTATTATTAAGATGAACTTTTGTTTCAGAAAGCACTCTCAAAACCAATCTTCCCTTTTTTTATCCTTTTCAATTTTGGTCCCAATTCAGTGTACAACAGGAGTGTTATACAAAATATATATAGTAATCCAAAAACTCTATGAATTATAAATCCAACTACAAATCATACTTTTGGCAAAAGGAATTCTTCATTCATCTAATTTTTTCTTAAATTATAGAATTGTTCTGAGCCAAAGTGATGTAGGAAGCCCCACAATGTTTTTCCTCTCTCACAGTCTTTTCTTGCATTTATTTTATTATTCTTTTTTAAGTCTTACTTCACACTAAAGAGAGATTGAGGTAAAATAATGAAGCAAATTTACATTGAACAGAAAGTCATAAAGTTTCAAGATTAAGAAAATTATCCTAAGATCCCCCAATTATGGGGATAAAAAAGAGCACTCTTTCCAAAGATTTACTTAGAGGCCCAGAATGTACATTTATACTATTTCTTATAAAAAGTTAATTATTCTATCCTGGTGGGTTTTTTTTTTTAAAGAATTTCTAAGTAAGGTGAGTCATGGAGCAGAATTTAAGTAGAGGCAGCAAGCATAGAAAATGTGTATTAGGGGTGTGTATGGGTGTGAGTATGTGTATATGGCTACATTTGTATACATATATTTATCATTTCTTAACTATAACTTGCTTGGGGGAGGGGGGATGAAGTAGGAGAGGGAGAAATAAATAAAATAAGTTATGAAGTAGGGAACCAAAAATCAATTTGTAAGGAAGTAAAGAAAAAATGGACATTAATGAATATAAATTCTTCAACTAATATATATATATATATATATATATATATATATATATATATACTTTCTTGATCTGGTAATTTGTTGTTTTATATTTTGAATCCCCCCTAATGTTCTGCTGGGCACATAATAATGTTCTCTTTTATTTTGCTTTATTTTGTTTAGTATTTCTTTTCTGTTATTTAGTTTTTCTTACTCTATTTTTTCAAATAAAATACATTTTTTAAAAAGAATTTTTAAGAATTTGAAATCTAAACAACATAAGAAAAATAAATATGAATAAGTGAATAAATGTGAAAAAAGAAAAATGAATATTTGCAAGTCATTATGTAAATATAAATTTATATGTATATATATGCATATGTATATAATTAATATAAGGATGCCTATATCATTGTGACTCAATATAATAAGTAAACTTGCTTGATGTAGACATAAATTTTGCTCATGTATCTCAGTTCTTTCAAATGTAGATATGAGCTACTATGATTAATGAAATCATTTTAAAATGCTGTTAAACTCAAAATAATTTTATCATTGTTGTTTTTTTTAATCAACAGATAATAATTCAACTATCACCATGAGGGATTGCAAAATTATTTCCTTAAAGAGAATTTTTGTGCTCAAAAAAATTGTGCTTTTCTTTGTATTTTCTCATATAACCAAATGCAGTATTTTGTGTATAAGTAGGTCTTTAATAAATCTTATCTGCCTAGCACATCCCACATGTTGTTGATCTTCTGTAGTTGAAATAACTATGATCACATCTGGTCCAAATTAACATGTTACATTCCTAAAGACACATCTGACTACCAAGAAATGCACTGAAATACATTTTCCTGATGTTGGTTATGAAATGTGTGACATAATGTGTACAGTAAATGTTCTGTAAACATTAGAACACTATCTATATGTGATGTAATTCAATTCAACTCACTTTTATTAATAATCATCTTCTATGCTTAAAGCATTGTTCTTGCTTCTAAGAGATATGGGAAGAAAAATGAAAAACAGTCCTCACTCTCAAAGAACTTACATTTTCCCAAAGGATATAACATGCACACTAAATGAATACAAGATAATTTGAGGAGAGAGAAAACACTGACAATAAGGAGTATTGGGAAATGTTTCTTGAAGATAAAGCTTTGAAATAACTAAAAATTTGAGAGGACTGCATAGAGTTATGTGGGGGTAGATTGTTGAAAAGGCAAGAATAAAATGTTGACTTAAGGGAACTAATGAGTAGGATGATTTTACTGACATAAAGACACAAATAAAATTGAAAATTAGACTTCCACCTGAGGTAAATTAGTTTTCTATCTTTGACTCCTTACTATCCCTCTTTCTATATCAATTTATTAAGCAGTTATCAAAGATTTAGCTTTTTTCCTTCATATCATATCTCATGTATCTTCTCTCTACTCACGCTTACCTGCCTTATGTTCAACCTTTATAATTTTTCACCTAGATTAATGCAACAGTTTCCTAATGAGTCTCCTTGCATCAAATCAGTTTATCCACCAGTCTTTACTATACACTGTGGCCAAGCAATTTGACACATGCCATACAACTATTCTACTCAACCAATTCCAAAAATATGGGGTAAGATGTAAATTTTATCTGTTTAGTCTTTAAAGTTCTTTACAACATGGCCCCATCTTGAATCTTTCCAACCTACTTAGACATCATTTATCTTCCTGCTTCCAGTCAAACTGGTCTTCTCAGTATATCTCCCTTATAGCATTCTAAGACCCATGTCTGTCTTCACACTATCCTCCGGGTGTGAAATGTACCGCTTTCTTGTCTCTATCTTTTGGAATCCTTCTCTTCCTTTGAGATGCAACTTAGGCACCATCTTGTCAGAGACCCGTCTTGCTCTTTCCCCTCCCTTTCAATTAATAATACTCTTTCTTTCCTAATACCTTGCATTTAATTATTTACATATATGCAGAGATTATTTCATTGTTTATAAGTATAATATAATATCTGGCATGCAGTAAGTGTTGAATTAATGCTTGTTGATTGATTGATTGATTTTTTATTATATCTGCCTTCTTTTCCCAAATAAAAATGACTATTTAAAGTGCATTTTCAGGAGGATTTTATTTGTTGCTGGCCCTATCATACCTTCTTTAGATTTCAAGAGTTCAAAAAGAACATCAATCTTTTAATCAGGTACAGTATGGACTACAAAAGCAAAAGAATAGCAAAAAGGATAGTTCATGAAAAATTATTTTTCTTGATCTCCATTCCTTCCCTGTAACATTTTGAATAAAATCA
Source organism: Sminthopsis crassicaudata (assembly GCF_048593235.1). Classification (NCBI taxonomy): domain Eukaryota; kingdom Metazoa; phylum Chordata; class Mammalia; order Dasyuromorphia; family Dasyuridae; genus Sminthopsis; species Sminthopsis crassicaudata. The sequence continues at coordinate 421,158,983 of NC_133619.1, forward strand.
TACAAAACTGGCATTAAAAATAGCTTCTCGAAAGTGTTTCTCTAAGCATTCATATTTTGGCAACCTCCCATAAGACCTCAAAAATCTTTATGCTTAGAAACACCTGAATGGCAAAATTTCAAATCTGAAGCAATATTTCCACGGTGACCCAAGGAAATAATAACATGTAGCAATGGCTTTATTGCTTTTCCTGTAAAGAACAAAGATTTATCTGAGGAGAAAATATAAGCAGAAAATAAGTGAGGAAAGAATGAAGTATTAAAAAAAAAAAAAAAGAGGAGGGAGATTCATATTCTTATTACCATCCAGGTAAAGAACGCAGGAAGTCATCTCTGGGAGAGGAGGTTATTTCCTCTCCCTTATATTTTTCTACTTTTAACTAATTCCTGGAATGTCATCATTGTTGCCAGATGGCTTCTCAGAGATGGTCTCAGAGACCATCTACCTTATCCACTCTGCACATAGAAAGGGGGAAAGTAGAGGGATTTTGCAAATTTTAAGCCCCACCCTTTCCCCCAGCTCCCTCCTACTACTCACCCACTTACACTGTGCTCCTCAGTTCTGCAGCAGTTTAATAGCAAAGCCAAGAACAGAAGCCAGACATCTTGGCTCTGATTCAGGATCTTTCCACTAGTCAATGTTAAGTCTTTCAAAAATATTTAAGGTTAAATATGTTCATTTTGCCTTGCAATAGAAGAAAACTGAAAGCCTTTGAGATGATCATTCATTGTCTCCTACAATTTGTGATTGTACCCCAAAAAGAACTGAAATGATCAAGTTGATATTCCCAATAACTCCATAGTCAAGGTCATATCTCAAACTTCACCTGAAGATTTATTTACTTTCCCTCTAGCTGTGGTCCTCTGTGAAAATATCTTAAGTATTCATGTTCATTAATAACTTCAAATTGTTCTCAATTCATCCATAGTTTTATATCCCTCCCATCAATTATTCAACCAAAAACCATTTATTAGACCAAAAAACACCTACTAATCAGATACTAAATTCATAAACCACAAGTCTCAAAATCTTTCAGCTGCTATTCTCTATTATAAACAAGATTAGAAACCCCAGACTCAGATACTTTACTGCTTGTGGCCTTGGTCAAGTTATATAACTTTCTATAACCTAAACTTTTTATATACATAATGAGAAAGGTTGCACTAATTCATTCTTAAGGTCATTTCCAATTTTATCATTTTATGAATACAGAGTCCCACTTTTCTAGAATATCAGGTTCATATTTCTATGAATTTAATTATCTATAAGTAGATGACTCATAAATCTATATTATCCAGCCTGATTCTCTTCCCTGAACATCAATTCTAGTTCATCAATTGCTTATTTCAAATTTCAAATTGAAATATCCTAGAGACATCTCAAACTCAACATGCTCAAAACTGAATTCATTTTTTCTTCTCACATCTCATCCTCTTCTAAACTTGCCCAGTTCTGTCAAAGGCATTACCATCTTCCATTTTTCAAGTTACACACACACACACACACACACACACACACACACACACACACACACACACACACCATCTATTGTCTCCTAAATGAGCACTATAGCTTCATGAGTGTTCTACCTGCTTCAAGTCTCTCCCATTCCAGTCCATTCTACACACTGTTGACAAAGTGATTTTCCTTATATGTAAATATGATAATGTGACTCCTCTAATTAATCAAACAACATTACCTTTGAATCACTTTTGGAATAAAATAGAAAACTCCATCTTTTAAAGCCATTCACAATTATCCCAATTTATATTTCTAAGATCAGTAAAAATTATTTCACTTCCCATATTCTATGATCCAACCAAACTGGCCTTCTCTCCGTTTTTCATACAACATCTTCCATTTCTATGTCTTTTCATAGAGAAACAATGGCAGCTGGTGGTACAGAGGCTAGAGTGCTGGGCTTGGAGATCAGGAAAATCTGTTTTCAAATTTGACTTCAGAAACTTAGTAACTGTGTGAATCTGAGTAGTTCATTGTATCTCTAGCACCTAGCCTTCTAGAGTTGTTGTGAAGATCAAAGGGAATAATATTTATATTAAAATGTTTGCCATAGAACAGATGCTTATTCTCTCCTCACTGGCCATCCCTCATACCTGGAATGAACTACATCTTCACCTCTGTTTAATAGACTCTTGCTTCTTAAAAAGGTAGAAAAGTGCTGCCATCTTTGAAGAAGTCCTTTCTGATCTTGTCAAATATTGGAAGTCTTGCTCCCAAACCACATTTACTTAACTACTTTGTATATATCTGCATTTAATATCTTAATAATTATTCCATATATATCTAAATATGCACTTGTTGTCTTCCCCTTAATGTGTAAGCACCTTGTTAGTAGAATTATTTTATTCATTGTATCTGTATCCCCAGATACTAACACATTTCCAGAAAACAGTGGGTGCTTAATAAAAGATAGCTGATTGATTTATATTCTAGGCTTTGACTGAAATGCTGTGTAATTCTGTGTGGGTTATTTTACCTCTTTATGGAACAAGCAATTGAAAAACAAAAGATTTTCTGAAGATAAATTACATAATATACATGCTCACTGGGGAAATGAGCTTACATTTTTTTTATCATTTATGTGATACTATAGGAAAAAAATCTAACTTCTTAGTTCATATCTGATTTTTAGACTTTATTCCTTCATTTTAGGTCATTAAAAAAAAAGGGAAAAAACTACAAATTAGAATAGATTATAATCTGTTTTTTCAGTTCTATCTAGACACAGAGGAATAGATGATATAATCTCTTGCTATCTTCATCATAATACAGAGAGAGCCAAGGACTTAAGGAATTAAATGAGACCGTGGGAACCAGCAGTAAAAAGACGTGTAGGGGGAAAGTAATAGGCAGTTATAAACTGAGACCCCAGCTGAGGACTAATGCCCCATCAGCTGCCACTGAATCCTGCAATCAAGAGGAAAAGCTTGGTTTCCAGGTGCACACAGTAAAGGAAGATGGGCTTAGTAGCCAAAATCATTTTGTAGAAGCTAGAAAATCAGACCAAAATAAAGGAAGAAGACTCCAAGGTCATCAAAACACACGCACACACAAAAAAAAAAAAAAAAAAACCTAAATCCAAGAAAGGAAGTTTGAGTCAGAAGGACAGAAGTAAATACAGAACAAATCAGAGCAGGGGGTCAAGGATGCTGACTGAGGGAAACCACAGGCTCTGGGGTCCCAAATACATTTTTAAGGTCAAAGCTAATGGGGTCAGCCATGTAAGACTTTAAAAGAGACCACTGGGGCCAGGCTCAATCACATGTTTTGATAATGTTTTTAAACTTTATGAACTTTGATTCTCAAGTTGCTTTGAATATGATTTCTGTTCCTTAGACAGAAAAATATAAATTAATTTTAGTACAACGAAGCTTTTCCCTATACAAATTTGTATATAGATTTTCTTGGGAAGCTTTCTTTCTTTTCCTTAACATGTTGGATTTATTTATAGAGCTGCTGATTAGGAATTCCATGTCCACAGTAGTTAGAAGGAATTTACAAATAGACATAAATGTTATTTTTCTTACTTTGCTCAAGGAGATTATATAAACCCTTATCATGTGATTCTGTTGGGTTTTTGTTTTTGTTTTTAGATTTGGTGTCATCGGTAGGATTCAATAAAATTCAGTATATTGTTGGCTTCTTTGAACTACACACTGTTTTTATGTTTGTCTGATTGTTGTCTAAACTGAATATTCCCCTCCACTGATGCATGGTGAGTTCAGTGACTTCCTATAATATATAGTCATAAAAAATGCTTATGGGCTATACATATGTAAAGTATAAGTCTAATTCTTTCTTTTTCTTTCTTTCCTTTTCTTTTATTTCTTTTACTTTTCTTCCTTTTGTCTATTCTGTCTACATGGGGTATCATACTCTTATCTGCAAATGCTCTGCCCCAAGGAACATGAATGTTAATCACTGAAACTTCCCAAAATATCTTGGGGCTTATGATCTAGATTTCTTTTTCCTTAAGGACCAAGCCTTAAAGTCAAATCAGTCTGGCTCTTCTTGACTGGCCAACATTAGATCTCAGGCCAAGCCCCATTTATGCATTGTTTGGCCCTAATGGCTCAGAGTGAATGTAAATAAGCAATTGTTTCTGTTTTGGCCAGAAACTCTAAGGGTCTTCCCTCCCAGATTTACATAGATACACACAAACATACACAACATTCATACATACATATGGACTATATAAAAGAGACTATTCTCTGCCTCATATCAGATTGGGTGGAGCCTCAGTAAAACTGAGATCTCTTAAAGGCCTCAGCTTAAAAAGGCCAAGGTCTCCCATTTTATCCAGGACCATCTCCAGTCACTTTGTTCTATATCTTGCCACAGGACCCTGAGAAGAAAGTAAGATTAGTGATTGCACATCACTACTTCACTTAAATCCAGCTGACTTGCATATCAGGGCATCACCTCCCTGATGTCACAGTCCTTTTAAAAGACAAAGACAAATAACAGCAATTTTTATGTTTAATTGGCATTTTTCATTAAGCTGATTGTTGAGGAATTATGAGATGGGGAACTGTATTTCTTTTGCAAATGTTAATTTTCTATATATTTGAATCAAGAAAAAAGAATGGGGGAAGAGAGAGAAGAGGGATGGAAAAAGGGAAGGAGGGAGGGAGGAAAGGAGAAAGGGAGGAAGGAAGGAAGGAAGGAAGGAAGGAAGGAAGGAAGGAAGGAAGGAAGGAAGGAAGGAAGGAAGGAAGGAAGGAAGGAAGGAAGGAAGGAAGGAAGGAAGGAAGGAAGGAAGGAAGGAAGGAAAGAAGGAAGGAAGGAAGGGAGGAAGATAGATATCCCCATCCTCTAGAAGTTTATATTCTATCAATCAAAATAACAAATATATATTTATAAATAAAATATATAGATTGTAATTTGGAGTTGGAGTGAGGTGGGTTAAGATTCCTTTCTGATTCCCAACCCCCATGAATTCCAATGGAAGATATCCAGGTTTTCCCAGTCCCCATCAGATCTGAGCCAACTTGGGCTGTAGCAGCCCCCATTCTAATGATCTGCTCTGGTTTCCCAACCCCCACCCCAAGCACAAACAGATTCCTCCTTATCTAAAAACACATTGAATTCTATTCAAATTCTACCACTGGCTGTAGCTCAAGCCAGAAGCCAACCTGGGACTGCACCCACTAGTCCCTTCGGATTACCAAAAGCCCCCCCTATTATAAAAGGGGCAAAACTGGAGTCCACTCTTTGTAGACTTCCCAAACATGGCATCCTTATGCCAGTCATGTCAAGGGTTTCTGCCCAGCAGACCTGTAACTCAGGTGCCCTCTTATCTTTACCCTCAACTTTACTAACTAAACTTTACTTCCAAACCCCACAATAAACCTCTTTTATCAATCTAGGTTTTCAGGTCTGTAAATTCCTTTAGAGGATTCTTACTTCGCTACTAGACCTCATTTAACTCTGTATCTTTGTGCCAAATCCAAAGGGGTTGCAGGGGAGCTCTTTTTGACTCCCTGTACCCCGAACCTGCCGCTAGACCTCAATTAAACCTAATTTCATTTAAATACTCCTTATCTAATTCTCATCAGGAGGACTAATATGGTCATAGAAAGGGTCATCATAGATTCAGAGACAGAAGGAACCTTAGAGTTTGGATTTTACCCTTTCCTTCCACAAATGAGGAAACTGAGATGCTGGGGAGTTAAATGATATAATTTAACTAACTTTGCCCAGATAGTAAATGATCAAGTCTGGAAGTCAATCCAGCTCCTCTGGCTTTAAATACAGTCTTCTTACTAAGTGGATGTCCATCAATTGGGAAATGGCCCACTAAGTTACAGTATATGAATGTTATCGAATATTATTGTTCTAAAATAAGTGAGTTGTAGACTGATTTCAGAGAAGTCTGGACTTACATGAATTGATGTAAAGTGAGCAGAACCAGGAGAACATTCATAATAAAATCAAGATTATATGATGAACCGCTATGACACATTTAGCTCGTCTCAGTAATACAGTGATTCAAAACAATACTAATAAATTTGGGGTGAAAAATGCAATCCACATTCAGAGAGAGAAATATAGAGACTGGGTGAGGATTGAAACAGTATTTTCACATTTTTGTTGTTTGCTTCTTTCTTTTGGATTTACTTTTTTGCTTTGATTTTTCTTTCATAACATGACAAATATGGAAATATGTTTCAAATGATTGTACATATATAACCTATATCAGATTGCTTGCTGTCTTGGGGGAAGTAAAGGAGTGAGTGGGGACAAAATTTGGAACTCAAAATCATACAAAAATGAATCTTGAAAACTACCTTTACATGTAATTGGAAAAATAAAGAGCTATAGAGGAAATAAATTTTAAAAATAAATGCAATCTTTTTTTTCCATTGTGCTAAAGTTGGAGACTATGGATTAATAGCAAGGTACCAAAAAAGGAAAGTATGGAAACCTGGCAAAAATCACACTTTACCCACTGCAAAATTTTGCTTGAAATAGTCCCAGAATACAATTAATAATTTCACTCAAGATAATGAAAATGATGAGACAGCATACCAAAATCTGTAGGATGCAGCCAAGGCAGTAATAAGGGGAAATTTTATATCTTTAGAGACTTACTTAAATAAAATAGAAAAAGAGAAGATCAATGAATTGGGCTTGCAACTTAAAAAGCTAGAAAAAGACCAAATTTAAAACTCCTAATCAAGTACTAAACTTGAAATTCTAAAATTAAAAGGCAAAATTAATAATATTGAAAGTTAAAAAAAAAAAACTATTGAATTAATAAATAAAACTAATAGTTGGTTTTATGAAAAAAAACAATAAAATAAATAAACCTTTGGTCAATCTTATTAGAAAAAGGAAAGAGGAAAATCAAATCATTAGTCTTAAAAATGAAAAGGGGGAATTTTCCACCAATGAATAGGAAATTAGAGCAATAATAAGGAATTACTTTGCCCAGTTTTATGCTAATAAATTTGATAACCTAAGTGAAATGGATGACTACCTCCAAAAATATAGGTTTCCCAGATTAAGAGGAGGAAGTAAATTGCTTAAATAGTCCCATTTCAGAAAAAGAAATAGAATAAGCAAAAGCTTGAAGGAAAAATCCCCAGGACCAGATGGATTTACATGTGAATTCTACCAAACATTTAAACAATTAGTCCAAATATTATAAAAATTATTTTAAAAAATAGGGAATGAAGGAGTCCTACCAAATTCCTTTTATAACACAGACATGGTACTAATAACTAAACCAGGTAGGTTGAAAACTGATAAAGAAAACTATAGACCAATCTCCCTAATGAATATTGATGTTAAAATCTTACATAAGATATTAGCAACAAGACTACAGAAAATCATCCCCAGGATAATACATCATGATCAAGTAGGATTTATATCAGGAATGCAGGGCTGATTCAATATTAGGAAAACTATTAGTATAATTGACCATATTAATAACCAAATTAACAAAAACCATATGATTATCTCAATAGATGCAGAAAAAGCATTTGGTAAAAGCCAACTTCCATTCCTAATAACAACACTTGAGAGTATAGGAATAAATGGACTTTTCCTTAAAATAATCAGTACCATCTATTTAAAACCATCAGTAAGCATCATATGTAATGGGGATAAACTGGAACCATTCCCAATAAGATCAGGAGTGAAACAAGGTTGCCCACTATCACAATTACTATTAAATATTGTATTAGAAATGCTAGCTTTGGCAATAAGAGTTGAGAAAGAAATTAAAGGAATTAGAATAGGTAAAGAGGAAACCAAATTATCACTCTTTGCTGATGATGTGATGGTATACTTAAAGAACCCCAGAAATTCTACTAAAAACCTATTAGAAATAATCCATTACTTTATCCAACTTTCAGGATACAAAATAAACCCACCTAAATCATGAGCATTCTTATATATCACTAACAAAATCCAACAATTAGAGCTACAAAGAGAAATTCCATTTAAAGTAACTACTGATAGTATAAAATATTTAGGAATCTATCTGCCAAGGGAAAATCAGAAACTATATGAGCAAAACTACAAAACAATTTCCACACAATAAAGTCACATCTAACCAACTGGAAAAATATTAAATGCTCTTGGATTGGGTGAGCAAATATAATAAAGATGGCAATGCTACCTAAATTAATCTATTTATTTAGAGTTATACCAATCAGACTCCCAAAAAACTATTTTAATGACGTAGAAAAAATAACAACAAAGTTCATATGGAAAAACAAAATGTCAAGAATTTTAAGGGAATTAATGAAAAAAAAAAATCAAATGAAGGTGGCCTAGCTGTACCAAATCTAAAATTATATTATAAAGCAGCAGTTACCAAAACCATTTGGTATTGGCTAAGAAATAAACTAGATGATCAGTGGAATAGGTTAAGTGCAAAGGAAAAAACAGCCAATAACTTCAATAATCTAGTGATGACAAACCCAACAACTCCAGCTTTTGGGATAAGAACTCACTGCTTGACAAAAATTGCTGGGAAAATTGGAAATTAGTATGGCAGAAACTAGCCATTGACCTACACTAAACACCATACACCAAGATCATGCCAAAATGGGATCATGACTTAGGCATAAAAAATGAGATTATAAATAAATTAGAAGAGTATAGGATAGTTTACCTCTTAGACCTGTGGAAAAGGAAGGAATTTATGACCAAAGAAGAATGAAAGGTCATTATTGATCACAAAATAGAAAAATTTGGTTATATCAAATTGAAATGTTTTTGTAAAAACAAAACAAATGCAGAGAAAATTAGAAGGGAAGTAATAAACTGGGAAAACATTTTTACAGTCAAAGGTTCTGAAAAAAGGCCTCATTTCAAAATATATAGAGAATTGACTCTAATTTATAAGAAATCAAGCCATTCTCCAACTGATAAATGGTCAAAGGATATGAACAGACAATTCTCAGATGAAGAAATTAAAACTATTTCTAGCCATATGAAAAGATGCTCCAAATTATTATTAATCAGAGAAATCCAAATTAAGACAACTCTGAGATGCCACTACACACCTGTCAGATTGGCTAGAATGACAGGGAAAGATAATGCAGAATGTTGGAGAGGATGTGGGAAAATTGGGACACTGATGGTGTTGGTGGAATTGTGAATACATCCAGCCATTCCAGAGATCAATTTGGAACTATGCTCAAACAGTTTTCAAAATGTGCATACCCGTTGATCCAGCAGCATTACTACTAGGCTTATATCCCAAAGAGATTTTAAAGAAGGGAAAGGGACCTGTATGTGCAAGAATATTTGTGGCAGCCCTCTTTGCAGTGGCCAGAAACTGGAAACTACGTGGATGCCCATCAATTGGAGAATGGCTGAATAAATTGTGATATATGAATATTATGGAATATTATTGTTCTGTAATAAATGGCCAACAGGATGATATCAGAAAGGCCTGGAGAGACTTACATGAACTGATGCTGAGTGAAATGAGCTGGAACAGGAGATCATTATATACTTCAACCACAATAGTATATGATGATCAATTCTGATGGACGAGGCCCTCTTCAACAATGAGATGAACCAAATCGGCTCCAATAAAGCAGTAATGAACTGAACCAGCTACAACCAGCGAAAGAACTCTGGGAGTTGACTATGAACCACTACAAAGAATTCCCAATCCCTCTATTTTTGTCCGCCTACATTTTTTATTTCCTTCACAGGCTAATTGTACATTGTTTCAAAGTCTGATTCTTTTTGTACAGCAAAATAACTGTTTGGACAAGTCACTTAACCCTAGTCTCAGAAAAAAGAAAAAAAAAAAGATTAAAGATAATTTGTATTGGGAAGCTTTATAAGATACCAAAAGAAAACTGAGCTGTTATAATAATGACTTCATTGTTCCTATTAAAAAAACAAAAAAACAGAGAAACCAACTTTTGCCATATATTTCTGTTTCTGTTAAATAGTTAGAAATTATAAAATATTTCTTATCCTCATTTTTAAAGATTGTATTAGACTAACATATAAACAAATGAAGTTTTGAGAAAATTATGAAACTGACAACCAGTAATGGAAGGATCATGATACAATTTCCTTTGTGATAGCATACATAGTTCATGCCTGTCTCAGGCCATAGTCTACACCACTGATTTAGAACAGAATTGTCTTGACATTTGTCTTACTAAAAAAAATAATTTTTCATTTCAGGATACCTCTAGTTTGTTTGGTTGCACCTCTAGTTTATCTTTCTCTTCTACTCTTGACAGTAAGCTCTTTAAAAGCAAGGATTTTCTTTTGTCTTTCTTTGAATTTCCAAGTCTTAGCACAGTGCCTGAAACATAGTACACAAGTGTGAAATGCTTGAGTTCAATTATCCATGCTTAAAACTGTGCCAAGTAAAATTATGCATAATTTCTATAAAAACAAAATGTTCCATCATTATTTATAGTTTAATTTGTAAACACTAATATAATTTCACTTTTATTTTAAAGAAAACAATTTATTTTGCCCTAGTGAGGGATGCCCTTTCTGAGTTTTATTAAATTGGAAGATGAGTCACTGAAATTTCTGTTGCCTTTAGTTTTAGAGCTGGATAGTGTCAATTTGTCTTGCCTATCTGCAAGCCCATCAATGAATAACAAGGAGCAAATGAAGAAATAAAAGGTATTGTTTAGCCTCAAAAGAACATCTAATACCATCAAGCCCAGAAAATTACATTTCTTCTTCCCTCTCATTGATTAATGTCCACATTCAGCCTCCAAGCCATCTACTATTCATTCTACTCCAAGGTAAAGGGGAAAAAAGATGCCACAATAATCAAACATTTATTTGTCAAAGTCTACCTTTCCCTCAAAATGTTGAAATAAACAAAAACCTTAGGAAAGAGAATGAAATAAGGAGTCAGATAAAATTGTTTTCATATTGTTTTTTAGGAAGCACTCTGACTCAAACTTAATTTTTTTCTATAACTTCCAACTATTGCTTCTAGAAATAGAACAAGTCTAATTTATCTTCATATAAAATATCCATTCAAATTCAGTAACAAAGATATGTACCCCTACACATCCAACTCTTGTCTTCTCCAGTCCAAAAATCCCCAGATCAGTCAAGAAATCTTCATCTAACTTTGACTAAAAGTCCTTAAATATCCTGGTTTCTCTTCTTTAGGAAATTTCCATATTCTACATGTATTATTAAACTACATCACCTTAAACTGAGCACAATACTTGAGATGTGGTCTGATCAGAAAAGATTATCACTTCCATATTCCAAAAAACTATACTTCTATCAACACATGCCAGGATCCTATTAAGTTTACTAATAAGTCTTCCATAGTTAATTACACTAATCCTCAGACCATCTTCAAATGTAGTAATTTCCAATGTAATAGAATCCGATAGAGCTAATGTTTGGTTAAAATCAGTTTCAAGAGAGCATTTATGTGGTCTATTGGATAGAATGTCAAACCTGGAATCAGAAGGAATTGGATTTAAATCCTGTTTCAGATGCTACCTGTGTGCTCCTAGACAAGTCATTAAATCTTTCTCAGATTTAGTTTCCTCACTTATTAAATGGAGTAATAATGTCATCTACCTCAAATGAAAATAATAATAAAAGCATAAATGAATGAATGAATGGATCAATAAATAAATATAGCAGAGATTTCTACAACAGAATGATGAATGGAAGACTTTGAAAGTAAAATACGAATTTCCTTTAATTATCCTCAGAGTCAATGACATTGGCAGGTCAGTAGCCTAGGATGAACTTTGACTGGTGGTCTTGTATGAGGAACATATTGAAGAAACAAGTATTCTTCAAGATCTAATGGGGAAATAGCCTTACATGACACAATCTTGCATTGTTTTATTATTCTTTTCATCTTTTATTTGACTTAATTTAATATGGATTTTTAAATGTTTGACAATATTTTAGTAGGTATTATATTCTGTTTATTGCATAATTTAACATTTTTTTATACGGGTAATCACCGATCATTCTAAGTAAAAAGCTAAAGGCCTTGGAATTTGATATGTGCCCTACAAATTGTAATATGTTTCTAGATTTAAGTATTATTTAAATAGCAAGTTTTTTTTTTTTGTTTTTTGTTTTTTTAAGTTACTGACATTGGGGGGCAGCTAGGTGGCGAAGTGGATAGAGCACCAGCCTTGAATTCAGGAGGACCCGAGTTCAAATCTGGTCTCAGACATTTAACACTTCCTAGCTGTGTGACCCTGGGCAAGTCACTTAACCCCAGCCTCAGGAAAATAAATAAATAAATAAATAAAGTTTCTGACATTGGATGCCAATTGATTACACAGGAAACAGGCTGGAAACTAAGGGAAGATTTTACCTTCTTACTTGTGACATTTACAGATTCTCTAATCAAAAGGCCTACATACTGGAACGATCAAAATATATTTATCTTTGAAGAGAAAATGAGTAAGAAAGCTGACATATGACATAGGTTTATTTTGCAGGGATCATAATAGAAAGAACACTCATTTTGACTCAGAGGTAAAGAGCCTAAGTTCTAGTTTCCATTCTTTCTGCAAAACTGTGAAAAGTAAATAACTAAACAAATTTTTCCATACTTTGATTTCATGATCTATAAAATGATAAAAATAATAGTTATATTACTTTTCTCAATATGTTGTCATGAAGAAATTCTTTTTAAAACTTAAGGTACTATATACTTATCAGTTATTATTGCTAAGTTGAGTTTGATTTCAATTTTCACATAATATCAACTCATTTTCCTTCCAACCAATCCCAACACCACATGTGTATGTGTGTATGTATGAGAACAATTATAATTTTATACAAAAAAAATTGAACTCAAGCATTTCACACTTGTGTACTATGTTTCAGGCACTGTGCTAAGACTTGGAAATTCAAAGAAAGACAAAAGAAAGTCCCTGCTTTTAAAGAGCTTACTGTCAAAAGTAGAAGAGAAGGATAAACTAGAGGTGCAACCAAACAAACTAGAGGTATCCTGAAATAAAAAATTATTCTTTTTAGTAAGACAAATGTCAAGACAATTCTGTTCTAAATCAGTGGTGTAGACTATGGCCTGAGACAGACATAAACTATGTATGCTATCACAAAAGAAATTGTATCATGATCCTTCCATGACTGGTTGTCAGTTTCATAATTTTCTCAAAACTTCATTTGTTTATATGTTAGTCTAATACAATCTTTAAAAATGAGGATAAGAAATATTTTATAATTTCTAACTATTTAACAGAAACAGAAATATATGGCAAAAGTTGGTTTTTTTCTCTGTTTTTTTTTTTTAATAGGAACAATGAAGTCATTATTATAACAACTCAGTTTTCTTTTGGTATCTTATAAAGCTTCCCAATACAAACTATATTTAATCTTTTTTTTTTTCCCTGAGGCTGGGGTTAAGTGACTTGCCCAGGGTCACACAGCTAGTAAGTGTTAAGTGTCTGAGACCAGATTTGAACTCCGGTCCTCCTGAATTCAGGGCTGGTACTCTAACCACTGTGCCACCTAGCTGCCCCTACCATCTTTCATCTTAGAGGTGGATTGTGAGGGGAGAGGGAAAGGCTACAAAAGGTTTTAGATAATAACTACTCCTATCATTTTGATTAGATTTACAAACAGCATAAGTCTAGCCATAACATCTAGTCAACCAATCAAGTGGCTACTTATCTACACAACAGAAACCTGAAAAATACATGTGTATTTCCTTCATAATGTCATGGAGATGTAGCACAACTGGTCCACCTGAATGCATAGAAACAGCTTAAGAAACTATATGAGACAAATTTTCAACTAGACTAGTTAAAAGTGAATTTGTGATATCACTTATTTTGGATTAGAACTACATCAGGCCAATCCAGTGATTCAGGCTCTGGGTCAGCATGCAATGAGACCTTTATGGGCAATAAAATACAATTAAAAAAACAACAACAACAACAACAACTCTGCTTAAGGTTTCAAGCATTTAATTTAGATATTAAGCTATTTCCCTCCACTCTTGCATTCACTCTAACAAAGGCCATGCTAGCTCAGAAAGGCACCCCAACAAGAGAATGGGAATCACCCTAAACATCTGGAATCAACTTCCCATATGCTGGACCTTTTGTGCTTTAATATGAATTAAAAAAAAAAAAAAAACAGTGGTTATTCTGAGGAAAACTTTGTTTTATTGTTGTTGTTGTTGTTGTTGTTCAATTGTTTCAGTCATATCTGATTCTTTGTGACCCCATTGGGGTTTTCTTAACAAAGATACTGGAATGGTTTTCCATTTCCTCTTCCAGCTCATTTTACAATTGAGGAACTGAGGCAAAGGGATTTAAGTAGCTTGCACAAGATGAAGCAGCTAATAAGTGTCTGAAGTCACATTTGAACTCAAGAAGATGAATCTTCCTAACTTCAAGCCCAGCATTCTATCCATTGAGACACCCAGCTGCCCATGAGAAAGAACTTCTCATCCATTAAAAAGAACAGTGTAGCCTTTATAAAATAGGTGCCACTCCTACCCTGCTACTGAATACTCTGATTAAATCAGTTTTCTAATAATAAGTCAAAGCTAAATGTACTTTTGCCGTGATGGAAGTTGAACTTGGAATTTTTTTAGTTGGCATGGCATAATGAGAACACTGAGTTGAAAATTATGAGACCTGAGTTCTAGCCACTAAATAATTGTGAATATGAAGGAAAGTCATTTAATTTTTCTGAATCCACAATTCCCTCATCTGCAAAAATTTGGAGTTTGAAAATAATGTCTAAAGTCCTTCCAATTATAAAATTATTTTATTCTATGATTCTTTCCCACATACTAACTAATGTAAAAAAGTACAGCTTGATGTTATGAAATCATTCTTTGGCTCGATCAAAACTTCAGCTGCTTCCGTTCTGAAAGAGGAGGATTTATGAAACAAATGGGTTATTTCATTTTAAAACATGGCTGGGAATTGTGACCCAGAAATACTATAGTTTTGTCTCAGATGGCAGAACCAGAACAATAGGTGGATATTACAAAGTGACAAATTTTAGCTTGATGTAAAGGAAGTTTTCCTAACAATTAGAACTATGTAAAAAAAAAGAATGAACCCTACATTAGACCACAAGGTCCCTTTCACTGGAATTCTTCCAGCACTGACTAATCACTTCTTGGGGATGCAGAAGAGGGGATCTGAGTTCATGTATGTATTGTAATATACAAAAGTATCTGAGGTGCTTGTAGTGTTTCTGTGACTCTGTGAGGCTTAGAAAGAAGCAAAGGGGAGGTACTAAGATTTAATTGCAACTATATGGACTGCCTAAATGTTTTCTATTATGTTTTGTGTGGTGCCTACTTCTGCCTGCTGAGAGAGTCAGATCAGCACCCATATAAAATATCCCCATTTCTCCCAAATATCTGAGAGTTTTAAGGTTGATGCTGTGCCACTCTGGGCTCTAAACATGGAATACATCAAAAGGAAAACCTAAACAATGGTGATGATTTAGTCTAAAAGCTTTATATATCACAAAGAAATTGTGAGATGTGCAAATCTAAAGACCTCTTCATTGTGAATGTTCAGACTATTTGTGTCTGACTTGTAATAGAGCCTTCTGAGCTCATATTGTACTGATCAGTCATAATCAGACACAATATTCATTAATCCTCTGTCATTGGTCCTCTATGAGCATTGAGTATGAAGTAAAAACATCTGAGCTCTAACCCCTAAACTTATTCTATTGCCCTAAAAGACCTAAAAGATGTTTAAGTCACAATACCTACATCTAATTTGTCTTTATCCTAGAAATTTCTCTCTGCTTTATTTTTCTCAGATTTTTTCTTCCTTTCCTTTCCCAAAATGACACCTTCATTTTCTAACTACTTTATAGTTGGCCTTCTGCTGAGTCATTTTATCTTGTTTCCTCATCTCCTTATTGTAGAAGCTTACTAGGATATATATCTGTTCTGAAAATTAAATTACAGCTCTTAATCATGTGTCAAGATTTCCCACCAATTTATTTCTCTTTATATAACTGCTCCTATGCTTTATTTCATAGGCTCTTCAGTTATACAAATATGGCAATACATGGATCCTACTCACTTTTGTAAAGGACTCTGATCTTTACTTCTGGGATCAGTGCCAGTATGATCAGGTAGGTTAAAAGTTAAGCTAACAAGGTGGAAAGTCAGAGCTCTAATGAGAAACATATCCTAGTAAATGAAAGCTGCTTAAATGGGCCAACCTCTATGAAAAAAAGGTTAAAATTGTCAATATTTCACAAAGTTTAATGCTAGCATCAGGCTTATGGGATAAAATAATGAGGGTCTTTTAAATCCAAATTGTGCTTACAGATTTCTTATTTAAAATACAGTAGATGTCAACCATTTAATTACCTATACTTTTAAAACTGTTTTTTTTAGGTTCATATTGAAACCCAATCACATGTAAACAGCTACACACACACACACACACACACACACACACACACACACACACACAATTAGGTTTAATAGTCAATGATGGTATCTTTTATCTTTTATAAACATTCAAAATTAACAGATTTTTTTTAGTCCACCTAATACTAAACTAAACTAAAATTTATCATTGTTTCTTTCCATCTAATAAAAAATATACTCATTATTGACTGTTGAAATAACAAAATCATGACAAGAAAGCAGAAATGAAATTTATTTGAGCTACTTTCATTTTCCTTATATCTATTCTTGCAATATGACCTTGTAAAGACAAAAATTGTTTTCTAGTTTTATACTCTCATCTAGCAGATGACAAAAGAAATAAATCCTGCAAGCAGCAGCAATGTCTTTGAACAAAGGAAAATGCCTATACTGTTTTTTAACAAGAGTTATTTTTTCAGACAACATTTATAGAACTATAATTTTCTATCTTCACCACCTCCTTAAGTTAATATTATGATGCAAATTCCTAAGAGATAACATCATTCTAGAGATATGATAATAGCTAAAGGCCTATTATTATCATCACTTCTATGATTTAAAAAAAATTAATTAAATTTTATATTTTAATTAATAGGCCCATTTTTCTCCCATCTATCCCAAAACCATTAAAAAAGAAAACCCAAACCGTTATACAAAATCAAGTCCTGTATTATTCATGTTCAAAATATATGTCTTGTTCAGCCTCCTCTGTAATTTGTTCTAATGTAAACCGTAGATAGTTTATTTGTACACAGCTATTTAAATGTTTTCTTTCCCTTTAGATTATAAGCTCATTGAGGATAAGGACTGGTCATTTTGATTTTGAATGACTAACTCTTTGCACACTATGGGACATGCAGTATGTGCTTGATAAATGCTTATGGCCTAATTGTCAATCTATCAAATCTCCCATAGAAGATGAGTAGCCTAAAATGTTTATTTTTACACAGTTGTTAATGTATAACTTGTTCTCCTTGTTTCACTTCACTCTGAAAAGTTTATTGTTTATTAAAAACACTCATTGAAGACCATTTTCAATGTCTCTGTACTGAATTTCCAATGGAAAAAGAACTAGCTCAAATCAAATAAACTACTACCTTTGAATTTTAAATGTGTTGCTTCTTACCTGTGTGACTTTGATTTCCTCCTTTCCATCTCTAACTCTATGAAGGAACTAACTGCAAATTGAAAGTGTGTTCCCTCTGGGCTTAGAGAATTTGTTTTTTCTTTAAATAATATTAAAACATTAAAGTGGGAAAAGAAAAGAATAAATAAGGGAATTGGAAATGAGAGTTAGGAAAAATAAAGAGGAAAAGAGATAAGGAAAGAGAGAGAGGAGTGAAAAAGAGAATGAAGGAAAGAGGGAAGCTGTGAGGGGAGGAGAAACAGAGACACAGAAAGACAGAGACTTGCAAAGTAATTTGTCTGAAGAGATTACTCATGGGACCTAGGGTACAAACATAGGGCCTAGACTTGGCCAAGAAATAAGTTCAAAGTCTTTCCATTGCTTAGTATAATACATGACTTATAGCAGGCTAAGTAAGGAGAATAAAAAATAAATGGCATAAAAAAAGATGGAGAAATATAAATAGAAGCTTCATTACCAAAATAAGAACACATTTTAATCACGAAAATGGTGGTTTATAGCAGTTTCAGAGAAGACACCATAAGTCTCTCCAATTTAGTCAAGGATAAACAGAATTTTACAGGAACATTTCCATAAACAGTATTTCAAAACATGGCCAAAATATCAGTAAATACAAGATTAAACTGTCTAGTGTTTTTAACTTTCCCTGTTGCTATTTACTTTTTAACTCTCCTTTTTACTGATTTTCCTAGAGAGGGGCAATTTTTCCCCCTGACTAACACCATAATTAATATTCTTAGAAGGGAAAAAGAAATGATTGTCACAAATCTATAAAGACATCATGAAATATTTATATAAACTAATTTATATAATTTATAGAAAATATAAAATTAATGGCAAATAATTTATAGAAATTTTTTATATTATTGGTTTTTGAAATCTATGATATTCCATAGAAATAATTCTATATAGTTGTAGAGTCAGGTGGATTTATGTGCTATCTCTGACCCATATTGGCAATGAGATTCTGGCCTCAGTATTCCCAAGGTACCCAAAGTAACCTGGGTTTTTGCCTCATTTTCCCCAAAAAGATTAATATTTTAAAGATGATGGGGAATGATTTGAATCTGGCTTGGTGACTGGGATGCAGTCAAAGCTAGGATAAACAAAGGTATTTTTAAAATGAGAGAAATGCAAATTAAAGTAACTTGAGGGTTCCAGATTATATCCATCACATAGACAAAGATCTCAAAAAAGAAAGTGAAACATTGTATGTTCCAGGGTGGAGAGAACACAGATGCTCTGCTGGTGAATCTGTGAAAGTATTCAGCCATTCTGGAAAACAATTTAGAATTATGCACAAAAAGATACAAAGCAATATGCCCTTTAACCCAACTATACTATTTCTAAACTTATTCACCAAGAGGTCTTACATGTACAAAAGATTTATTACATGTACAAAAGATTTATGGCACCTCTCTTTTGAAGAGGAAAAAACTTGGAAACTAATAATATTGTCATTAATTGTGGAATGGTTGAGCAGTTTATAATATATGTATTAAAGGAATATTATTATGCTCTAGGAAATAGTATAGATTATTTCAGAAACAAAAAGCTCTGTGTAAACTGATACAGTGAGCAGAATCAGAACAATTTATATAAACTATAATATCAATAATATAAAAGCAAAAAATTCTGAAGTCTTTTATAAACTCGTGAAGAATTAAATGAGCAGAACAAGAGCGAACAATTTAGATATAACAATAATATTGTAAAAAAAATTACCAAACAAATTGTAAAAAAAAAACCTATTTTGGAAGTTAGATGAACTCTCATCAATGCAGTGACCACATGATAACAGAAGACTGATGATAAAGTTGTTTCCCCATTCAGGTAGAGGAAATGGAATCAGTATGTAGAATGAGGGTTTTTATTATTATTACAAAGTTAACAAGAGAATTTCTTTTCCTTGACTATGATATTTGTTATGAGGAATTATTTTTCTTTCTTCCAGTGGACTGGTGAGAGGGAGGGAAAAAATAGATTTGTTAATTTAAAAAATAATATGTAATTTAAAATATTATGCTGAGACTTTCTTAAAGATAGAAAAAACAAACCAGACTGTGGCTGGAAGAAGATAAAGCTCAAAATAGGCTGAGACTAGACAGAACTAGGCAATGTCTGCTGCCAAGAATGAGCAAGGCATATAGAACTGGTGGTTATTAGCTTCTGGAAGAAGGCCAATCTTTGCAGAGGTGGGGTAGAGTGGGAGGCAAGAGAACGGGAATAGGAATAAAACATTGAATTGGGATAGTAGCATGGATCTGAGGAAAATGAAAAGGCAGGACAAAAGGACCCTCCTATTTTTGTCAGCCAAGAACTGAGGAGGAAAACAATTGTTGCCTTTCTCTTCAGAAAGAAGAGAGATCAGTGAGATGAAGAGACTTCCCTCTCTGAGGCTTGTTTACTGATGCATCTTCTAGGACATTTAGAACTGAGATAAGATGCGACAGATGAGCCATAAAAAAGTATCAGAAATCTAGATTAGCAGGAAAATGGGAAAAAGCACTTAGGTTGCTAAGAAAGTTAATATCCTTGAGAGTGAAGGATCAGTGTTTCTAGAGGAGGAGGACAGTAGGACGGTATGACTATAATAGTAGCTGCAGTGTCAAACTTCCTGAGTTCTTCAGCTGATTCATCTGTTTTCCTCTTTTATTTTGGTTGAAACTTAAAGGAAATTTTGTTGTTGTTTTTTGTTTTAATTATGAAGGGAATTCAAACAGTTAGGTTTCTCATTCACAATTTTTCAGGAATATTCACCAAATAGCTCTTTTAATAATTCTATGAGCCACTCTACCTAAATTAATTTACTTATTCAGTGCCAAGAGATATAAGAAGTCATGCAGATGGGGAGTCATCCAGAAAGAATTCACTAGCCATCTTTGAGCTAAAAGGTAAAACTAAATTGTAAACTTTATTACAATGCCATAAGACAGGCCAAGTTCCCAAGTACACCTTGCAATTTACAAGGAGAAAGAGGAAACCTTTTATAGAAAGGGACTCAAAGTAAGGTATGTTAACTATGCTAGTTGCTTGCCTCAGAATGTCAACTTGTGATTAAGGAATGGTTATACAAAATAACCTCTGAAGTTGACTTCTATAGCTTGGCATCCTCATTGTATACAGAAACTGTGGGCATCTGTTCAAAAATAGCTCTATTTGTACAAGACAATCCTGTCAATGCAAGATATTCAACAAGAGTTCATTTAGGGATAATCCTATCAGTGCAAGAAATTTTCCAAAAGACCCTCTTAGGGATAAAATAATCCTGTCAATATCCTTTTCTAGAGCCTACCTAAAAACTGAGTTGCTATCAGGACTTACCCAGGCTGTATATTTCTAGGACTGGTTTCAGTCCACATTGATAATGAGATTGACACATGCATTGCCAGAGCTAGCTCAGGCTTTGGGAGGCTATACAGGAAAGAATGGGAAAGAAGTATTAGACTCACTAAAGAAACTGAAGATCTGAAGAGCAGAGCTGACCTCATTGTTGTATTTTACATTATTTCGTCACTCTGATTTGGTATTCATCTAGATCAGATGACCCAAATTCACCAAAGAAAGCTAAGTACTCTTTTATTTCCCTTTTATTTTGATTTTGAATTAGCTGTCAGCCACTTTAGATCTGTATTTTCTAGTTGGAAAACTGGAAAGTTTCCCATGACAAAGAAAAGTTAAATAAATGTTTAGCAATTTTTCCCTCTTTCTTTTGACAACATCCAATCTAATCAAGGCCATGATTCTGTCCCCTCTTTAATTTTATTTTTGTCTTCAAAGTAACCAAAGATATTTTTTAATTTGGTCTTGATGTTTTCATTATTTTTAATTCATTGTAAGAATTAGCAAACCTGATATTATTTCACATAACTACTAATTTCAAGTTCTTGCTTCGATTTTATATACATTTTTTAATCTAATGTCAGCTTATAGAGGAAACATGGAATAATGGAAAAATTATTTAATTTAGAATCAGAATTCCTATGTTCAAATTCTATCTTTGTCACATACACATTATGTGTTGGAAAAATAACTTCTCTCTGAACCATTATTTCTACATCTGTAAAATGAGAGAGTTGAAATAGATAGCTTCTCAGGTCTCTCTAACTTTTCTCTATGAGTTATGACTTCTATGCATCCACATGGGATGTTTAAACAAAATCCTCCTTTCTCCTACATCAGAATTATTCTTGACTCTTAAAATTTTCTCTCTGTAGACATATCCTATATTGGATTGATTTCAATAAAGAATTTTAGGCCATTGTAAAATTGCCCTTCCCTAAATACTCCAAATTTTTTTCCACAAATTATAAATTGCATGTAATATTATCCCCAGGTTTCTGCTTCATTTGTATCATGAATTCTAAGATAGAATATTTACATTCTTCCAGAATTACCATATTTTGTACTGTAGTAATCAGTTCTAACTTTTTATTCTAGAGTACCAATTTACCTTATTGCTTCCTGCACTTTTGTGAAATTTTGTGAAATTATCATTAGAACAAATCAATTCAATAAGTATGTACATATGTTCTAGGCACTGTAATAAGTGCTAGAATATCAATACAAGCAAAAGTAAACACATAAAATTGTAAGCTTCCTAGTCTCAAGGAATTTGCATTCTAATGAGAGATGAAGAAATATAAAAGGAAACAAAGTAAGTGGGATAAGAAGGTACCTTCAAAGAGCATAGAGTCTGAAGAGCCAGGACCTATAGAAGAATAAAGTACATGGATTATATGGATTATTATATTACATAGATTATTATATAACTTTAAAATTGAAGTTCTGTGAAGAAACAGTATGAGTGAACTTCCAAGGCAGAAGACCTCAAAGATGGAGTGAACTTGAAGAGTGAGATTAAAGCATTGTAGAGAAATTCTGGAGATCAAGAGAAAACCTATAGCCTAATGAAGGAATTAGCATGAGTTGGTCTAAGCACTTTCTGTTAAAAGGGAGTTTCTGGAAGAAATAAGAGGAAGAGGCTGCAAGAATATAATGAACTTTCATGACAAGAAAGCATGGGGTTTTTTTAGAATTTTTTTTTTAGCATACATTTTTTGCATGGGTTTATTATGTATATTATTCTAATACTTATTAATGCATTTCCTCAAACACAATAGCTACATAAATGAGGTAATTTTATTTCATAATCATATGACCATAAAAATAGTTAGAAAGTTACTATAAAATAGTTATTAGTAGTGGAAGACACTTATCTACAAAGTTAAGTATGACTCTGAGCATATCACTTAACCACTCTGACCTTGGTTTCCTTATCTACAAAATGAAGGAAATGGATTCAATGACTTGTAAAACCTTTTCTGAATCAATGATCCAATGATCTTGAATGAATACTTAGAGAACATCTAGTAAAATCATTTTTCCCATTAGTTCCTACTTCACAATAAACAAATTGAAACCCAGAAAAGTTAAACCCTACATCACACATAAATGTCAAAGGTGAAACTTAATCCAGTTTTTTGTCTTTAGAGCTAGCAATCTTTTCACCATACCATGCATGAGATAAATTAAATAGCAGGGCAGCTTAAGTGGTACAATGGATAGAGAACCCAGGAGGACCAGAATTCAAATCTGGCCTCAGACACTTAACACTTCCTAGCTGTGTGACCCTGGGCAAGTCACTTAACCCCAATTGCCTCAGCAAATAAATCAATCAATAAATAAATTAATTAATATATAGATAAATAAATGAATGAATGCATAAATAAATATTTAGATAAGCAAATAAATAGATAAACAAATGTCTTAACATGTTTGTTTTTAAAATAAAATTTCTCAAGAATTGCCAGTATAGGAGGCAGAGCCAAGATGGCAGAGAAGATACACACAAATTTCTAAGCTCTCTCTTACCCTCAATACCAAATATTTAATTCAGCCTCAAAAATATAGCGTTGGACTGGTAAAAACCACAAAGATTAGAAACACAACAACTTACCAGCTGAAGAGAATAAGGAAATTTGTCAGAAAAAGTCTGTAATGAAGGGTGGGGGAAAAAGACCAGCACAGACAGTGACAGACTAAAGGCCAGCTTACTGTGCCAATTGGGCTGGGAGGCCTCTGGAGTTAGAAAAGCTACTGAGACAGAGGAATCTGGCATAGGCTGATAGCTCTACTCTGCATGCAAAACAGCAGACCAGCAGAGAAATCAAGCCACTTTTAAAAAAACCACCAGAAACTGCCTATAGCTACCCCAAACAGGAAGTGACTCAGTGACTCAGCACAGATTGCAGCACCCCTTCTGCTGTCCAGGACTTTTCCTTGGGGCAATTAAGAACCTGCAAGGCAG
Organism: Sminthopsis crassicaudata; assembly: GCF_048593235.1. NCBI lineage: Eukaryota > Metazoa > Chordata > Mammalia > Dasyuromorphia > Dasyuridae > Sminthopsis > Sminthopsis crassicaudata. Next base: position 421,182,851 of record NC_133619.1, read on the forward strand.
TGGGACACAGCCCAGGGCAGCCTTTAATCGCACAGTGTAGGGCTCGGCTTGAGGCACTGGAACTTTCACAGCCTCGAAAATCCCTCAGCAGTTACTGTGCTTCATGGTCAGAGACACTTCCAGTCTATGCTCCAGGGCTATTCACAGCTCAGCTGCTAATATCCACAGCCCTACATTGGGGGAGGGGCTTTGGCTTGGGGTTGTGACACTTTCACTGTTTAGTCTCTAGCCTCAGGGCAGTCACTAGGCTACGCAGTGGGGGTTCTTCACTGGGCACACCCACAACCCAGTTCTGAATCACATCCAGTTGGGGGGAAAAAACTCTCTCCCAGAGAACCCTCATACATTTGCAGCCCATTCACAAGACAGCTGCCTTCCATAATATCTCTGTTCTGCAGAGGAAGCTGGTAACCCCTTACTCTGAAAGCAGACCCCACAGGTTTTAAAAAATGAGTAAGAAATTGAAGAGAATGATTGACAGCTTCTATACAGAAAAAGAGTGGGTTTCCAACTCGGAGGAAGCTAACAGCAGATAGTCTCCAGATAATACCCTGAAGGGGAATGTTACCTGGCCACCATCACATAACTCTCTAGAAGAGACTATTAAAGACCTGAAAAAGGAGTTAGAAGATAAATGGGTAAAGGAAAGAGAAGCTATGGTAGAGAGTAACAACATCCTGAAATTTGAATTGGAAAAGATAAAGAATTCACAGGAAATGCAGGCAAACAAAATTTGTGAATTGGAAAAAGTTAAAAAAATCACAGGAAAGAAGGATTTCTGAATTGGAAAAGATAAAGAATTCCCAAGAAAGTAGGATTAGTGAATTGGAAAAAGAAAATAAATCACTTAAAAAAAAATTAGTGAAATAGAAAAAAAAATTCCACAGAGCAAAATAATTCATTTAAAAACTCAATTGGACATATACAAAAAGAACTAAAAAAAATGTAAATTAAGAAAATAACTCATTAAAAATCAGGACCGAACAAATAGAAATGAATGATTCATTGAGACACCAAGAATCATCAAGCAAAATCGAAAAAATGAAAAGCTGGAGAATAATGTCAAATATTTACTGGGAAAATTGATAAACCTGGAAAATAGATCTAGGAGAAATAATCTAAGGATCATTGGACTTCCCGAAAATTATGACAAAAAAAAAAGAGCCTAGAGTCTATTTTACAGGAAATCATCAAAGAGAAAAAGAAACTGCCCAGAGATAATAGAAACAGAAGGGAAAATAGGCATTGAAAGAATTCATCCAACACCTTCTGAAAAAGACCCTAAAAAAAAAAAAAAAAAAAACTCCACAGAATATTGTGGCCAAGCTGCAGAACTATCAGACTAAGGAAAAATATTGCAATCAGCCAGGAAAAAAAAAATTCAAATATCAAAGTGACACGATAAGGGTCACTCAGGATCTGGCTATATCCACATTAAAGGATCCAAAGGCCTGATATGTGATATTCTGAAAGGCAAAAGAACTTGGAATGCAGCCAAGAATAAAATACCTAGCTAAGTTTAGCATTTTCTTCCATGGAAGAAGACATACATTTGATGAAACAGAGGAATTCCATTTGTTTCTAAGAAAAAAAATCAGATCTAAACAAAAAATTTGATCTCCAACCACAAGATTCAAGAGAAGCAGAAAAAGGTAAAAGGAACTCTTGAGAACTGTTTTTCTGTTGTGGATATACAGAAAGTCCACATGTATAATTTGACTTTACTGATATAACAAGAAAAGGGTAGTAGAAAGGGAAAAGTTATAGTATCAGAAAACGAGAAAAGGGGGGGGGGGGGGAAGAGCGAAACTACATCCCAGGAAGAGGCAAAGAAAATTTACCATATCTGAGGGAATTTAGAAAGGGGGAGAAACATTGTATGAATCTTACTCTCATCAGAATAGGCTCAAAGAGTTAATAATTGACATATTTGTTTTTCAAAGAATTCTCTCTCACCTCATTAAAAGGGGGGGAAGGAAAAGAGTAATAAGGGAAGGGTAAAGACAGGGGAAGGGACTTAAAAGGAGGGAAGGGATACAAAAAAGGAAGGGCTGTGTGACCCAAGTGGGGCCCATAAGTTTAATACAGAGGAAGGGGTTCAGGTGGGAAAAGGGAAAAAAGCATAATCCGGGGATAATATGATAGCAGGAAATACAGAATTAGTAATTTTAACTGTAAATGTGAATGGGATGAACTCTCCCATTAAGTGGAGGCAGATAGCAAACTGGATCAAAAGTCAGAACCTGTAGCATGCACTCCTGGCAGTTACAATTACTAGTCTGTCCTAGGCCCAACAGAGTACCTTTGACCACTGACCTTTGCAGTGTAAACTCTACCCGGCTTGCCTCCTCTGAGGCCTTCAAAGGTCTCTGGCCACAATCTCTTGCATCTATAGCTTAATAACCAGTAACAAGCTCAAGAACAGCCACGTGTAATCTTAAAAGCCTTTATTATACCTACTCACATAATGCCCTGACTTGATGCCCTGACTTGTTGGTTCCCTAGTGAGCACCTGGTCAGAAGACCCACATGTTCACTACCAAAATCCTTACCTCTCTGGGCTATCCATCTGCTTGGCTCAGGGAGCCAGGTTAAAGAGAACAACTTCTGTCTCAGTGGGCTTATAAAGGGCCTGTGAGGTCACATACACAGCCAATCAGTGAGAGACTCACCCATTACAAAGCTATCTGAGTATGGCCAAGATCCCACCTACAGGGAAGTCCTAATATCCACAGAGAATACTTCCGGGCCGCAATCTCCCATTGCACTGTGGCGCCGCCCATTTAAAGGACCCTTACAAGAACCCTACAATATGTTGTTTATAGGAAACACATTTAAATCAGGGAGATACTTACAGAGTAAAGGTAAAAGTCTGGGGCAGAATATATTATGCTTCAAGTGAAGTCAAAAAAAGCAAGGGTAGCCATCCTTATCTCAGATCAAGCAAAAGCAGAAATTGGTCTAATTAAAAGAGATAAGGAAGGAAACTATATCCTGCTAAAGGGTAGCATAGACAATGAAGCCACATCAATACTAAACATATATGCACCAAGTGGTATAGCATCTAACTTCCTAAAGGAGAAGTTAAGAGAGTTGCAAGAAGAAATTGACAGCAAAACTATAATAGTGGGAGATCTCACACTTGCACTCTCAGAACTAGATAAATCAAACCACAAAACAAATAAGAAAGAAATTAAGAAGGTAAATAGAACATTAGAAAAATTAGATATAATAGATCTTTGGAGAAAACTGAATGGTGATAGAAAGGACTATACTTTCTTCTCAGCAGTTCATAGATCCTATACAAAAATTGACCACATATTAGGACATAAAGATCTCAAAATTAAATGCAGGAAGGCAGAAATAGTAAATGCCTTCTTTTCAGATCACAATACAATAAAAACTGCATTCAATAAGAAGTTAGGGGTAAATAGACCCAAAAGTAATTGGAAACTAAATAATCTCATCTTAAAGAATGACTGGGTGAAAGAGCAAATTATAAAAACAATAATTCCACCCAAGATAATGACAACAATGAGACATCATACCAAAATTTGTGGGATGGAGCTAAAGCAGTAATAAGGGAAAATTTTAGATCTTTAGAGCTTATTTGAATAAAATAGAGAAAGAGAAGATTAATGAATTGGGCCTGAAACTTAAAAAGCTAGAAAAAGACCAAATTAAAAACTCCCAACCAAAAACTAAACTTGAAATTCTAAAATTAAAAGGAGAAATCAATAATCTTGAAAGTAAAAAAAAAAAGAAAAAAAAAAAAAACTATTGAATTAATAAATAAAACAAAGAGTTGGTTTTATGAAAAAGCCAAAAAAATAGATAAACCTTTGGTCAATCTGATCAGAAAAAGGAAAGAGGAAAATCAAATTGTTAGTCTTAAAAATGAAAAGGGGGATCTTTCCACCAATGAAGAGGAAATTAGAGTAATAATAAAGAATTACTTTGGCCAACTTTATGCCAATAAATTTGATAACTTAAGTGAAATGGATGACTATCTCCAAAAATATAGACTTCCTAGATTAACAGAGGAAGAGGTAAAAACTTAAATAGTCCCATTTCAGAAAAAGAAATAGAACAACAAGCTATTAATCAACTCCTCAGGAAAAAATCCCCAGGACCAGATGGATTTACATGTGAATTCTACCAAACATTTAAAGAACAATTAGCTCCAATGTTATATAAACTATTTGAAAAAATAGGGGATGAAAGAGTCCTACCAAACTCCTTTTACAAGACAGACATGGTACTGATACCCCAGATGGCAGGTTGACCAAAACATGTTAAATATGTTCAAAAAAAACAAATAAAAAAATGAACATAGCATCATAGCATGTATTGATTTATATTTAATCTCCACAGTTCTCTTTCTAGTGCAGATGGAATGTTCTAGACATTGTTTATTAGGATTCCCTTGAGAAGAAATATATATTTTGAAAAAACTGATTATCCAACCAAATTAGCTTTAATTAAATCTAGATTAACAAATTTGCTAGTGGTTCAGAAAAAGTAGAGAAATTATATTGCAATTCTATCTAGAAATTCCGAAATCTAATGAAATCCATAACCTGGAAAATGCATATATTGCTATGAATCTGATGAGTGGGTAAACACTCATATGAACCTGTTCAGCCAAGGCACCCATTTCTGTTCCCCTGCTACCTTCAGACCAATAGAGGCTATATGCTTCTGTCTTTCGTTAGCTGAATCTCAAAAAGAGAGGGAGAAAGAGAAAGGGAGGGGAGGGAGAAAGAATTAAGAGAAAAGGAAAACCAAAGTTTTTGCATATAAATTACTTCTTATCCAACTGGATATTACTCTATTATCTCTGAAGCTTTTCTAGTACCAATTCTCTGGTCATTTCTGACTCCTTTCCAAAATATTAATGGTGACCACCTGTTAAAATAACTTGATATATTTATCTCTTTATCTCTTTATCTCTTATCTGTATCCACATACAGGCTATACAGACTATATCTTACTCTGTTTTCTACCTAGGATTACATATTGAGAACTAGAACCTAAGAAATTATCTAGAATTAATTCTTCATCTTACAGATGAGGAAACTGAGGACCAGAGAGTTTAAGCAATCTATGATCATAAGGACAATAAGCTGCTGAGGTAGGATTTGAATTCAAGTCCCAGGACTCCCATATGCAGTGCTCTTTCTACTCAACTTAGAAGACTCTCAATATTTTATTCCCACAGACTCCTTGAGAGCAAAGATTATTTCATTTTTGTCTTTGTGTATCCAGTACCTTGTATAAAGTCCTACACATCTTAGCTTAATCAATGCTTATTAAATTTAATACCCAAAACTACTGTTGTATTTCCTTGACCAAATCCACAAGTTTTACAAGAAAGGGTACAGCTAGTAAAGGAATATAAAGGCAATCATCTCCTTTCCAAGGTTACAAATTTATAGATTACTCTAGGATTTAACAAATTAATTCTTTTGACCCTCAGGATATTTTTTAAAGTTCTGCCATGATATAAGGAAAAAGAATTATATTTGGAATTCCAGTTCAGCTATATGTAGGTTATACATATAACATTTTCTTCATTTGTAAAAGGGAGAAGAGAAACTTAGATTGGATGGTCTCTAAGGTCCATTTCAAATCTTAATCTTAAGATTCTACCTTATCTTATGAGCTTTGCAAATGATTGTTGGATCATGCCCAACTCTCAGTAACCCTATTTAGGATTTTCTTGGCAAATATGCTCAACTTACTTGCCATTTCTGGTGTCTAGCTCATTTGGGAGATAATAAAACTAAGGTAAATAGGATCAAGTAACTTATTCAAGGTCACATAGCTTAGGGTCTGAAGTCACATTTGAACTTGGTTCCTCTTCACTCCAGGCCTGGCACTCAATCCAATGTGCCATCTTGAAAATAATAAGCATTTAACATGTTTTTGCATTCATTCACTCAGTTTCCCTATTCTTCAAAATCCATTTTAAGAAACCTTCTCTTATTTCAGTCTATACCATCTTTCCTTCCTTTCATCTTCATAGTATTAAGAACCTATAAGGCACAATTTAGCCGTTCATCATTTACTATCTTGCATCACTTTCTCATTATTTCATGTGCATTATCTTGTCTCTTGACAGGCAGAGATTGTCTTACACTTCATTTCATTTCTCAACAAAATAACTAGCTAAAGGAAGTTATTTATAGGAATTGACATAAGCTATATACAAAGACTTGTGAATGCTTAAAAGTGACAAGTAAATGCTATGCTATCATTTCATTTATTCTTTCATGAAAGCTCTTTTGTATTATAAGTGGTAGAAATCAAAGCAGGAGGAAATTTTCACAATCTGAGAATTTGAGTTTCCCCTACACTCCTAACAGAAAAATAAACCTGTACCAGGAATTAGGAGATATGAAGAAAAAAAAATAGCATCTTTGCCCCTAAAGAGTTTACTATGTAGTACAGGAGACAGCAACTTACTAAATAAGATGCAAAATAAAGGTGTGCTCAAAACATAGTTCAGAATAAAGAACATCAAAGTGGGAGTCAAGGGAGCTGAGTTCAGTACTTCACTGGCTACGTGACCATGGTCAAGTCACTAAAACTCATTGAATTTCAATTTACTTTTCCATAAAAATGATAAAATATAATTATAATTCCAGGTTATTTGAGGATCAAATGGAATGTCAAGTATAAAGAAGTTTTCAAATATTAAATTGATTATATGTTATAAGTTATTATATGTTATAAGTTATCTAAAGCATAATGACCCATCATCATGCTTATTTTGAAGCTTAAAATCATGGAGGAATCTGGAAGGAATTCAAGAATAGGTAGTATTTAAAGGCAAAGGATAGAAGAATTTCAATGTACCAGAGTTAGTGGGAGGATGTTTTAAAAAAAGAGGCAGGTAATAGCAAAAGTAAAGGGTCAGAGACAAAAAAGTAGGGGATATTTTCCTAGTACAACAAATACTTCTAAGATCATTGGCCTTTAGAATTTAGAGCTGAAAGAGACAAATTATAAAGTCTAACCCATTCATTTTACAGATAAAGAAACTAGACCCCTTAGAACTTAAGGTCTCAGAGATGTCCAGTATTATACAGATAATAGGTAGCAAAATTAAAATTAAAACAAAAAAGTGTTTTTAATGCAAAATCTAGCAGGATATATCACTTTGCTGTATTAAACCCATGTTTCTGGAGTCTAAGGTATATATAAAAGTCAGTAGAATGCAGATTAAGAAAATAATAGCAGCATACAACACTTATTTAGAATTTTAAAGTTTATAAGTTCTTTCTGTTATGTGTGTATGTGTGTGTATGCACAAGCATATGTTCATCTGGTATTTCAAAAGTCTTAATGCTAGTGTTACTATTGGGCTTATATCCCAAAGCAATCTTAAAGTAGGGAAAGGGACCAACATGTACAAAAATGTTGTTGTAGAGAGCCAAAACTCTGGAGAAGTATACTTGAAACAAGGTGTTAACTCAGGGAATTGATGAAACAATGGTTATCTAATTTACTAATATATTTAGTACTTAGCATGATGATGTAATGGTTCTCTAAATTCACACATAATCAGTATGCTGTATTGATGTAATTACAATAAGTTATATAAGAGCCAACAAGGATTGGAAAAGAGACATTCCATCTCCCACCATCCTGGTGGCTCTCCTGCCTCCACATTCCTCCACTGAGACCAAGGCCCATCTAAAGGTTCCCCCAGAAAGCTAGCCTGGCCCCAGGCAAAGGAAGCAGACTGTGAAGGAGATAATAAAGACTTTGGCCTTTATTCCTGACTCTTCTTGTGTGATTATTCTGTGAAAACCAAGGCCCCTCCAGAAAGCTAACCAGAACATTACATTTTGGTGCCTAAATATGGACATAAGGCTTTTACACTCAGCAGTTTGACTGAAATGATTGTGAGTTCAGTGCAGAAGTAACTGTGACCCTGAAATAGGGTGAGTACAAAAATAGATAAGTAGGAACCTTTGATAAGGGCTAAATTAGTGTTTCAGCTGAAATGGGGCAAATGCTTAGAAAAGAGCTTTCCCCACCCCAACGGAAGTGTTTAGAATGCATAGTTAAGTTAATAAAAAAACAATGTTTGATTGTAACTTGGAAACAGATCATTGAACTCTTCCAAACATTAAAATTCACGTCTCTTTGGTTCTCTAAGGAAGAAAAATTAGAGCCAGATAAGTGGAAACTAGTAAGAGAGCAACTAATTGAATATTACAATGATAATGATCCTGATTCAATTTCTAAGGAAACATTTCATATATACAACATAATACAATTGGCTTTAGGAAATTATATAAGTTTTAGAATAAGGAAAAAATTAGACAAGAAAGGAGTTAAGTACAGTACTGATGAAATTAAAAAGAAGGATGGTACTGACAAAATAGTTGAAAAACATGAAGAATTAGACAAGAAATGAGTTATGTCCAATGTTGATGAAATTAAGGAGTATAGCTTCAGTTAGAGCCATTAGGGCATTCCCCATCCCTTGACCCTCTCCCCTCAATTAACCTTTATGGGTGAAGGGAGGAGGAGGGGAGGGGCAATGACACAATCAGCACCACCCATGAAGCAGCTGTGTCCACCCCCATATAACAAAAGGTACTAGTTAAAGCTAAAAAAGGACAGGATATAGCTGATTTAAAAATAAAAGCATACCTTGTGATTGAAGAATTTGATTCTTTAGCTCAAGCCAAAAGAAAATATACTCCTTTTGATCTAGAAATTATCAAAGATATGAAAAAGGGTTGCACTCTTTATGGGGCTATATGGTCTTATGTTAAGATGGTATTAGAGAATTTGGCTTTTGAAATTTTAACCCCTAGTGACTAGAAATCTAAAGCAAGGGTATGTTTAGAAGCTGGATAAAACTAGTTGTGGCTTGAAGAGTATAGTGAACTCTGTAGAACATAAAAGCAATGAAACAGGCAAACTAGACAATATACCAATCATCTTTGATCAACTAGCAGGTATAGGTCCTTAGGCAGATACTTTAGCACAGATTAAGTATTCTCTGATAGCATATGAGCAAATTGCTGCTACTGCTATTAAAGCATGGGGCATCCTCCCAGGAAAACAAGGAAGCCTTCACAAAAATAAAGTAAAGTCCAAATGAACCCTTTGTTGATTTTGTGGGATGTCTGCAGACAGCTGACATATGAACTATTGGTGAAAATGCAGTAACAGGAATAATGATAAAACAACTTGCTAGAGAAAATGCTAATGAGCTTTGTAGAAGAGTTATACTAGGACTATACAAAGATACTTCTTTAGAGGAGATCATAAGATGTTGTGCCACAGTGGACACAAATACCTTTATACAAGGTATGATGCAGACTTCTTTTTTTTAATAGCTTTTTATTTACAAGATATATGCATGAGTAAATTTTCAGCCTTGACAACTGCAAAACATTTTGTTCCAATTTTCCCCTCCTTCCCCCCACCCCTTCCTCCAGATGGCAGGTTGACCAAAACATGTTAAATATGTTAAAGTATTTGTTAAATAAAATATATGTATACATATCCATACAATTATTTTGCTGTACAAAAAAAAAATCAGACTTTGAAATAGTATACAATTAATCTGAAGGAAATAAAAAATGTAGGCAGACAAAAATAGAGGGATTGGGAATTCTGTGTAGTGGTTCATACTTATTTCCCAGAGTTATTTTTCTGGGTGTAGCTGGTTCAATTCATTATTGCTCTATTGGAACTAATTTGGTTCATCTCATTGTTTAAGAGGGCCACATCCATCAGAATTGATTATCATATAGTATTGTTGTTGAAGTATATAATGATCTCCTGGTCTGTTCATTTCATTCAGCATCAGTTCATGTAAGTCTCTCCAGGACTTTCTGAAATTATCCTGTTGGTCATTTCTTACAGAACAATAATATTCCATAACATTCATATATCACAATTTATTCAGCCATTCTCCAATTGATGGGCATCCACTCAGTTTCCAGTTTCTGGCCACTACAAATAGGCATCCACAAACATTCTTGCACATACAGGTCCCTTTCCTTTCTTTAAGATCTTTTTGGGAATAAGCCCAGTAGTAACACTGCTAGATCAAAGGGTATGCACAGTTTGATAACTTTTGGGGCATAGTTCCAAATCACTCTCCAGAACGGCTGGATGTATTCACAATTCCACCAACAATATATCAGTGTCCCAGTTTTTTCACATCCCCTCCAACATTCTGCATTATCTTTCCCTGTCATTCTAGCCAATCTGACATGTGTGTAGTGGTATATGATGCAGACTTCTAAAGATCTGAATATGGGAAGAAAGGGTCCCTTTTGGCAAGGGACTTCCAGAGAAAGAGAGACTCATCAGTGCTTTCAATGTGGTACAGTAGAGCATTTGAAAGCTCAATGTTGGCATAGAGATAGAGTGAGAAGACAGGGTGAGAGAACAAGCCCCAAAGCCCTATGTCCAAAATGCAACAGAGGCTTCCATTGGGCATCAGAATGTAGATTGACTCAGGGAAACGGGGGCCCAGCTCCAGAGCCCCAGGCAAAAAAGCAGGTAGGGCTTGATAGCAGCTGAGGTTATACCCAGAGAGTCTTTAGAAGTTCAGTACTCCGACATGATTAATCAGCTAAAAAGCAATCTGATGGAAGAAAGGGATTACATGATCAATCATACATGATCAATTAGCCAGTCAACAGTCTGCACACCCAAATGCAATGTGCTGTTTTCTAGAAACCCCACACTGGGGTGGATTAAAATATAGGGTCCAGACTAGCTCTTTGGAAGATCTTGGGACCAGCTCAAGTCCTTGTTATTAGTGGAGAAATGATGAAGGCAGGAAAGCCACCATGAGATTGGTCAAGTCTTCCTGTGGAGGAGTTTGTCCCTGGTTTATACTCTGTTAGAATTAAGTCAATTCATCATAGTGAGTATAAGCCAATCATTATGTTACTATGGAACCATTATTTGTTGTAAGATTAAATCAATAAAGAACTAGACAACTATTAATCACCATGCTAAACTAGATAACCATTATCTCATCAATTCCACTGAATTAACACCTTGTTGTAAGAATCCTTGTTTCAAGCACATCTCTCCGGCCCATTACAGTTTGTGGCAGCCCTTTTTGTAGTGACTAGAAACAGGAAACTGAATGGATGCCAATAGATTGGAGAATGGCTGAATAAATTATGGTATATTAATGCTATGGAATATTATTGTTCTATAAGAAATGACCAACAAGATGAATTCAGAGAGGCCTGGAGAGACTTACTGGAGAGACAAGATTATATGATGATCAATTCTGATGGATGTGACTCTCTTCAACAATGAGATGATTCAAACTTTTCCAATTGTTCAGTAATGAAGAGAGCCATCTACACCCAGAGAGAGGGCTATGGGAACTGAATGTGAACCATAACATAGCATTTTCATTCTTTCTGTTATTGCTTACTTGCATTTTTGTTTTCCTTCTCAGGTTGTTGTTGTTTTTTTTGTTTTTTTTGTTGTTGTTTGTTTGTTTGTTTTTATTTCTACATTTGATTTTGTGTGTGTGTGTGTGTGTGTGTGTGTGTGTGTGTGTGTATGCAGCAAGATAACTGTATAAATATGTAAACGTGTATTGGATTTAACACATATTTTAACATGTATTGGGTTACCTGCCATCTAGGAGAGAAGATGGAGGGAAGGAGGGGAAAATTTGGAACAGAAGGTTTTGCAAGAGTCAATGTTAAAAAAATTATCCATGCATATGTTTTGTAAATAAAAAGCTATAATAAAAAAATTTTAATTAAAATTTTAGTACTAGTAGGGCTAGAAAGTATAGGCTAAGGTCTCCAATTCATTCAGAGCCATTTCCAGTCATCTTGCTCTATGTCTTGCCATGAGACTCAGATGGCTCTGTAGGGGAAAGTGAAGCAGGACATCTTGCACAGCAATTCACTTAAATCCAATTCACTTGCATGTTATGGCATCATCTCCCAGATTTCATGATTCTCTAATATGTATAATCTAGATCTCCACAGTTCCAGACCAGCTTTAAGAACAAGCTCCAGACCAGACCAGACCAGAATTTCAAAAAGCAAAAAGGTGCTAATGACATTGAAATGATGACTTTGAAATTTTACTGATAACTTTGAGATAATTTGGATATGCTAATTAACTAACCCCAAGGGGGCACAGATAAAAACTGGTTTGTTTCCCCTTCTCCAAAAAACTTACAAAAATGAGACCTGGGGGGCGGAGCCAAGATGGCGGAGAAGACACACGCGAATTTCTAAGCTTCTTTATTCCCTCAATAGCAACTACTTAAATCAGCCTCAAAAATAATGCTGGACTGATAAACCACAAGGATTAGAAGCACAACTTACCAGTCGAAGAGATTCTGGAATTTCGACAGAAAAGGTCGGTTCCAAGGGGAGGAAGAAAAAGATCAACACAGACAGTGTTGGATTGGGGCTAGCACACTGTGCCAAATGGGCTGGAAAGAACTCTGGGATCAGAGAAGCCACTGAGATAGAAGAATCTGGCATACACTGATAGCTCTACTCTGCTTATAAAATAGCAGATCAAAAGAGAAATTAAAGCCATGTTAAAGCAATAGCCAGAAAATATAATCACCACAAACCGGAAGTGACCTAGCAGATCTTGGCACTACTATACAGCTGCCTGGCTTTTCCTTGGGGCAGTTAAAAACTTGAACAGTGGGGGACACAGCTCAAGGCAACCTCTAATCCACATAGTGCAGGGCTCAGCCTAAGGCAGTGGAATTCTCCCTGTAGCAAAATCCCAGCAGCAGTGGAACTTGCATAATAGCAGAACCTAGTGGCAGGGACTGTGCTTTCCTGGCAGACACTTCCTGTTTGAGCTCAGGAGCTTTTCGAGTCAGCTGTCAATATCCACAGCCCCACAGGAGGCTTTGGCTGGGGTTTGTGATGCTTTTACTGTTCAGCATCTAGTCTCAGGGTGAGGGTCCTGAACTGGGCACTCCTTGCAATGCAGCCATGCTAACCATCACTAAGTCACTTCCGGGGGGGGGGGGGAGGGGAAGTCTCTCCCAGAGCTCTCTCTGGGATAGCCAACCTATCCCCGTCTGGGAGGAAGCTGATAAATTTCCTACACAAAGGGCAGACCCCACACAGAGTGTTAACAATGAGTAAGAAGCTGAACAGAAAGATTGACACCTTCAATACAGAGCAAGAACAGGTATCCAACCCCAAGGAGGCTAACAGCAGACAATCTCCAGATAACACCCTAAAGGGGAATGATACCTGTCCCCCATCACATAACTCTCTCCTAGAGGAGACTATTAAAAAAAGTTAAGAGAGTTTGAAGAAAAATGGGGAAAAGAAAGAGAAGCTATGATAGAGAATAACAATGTCCTGAAATTTGAATTGGAAAAAAATAAAGAATTCACAGGAGGTGCAGGGAAACAAAATTTGTAAATTAGAAAAGGTTAAAAAATCACAGGAATGTAGGATTTCTGAATTGGAAAAGATAAAAAAAATCCCGAGAAAGTAGGATTTGTGATTTGGAAAAAGAAAATAAATCACTTAAAAAAAAATTCGTGAAATGGAAAAAAATACAACGGAGCAAAATAATTCATTTAAAAACTCAATTGGACATATACAAAAAGAACTAAAAATGTGAATGAAGAAAATAATTAATTAAAAATCAGGACTGAACAAATAGAAATGAATGATTCATTGAGAAACCAATAATCAGTCAAACAAAACAAAACAAAACAAAAAAGAAAAGAAAAGAAAAGCTGGAGAATAATGTCAAATACTTACTGGGAAAATCTATAGACCTGGAAAATAGATCTAGGAGAGATAATCTAAGGATCATTGGACTTCCCGAAAATTATGATGAAAAAAAGAACCTAGATTCTATTTTACAGGAAATCATCAAAGAGAATTGTCCAGAGATAATAGAAACAGTGGGGAAAATAGGCGTTGAAAGAATTCATCGAACACCTTCTAAAAAAGACTCTAAAAAAAGAACTCCACGGAAGATTGTGGCTAAGCTACAGAACTATCAAACAAAGGAAAAAATATTGCAAGCATCTAGGAAAAAACAATTCAAATATCAAGGTGCCACAATAAGGGTCACTCAAGATCTCCATATTAAAGGATCAAAGGGCCTAGAACCTGATATTCCAAAAGGCAAAAGAACTAGGACTGCAACCAAGAATAAACTACCCAGCCAAGTTTAGCATTTTCTTCCATGGAAGAAGATGGATATTTAATGGAACAGAGGAATTCCATTTGTTTCTAAGGAAAAAAACCAGACATAAACAAAAGATTTGATCTATATCCACAAGATACAGGAGAAGCAGAAAAAGGTAAAAAGAACTCTTGAGAACTGTGTCTCTGTTGTGGATATACAGAAAGTCCACATGGATAATTTGATTTTACTGATATAACATGAAAAAAAGGGAAGTAGTAAAGGGAAGGGGATAGTATCAGAAAAAGGGAAAAGAGAGATAAAAAGAAGGAAACTACATCCCAGGAAGAGGCATAGGAAATCTACCACATCTGAGGGAATTTAGAGAGAATTCTCTCTCACCTCATTATAAGGGAGGAGAGGAAAAGGGAAAAGGAAAAGAGGAATAAGGGAAGGGTACAAGAAAGGAGAAGGGACTTAAAAGGAGGGGGGAGGGATACAAAAAAGGGAGGGCTGTGCGTCACAAGTGGGGTCCATAAATTAAATACTGGGGAAGGGGTTCAGGGGGGACAAGGGGAAAAAAGCATAATCAGGGGATAATATGATGGCAGGAAATACAGAATGAGTAATTTTAACAGTAAATGTGAATGGGATGAACTCTACCATTAAGCAGAGGCAGATAGCAGACTGGATCAAAAGTCAAAACCCTACAATATATTGTTTACAGGAAGCACACTTAAAGCAGGGAGATAAATACAGAGTAAAGGTAAAAGGCTGGAGCAGAATCAGGTAAAGCCAAAAAAGTAGGGGTAGCCATCCTTATCTCAGATCAAGAAAAAGCAGAAATTGATCTAATTAAAAGAGATAAGGAAGGAAATTACATCCTGCTAAAAGGTAGCATAGACAATGAAGCCATATTAATACTAAACATATATGCACCAAGTGGTATAGCATCTAACTTCCTAAAGGAGAAGTCAAGAGAGTTGCAAGAAGAAATAGACAGCAAATATCTCTCAGAATTAGATAAATCAAACCAGAAAACAAGTAAGAAAGAAATTAAAGAGATAAATAGAACATTAGAAAAACTAGGTATGATAGACCTTTGGAGAAAACTGAATGGTGATAGAAAGGAGTATGCTTTCTTCTCAGCAGTTCATGGAACCTATACAAAAATTGACCATATATTGGGACATAAAGATCTTAAAATTAAAGGCAGGAGTGCAGAAATAGTAAATGCCTTCTTTTCAGATTGCAATGCAATAAAAACTACATTCAATAAGAAGTTAGGGGTAAATAGACCCAAAAGTAATGGGAAACTAAATAATCTCATCTTAAAGAATGACTAGGTGAAAGAGCAAATTATAAAAACAATTAATAATTCCACCCAAGATAATGACAACAATGAGACATCATACCAAAATTTGTGGGATGCAGCTAAAGCGGTAATAAGGGGAAATTTTAGATCTTTAGAGCTTATTTGAATAAAATAGAGAAAGAGAAGATTAATGAATTGGGCCTGCAACTTAAAAGGCTAGAAAAAGACCAAATTAAAAACTCCCAAGCAAAAACTAAACTTGAAATTCTAAAATTAAAAGGAGAAACCAATAATCTTGAAAGTAAAAAAAAAAAAAGTTGGTTTTATGAAAAAGCCAAAAAATAGATAAACCTTTGGTCAATCTGATCAGAAAAAGGAAAGAGGAAAATCAAATTGTTAGTCTTAAAAATGAAAAGGGGGATCTTTCCACCAATGAAGAGGAAATTAGAGAAATAATAAGGAGTTGCATTGCCCAACTTTATGCCAATAAATTTGATAACTTAAGTGAAATAGATGACTACCTCCAAAAATATAGGCTTCCTAGATTAACAGAGGAGGAGGTAAACTGCTTAAATAGTCCCATTTAAGAAAAAGAAATAAACAAGCTATTAATCAACTCCCCAGGAAAAAATCCCCAGGACCAGATGGATTTACATATGAATTCTACCAAACATTTAAAGAACAATTAGCCCCAATGTTATATAAACTATTTGAAAAAATAGGGGATGAAGGAGTCCTACCAAACTCCTTTTACAAGACAGATATGGTACTGATACCTAAACCAGGTAGATTGAAAACTGAGAAAGAAAACTATATACCAATCTCCTTAAAGAATATTGATGCTATAATCTTAAATAAGATATTAGCAAAAAGACTTCAGAAAATCATCCCCAGGATAATACACTATGACCAAGTAGGATTTATACCAGGAATTCAGAGTTGGTTTAATATTAGGAAAACTATTAGTATAATTGACCATATTAATAATCAAATTAATAAAAATCATATGATCATCTCAATTGATGCAGAAAAAGCATTTGTTAAAATACAAAATCCATTCCTACTAAAAACACTTGAGAGTATAGCAATAAATGGACTATTCCTTAAAATAGTCAGGAGCATATTTAAGACTGTCAGTAAGCATAATATGTAATGGAGATAAACTGGAACCTTTCCCAGTAAGATTAGGAATGAAACAAGGTTGCCCACTATCACCATTACTATTCAATATTGTTTTAGAAATGCTAGCCTTGGCAATAAGAGTCAAGAAATAGATTAAAGGAATAAGAGTAGGTAATGAGGAAATTAAACTGTCACTCTTTGCACTCTACTCTAAGAAACTGTATTATGTGCAACTATACCACAATAAACCATTGTGGCAAAAGGGCCAAACCAGTTTGAGGGTAACTGAGTCAGTGAACTAGAAGGGTGTCTATGCCAAGTATGTGAAGCCATTTCCTGATTGAATGGGTAGATGAGAACAATTTGAATTTGTTCCAAATGGTTCAACTGTTCAAACTGAAAGCAGCTGAAGTAGGTGCTTGAAGTGCTTAGACTTTGGTTAGATATCAAAGATGACAAGGTCATCTATTACATCTCAAGTTGCCATCAGTTATGTTGACTCTGTTCTACCTCTAAATTGTGATGACTCTAGAAGACAAGGTTGAGGTCAATGACCATGAAATTTGACCTCAATTAAATCCAATTTATGTGTGAATCAAAAGACATCATCCATACTATTTTACTATTTTTATCTATCACAAAGTTTGATGGTAACAGGCAAGAGAAGAAACAGAATATGCAAATATACTTTGAGCTGTATTCACTACTCTGCACACAGACAGCCCAGGCCATAGGGTCATCTTCTCACTAGAAACAACACTGGAATTTGATAACTCCTCCCTCCCTCCCACCCCCACTCCAACCCCTAGTTCGTGAGCAACCTTTCAAGAATTGCACTGATCTCATCCTGGTGTAAAGAAGAAGCTAGAAAAGGTGCCCTAAAAATTTTCTTGGCCTAATTACCACAATATATATAGATCACACCCAACTGTCAAAATACACATACATACTCATACAAAGATTTCTGCAAAGATGATTCTACTCACCGTCATTACATGAAATGTATGCACACTTATAGACAACATAAAATCCAGTAGACATAAAAGGAGAATAGTTCTTTTTACAAGAAAACTCAGCATATATCACACCAAAATAGCAGCCCTGAGTGAAACAAGGCTGGACAAATGAAGTCCAGCTTACTGAAATCAGAGCTGGATACACATTTTTCTGAAGTGGCTGCCATGAAGGGGAATACCAGAAACTGGTGTAGGTTTTGCCATCAAAACTACTCAAGCTTATATGCATAACAAAAAGGAATAAATGACAGGCTCAAGAAAATGTTATTGCCACTTGAAGGAAAGCACCATGCCACCATCATCGTTGCCAATGTTCCCACCATAATTAATCATGATAAGGTCAAAGAATAATTTTTTGAAGATCTGAAGACCCTTATCATCAATGTGCCAAAAGAGGTCAAGCTTATGATTACAGGTAACTTTAATGCTAATGGATGTCCAAACTACTACACAGCCAGCAATTCTTGGAAACAGTAAAAACAAAGGTAACTTACTACTAAAGATTTATTCATTCATCTCATGATCTTCTCATCACCAGAACTATGTTCTATTTATCTAAACATGATAAAACTTCATGGATGCACTTTCATAGCAAATATAGACATTTAAAAGATAATGTGATTTTAAGGAGAAAAGACAGAATGTAAAAATGACAAATACAATGTGTTACAGAGAATGCTGAAGTGATCATAGACTTATCTTCTCCAAGATCCATTCAACAAAGCAATAGTTCCAAGATAAAATGACTACCAGAAGACTTACTATCTATAGATTAGGGTGCTTCTCCAAGTAGAAACAATTCATTGCTAATTTGGAGAGAAAATTGAGTCATTGTATGCTTGGCAACAGTAGAGCACAAAAAGGGCTGGACAACTTGCAGAGATTTGGTGTAGAAATCTGGGTCATCTGGGTCAGAACAATCACAAATTGCAAGACTGACTTGAAAAAAAGTAATTGGAAAATTCAAAAGGTAGTAAAATGCGAACTCCACAGGGTTTACCAGTAGGATAGTTCATCCATCTCTAATTAATTTTATTCCAATAAAAGTAAAGTACAAACAAAGTTTAGAGAGATTTAGGATTCTTGACTTAGTAAGAAGGAAAATGAAATTCAGTTTTATGCTGATAGTAGCAATCTAAACTATCTTAATGATGCTCTCAATGTTATTTGTGGGTTAAAGACCTGTGGTATATTTCAACTATTCAGTATTGTTGGAGCTACATTGATTAGTGATAAGGATATGATCTTGAAAAGATATACTGAATGCTTTCATAATACCTTGACAGACTATCATCAACTAATGCAGAAACAATTGACTATTTACCACAGGGTGAAATCAACTCTTCACTGGACAAATTTCCAACGGAAGTAATTTTGAATGCCAAATAGGCTGCTCTCCTGCGAGAAAGCACCTGGTGTTGATTCTATTCCCAACTGATGTTTATAAGGTTGGTGATACATTGCTCATACAAAAGTTGGCTGAAATTTTCTGGATTATATGGCAAAATAAGCTTATCTCTCAAGATTGTTTCCTCCATCCATCACTATAAATATAAAGGAGATATATTGTCCTATGACAATCACACAGGTCCCTGTTAATCACTGCTGCCAAGATTCTTGCCAGAATCTTCCTTACTAGGTTGATCTTTCCCCTGGAAAATGATCCTCTATCTGAGAACTAGTGTGGTTCCAGAAAGAATCAAGGAATAGTAGAGATGTATTTACTATCTGACAATTAGAGGAGAAATGCTGGGAGCAGAGCAGAGGTCTGTATGCAACATTTGTAGATCTGAACAAAACCTTTGATACTGTTGGATACTGTTGGTATTGAGGATGGATGGAAATGTCAAAATTTGGTTGCCCAGAGATCATCAATATTGTACATCAAATGCCCAGCTTCTGGATAATGAACAATGTTCTTATGCTTTTCCAGTCACCAATGGAGTGAAAGAAATCTGTGTGCTTGTTCCTATACTTTTTATAGCAATGTTTTTAATCATGTTGTCAAATGCTTTTAATGAGGATGAACAAAGCATTAAGGTCAGCTACCACATCAATGGTAAATTCTTCAACCTGAAAAGGCTGCAAGCCAAAACTGAAATGAAAAAAGTATCAGCACATGGTTTCTTGTTTGCCCGTGATTGTGCACTCAATGCAGCCTCTATAGCTGAGATGCAACAAAATATGGATCGATTCTTTGCATCTTGTGCTAATTTTGGCTTGAATAATTAATACTAAGAAAACACAGGTACTCCATCAGCTAGCACCATCATTCATATGTGGAATCATAAGTTCCAGAAAATGAAGCAGTTTTGAGTATTGTAGATAAGTTCAATTACCTTAGCAGTATACTTTCCAGGGATACAAAGATATTCAAAACCAGGTTGATGTCTGTATTGTCAGAGGTAGCTCAGTGTTTGGGACACTCCAAAGGAAAGCATGGAAAAGAAGAGGTATTAAACTGGCTACCAAAGTGAAGGTCCACAGAGCCATTGTACTGTCCTTATAGCCTGTGAAATCTGGACAGCATGCTAGCATCATGCCAGGAAATTGAGTTGCTTCCATTTGAATTGTCTTAAGAAGATACTGAAGATCACCTGGCAACATAAAATATCAGATGCTGAGGTCTTTTCTTGAATTAAATTGCCAAGCATTCAAATTCTACTACAGGGAGCACAACTCCAAAAGGCTGGCCACACTTGTTTGAATGTCAAATGTACACTTGCCTAAGACATTATTTTATGGAGAGCAAACAAAGGACAAGTGTTGACATGGTGATCAGAAAAAAATATATATATATATGAGAACACTCTCAAGGTTTCTCAAAAACTTTGGAATTGATTGCTTGATGTGGAAGACATTGGCACAGGACCACTCAGCTTGTATGCTCTCATCAAAGTAGGTGCTGTGTTCTATAAGAGAGCTCAAAAGAAATATAAGTTACACAACTGTTCACACATGGACTATTTGTGTCTGATCTGTGGTAGATCATTCTGAGCTTATATTGGTTAGATCAGCCATAGTCACAAATACTGTAACTTGACTCTAACATAGTGATGCCATTTTGGTCCTCTTTGAGAATGAAAGACAATATTACTACTACTACTACTACTACTACTACTACTACTACTACTACTACTACTACTACCACCACTACCACCACCACCACCACTACTACTACTACTACTACTACTACTGACTACTACTACTACTACCATCACCACTTCTTTTGCTGCTTATATCTTCCTTTAAGGACTTTTTAGTTTCATATCCTGCGTTTAATTAAAGTAATTGCTGCCTCATTTACTGCTGTCATGTGTGGTCTTTTCCAGTAAGTAACTCAAAGAAATAAGTATGCTTGTCTTCCTTTCATAATTTCATCAATTAATTATCATTCAGGGACATACTTTGAATTCTTGATAAGGAATTTGAAATTTAAAAAAACATTAAAACATTTTGATTGGAAGAGTGGCATGGCCATGATTATGGAGAGACATGTTAAAAGTCTATTTCATTAGTACAGGAATACAGGAAATGACACACATTGACTATGGTAATGTGAAGTGAGAATAGAGAGGTGAAATATTCAAGAGTATATCAAGGATACAATTAACAAATTGGCAAATACTGAGATATAGAGATGAGGGAAAGAATATATTCAAAAATGACTTAGATTTGGAACATGGGTGATCGGAAGGACAGCACTATTAAAAGAAAAAAAAAGTTTTAAAAAAAAGGTGGCTTGGAGAAAGAAGAATGATTTCATTTTTAGAATTATTGAGTTTGAAGAGATGTCCTTCAAGCACTTGGGAAATGGCACTTAAAAATGAGGTTAAGGCTGAAAATAAGATTTGGCTGAGAGATAATAGTTTAAGTGATGGGAGTGGATGAAGTCAGTAAGAGGGATAATATTAAAAAATAGACCTAGAAAAAAGTCTTGAGGATAGGGAGAAAACAGCAGAAAACATGTTATTGAATAGAGATTGTAAAGAAAAATCAGAAACAAAAGAAAGAGAAACAAAAGAAGAGATTACAGCAGAAAGGAAGTGGTTAGAAGAAGAAGAAGAATCCAGAAGAGAATAAAAGTGTTATGATAGATATGAGTAAAACAATTCTGTCAACAAGCTTTTACTAGATACAAGTAACAGTCAATGTGCTAGTTAGTAGAGATATAAGAAAGGGGGAAAGCATTATTCTACTCTCAAAGAGATCATACTCTAACTTTTCTAATGGAAGAAATGATATCTAAATAAAAATAAACATTTAAAATATATACAAAATAGATGGAAGGTAATCTCAGAGAAAACTGTTGGTGGGGAGAGAAGGCAGAAGTGAACCTGGGAAAGACTTTCAGTAGAAGATAGATTTTGAACTAATATTGAAAGAACCTAGCAAAAGGTATAAGAATGAAAAGGGAAAGCTTTTCAGATATGAGGTACAGCCCAGTAGCATATAGAGTGTGTGGAGAGTAGTAATAATATAAAGGAAGACTATAAAGGTAAATGGAGACTAGGTTGTGAATGCCAGCCTATATCAAAAACTGAAGATTTTATATATGATCTAGATGGCAATAGGGAACCACTAAACTCTATTGAATTGGAAGAAGGGGAGCAGAAAAGGGTAGGGAGAATGATTAACATAATCTTACACCTTTGGAAACTTTGCCAGCAGTGTATAAAGCCATGCAGAATTAAGAAGAGATTGAAATAGGGAAATCATTCAAAAGGCTTCTACAATCATCTAGGCAAAAGTGATAAGGATTGAATTAGAATAGGGGATATGTGAATGAAGAAAAAGGAAAAGGAACATATTCAAATAATTTCATAAAAGTAGAACTACAACATTTTTGCAACAGATTAGATATGTGGGGTGAGTGTGAGTGAGGTGTTGAAATGAAGATGTGGTTGAAATCTTGGATTACTGGGATGAAACCCAAACTCACTTTTGGAAGTCCCAAGTGTTGCAGGTGGGAAAAATAATGAGTTCTGTTTTCCATAAGTTAAGATTGAAAAGGCCATGAGATATGTATTTCCAAAAGGCAGTTGGTGATCTGGAGTTCAAAAGAGACTAAAACAGGATATATGGATCTGGGAATGATTTGGTATACAGAGAATAACTGAATCCAAAGGTAATGGTGACATTACCAAGAAAGACATTTTAAAAGGAGCAGAAAAGAAGTTGATAAAGTATTGGAGAACACTGTAGTGAGTAAATACAACTTGGATAAAGATGCAATAATGGAGACTGGAAAGTGTACAAACAGGTAAAATGAAAATTAGGAAACAATAGTGTTTCAAGAATCTAGAGGAGAGAGAATCTAAAAAGAGGATTATACTAAGGAGAGGCTAAAAGGGATGAAGATTGAGAGAGGGAGGTCATTAAATTAGACAATTAAGAAATCACCAGGTACTTTGAAGAGGGCAGTTTCAATTGAATGAGATTGGAATCCAGATTGAAGTGGTTTGAGAAAAGAATGAGAAAGTGGAGAAATCTAAAGCAGATGATTTTCTCAAGTGGTTTAGCAGTGAAGAGGAAAAGAAATATCAGAAAACAGCAGATTTATTTGGATCAAATGAGATTTTATTTTTTGGTTATGTTTTTTGTATTTTGTTTTTTCTTAAGAATGGAGGATACCAGGTGTCTTTGTAGGTATCAAGGAAGAAGCCATTACCTAGGTAGAATTAAAGATTGAATGGTGTGGTTTAAAAGGAAGAATCTGCTGGAGAAGATACTAGGATAAAATATAAAGGATGATGGAGCAGAGGAGCTGGCCTTTTTAAGGAGATGCATAGTGCCTCTTTATTAAATATTGAAGTTAAAGAATGATTAGAAGGAAAGAAAGATGTCTCAGTAAAGTGAGATGAGGAGAGTGGGAGAAAAGTATTGTGCCACAGTTCCCTTTTAATGTTCTGACCCAGTTTCCCTAATTGTCCTATTCAGTTACTCTGCTTCAGATTATAACCATTCCCTCTTAATATTTGATAGGATAAAGGTCTTATATCTTAGACATTAGGCTATAATCATTCCCTCTTAATTTTTGATAGGATAAAAATCTTTTCCATTTTAGACATCATTAGAATATCAGGATGTTCTCCAGTATCTCTCTCCATTATGTCATACTAGGTGCCTGCCTCCATTATGTCATCCTCATCCTAGGTTCCTCCCCCTACTAGGTCATCCCCATCCAGGTCCTCCCCCATTATGTCCTCGTTCTTGTAATCCTGTAAAAGAATCTTGTATCTGACATTCACTGCTGGATTCTTGGAGACAATAGTTTCATTCACCCCTGGGATCAAACCATGGATCCATCTGGTCCCAGTAAATTTCTTCCATTTTAATAAATCATTAAATACTCTCTAATCTCTATCCTGCCTCAGTTTCTCCAGCATTACAAAATAAAACTCTTAAAGAACCAGAACAACTGTAAGAAATGACCAGCAGGAGGAATATAGAGAGGCCTGGAGAGACTTAAACCAACCGATGCTGAGTGAAATGAGCAGAACCAGAAGATCACTGTACACTTCAACAACAATACTGTATGAGGATGTATTCTGATGGAAGTGGAAATCTTCAACATAAAGATCCAACTCACTTCCAGTTGATCAATGATGGACAGAGGTAGCTACACCCAGAGAAGAAACACTGGGAAGTGAATGTAAATTGTTAGTACTAATATTTGTCTGCCCAGGTTGCATGTACCTTCGGATTCTAATGTTTATTGTGCAACAAGAAAATGATATTTACACACATGTATTGTACCTAGACTATATTGTAACACATGTAAAATGTATGGGATTGCCTGTCATCGGGGGGAGGGAATAGAGGGAGGGGGGGATAATTTGGAAAAATGAATACAAGGGATAATATTATAAAATATATATATATATATAATAATAAAAAATTTAAAAAAAAAAAAAGAACCAGAGCAAAATCATGGAATCCAAGATAGTGAGAAATATATAAAGACCATTAAATTTGGCAGTTCTAAGTTGAAATTAAATACGAGGAAGTGGGAAGCAGAAAAAAATTCAATTTTTCCAATTTAGACATGAAACAGAGAAATAAAAGGAATTGCCAAGAGAAATAAGAGAATATTACACAACAGAGACTTCTACAGTTATAACAATCCATAGTTGTGCTTATGAATGCATAGGTGTGATTATACTTTTCATTAATACTATTCTGAGAGCTTCATATTCATACTTTTTTATTTACACATAAAATTCTAGTTTTTGTGCTCTGGGGAAAGTGTCACAAATGAATAAATTTATATAAGATGATAGTAATCTTTCCCCTGAAAGATTTTAGTAACAAATGTTATTTTATTTAAAATGTATTCACTTCAATGGATACTTCTACACATTAAAGAGTAAAAAAGTAACATGACCTCATACTTGTGCTTAAATGTCTCAATTACTCACTGAAAAGTTCACTTGTGCAATTATTTCACACTTTTAAAAAGTATGCATGCCAAGAAAAATACCAAAATATCTCATAAAAAAAGAGTTGGACATTTTGTAAGAATTTATCTCTGCTCTTGCATCCTCAACTGAACAGACTAATTAAATCTCAGGTTTTATATGACATGCCATCAGGCTCAGTATATATAACCAGATTTGTAAGAATCAAGATGAAAATTCTGGGATGCATTTTAGTTTCTTTCATTTCATGTTTTTAAAAAATGGGAGAAAAAAAGAGCATCATCTGTTTTCACTAGATGCTGAAACTCAACCCTATTGTGCAGAGAGATTGTTCTTAAAATTGATGAAAAAGAGCAAGATAAAGGTCATATCCTATAATGTACTATAAAATTATATGATGGAATCCATCCTAAATACATGAAGAGGTCAATAACTATCTTTGTGTACAAAAAGGAAAAGATGTATTTTATGGTTGAAAAAGGCCAGAACATTTTTCAAGCTAAGTCTACCACAATGTGGCTTTAATCCTAATAAGGAGGTTTGTTAACAAAGGACATGAAAAATTGTGGCCTTGAGGCATTTAGCCCTCTTCACTGAATTCCATCACCAAGAAATTGATATAATCAGCTGTGTGTACAATCTTAAAAGTCAAAAAATATTATATGTAAAAACTATAACCTGAAAATAAAGTTATTGTATTTTTGTCTTATTAGTAAATAAGTAAAAGTGAAGGAGCCAATCTTTTGAAAGATTGCTATAAACAACCTCTCTTCATTAAAATGAGATTTGCAAACCATGACTAATGGTTGAGACAAAGTAGAGAATGGCATTAAAATCACCCTCCTACTTTATCTAAGACCTATTGACACCACATAGAGCTGAGAAAAAAATATATATGGCTATAAATTAGGTGAATAATTATAAAGCAAAGGAATTACTACTCTCTTTTTGTGACAGAACTTGGTTTATTTTTTATTTTATTTATTTTCTTACATTTTAAGTTCTGAACTACTGCCCCTTCTTCCTCCTTGATCTGCATTAAATAAGGCCATTATTTTTTAGATATCTATATCAAACTGGCATATATATGACATATATTTGTATGTCACATATATGTATGCAATATATGGAATATATAATTTATATATATATATATATAAATGACATATTGTGATCATATACATAAATTTATATATGTGTACTATTTCATATAAAACAAAACTATATATACTTCTACTTATCAGTTCTTTCTCTGAAGGTGAATAATATCTTTCTTCATAGGTCCTTTGTAGGTATACTTATATTACTCAGAATAACTTAATCTTGAACAGTTGTTTCTTAAACCATATTGTTACTGTACACCATGTTCTTTTGGTTCTGATCATTTCACTTTTCATTATTTTATGTAAATCTTTGACAATTTTTTTTCACAAATAATTATTTGTTGAGGTATCAAGTCATGTGTCATGGTGTTCTCTCTGAAAGAATTCAGGTTCAGCCTATTTGAGGTGGTTCACCCAGTAGGCCCTAAATCTATTTAAATAGGCACACCACTAGAATGAAAGTTTATATAGAGCAGAAGATGCTAACAAACAAACATCCTGGGCCTGATCCAGATCACAATAGCCTTATAATTAAGGCAAACAGGAGCTGAGCATCCAATTACCCATAATGCCTACAGACAATCCCATGAGGGAGTGGTATTAATTTATGGTAATGGTATTTTAATGAACCACTCCATGTCATAAGTTCATGCAAGGGACAGTTTTTGTTATTACTGCACAGACACTGCCTTAAAGAAAGTCCCTTCTGTGATTTTGTGGTCACATCCTATATGGGTAATTATGTAGGACAATAGAAGGCTCCTTGTTGTCTAGCAATTGTTGCTGACACAATTTTTGCTAACCACATTGCTACCCCCATCATCTTTATCACACTGGAAGCTGTTTTGTGATTTCAAAATCCTGTACAGTGCTACTTTCTACAAAAGGCTCTTCTGAATAAATGCTTGCTGATTAATCAAATTCCTCTTCTGTATAATGAAAGGAAATATATTTTATTTACTTATATTTACTTTGCATCTTCCAGCTCTCTAAGTATTATATCCTTTCCAGTAGAATTTGAGTTCCTTAAAGATTTGTTTTAGGTTTTTGTTTGTTTGTTTTTTGTCTTTGTATTTATTGTATATTCTTTGTGCATAGTAAGCTTTTAATAAATATGAGTGCTTATCTCATTTGGGGGGAGTGGGGTCTGGAACTGTAATTTAATTTATATAGAAAACTCCTGGCGAAAAAACTATCTAACAGTGCAGACTGGCAATACTTACACAACTGAAAAAAGCTTCCTAGAGGACTGAACAGTCAAGTGACTTGCCCAATAGTGGGCACATAGACAGTATGTGTTAGAGGCAGAACTTAAAACTCAGCTTTCTAGGTACTGAATATCATTCTCTAATATATTCTTTGTTCTTTATAATTATAAATAAACAATGTTTCTTAAATTAAAATCCAAACTTTACTATTATATTTTTTCTGTAAAAGTCAGATATTTTTATTTTTTCAAAAATGGACATAAGTAAAGGGAAGTGAAGCTCCACTTTTTTTTTTCCTTTTGGAACTTATAATTTCATACTATAAGGCTTAACAAATAAATTCAACTTTTTCTTCCCTTGAATATTTGAAGACTTACTCAAAAGCATTCTACTGCCTGTCTAGGATTTGGAAAGAGCTCTAGATTTGGAATCAAAGGACCTGGAGTCTAATCCTGTGATGTGCAGTTTGACCTCTCTTTGTGAACTTGAGCAGATCCTTTCATCAACTCCATGAACTTGGACTTCCCCACCTGTAAAATGAAGTAGTTAAACTAAATGGTTTCAAATCCCTTCAGTTCTAAAAATCTATGATTTTTTTTAAGTTTTTTACTTTTATATCTAACCCTTCAGCTGCTAGACCAACCGTAAGACAGAAGAATCCTACTATCACTTTAGAAAAAAGTTACTTTGAACTAACCCAGGGAATTTCATCAGACTGAGAGGTACCTAAGGATAAGGAAGGGAGTATAAATGTAATATGCTAGTACTGGAAAGTAAGACATAGCTAATCAGCCAGACAAGTAAGCCAGAGTAGATGGTTGATTTGCCAAATGGGTCAGGGACCAGATTGCATTTGAACAATCTGGTATTGGGGCTGACAAAAGGCACAATGAATGGGCTTGGAAGTTTATTTTTGCAGTTCATTGAAAAGAAAAACTGATAATTCAAATCAAGAAAGTCATTTGTTGATCAATAAAATGATCCAAAACAATTCCAAAGGACTCATAATGAAAAATGCTATTCATCTCCAGAGAAAAAGCTGAAAAACTCTGAGTAGAGATTGAAGTGTGTGTGTGTGTGTGTGTGTGTGTGTGTGTGTGTGTGTGTACATAAATATACAGCTTATTTTTCTTTCTATTCTTTTTTTTGCAACAGGGCTAATATGAAAAATATGCTTTGAATAATTTTACATGCATGATTGATATATTATTTGCCTTCTTAGTAGGTTGGAAAGGAACTGGAGAAGAGGAAAAATTCAAAACTCAAATGTTAAAAAAATAAAATTTAAAGAAAAAAAAAAGAAAATTAGCATATTTAAAAAAGAAAGTCACAAACCAAAATTGGCAAAATAAGTTCACGTAGATAAATGAATGCAAACTATCTACAAAGTAAATATAAGATAATGTATGGTGAGGAGACATCCCTGCCAACTGGCTGATTAAATCAGATATCAAGCAAGAGGTGTCTTAGTAATAACAGCATCCAGGGCTCTCTAATCACAGTAGACTTGTAATCTCTTTCCCTCAAACATGAGAGGTGTCCTAACAGTAACAGCATCCAGGGCTCTCTAATCACAGTAGAGTTGTAATCTCTTTCCCTGGCCCTCTTTTCTCCCTCTTTCTCCCTTTCCTCTGTATCCCCTATTTTTTTAAATTCTAAATAAACATCTGCACTGTTAGCCAGCAAGTTGCTTAATAGGTTGTAAAATGATTTCATATTAAAATAATAATTATTACTAGTTTTTAGTTACTCAGATATAAGAATACATGGTCTAGTTTGGAGAAAATGAACTACTCTTGTAATTTACACATCAAAAGAATATACTTCTTATATGTAATAAAAAGCTTTTTTATTGTTGATCTTAAAACATAACACATAAATTATAAATGCATAAAAATGAACTCATAATTACCAAGTTTATGTTTTGTAGGAAACTCTAATTTCCACTGTATTGTAGTTTATATTATTTTTTTTAAATCTACATAATGTCATAGTGGTATATGGTTAGACTTAATAACCCCAATTGCTAAATACATAGATTGAATCAAAACAAGTTTTATTGAAAAGGAATCCTGTACCTATTTGCATATATTCTAAAATCTACCATAGCCAGCCAATAAATCATTAACATATAAAAACTTGCATTTTGAGAAGCAAAATATATCCTCCATCCTTTGGCAAATTAATACCTTAGTTGATACTTCTGATAAACAATTACCACATCACTAGTGTCTTTTTTACAGTCATCTAGAGTGTAAAAAAGAATAACAAATATGCATGCAATATATTATAAACAATCTATTACATAGGCACCTTCATCACAAAAATTAAAACCAGAATATTTTACAGAAGACCAAAAAAGGTCACTTAAGCTCCTTTTCTTATTATTTTATGAGCCAATTGGTAGTCTTCAGGCATGAGAGTGATTCTTTTTCAATGAATAGACTTATTTTTCCAAATCACTCACCAAATATGTTTCACTAACCACTGGAAGGACACTAATAGCATTCTAGAATATTAATTATGTTTTGAAATCTTGACTAATCTCCTCTGCCAATCTCAGGACAAGAATTTTTCTTTTCACAAACTGTTGATTTCTGATAACAATAAAGGTACTTCTTGTATCATGTATGGTCCAAGGCCTGTAGAAGTAAGGTTTATTGACCTCAGCAGTAGAAGTTCTATTTCAGTTAGTTTTAATGATCGACTGCTTTAATTACACATATCTCAAGGATGAGACTCATGGGGTTTTCCCACAATGGTCTTAGGAGCAATCTTTATATGGGCCATCTGTTGCCTATCAAACAATCATTGGCTCCTCTGGCTTTCCATAGTTAATACAATCTGCTCAATGACTAATTACTCTGTGCTAACCCAAGTTAGTACTTGTTCAACTACACTCTGGTGTCCCTAAATACTGCCAGTATAGGATAGCTACGTCCAGCTATCCACTGATAGAGCCTGCTGTTTGTTTCCCACAAGATTTCAATCATTCTCAGAACACAGCTAGTTCCTTGCATGTCTTAAATTGGAACTGTGACTCTGAGCTCTCTGAAGCTCTCTACTGCAAGACTGGGGAATTCAGGAGAGCAAGTGTTTGAAGCCAAGTTATAATTGAGCCTTGTCTGAACCACTGGTATTGAAGTATAGAGTTTGAAAATACTTCAAACAGGAAGCTGATAACATTCTGGTAATAATGATCATCGGTCCAAGGAAACCTATTAGCCCCAAAACTACCTTTTCTTTTTTTTATTTTTTTTTATTTGAGGAAAGAAGGAACAGCATCCAAGTCAAGATTTGAATGGGAATGTAAATCAAAAGCCAAGTAGTAAGAGTTTCTTAGAGACAATGATATGAAAATTACCAGAACCAAAACAAAGGAATCAAGTCAGTATTATGAAAATCAGGAGAAAACCTCCAAAATAATGTGGGTAATGTCCATTTATTTGATATAATTTACTTCCCTCATGCTTTGTCCTCATTATAAAAATAGGAATCCTATGCCTTTTTCTTGTTCAGTCGTTTATTAAAAAAAAAAAAAAAAGTCCTGGGACAAGAGAGCAGTCCCTCCTGTGAAATAAGTCACACTGTGGAACCAGGCATGGGAGAATATTTGTTTTCTGCTATAGTTATTTCTAATCATATAGGGAAGTTGGGGGCAGAGAGATCTCTAATTGATAAATAATCCGTGATTGCTGGTAGTTTAGTAAACTTCATTTTTTATTTTAAATTGAATTACTTAGCAAATTTAGTTGAAATGTGCTAAATGAATTATGTTCATGAATACAACAAGATGATGAACAAAACTTGCTGTAGGGGATATATATACGGTAATATGCCACTCCCAAAAAGCATCGCCCATACCTGGTGCTTCTATAATCCTAGAACAGCCTCAATTTATGGGGAATCGCTACAAGTTTTTATCAGGGATGATCATCTTTAATCCAAATATAATCACTTGGTAGGAACTAGATCTTTGTCAATAACATCCCCTCACCACAGAGCTACCAATAAAATATGACATTATTTTCCCTTTTTGACTTTATATTCATTTGACAATAAAGGCAAAAGAAAGAAAAAGAAAACAATATAACTTTTTTTTCTTCTCTTCCTCATCCCCTTCTTGATTTGTTGAGTGGCATTGAGGAATATATTTAGAAATAATAATTCTAGGATTTATGTACTAAGTGCTAGACAAAAACAATATGAGTTATACTGGCAGTATTTAGGGACACCAGAGTGTAGTTGAACAAGTACTAACTTGGGGTCAGGACAGCACAGAGTAATTAGTCATTGAGCAGAATTCATATAAGAAAGAATAGAAATACTATCTAAATAATCCAAAATGCTCTTACTCAAATGGTCTCCTATGCACAATAGAATAAACAAGTCCCAAATTGAAAACTCAATAAAATTTTCAGTTCATTCAATAAAACAAGATATCCCTTGTTTTAATCTTGGAGATTAAAAAAAATGCCACCTTTTCCAATTTTTTTATTGGTCTAAACTTGTGATTTTTGATGTGGAAAGAACATTTTTCAAGGACTAAGAAATTGTTCAATCTCCAAGGAACCTTTATTAAACACCTATTTGAAGGCACTGTGTTAAACACTGATGAGACAAAGAAAGACAAAAACTAAGTCCCTGTTTTTAAATAGCTCATATTCTTATCAAGAAGATTACATTAAAATACCTATGTTCAAATAAAATATAAACAATGCAAATGGAAGGCGATATCAAATGGTGGCACTAGATTTGGGTTTGAATAAGCAATAAGGGTTTCTTACAAATGATAATATTTCAGCTAAGTTTTAAAGGAATTCAAAGAATCCAAGAGGCACAGGTGATGCCAAAAAGCATTCCAGCCATGGAAGAATGAGTGGAGAACCATTACAAAGACACAGAGATGAGAAATAAAAATTCCCTGCAAATCTAGAGCTTAAAACAGTGTCTGCTATAAGAGGTGCTTAATAAATGTTGATTGATGCTGAAGTAAACTAGTGTAGCAGATACAGATACAACAATATGGAGGTCAATGTAGCTAAATCACTGAATTTGTGGAGGGAAGTAAAGCATAAAAGTATGGAAACCAGAAGGGGACAGGTTGTAAAATGCTTCCAATACCAAACAGAGTTTCATATTGAATCATAGAGGTAATAAGGAGCCACTAGCATTTACTGAGTATATGTGATAAGAAGAGATGAATTAACATGGTCAGAAGTGTACTTTTAGAAAAACACTTAAGCAACTGAAGAGAATGGATTAGAATAGAGAGAAACTGAGGAAAGGAAACTAATTGGAAGCTTACGTAACAATCCAGTCAAGAAGTGATGTAGATCTAGACTAGTTTGGTGGCTGTGATACACTAAGGTTAAAAAAGTGGGATAACTGGAAGAAGAGTAATTGCCCTTAAGACATTGGAGCTGGATGTACAGACCTGGGAATCATCTGTGTAGAGATAAGTATACTTTTGTAAGTTGATAGCATCACCACGCAAGGAAAATAAGAGGCCCCAAGATAAAGCCTTAGGAGACACTCATATTTCATGGGCATAACAGAAATTACTAAAGAGAAGACGTATAGATAGGTTAAAAACCAAAAGAGAATAGTGTCATGAAAATCTAGAGAGAAGGAACAAGAAGAGGAGATTTGGTTATTGAAAGATCACTGTTAACTTTGAAAAGGATATTGTCATTTGAAAGATGAGATCAGAAGCCACACTGCATTGAATTTAAAAGTGAGTGAAAGGAGGAAAAAATGGAAATGCTTAATATATAGGGCATTCTATCCAAGGGAAATATCAACTTAATTGAAAAGAGAGATAGCAAGTGGGGATGGTTAGAACAAGTGAAGATTTTTTTTTTAAGGATAAAGGAAAAAATGGGTGTATATGTATATGTATTTGTATACATATGTATGTACATACATATATATGTATATGTAGGATTGTGGAAAGTGATTTGCCTTAGCAAGGTAAGAGTCACTCTGTCATATGATATGGGGATAAAGTAAGATATCTAAATGATGTGACATGAGGAAGAAAAAAAGGTCTTTTTTTGTGAATAACCTCAATGTTTAACTTACTTGCTCATGGTTACACAGGTAATACATCAAAGGTATGTTTTATACCCAGGTATATTTGATTTCAAGTCAAGCCCTCTATGCCAAACTACATCATAGTGTATTTCTTAAAATATGACTGTGGCAATAGTCCCCTTTTTCAAACACTGGAGCAATTAGACCAAAAAAAAAAAAAAAAAAAAAGAGAGAGAGAGAGGAATCTTTGCCTGTTGAAAATAGTTATTATGGGGCAGCTAGATGGCGCAGTGGATAGAGCACCAGCCTTGAATTCGGGAGGACCCGAGTTCAAATTTGGTCTCAGACACTTAACACTTCCTAGCTGTGTGACCCTGGGCAAGTCACTTAACCCCAGCCTCAAAAAAAAAAAAAAAAAGATAGTTATTATTCTTTAACATTCACATTTATTGGCTTAATCATACCATTTCCTTCATAATTCTTTCTTTCGGCAATGAGTGATCAGAGACATTTTCTAGCTGACATATGACTTTCAGAATGTTATATTTATATCCTATAAAGCTATTACATTTTAGGAGATTACAAAGCAACATGGAGAAGGAATAAAGAGAACTGAGTTGTTTTGATCTAGTTACTAATAAGTCTTATCATCTTGAAACTGATATTTATGGCCTTCATGGGATCAAATATCTTCTGTATATATAAAATGAAAATGTATTTTGGCTAAATGAAGAATTTTAAATTAGAATTGGGAAACCTATATTATTATCATGATAGTTACCTATATTATCAATATTACCTTTGGGATTCTACAAATCCATTCCACTATTTCCTATATTTATAACTTCTAAATTAATAAAAATGTTAGGGTTATAATTGTAAAGAATATTTTTTAAATACCCATGAATACTAAAGTTCTGAAAAAAGGAATATTTGGCAGAAGTAAGGCCAAAATTCAGGAGGACACTAAGAAGTTTAATTTTGAAATTATTGTTCTGAAAAGAAAAATAAATTTCTGAAAAAGAAATAAAAGAACAAATTATTGTTCTGAAAAAGAAACAGATGAATGTTGAAAAATATAGCAATGTTCCCAAATTTTCCAAAATAATTACTTTTATTATTATTCTCAGAACTAATAACTCAGTACAGGCAGTAAAAATATTAATTATAATAGGTATTAGAGGAAAAACTTTCAGAGAACATGGAGTTTTTAAAAACTGAAAAAAGTGTTCTATAAGAGGCTGTCTTTTTGAGTTGGGCATTTAAAATAAGTCTTAAGTGTGAAAAAAAATCATCATTTGAAATCTTCTCTTTCCCTCCATTCTCCACCTCTCCCCCTCCAAAAAAAAAAAAATATATGAGTACACATAACCAAAATAAAAACAAGGTAGTCCTATGGTTTTTAGCTTTTCTGATTTTCAGTATTCTCTGTGGTCATAGCTCATGGCATTCTTCCTGACTGTTTCCATAACTACCGTAATATTGATTCTTCTATGCACAAACCTTTATGATTCCTAAGATAATTAACATAAACAGCCAGTTTTCTCTACCCTAGTCCCCATCTCCCAATTCCCCAGATGCAAGTCATAGACTTACACAGAATTTAAACTCCCAGATGAAATCACACCCATTGCCTTTGGCTTCCAAGCATTAAAGAACAGATTTGACTGCTACAACCATCCAGCCAACTCTATACACTAATTAAACATTATAGCCTAGTTTTTTTTTAAAAACTGAACAGCAAACAAAAATAACAGAAAAAGGGACTAAAGTCAAGTGAAAATTGAGGTTCTCTGAAAGAAGAAAAAACTACTTTTTGCAAAGAATTTATGACAAAGATTGTTATCTATAACCACAGATTCTAGGAAGCAGATTTCCAAATAAGTAAGAGTTCCTTCTGTGAATAGAAGACAATATTTATTTACACTGTATTAGCAGCTAGAACAGCCATCATCATTTGAGATTTAATTGATACAATATGTTGACTTGGAAAATCTGGACATAGAGAAAAGGTTGCTGTTGCAAGATATTTTTTTTTTCTTAAAAACTGATTATAGAAAAAGATGAAGGGCGTGTTCACAATATCTTTTGAATATCCAAGTGACAAAGAAAAGCACTAAGAAAAATTGTCATAAGTCCTTTAACATAAAATATATCTGCTGATCTTGGCAGTGACTATTTATACATAATAGAAGACTCTAATGGAGGTCTTAAGAGTCTGTACAGTTTGGCACATGTTATCAATAATATAAGAATGACCAAATTGGCATTTCCAGATCCTGACCTTGTAGTTATACTGTTAAAACAACCTATTCCAAACTAGTTTGACTTTAATGCTCTCAAGTTCACTCATTATGCATGCACCCATCCAAAGTGAGACAGATGTTCCCAAAGCAAATCAAATTATTTAACTGTCTTTTATTCTGTAACTTTGTAATGGATTGGATATGGAGGAATTAGTGATGGTGAGGAGTTAAGGATGATATTTAAGTTGTTAGCCTGGAGGACTGGGAGGATGGTCGAAGCTCTATAAGGTAATTATTTTTGTAATAATACTAAAGCTTTCGAATTCCTATCATAAATATTGATAGATTATAATCCACAGAAATAAAAATTTGGGGGGAGCTCTTAATACTTTTAGAGACTATAGAGATTTCCTGAGATGAAAAATTTGAGAATTGCTATCTTAGAGAGTTTCCTGGGACACTGAGAGTTTAATTAAGTGAGTTTCCCAGGGTTGTTTAGCCAGCCTAATCAGACTTTGAATTAAAATCACAAGACACCAATCTAATTATTGAATCATGCTGTTTCTTATGAGTTGTTTGTTCATGAGTTTTTGTTTTTTAGCTAGAAATAAACTTACTTTAGCAGGGATTGCCATTGTAGCCTTTGTTTAAACATACAAGTAAGTAACGAATTGAATTCTCCAGGGTGTTTCTGATCATTTTTATACCATTAATGATCAACTTAAGTGACTGAATATGGTAGTTAGTAGGGGAGAATGAAGAGGAGAACCCAAAACTCTGAAAATCCTTAAAGGAGAAAATCTCCTTCAAATCTGCCTCAGTGATGGACCCCACCCCAAGGACAGTTTCATCTTTGTTATCTGGATGGGGTCGGCTCAGTCTGAAACACATTGAATTCAATTCAAATTCTAGCCGTAGCTGAAACCCAGCCAGGAGCCAACTTGGAACTCCACCCACAAGCCCCCTTCAGCTTATAGCCAAAGCCCCCTATTATAAAAGAACCAAACTAAAACCCTCTCTTGGTAGAGGTTCCAAACATGCCAGCCCTACGCTTGGCATACCAAAGGCCTCTACCTATTGGAATACTATTTCCAGTGTTATCCTCTCCTTACTCTCATCTATTTCCTAACTAGACTTTAACTAGCCTTTAACCTTACTTTCGATCCCCATAATAAACCTCTTTTATCAATCTAGGCTTTGGGGTCTGTAAACTCCTTTACAAGGAGCCTCTGTGCCACCAGAAGGGTATTCCCCCAAACTCCCTAATCTTATACTGAATCTTGTGGGGTTGCAGGGGAACCAAATCCCTCCGTTTGATTCCCTGGACCCCAAACCTGCCACTGGAACTCATTTAACTCCCTAACCACCAGAAACCCAAATTTCATTTGGGTACCCTAAAAAATCTAAACCTCATCAATATCAGTTTTTTCAATTTTTTTTCTATTTCTTTTTATTTTGCAAAATACCTGTAAATATGGTTTTCAACATTCATCCTTGCAAAGCCCTGTGTTCCAAAGTTTTCTCCCTTTTTCCCCATTCCCCGTTCTTCTAGACAGCAAGGAATCCAATATAGTTTAAACATGTGCAATTCTTCTAAATATATTTCCATATTTGTCACATTACCCAAGAAAAATCAGATCAAAAAGGAAACCAAAATCAGTTTTTAGAGGATTTCTACTGACCGAAGTTCAAATAATCATCACATTATGTTTACAAAGTGATGCCTTTTATTGCTAGAGTCCTTGTCATTATTGTACCTTTTCTCTATTCCATGAACAAGACACTTAATTGCTCAGATTTTGGCACTTTCTCTGGCTATGTCCTCCAATGTCTTCCTTCTCTCCCTTATTTGTACCTCCTAGCTTCCCTGTTTTTTTTTTTCAAATATTAACTAAAATCTCATGTTACAGAAAGCTATTTCAATCCCTCTTTTTTCTAATGCTCTCTTTTAATCATTTCCTATTTATCTTGTAATAGCTTCTTTATATATATTTGTATATATCCAATTACTGTTGTTTCCTCTATGAGACTGTGAGCTACTAAAGGCAGGAATTATCTTATAATAATAAAATAATCACTCTTTTTGTATACTCATAATTTGACACAATGCTTAGTATAATGTAGGTGCTTAATAAATGTTTATTGCCTGTCCCATTAGGGAAAATTGGTCAATCCATCCAACAGATTTTTGTTCTGAAACTTAATATTTGATATAATTTCCTTTTAGCTTCCTTTGCACTTTCATATCTTTAATTCACTAAAATATTTAAATACTGAAATACAGGGGGAAAAAAGACTTCAGAAAAAGGAAGAGAAAAAAAGGAAATAAAAATAAACATCTGCGACCATCTTCGACTGGATTAAAATCTATTTTTGCTTTTTCATTTACTGCCTACCTACAAAATAAGTCAATCATTTGTTGGGCTATGGCTCATCTTAAGACTGGCATGATGGAATAGTTTTTCTAGGTTCCCCTACCTAAAATTTCTTTCCATATTCCTAGATTTTTGTTTTTACCAGAGTTTCTCCAAAGCTATTTTCTCCATTCCTCCCTGAATTAGTTTCTCCTGAGCTACTGTATGTGGAAGTGGGGGGGGGGAGTGGGGGTGTAGGGTGGGAGGGTGGGATGAGGGAGCCCTCTCCTTAAGTGTCTCCACCTGACCCCTCCATCAAGCCTCTCCCAGAGTTTTCCTTAGGACTAGGAAGAAGCAAATCAGGATCAGAGTAGGGTGGGGACCTATTTAGAGGAGTAGCCCAGAAGGGTGGAGTGGAGCAAGAAATTGTTTTCAGAACACTCCGAATCCCATGATGTATGCCACTGACTCCCAAAGACTGTGTCCCACACTCTAGTGTATCATGTCTGTTGTAAAGACCAGTCAAATCAACAAGTTTTTTGTAAATACTTCTTACACACCTTACAAATAAATCATAGTGAGACATCACGACTGACCCAAAGAAGAAACAGGTATAGACTATATCATGTCAAGTGTCTTTCACTATAATTAGCAAATGGGGGAAAAATGTATCCAGTAAGGTAAGGAATTCTTCCTCTTATAATCTCAATTGGCAAAATAAAATATTCAATGTAACTAGAAAACAGCACAAGCCAACTTACTTGGATAAAAACAAAAAAGAAACCATTATTGGTCTTGATATACTTAGGGGCAGTGCAGAGTGTTGAGGTGTGAGAATCCCTTTCTGGTCTGTGCAAGTTCAACATAAAAGAATTCACGCATCCAAAAAGTTTGACTGGCAAAAGGGAAATTTATTGTTGGCACTGCAGAAGCCATCTTTGCTTCCTAACAATTTCTGAGTGACATGGTCCTGGCAGAGAAATAAAAAAAGGTTTTCACTGAGAAGAGGATCTCTTCACAGTGGGCAGGGTCCTGGCAGGCAGCTATGCCAAGGAGAGAGGTTCCTTGATAAGCATAATCCTGCTTCAGACATTCTGCAAGAATATGAATTTAAAATTGTGTTTTTTAATAGGAAATCTAAGACTGAAGTTTCAATCAAATGAGATTCCTTCAGTGTTGTCACTGCTAGATTTCCAATTGAATGAGACCACTTAAGTTCCAGCTACTAGGAGTAGTCCTGAATAAAGGGTGCAGCTACTCAATATAAATATCAGGTCCATATTTCCAACTAACTGAGACCATTTAAATTCCAGCTAAGTAGGGAGTGGTCCTGGGCTAATCTTAATGAAACCATTTAACTTCCCTGAAAGGTGGGTCCCTGTCAGAGGAGAGTGTCAGGACTCACCCCATAAATCAAGGAGGACAGTTTCAGGGTTCACTCCCATCGGTCTGTCTTCCAGTGTGTGATATTGCCAGCGTCAGACTCGATACACCAAACTGTAGTCTATAACCTAACATCAAAAATCAGAAATTTATCAGGCTTATCAAAAAACATAAAAATATATAAGGTCATTGAAATTAGAAGAGCAAGCAAAATCCAGTCTGAATTTTCAAAATCTAAAATCATTTTCATGAAAGCTCCACATGGACAAAATAAACTTTGAACATTGAAAATAATTAACTGAAGAAAGAGTTAAAGAACATTAGGAAAGGCTAGATGTTCAGTGAATATAGAGTGCTGGGTCTAGAGTTAGGAAGACTCATATTCCTAAATTCAATCTGGCATTGACACTTATTAGCTATATGACTCTGGGCAAGTCACTTAACCCTCTTTGCCTTAATGTCCTTAAATATAAAATGACTCAAGAAGGAAATCCTCATGATGAGTCTGACACAATTGACTAAGAACAGAAGAGGTTTGCTTTCTTCTTCCTAGGTGATGGGATTTTGGTTAGGACTTTATGGAAGCTGAGAAGTCTCGTCATAGAGATAAAGAGAGAAAGCAAGAAAAGAAGTATATTTTTCCAGGAACAATAAGGAAGACATTGTCATTGAATCAGTATGTAAGTAGAGGAGCTGTAAGAAAACTGGAAAGTGAAGAAGGACTGGGTAATGAAAGGCTTAAAAGGTAAACAGTGGATTTTAAACTTCACCTTAGAGGTTATTTTTGAGGGCCGCTATAATTTACTGAGTTGAAAATCACATGAATAGACCTATGTTTTAAGAAAGTCACTTTGGCAGCATGGAAGATGGACTGCAATGGGAAAAAAAATATGTGGGAGGAAGATCAAGTATTAGAATATCACAGTTGTCTAGGTATGAAGAGATGAGAGCCTGTGCCCAGTATCAAAGCAGGAAAGGGGACATATTCAAGAGATTTTTGCAAAAGGGAAATTGACAGATTTTGTCAATAGATTAAATATGGAAGTTTAGAGATAGTGAAGAGTCTAGGATGACAAGTAGATTGTAAGCCTAAGAGAATGGATAGTTTGGAAGAGGGGGAGAGATTAGACAGAAGAACAAAGAGTTCCATTTTGGAATTGTTGGGTTTAAGATGTCCACTGAATATTCAGTTTTAGATGTTCAATAGTCAGAGAAGCAAAACTAGAGGTTAGCAAAGAGGTTATATTTGAATAAATTTGAAAATCATCAGCACAGAGGTAATAATTTAATCTATAGGAACTGATAAGATCACAAACTGTAGAATAGAATTGGTCTCAGAACAGAA
Organism: Sminthopsis crassicaudata; assembly: GCF_048593235.1. Taxonomy (NCBI): domain Eukaryota; kingdom Metazoa; phylum Chordata; class Mammalia; order Dasyuromorphia; family Dasyuridae; genus Sminthopsis; species Sminthopsis crassicaudata. The sequence continues at coordinate 421,223,551 of NC_133619.1, forward strand.
CCCAATAGGAAAGCCACTGTTAATGGGTATGATGACGAAGATATAGCAAATGAGATTGAAGAATAATTATCAGATGGGAAGGAGTAGAATCAGGCCTGGTATTTGAAAACAGACAGAAAAGTAGTGAATAACAATTTCAAAGACTGTATTGAAGTCAAGAAGGATGAGGGTTGAGAAAATGCCATTAGATTTGACAAGTAAGAGTCATTGGCAACTTTAGAAAGCAGTTTCAATTGAATGATGAGGTAAGAAAAACAGATATTAGAGAGTTGACTGTTAATAGTTAAGACAATAAAGAGAAGAGATACCTATTGTAGATAGCTTTCTCAAAGAGTTATAGCAACAACAAAGATAAACAGGAGATATGACCAAACTGGTAGTAATTTCTGGATAATTTTAGTAAAAGGAAATCTTATGGGAGTTTTCAGCTTTTGGGTTTTTTTGTTTGTTTGTTTTATTGACAAAGCAACTGGAAACTAACAATTAGTGCCAAATCATAGAATTTTAGAATTGAAAATTACCTCAGATGTCATTTTGTCTAACACTTGAAGGAAAGATTTATCATTATCTATCCAGTGATATCATCTATAAATAGTCATTCAGTGCCTGTTTATAAACCACAGTGATAAATTCAGATCTCTTACTGTGAGAAAGTTCTTATATCAAAGAAAATCATTCTCAATTAATTTGTGCCTATTTGGTATCTATAACACCAATTTCAATTTTCATGGAACACATGAAATTTAATACAGGTACAGAAGTAACATTATTTAAAACTATAAATTGGTGTCAATTAATTTCACTGAAGTGCTGTTTCAAATTATCCTGGAAAAACTGACTATGTGAGATCTAATTAAGTATTATCCCATATGGTTTTGATTTGCTATGTAACTTTTCTGGAAACTAAAACTTTCAATTAACTTTGCATACACTAAATTTTGTTTTTATCTAAGGATGAAGGCTGTGGATTAGAAAATCTAAGCAAAATTGTTCAAGATAGTACAGTTATTAGCAATGTCAAAAATAACCCTTTCTATATACCCCTTATAAATTGACAAGATCCTTTATTCTCCAGAAAGAGTTGTTATTGAATATCCATAAAGGAGTTTTTAAATGACCTATTTTTCATCACTTGCTCCAACCACACAAAGAAAATATTTTCAACTCATTTTCATCTGTCATTAGTATGCCCACAGATGTGATCAATTAGCATCATGTGTCCACATCAATATAAACTTATTTTTTAAGAAAATAAAATAAATAATGAATGAATGTGGCCATTAGTGGTTCCAAAGTTATAATATCCATTTAAATTGGGTTGAGATTTCAGACTCTGTCTTATCTTCTTAGATCAGATATCTAATTTGAATGTCGTTCAAGTTAAGCAGACCATAATACAGGTTCACTGATGAGAGTAATAAAAAGAAATCTTTTGAAGTCTTGGGATTCCAAAAGTCAATTGGAACTAGGTTCACATGAAAAGAATCAGTAAACTGGTTGTTTAAAATCAGTGTCCCAATCTTTTTGTCCTTGAGTGAATTCCTCTACAAGAATAAATGAAAAAGAAAAAGAAAAAGGAAAAAAATTGTAGCTGTTAAAATCAAGCTGAGAGCAAACAGGTTTTGACTTGGCTTCTCCTGAGAGAAGTTTTCCAAGAGTCATTTTATAATCAATACAGAGAATCAAAATTCAAGTCGATTGACTCATTCCACTTGTGAACCAAAGAGCATCTGAACTCAGTTTTCCAAAATAAAAAAAAGTCAGTCATACCCTACTGAAGTTCTAATTGGGTCTCTGTTTGGGTTTCTTCAAAAATAGTAAAGTGAGATCAAAGAAAAGAGATAGTGAATCATTGATAGATTTTTTATTTTTCTAAATTGCTAAAAGGTTTTTTCATTCATCTTATTTGGGAAGTATTTCAAAGAATACAATCATCTGTTTTAGTGAAAGAAATCATAATTTTGATAAATCATTTCAAATAGACTTTTTAAAAAACAGGAAAGATTTTTTTTCCTTGTAAAATCGAGGCAACATGATGATCTGGAGTTGGATGAACTGGGTCCAAAGATTACCTTTGTCACTTACTACCCATGTCATCTCAAGTAAATAACCTTTCCAGACTTCAGTTTCTTTACCTGTTAAAAAATTTAAAAAGAGAATAAACTACATAACCTCAGAGGATTCTTCTGGCTCTTAATATATGGTCTTATTAGATAGATAAATATAGAGATATATATGTGCCTGTGTATATGGCTGTATATCCATATGTATATGGATATACAGCCATATACACAGGCACATATATATCTCTATATCAAGATTCTAAGTCTTTGAATACAAGATGATGGACAAAAGCCAAAGTATTTAAAAGACAATGTTTCCTTGCTTAGCTTAGATTAGTTTAGCTAATCTTTAGAACTTTCATCTTGGGTGAAGTAAATTGCTAAGAAATTCATTATCTGATTTTTGTCTAGATGATAATCAAATGAAAAGTAAAACATTCCATCAACAATGCATATGGTTTATCAACTTAATACTAAAAATCTGCAAACTGCAAATAGGGCCATATCTGTTGCTGCTCTCCATCAGTTACCAAGACAATCAATTAATAAGATTTCTTTATACATTCAAATCAAAGAAGAAGAGAAAACAAAGGAAAGAAATACCTTCTCAACTGTTTGCCTAATAAATATACAAAGAGATTAATGAAGATGATTTTTATTTAACTCACTGCTACCAAAACCATCCCTCAACCCATTCAATCTATCCAGCTTTACTTCAAAGTCTGTTTCCTAGTGCTTTTCTTTCTCTTCTTTAATCCTGTTGTCAGTTTCCTTTATGAAGATTATTTCCTTGAAGGATGGAATTTGTGGCCAAAGAAGAACTGGAGTACATTATTGAATACAAAATGGATAATTTTGATTATATTAAGTTAAAAAGTTTTTTGTATAAAAAAAAACAATGCAGACAAAATTAGATAGAAGCAATAAACTAAGGGGGGGATTTACATTCAAGGGTTCTGATAAAAACCTCATTTCTAAAATATAAAGATAATTAACTCAAATTTATAAGAATTCAAATCATTCTCCAACTGATTAAATGGTCAAAGCATAATGAACAGACACTTTTCAGATGAAGAAATTAAAACCTAGTCAAAGGAAAAAAAATGCTCTAAATCACCATTGATTAGAGAAATGTAAATTAAAACAATTCTGAGGTACCACTACACACCTCTGATTGGCTAAGATGAGAGGAAAATATAATGAAAACTGGGACACTAATACATTATTAGTAGAATTGTGAACTGATTCAACCATTATGGAGACCAATTTTGAACTGTGCCCAATGGGCTATCAAACTCTACATACCTCAATCCAGCAGTGTTTCTACTGGACTTATATCCCAAAGATATAATAAAGGAGGAAAAGGGACCCACATGTGCAAAAATGTTTGTGGCAGCCCTTTTTGTAGTGGATAGAAACTGGAAACTGAGTGGATGCCCATCAGTTGGAGAATGACTGAATAAGTAAGTTATGGTACATGAATGTTATGGAATGTTATTGTTGTATAAGAAATGACCAGCACAATGATTTCAGAGAGGCCTGGAAAGACTTACATGAACTTATGCTAAGTAAAATGAGTAGAGCCAAGAGAACATTATATACAGCAAAATCAAGATTATATTATGATCAATTCTGATGGACATGGCTCTCTTCAATGATGAAATGATTCAGGCCAGTTCCAATGGTATTGTGATAAAGAGAGCCATCTGCACCCAGAAAGAGGACTGTGGGAACCCAGTGTAGATCACAACGTTGTATTTTCACTCTTTTTTTTTTTGCTTGTATTTTGTTTTCTTTATCTTTTTTTTTTCCTTTTTGATTTGATTTTTCTTGTGCAGCATGCTATTTGTGGAAATATGTATAGAAAAATTTGCATGTTTAACATATATTGGATTAATTGCCATCTAGGGGAGAAAGTGAGAGAAGAGAGGGGAAAATGTGGAATACAAGGTTTTGCAAAAGTGAATGTTGAAAATTATCCATGAATATGTTTTGAAAATAAAAACTTTAATTAAAAATAATTAATTTTAAAAAGATAATATCCTTTTCTTTTTGTATCCTATCTTTGCCCAGATCATTATTTTGATACCTCCCTTAAAAATAAACATCACAATGTTGCAAAAAAAAAAAAAATGCTATTCTTCAGCATCCTCCCTTTTTTCAAGAGTAGCAAGTCCATTGAGTGATTGTTAGTAGACATACACTTACAAATTCAGTTGGGGCAGAAAGTTGTTAATTAAACAATTGCCTTTTGATGTACAGTGATTGAAAGAAAAAATGAAAGGAGGAAAGAATTAAGCAAAAAGGTATATTTTTCAGATTCATAATGATAAATTGCCTTCTATTGAGGCTCTCAAAGCATTTTATTCATCCATAATACTGTCTTCAGAAAGATTGGGGCATATTTAACAGAATTTTTTCCTAGTTTTTTGCCATGGCTTCTTTTAAGAAAAACTTTTCAAAGCTCTTTACTGAAAGCTGCCTATACAGCTACCAGGTCACAAGTCTCAAAAAGGACAGAATCAAGAATGATTCAAAAAAACTAATATGCTCTCAGAAAATAAAGGTAGACCTAAATCTTACAAGTGAAAGATGGAATAAGAAATGTAGTTCTTAAGTAATTCAGAAAACAAAAGAGCTGAGAAATGGAAATTTTTCAGAAACTTTTCGTTGTCAGTAAGCAACTATTTGACAAAAGAAATAGCATTTAACTTCTGGTATCATACTAGCACCCTGCTTTCTTATTAGTCTTTTTCATGCACTCCCTATTACAGCCCAATTAGCCTGTTAGTTATTCTCTGTATATTATATTATATCTGTTGCATCCAAATCTTTGCACAAGTAGTTCTCCCATCTAGAATGCATCGCCTCCTTTCTTCTCTAAGTTGTTAGCAGGTTGTTACAAAGCTTGTTACAGTTATTAATGTTCTCTTCTTAATCTTTATTGTTGTTGAATCATTTCAGTTGTACCTTACTCATGACCCCATTTGGGGTCTTCTTGGCAAAGATACTAGAGTGGTTTGCCATTTACTTTTCCAGTTTGTTTTACATATGAGGAACCAAGACAAATAGAGTTAACTGAGGCCAGATTTAAACTCGTGAAGATGAATTTACTTAATTCCAAGCCCAGTGTTCTATCTACTGACACCTAGCTGCCCTACTTTATATATTTGAATGAAAGTGATAAATTTTTATCCTCTACCCCCTAACTCAATTAGCAAGATGTTCTATGCCTAGATATCTTCATTATATAAAAATGCCTCTTTAATTGAGTTACAGAAAGAATCATACAGGACCAATCATTTGATTTGATCACAAAAGAAAAAAAAAAATTATGGGTCCTCCAAGTAAGCATCTTTGAGGCCTTTAAATTGCAGAGAAATTTCAATAATTTTCCAATCCAAAAAGGTCTAGTCTAGGGGTAGAAGATTTCAATTTAGGAACAGGGGATTCTAGTTGGAAACAAGTACCTCAGAGTTCATGAAGGGGGAAGAGAGTTTCTTTTTTTCTTCCCCTCCTTATATCTATCCACTTTCTCCATCATCCTCTCCCAATTATATATATATATATATATATATATATATATATATATATATATATACATATATATGTATATATATATATGTATATATGTGTATATATATATACATATATATATAAAGATAGAAATATAACAAGATCAAAATGAGGGCAAATACAGACAAATAAGGAGGCCTAAAAACAGCCACTCACGAAAGGAAGCAGTTTTAAGAAGTGAGACAACTCAAGGTGGAGAGAACTTGGTTATGGACTCAATAGTGATGAATATTCAGAGCTTGGGTAAGGCTGTCCACCGTTAGGGAGCCATGCCTAAGGAGTACTTAAGACTTTACAAAGGAGGAAAAGAACTTCTAATAAAGAGGCTGTGTGTGTGTGTGTGTGTGTGTGTGTGTGTGTGTGTATGTGTGTGCATGAGTTATTCATTTGCCAAGTGTGTGCTTCACTGCCATTGTATTGTTAGAGTCCGTGTTTCCCATGGACTTAAATGTATACTTGTGGGACACTGCACCAAACTTTGTTTTGTTTAGTTTTATTTGGAGGAGGAGGTGTTTTCTACTATGCTAGCTAATCAGATTTCTTTTGTGAAAAATTAAGTCTAACTGGCATATTTATGAGAGGTTGAATCTTATGAACAATAGTATTAGAAATACAAACCCTGGGGCAGCTAGGTGGCGCAGTGTATAAAGCACCAACTCTGAAGTCAGAGCGACCTGAGTTCAAATTTGACCTCAGACACTTAACACTTCAAAGCTGTGTGACCCTGGATAAGTCACTTAACCCCAATTGCCTCAGTGAAAAAAAAAAGAAAAAAGAAAGAAAGAAAAAAGTAATACAAACCCTCAGATTACCCAATAGAACTCTGAGAAAGTAGTAATTCAACCATGCTCTGAGGGAGCCCAATCCATGAGTAGCATAGGCAGTTGAAGTTGTATATGTAACACCACCTAGAGAGAATGAGATAGCATAAATTTTATTCCTAGGATATGTTGTATCCCTCTACCTCAGTAGAATTTACGCTCCTTGAGGGCAAAAACTATTTGATCTTTCTCTTGGTATCCCCAAGTCTAAACAGAATATCTTCCCCATCATCAGTACTTAATTTTAGTGAATTGTCCAACTGTAACCTATATTAGCTAAATATCTAGCCAGAATTTCCTTTTATCATTTAAAATCTGAATTTCAATGTCTCTTTTTTTGCCCTCTAATTATTAAAAGCCATAAAAACACTGAGATTCTAAAAGGTTTTGAAGATTTTGCTAATTTTTCTGAACTTTAAATGCCTTTCAGCAGGAGGCAATAGCCCTTCCCCCACCAGACTTTACAATTAGCCAACCATAAATTTAACCACAGCTGATTGAGATATAATTCACTGCTGATAAACAGCAAGATGTATTTTCATTTTACACATTTGTTGTTTTTAGGGAATTTCAGAGAAGTAACACTGTTCGAAATATAACTTTAGCAATGAATATGGGTGTTGCTAACATTTCAAAAAAGATAGATTTATGTTCATGTTAATCACAAAAATGACTAAGAAACATTTCCTATATATATTTATTTAACCAGATTCAGAAGGAGTCCTTGTTTGTACATTACTGAGAGTAAAACCAACTGGGGCACCTCCAAGTAACAATAGAAAGAATGGGACTCTTCCTTTAAAGATAATTTTCTCTCATCAGGAAATTAAATGTTTCTCCTGGCAGCAAGTAAAGTACACAGAAGAATGTAAGCTCACACGTATACCTCTTCAAAGCTAATTACATGAGAGGTTACCCAAGGTTCAGAATAGGGAGGAGGGTCACCCCAAGAAATGACTTCAACTTTTGATCCATCAAAGTAAAATTTACTTTGCTCATATGAAATGATTTTATCAAACTATTAAATTCTATAGTGGTAACTCTTTTTTTTAACATTGCTGTATAGGGGAAAGGAGTAGCACTTTTTGAACAAGTTGTTTGTGTTATATCATTTCTTTGTATATTAAGGAGGTCATAATTTGTATCTGAATACAAATATAAGGAGCTATTATCTTTCAATGCCATTTACTGTATTAGGTGGGGGATGGATTTGAAAGGATAAACACTTTTTAAAGGACAACTAAAGTGATTTATGCATCCCAAAAAGACTATTGTCTTCACTGAGTGCAGAAAGAATTCCCAAGCCTTTCCTTCCTTACACAGAGAAACCAATGAGTAAATGCTTCCTTGCCTTGTATACTAATACAATCCACTTAATTAAAAGGTAGGCTAGCTTGACTAGGAAGGAACTAATGTGAGGCTGGCACCACAGAGACATCTAGTGGTAAAATGAAAAGACATCTAAGTCAGAGGTAATGATGTTACTGAACTAATTTTGATAATAAATGAACTACACTATTTGACACAAAATAAAGACTATATAGTCTATCTTTCCAGGAATTTTATGTTATACAAATAGTTTTTTGCCCATCATGGCTATTTAGTTTAGGTTTGCCTAACTTTTAAAAAATTATTTTTATTTTTTTGAGACTAAAATATTAAGTCATTTTTAATAGGGAAATACTTCCCAGAAATGCATACCAGCAGCTCTATGGTCTTAAAATATTTTGTGTGGATATTGATTTTTTTGTTTTTTTGTTTTTTGCTGAGGCAATTGGGTTTAAGTGACTTGCCCAGGGTCATACAGTTAGGAAGTATTAAGTGTCTGAGGCTAGATTTGAACTCAGGTCCTGAGTCAGTCCTGAGTTCAAATCTGAATCAAGGTTGGTGCTCTATCCACTGTGCCACATAGCTGCCCCTTCATGGAGATATTGAGAGATTAAGTGATTTACTCATTGCTATACCATTGTTGTATCTAAAATAGAACTTGACCAATTTTCCTTGTATCAAGGGTCAATCTTCTTATCTACAACACCATAAATCATACTTCTGTTCAACATTGAACAATATAAATTAAATTTCAAAATTTTCTAATATCTTTGTGGAGAGAGAAGTATAGGGAGGTTTAAAGTCTCAAAAAATTAAAGTTGCAAAGAACCCACAAGAAAATGTAAATCAATTCCTCCTTTTTTATAATAAGAAACCAGAAACTTTCAGAAGTTGATATTTACCTAATATTGTATGGCTAATCTTTTTCAGAGCTATGTCTTGACTCCAAATGTAGGCTTTCCACTCTCTACTATTAACAAGGCAGATTTTTTATCTTTAATATTTTATTCATAACAAAGATAATTTTTTAGGATTTATTATTCTCTCAGGTCAAGTACAATAGTCATTTTTAGTTAGCAAATAATCCACTGATATTTTGGAGTGAGAATTTCTCACATTAAGCAACTCTTGTAACTAGAATTCTTTTATGTTGTTTCTAAAAGAAAATGCATATTTTTTGCACATTTAGTTATTGGTGACAATATGATAATGTAAAAACTTCTTTTTACTTAAAAATTTTGGTAAATGTGTAAAAAGACACTTCTCTAAATATCTGAACAAACTCAATGTGACAAGCACATTCATTATGTCATAAATTCCTAAACTAATTTCTGATACATAACTACAAATCACCAACATTTCCTAGGTACAGATCTTATATAGAAAGGAATCATATGAAACTAGTCAGGCAGATTTCTTGAGCAGGAATGCTACTAATCTGTGAAATGCTGGCCATCTTTGATAATTCTTCAGGATAGGGACTTAATTTTTAGAAAAATAACAGTCCTGAATACCATAAAATAGTATTCATTCTATGCTGTGTATACATCACATTCTTGGAACAAAAGTAACTTAAATAGTAGAGAAAGACTGAAAAGCTCAAGAAAACTGGTATTGTCAAATAAATCAAGCATAAAAATGGGAATAACAACATAAACTGTAGTATATCCAATCTGAAGTAATATTTCTCACACTATAGCTCCCATAGTATAGACCCACAGCTTTCTAGACGAGATGCAATGTGATTTGTCCTAGATTGTGAATACTAGTCGTTAAGTGCAGGCATCAAAAATTAAAATAGTGCATCCAATTCCCTGTACCCAGCAGTGAATCTTACTAAACTTGGTCGTAACAGGATGAGACACCAAAAGAGAATATTATGAAGAAAATTATATACAAGAATAAATCATTTGTATTATGCCAGTTGTTAAAATACTAACCTTGGATATTGTAGTCATGTCTTTCAATGTTATTCATTTTAGTTTTCTTATCTGAAAAAAAAATGAAAATAATACAATCTAAATCTGGAGGCCCCATATATGACTAGGATTTTTTGTAATCATAAATACTGTCTCAGAGTTGATTGTAATATGTAGGAATGATTTGGATATACCCATTACTTTATTGTGTTTACATGGTAGATGAGTAAACAAGTCAAAAATCCAAAGCATCCTTTGTGGCTAGTTAACAGTGTAAAAGAAGTACAGTTTGCAAATAGAAAATAAGCTTCTTGAGGGCAAAAAAATATATTGTTTTTTGCTTTGTATTCACAGTGTCTAACACAATGCCTCACATATGACATATGTTTAATACATATTTATTGAAGTGAATTGGATGTTAATATTATTGCCTTATTCCTTTTATGATTATGGAGTGAACTGTTTCTGAGTGATATATATCTGTGTCATTTTAAGAAAGTTTTTCTGTCCAACATATTCATTTCACCACTTTGTAAATATGATACTTGAATCTTTCTTTGGTCCTAGTAGCAGCAAAGTAAAATTAGACACAAACTCCCAGAATCCATCTGAAGGAGTTGATTGCTAAAATAACAAATTCAAATTAAATAGTTTCCATTTATGCTACTCTAGAGAAGTATTATGGTTAAACATTTATTCATAGAGTTTAGTTGTTGAAAAGCTTCACATGTAAGGACATGATCCTTCAATGTAAGGATTTCCACTTCTGGAAATATTTTTGAAGTAAAGATTCACCAGATATCCCAAATATCACTCTTTTTTCTGACATCATTTTTGTTATTGCCAAATTGAAACATTTACCATAGTACTTTCCTAGAATTTCATAAATGGAAACCATCTTATTTAAATTTGTTATTCAAGTAATCAATTCCTTCTTCTGAATTCTAAGATACTATATTTCTACCTCTACATCTAATAGTGTCAAAATGCTATTCAAGTATCATATTTACCAATATAAATATAGCAAGCCTCTCACATGCCATGAAAGCTGTCCTCTGCATATAGTATGAGAAAGTCATTTGTGTGGCTTAAAAAGAGGCAGAATTGAGATCCCTATCTTCTCCAAGGGATACTTTAATTTCTGCTATCTGCTCTTTTAAATATTGCTAGATTGCTAGATGAAATGTTCATATTTATCCTAACTTCAGATTATTTTTCATTTTGGGGAGAAACAGAACCCCAAGCTTTATATCTAGAGCTTAACCCTTTTCTCACCAAATATCAGTTGCACAATGAACTTAGCCAAGAAAAAAAAAAGGCATTATCCAAATAGAGAAGCAAATCAGATTTCTGTGGAGGAGAATATATATCAGATCATGTAAAATAAAGAAGTTCTCCCACTGGGATCATGGTGGTTCAACTCAACCAAGAGAGATATTGAAGAGTTTTCTTCTCTCTCACTCTTATCAACTCCATTCAAAACCTGATATATTGATCTCCACAAAAAAAAAAAAAAAAAAAAAAAAAGCCATGACAATGGGAATAGGGACTGCAGTTATGAAATATGTTAAACATATATTATTATCATTAAATTAAAGTAAAGCAAGTAAATTTAATATACCATTTAATAAAAATATGCTTTGATATTTGGTAGAGAGCAGTAAAGTAGAGGGAGTAGAAGAAACTTGATAAAGATGCAAAGAATCTAAGAGATAAGAAGGCTTTCCAAAACCATTTCATCTATCCTGATCTTGAACAAAATCTCCTTTAAAAATACTCAACTAATGTCTGTCTAACTTTGACTTGGTTAGATATCTAGTAAAAGAAAACCCACTACTTTCTAAAGAACCATATTCCCTTTTGTTTAGATCATATAATTAGGAAAACTGTTTTGGTAATTTTTTTATAATTTAATACAATACAGAGCATTTTAATTTTAAAAAAAGTCTTACTATCTTCAGGATACTGGAATAAACATTAAAGGAGACACAGATGTTAGATAATTATAATCCTTGTCTTCAAGGATATTAGTGTCTAGAAAAGATTCTTGATACTACAGAAGATATTACATATAGGAATAATATACATTTTTACATGATGAGTGCAGTAGAGAGTTATAAAATAATGTGCTACATGTGTTCCAAAGGGAAAGTTAGTCATCTAGGAGACTTGGGGAAAGTTTTGTTTGGGGAAAGTAGCAATTGAACTGGGATTGGAAAAAAATGTCTAAGAATTCAGTAAGTAGGGGCAGCTAGCTGGTGCAATGGATAGAACACCAATCCTGAAGTCAGGAGGACCTGAGTTCAAAGCTGGCCTCAGACATTTAATACTTCTTAGCTGTGGGACCCTGGGCAAGTCACTTAACCCCAATATTCTCAGAAAAAAAAGAAAGAAAAAAGAATCCAACAAAACATTTGAAAAAAAAAAAAAGAATTTAATAGGTTAAAGAGGGAATAAATGTATTTCATGAAACAGCCTGAAAGAAGGTACAAAGTCAGAAGAGCACAAAGTATGCTATGTGGCACAGAGTCCATAGTTATAACAAAGAAATCTGGTCCTCATCCCCTTCTTAAGGAAACTTCAAGGGAAAGAAGCGTGATGTAGAAAACCTTCAAGAGTTTATCAAGAATAATGCTAGAAAACTCATGCTCTGTTGAACAATATTTCTCTAAGATAAAATCACTTAATGTATTTACATACATACAATACTTGAAGGTCATATTATTTTCTTATTTTAGAAATAATTCAGGGGCAGCTAGGTGGCCCAGTGCATAGAGCACCAGCCTTGAATTCAGGAGGACCTGAGTTCAAATCTGGTCTCAGACACTTAACACTTCCTAGTTGTGTGACCCTAGGCAAGTCACTTAACCCCAGCCTCAGGGGGCGGGGGGGAAGAAATAATTCAAGAATAAATTGTTGTTTAGTGCATTAGAGTTTGCACAGTTGGTTTTGTCACATATCCAAAGACAATAAGAAACATCACTTCATGGGGCAAATGGTCATCTTGACAGGAAGTGTTCATGATTAGCATAAGCAAAAAGATTACCATGAAGATGATAGCAGCTTATATAGCAACATCTCTTGCAGAGAATTTGGAGGTAGAGAAAATCTACAAAGAACTCAGTAAGACCCTCCAAATTAAAACCACACATTCTCATAATTGTTCATTTCAGTGTTAAACAAAGAAAAAGTTATAAAAATATATTGGAAAATATGTCTTATGATCAAGAAACAAAGAAAAAATACCAAATGCTTGCAAAGAAACCTCCATTTATGATGATGAGGATGAGAATGATAATATCAAAAGACCCTAGAAAATGCCTCAGCCAGAAAAATATGCAACTTTCTAATGAGCACAGAAAAATGATAAATAGGGACAACATTGGTTCAGACTAGAGTACAACCTCATTTAGAAATCATTAGATAGAAAGATGGGGGAAATTTATGAAAATTAAATTTATTAAACCACATGAAACATGGGAAACAGGTAAAGAGAAATATGAATTTGTATAAAGAATGGCATCAGATCCAAATCAGATAATTCAAATGAAATTCAAAGATGAAGCTAAAATAATAAAGAAAAGAAATATAAAAAAAATCTGATAACATTTCATAACAAACTGGTTTTTTTGTTAATGACAATGAAGGACCTCATATAGTTGCTAATATCATATTCTAATAACACAACTTGATAAAATAAGCACTTGATAAAGAGCACAATAGCTGAAAAAAACAATGGGAATAGGCCAAGCACATAGAAAAGAAATTCATGTGCAGAAAGTTCCAGATTATTGGTGTTAAAGGATCTAAAAAAAATCTCATATTGTTCCCCTTTTGTTCTGATTCTTCTTTCACAACATGACTAATATGGAAATATGTTTAATATGATTGTACATGTATCAAATTGATTGTCAACTTGAGGAAATAGGAGAGGAGAAAGGGTGTAAGGAAAAATAGAAATCACAATCTTATAGTTGTAAATGTCAAAATCTAATTTTTTTTCATTTAAAAAGATATTTCAAAAAAAGAAAAATGTAATAAAAAATTTGGAAAAAATCAAGAATTACTGCAAAAAGAAAACGTAGGAATGAGCCTTAGCAACTACTAAAAATAATTTTGTACTGATGAAACAATGTAAATTATATCAATGAAACAGAGAAAAAAATCAAAAAGCAATACATTTAATAAATATCTGTTCAATAATCCTAAAAATATAAATTGCTTCAACAAAAACTGCTAAGTAAACTAAAAGGCAATTTGACAGAAATTAAGGTTAGACCAGCATTTATACTATGTTAACACAATGAGTTCAGAATTGATAAACAACTTGAATTTTAAAAAATAGGCCATACCACGAAGAAATAAGAAAAGCTCAGCTATAACTAGAAGAATTCTTAACCAAACAAAGCATAGAGATAATCACAAAAAAATAAATGGATAATTCTGATTACCTGAAACTCTTCAGAGTTTTTGTATAAAATCAGTGCACCAAGGATAAAGATAAAAAGGACTATTAAGAGGGAAAAAAATCATTGCATGAAAATATTTCTCAAAAGAGTACAATAGATTGAGAGCCATTCCCCAATGGATAAATAAATGGTCAAAATATATGAACAAATGGTATTCAAAAGAATTGTATGCTGTAATAGGTATATGAAATATTTCTCCATATAACTAATAATATGATAAACGTAAGTGAAATAATTCTGATATTTAACCTCAGAATCAACAAACTAGCAATGATGACAAAAAATAAGCATAGACAATCATTGAGAATCTAGGAAACAACATTATGTTCTATACTAATTGACGCTGAAACATGAAATTTTTCAGGACATCCTGAAAAAATTTTTAAATTATGTTGAGAAAAAGTTTTCATTGACCTAGAGAATCATATCCTAGATATGTGCCCCAAGGAGGTCAAAGACAAAAACAAAACATCTAAACATACTAAAAAACATTTAAAATAGTATAAAAGAACTAGAAGCAAAATAAATACCTATCTACTAGGAAATGGCTCAACAAATGTTTTATATGATTAAAATGTTATATTTTACCATAATGAATTATGAATATGAAGAATACAGAAATACCAGAGAAGACTTAAATGAGATCATATAAGTTAAAATAAACAGACTCTAAAATATCTACAACAGTAGAGAAAACACTATTACATAATTTTAAAGTTATACATATGTACATACATAATAAAGTTGCATATAAAACATATTAAAGTTATAATATGCTAAAATTATAATATAGTATATAGAATATATGTGAAAGTTATATATAGCATGTTATAAATATGTATATTATATACATATACGTGTGTATATTATGTATGTATATGTATATATAATATATATATACATATATATATTTTTAAATGAGAGAGACAAGAGCCAGTTTAGCTGATTTTGTTGAATTTGTATTCTTTTTCAATATTAAAAGATAGCTCAATGAGTAGTGGATGAAAGTAGATATTCAGAAATGCAAATGATGGAACAAAAGGCATGAATAATATGTTTTTACAAAATCTATACTAATTGATGTCAACATTCTTGATTTTAAAATGTTTCTGAAAATCATCTATGCATATAGTATAGGCAACCTTCAACAAAACATGAGAAAAAAATGGGTAGACATTCAATAATGGTCTTCCATAACACATCACTTATTTGTAGTCACATATTTAATTGAAAAGTACAACAAATTCAAGATCCCTTTTTTTTCTTTTCTTTTTCTTTTTTTTTCTTTTTTTTAATTAATTTTTATAATTATAACATTTTCTTTGACAGTACATATGCATAGGTAATTTTTTTTACAACATTATCCCTTGTACTCCCTTCTGTTCCGAGTTTTTCGCCTCCTTCCCTCCACCCCCTCCCCTAGATAGCAAGCATTCCCATACATATTAAATATTTTATAGTATATCCTAGGTACAATATATATGTGCAGAACCGAATTTTGTTGTTGTTGTTGTTGCAAAGGAAGGATTCTATTCACAAGGTAAAAATAATCTGGGAAGAGAAACAAAACATCCTCATACAATATCATTGTTGAAGTGTATAATGATCCCCTAGTTCTTCATGTTTCACTCAGCATCAGTTGATGTAAGTCTCTCCAAGCCTCTCTGTATTCGTCCTGCTGGTCAGTTCTTACAGAGCAATAATATTCCATAACATTCATATACCATAATTTACCCAACCATTCTCCAATTGATGGACATCCATTCATTTTCCAGTTTCTAGCCACTACAAATTCAAGATCCCACAACATTTAATGTTGGTTGATTTTTTAAAAGAAATTTTTGGATTTGTGGAACAAATCCTAAAAGCCCTAAAAGTCATTCTAGCAAGATGTCTCCCATGCATATGTTGACATAATTAAAAATTCCTTCAGTTCTTTTTTCTGTATTTTTTGAATGTTCCATCAAATTCACTAGGCAGGATGTACCTTGGCTACTACAACATTAAGGATAAACTAAAGCTATCATTCCTTAATATTTCTTAATAGCAAGTTTAACAAAAGGATTTTTGTTTTTTATACTAGACTCACTTCCCAATGAAAAAGGTAAGTGGTACAGTGAAGCACTGGAGTCAGGAGGACCTAAACTTAACTCTTACCTCACACACTTATTAGCTGCGTGAATCTGGGCAAATCACTTAAGCCTGTTTGCCTCAGTTCCCTGTATGTAAAATGAGATGGAGAGGGAAATATTAAACCACTTCAGTATCTTTGCCAAGAAAACCCTAAATGGGTCACAGAGAATCAGATGATTCAAATGACTCAACAACACTTCCCAATATCTCTCCTTGCCCTATCCCATAGAACCTTTCTTTATAATAAAGAAAAATAGTCAAGCAAAACCAACTGACAGTCTGATAGAATATATATATATATATATATATATATATATATATATATATACCATTCTGCTCCTTTAATCCCCACCTCTCCATTAAAAAGAAAAAATGCATTTCATCATAAGTACTATGAAACCAAAAACTAGCCATTGAACTCAATGTGACTTCTGATGTATTTTAGTGTTATTTTCATTTATGTAATTGTAGGCAACATGAATGTTTTTAGCCTCATTTTGCTTTCTGTATCACTTCATGTATGCTTTCTTTTATTTTTCTTAATTTCTCATATTTATTGGTTGTGTACAGTGAAATGATATTCACATGCTATAATTTGTTTAGCCAATTATAATTCTAAATCCATGATCCTATGATTAACTAACTTTATATTGAATACTAATAGCCTCAGAGCCAAAATCTCAAATCTGGTGCAACATCTCAAATAATGGTCTGCAGAATTCTCTATGATTTCCTTTGGCTGGAGCAAGTAGAGAGAAATTGGGATGCAATGGCATAATGTGGATTCAGAGGTGTTAAAAACAAACTAACTAACTAAACTATCTTTTTCCTCTTCTCTCATTCACTTTTCTCCTTCCTTTCTCTTTTCTTCTCCTTTCTCCTCTCTCCTTTTTTCCATCCCTTCTTCTTTCCTCCTTTCCATCCATTTTTTTTCTTTCTTTCCTTCCTTTCTTTCTTTTTTAATATCTTTTTTCTTTCTCCAAGATTGAGTTACTAATTACATAGTAATACTGGCACAGATAGTAATTCTATTTTACTTTTTATTATAAATTTAAGTAACTAAATAAATTGAGTATTGCTATATATACTTAGGTCAACAGAAGAAAATTACTGAAAATGAAACTAAAAACTTCTATTATATAAATGTGATTTTTCTTTAAAATATATACTACTATGTTCATTTATATCTGAATGTTGTATACCTACAGACACCTCTCCATTTTCATTCATTTTTTATTTATTCATTTTTGCTGAAGCAATTCAGTTAAGTGACATGCCCAGGGTCACATAGCTAGGAAGTGTTAAGTGTCTGAGACCAAATTTGAACTCAGGTCCTCCTGATTTCAGGGCTGGTGCTCTATCCATTGCACCATCTGGCTTCCCCCACCTCTCTATTTTTAAACCAGTATCAAATAGTTTTGACCACCAATTTGTGGTATGGCTTAAGATCTTGATCCTGTTAGACCACCATGTAACCATATAGGGTCCTTGACTACAAAGGATAGTCTTGGATTTAGTGGATTAGGAACCACCAGCTTCCTTAACAAGTTGATTTGTGATTAGAACCATTACATCAGGTTCCTTTGATTGTAGCCTGAAATATGTTAGTATTTGATCCACACAAAATCTTGTGAAATACATAATGCAGGTATGATTTTTTTATCTTATAGATAAAAAAGGAACTTAGATACTCAGAGGTTCAGTGCCTTAACTAGATTACATAGCTAGAATCAAGATTTATAACGTACAAATACGGGATTTTTTCAATCTCTCCACCACTATATCATAATAGGTACTATCCATATCAGTATATCATAAATATTTTTTCCTTGTGACTTATTCAATATAAGTAAATTGTGGTTGTTTCTAGTTATCTGACTTTTCATCAAAAGCTTTGGGAAGGACATGCAACTGTGGAATTTAGAATATACATCTAGTCATAATATGTCATCCAGTTTAGGCTCTGTTACCTATAAGACTACAAGATTATTTCAAGGCCACATTGCTGCATGGAATACTCTATCACACGAATTCTAACAATTCCATGGATTTTCCACCAGAAGGAAACTCTTGGTCTAGAGGGCACTGGGTAAAAAGGCAAATATGTTTCAGTGTAAATCTATTCTCATTTGAGGGAAGACAAACTCCAAGCACCTTACTGCTGATTATAGATAAAAAAGTTCATATTCATATGACAAACCATTTTAATTGAAGAATCAAATACCTTCGAATATGTAAATTCAGTGAATTATGTAATTTTGCTAGTAGTCTTAGTCAAAACAATCCTGCAAAGTAATGTTTCTTAACCATTGCAGTGATCCATGAGCTCAGATTAAAAAGGAACACAGTTTTATTTACATATAATTAATTTCCTTTGTAATCCTGCCCACTTTTTAAAATTTATTTTAAAACATCATTCTGAGGAAAGGCACATAGATTTCACCCAATTGTCACAGGGGCCAATGGCACAAAAGTCATGAATCAATTCATATTGCTGATTTATTTGTTATAACATTAAGAAAGGCAGAACGCTGAATTGTACAAGTGGAAGGTAGTAGAAGCTGCTGCTGGTAGCTCCAACAAGATCACAAGTGACTTCCACATTTGGAAGTTCATGCAACCAGAAGATATAAGAAATAGGAACAGAAGTGTGAAGGTCGGATGAGATACTGGACATAAAGCACTGTTGCAAACCTTAAAAGAGTATGTAAATATCAGTAACCAGTGGCAGCAGCATAAATAGTAATAGTAATTATTAATTAGCTCACTAGGTTTCCAATCTAGCTATGACTTCATTGCCTCAGCCTTTTACTGTATTTCTTCAGAATACAATATCTATAAAGCAATAAGGAGTGTTCTGGTAAATGTTTAGCAGCCAGACTCTGGGAAATGGGAGGAAGAAATGCAAGTACATATAAGTGAAAAAAACAAAAGTTTTTTCTTCTCCTCTCCTACTTTCCCTCAATACTTTTAAACTTAATTAGCATTATTAACACTTTCTTAAATTTAGACACTCAAAACAATACATCAAGCCCTGGATTATAGCAAGTGTTGATTTCTAAAATGTAAATCTTGCTTCTGGCTGTATAGCCTTATTACAACTGGCTCTGGGAAACTTCTGAGTAGAAATAGCTGGAGCAGCAGTAGATAGAGCACTATGCATAGAATCTGAAACATTTGTATTCAAATTCAGGCTCTTACACTTACTATCTGTGTGACAGTAATCAAGTCACTTAATTCTTGAAATCTGCCTCAGTTTCCTCAACTGTAAATGACAACACATACCTCACAGTGTTATTGTCATGAACAAATAAGATAACATTGTATTTTATAGTCTGGTCCTCTATAAAGCATAAGCAAAAGATAATAATAATAATAACTAACATTTATAGAGCTCTTATTATATGCTAGGAACTATGCTAAGTATAAATATTATCTTGTTTGTTCATGGCAACAACACTGTAGGGTATGTATTGTCATTGTATTTTTGATCTCCCATCATTACAAGTTTTTTTGTTTGTCATTTAATAGGAGGAAAATCCACAGTTAGGTAGCTTCACAGTGCTTCAGAATAATACCTCAATCCATACACTAGAGAGTGATGTATATTGGGTATGGTATAGAAAGCTATCAGGTCAATATTAGACCATTACTTAACTAGATGTATATCCCAACTTGTTCCTCTCCACTAACACCTGACAATAAGCCTCAGAATTTTGAGATCACAAGGATATAACATGGGAGATTATAGATATTGAATGATTCCTAAGGTCATTTCCAGTACTAATATCCTCTATTTTTATGATCCATGTTCAATTAGGCTACCAAAAAAACAGTGAGATCTAGGAAAGCAATTGCTTGCATCCTTAGGGGGTATCTGCAAAAGTGTATGTTGAGTAAGCATTCTCTCAAGTTTTTTCATCAGTGTAATTAAAGATTCAGTCCTTTTATTTCTGCTTTTATACTTGAAATGTTAGCGTGTGTAAGAAAAACCCCACCGAGAGCCATATTGGACATGAGGATAAAAGAATTTAATTAGCAAAAGCAGAAACCCTCTAAGGAATATAGTGGAAGATAACTAATTATCTCTGTCAAGGCTCCTAACTCTGATGGAAGCAAAAGTCAAGTTTGTTTAGACATTGCCTTTTCTTATTTTTTTCTCAGCCATCTTGAAAGGACAATATCTCTGGAGAAAGGATAGTAATAGGTAGTTGGCTACCCTGTGTAAAGGGTAAGTATTCACAGATTTCTTGGCTTCTGGCCCATGATCCCCTCACCATCACCACTACTAAGATACTTGCTAAAGTCCAGGTGTGTACAATGGGAACCAATTACTTTGCTCTCCATACCAGACATAAGCACTGATTCCTACCTTATGTTCTGCCCTAATTTGACCCCTTATATTTGGAGAATATCTAGAGCTTATTTGATTATCAGGAAAAGTCGTGTATTCTTCTTGCCTATGAGAATTTGATAAATTAATTTAATTTTCTGGCCCTCAGTTTCCTTACTTGGAAAAGGGAGCTCTGAACTCAGAATTTCCTTCTTGTTCTAGATCTGGGTCTATTATTGATGATGAAATAGATCATTGACATTTGACCTTGATTAGACCTGAATTTGGCCTTGTCTCTTGGTTGGGAATGGATGTGGTAGACTAATATGTTTCCCCGAATCTGATTATACTACCCTATATTTTTTTAAAAGTTATTTCAATTGTTTTAGAGTAGTTAGAAAGAAGCTTAAGACCTAAAATTGTGGACAGACACATAAATCCAAAAGACATATTAAGATCTAAAGAATGAGATTCTGAAGATAATATGCATCAGAAGGAAAGAAAGAAGTAGAGAATGTTTAAAGATACTAAATACACAAAAAACTTATTAACTCCGATTTTTTAAAAAACATGTCCAAAATATAGAAGCAAAAATAGATAATGGAGGATGAATATCTGAACTTCTCTTTCAACTTCTTTGATTTTCAAGAATACTAAAGTTTGGTGTAGATGGAATGTTGATAGCAGAAAATAGAGAGAAAGCATAACTACTCAGTTGTTTTCTTATTGTGTTTTTTTTTTCTCTCTAAGGAGAATGATCATTGGGACTGCAAAGAATAAGAGTTGAAATCAAAAATATTAAAGGCAATAGTAAGGTTGTAAGGTAATAATAAGAGTTCCCTTGATGGATTCAAGTGCTAAGCCCAGACAAACTAAATCCCACGGCAGTGAAAAATTAAAAAGATTACTAAGAGGCTACAAGGAATCTCAAAAATTTTTGGAGAAAAGCAAGTTGTTGCAGTGGAAAAGGTCAACATCCTGAATTTCAAAAGAAGAAAAAAGTTGAGTCTTCAACACAAGTTCACAAAGAGCCTTGATATGTTTCAGTTTAGGATGCGTATGTACTTAATTGGTAGTTGCTGTGGCCAAAAAGTCCAATCCTGTTAATCAACATGTTGGCCAGCCTCACTTGGCAGCTTTTCAAACCATTTCCAATGTTATATGCAATATCTATCTAGCAGTAGAAATTGATTGTAGGCCAGTGATCTTGATTTCTGTTCTAGGAAAAAGTCTGGAATGTTTTATTAAAAGAATGGTAATTGGACTTCTCAAAAAGGAAGGAGTCATCACAAAGAGCCTGAATGGTTTCAAGAACAGATAATATCAGATTAAATATTCTATCTTTTTCAACAATCTGGAACAAGGGAATGCATTAAGTGCTATTTACCTAGATGTTGGCAAAGCATTTGATAAAGGCTCTCAATATTATTGTGGAATAGATGAAAAGATGGGCTAAACAATTGTATATTTAGGTGGGATTAAGACTGGGGCAGCTAGATGACACAATGGTATATGGATAGAATACTGGACTTGGAATCAGGAAAACTCATCTTTATGGGTTCAAATTTGGACTCAGGAATTTTCACTGATTTGTGACTCTGGACAAGTCACTTAACCCTAGTTACCTCAATTTCCTCAGCTGTAAAATAACTTGAAGAAGGAAATGGTGAACGATTCCAATTGGGTCACAAAGGATTTGACATGACTAACAAATGACTGAACAGCAAGAACTGGACCCAAAGATTATTCATTAATAGTTTCATGCAAATGACAAAGGACATCTCTAATGGACTACACCAAGGATCAGTCTTTGGCACTATACAGTTTAATATTTCTATCAATGACTTACATAAAGTTAAAGATGACACAGGATGAATAGCTGACACATTACATAAAAAGATCTCAAAAGATTTCAATAGATCAGAACCTGGGAAGAACAAGATGAAATTTTAATAGGAAAATTTGTTAAGATCTCACAAATTTGAGATCTTAACAAATATAAGCTCATAGGGATCATAGTCGAGAGATGGAAAGGACATTGGAGGCTATCTGATCCAGCACTTCTCCTGTTACAGATGAGGAACAATGTGGCTAGGCAGCAATTTGCTTGAAAAAGATCTAAGTGTCAAGACGACAAAATCAAATGAGAGTTCTCAAACTAAATGCAATTTTAGGAGATGTCAAGATTGTAATAGGATAATAGACTACAAAATTAATAGTCCTGCTATATATAAAATGTTATTTTTAGAGTATTATTTTCAAGTTGTGAACACTATATTTTAGGAAGGGAGAGAATCTAGACAAGGAGAATCAGGATGGAGAAGCACCTTGAATTCTTCCCATAAACATTTCTGATTCCTTTAACTAATCTTCATTCTTCCCATATGAAGATTAATTAAAGGTATCAGGGATATTTATCCTGAAGAAGTGACATAGGGGAGACATAATAACCGCATTCAATTATTTAAACTAGAGCCATAACAAAGGTAAGGTAAGAGAGGGACTTGCCTCAAGCTGGAAAAAGTAAAGGATATTCTGTGTATGTGTGTCTATGTATGCACACACATACAGGCAAATTATCCCTGACTCACCTACCTGTTTTTAATTATTTAATTTAATTTATTTTATAACACATTGCAATATGAATCATGGTGGGAGAGAAAAATCAGAACAAAAGGGAGAACCATGGGATAGGAAAAAAAACAACAGAAAAAAAGAAGTAAACATAGCATATGTTGATTTACCTTCAATCCAAAGTTCTTTTTCTGGATTCCAGATGGCATTTTCTACCTAAGTCTATTGGGATTTCTTTGGATCACTGAAACACTAAAAAGAACCAAGCTTTTCATAGTTGATCATTGCACATTCTTGCTGTTATTGTGTACAATGTATTCCTGGTTCTGCTTGTTTCATTCAGCATAGTTAATGTAAATCTTTCCAGGCTTTTCTAAAATCAGCTTGTTCATCATTTTTATAGAACAATAATATGCCATAGCTTATTTAGCCATTCTCCAATTAATGGACATCTACTCATTTTCCAGTTCTTTGCTCCCACAAAAATAGCTGCTACAAATATGTTTGTACAAGTAGGCCTTTTCTCCTCTTTTATGATTTCCTTGGAATTCAGACCCAGATCAAAGTGTGTGCACAGTTTTATAGCCCTTTGGGCATAGTTCCAGATTATACTCCAGAATGGTTGTAACATTTCAAAATTCCACTAGCAATGCATTAGTGTCCCAGTTTTCCCACATCTCCAATATTTATCATGATCTTTTCTTGTCATTTTAGCCAATATGAGAGGTGTGAGGTGGCACCTCAGAGTTGTTTTAATGTTCATTTCTCTAATCAATAGTGATTTAGAGCATATTTTCATATGGTTATAGATGGCTTTCATTTCATCATCTGAAAAGTGTCTGTCCATATCCTTTGATCATTTACCAATTAAGGAATGACTTGAATTCTTATAAATTTGACAGAGTTCTTTGTATATGAGACCTTTATCAGAAACACTAGCTGTAAAGATTTTCCCCAGCTTTATATTTCCCTTTTAATCTTGTTTCTGTTGGTTTTGTTTGTGCAAAACCTTTTTAATTTAATGTAATCAAACTTGTCCATTTTGCTTTTAATAGTGTTCTCTAGTTTTTCTTTTGTATAAATTCTTCCCTTCTCCAAAATTCTGATAGGTAAATCACTTAATCTATTTTACTGCCACCTTATTTTTTCCAACATTGGGGTTGATTTCTTTATGAGATAGTTTAAAGAAGTGAAACAGAAATAAATAATAAGTTTATATTTTATTTTCTTTATAAAGATTTTTCTTCAGAAAGCTGGGAAACAGACTGGGACAAGAGAAAAATTTGATACCTAGCTCAGCTTCTTTGCTACCCTGCATGACCCAAAATTTGTGATTCAGAGTCGTTTTACACAAAAGCAAGTATTGTGGGGTTTTTTTCCTCTTCATTCAGGATCCTCAAGTATAGAACATCTCCTTGATAGCAATAGGATTGTTAATAAGAATACTTAAAGTTTCCATGATTTTCCTGATGTGAGATATAAAGGAAATACTGGATGGAGTCAGTAGGTACCTATTTTTGAGAACTACATTTTCAACATGAGTGTTTACCCCTTGAAAATTGGCAAACACTACCTATCAAGAAGAGCAGGTAGTTGATGCAGTGGAGAGAGTACTCTACCTGGACTAAGAAAGACTCATCTTTGGGAGTTCAAATCTAGCCTCAGACACTTTTACTAGCTGCATCACCTGGTCAAGTCATTTATCTCAGTTTCCTCATCTGTAAATGAGTTGGAGAAGGAAATGGAAAATAACTCCAGTTTCTTTGTCCAAAAAAAAACAAAAAAAAAAAAAAACAAAAAAAAAAAAACAAAATCTAAATTGTGTCATGGAGAGTCAGACAAGACTGAAAAAAAAATGATTTAACATATCAGGATCTGATTCATAGTTATGATGATTACCCAGACATAAGAAAATGATGGAGAAAACATTAATAATGCATTTTAAACTTTAAAATAGGTTATGTGTGCTTCCCCACCCCGTGGGGAAACAGTTTTTCAACATTTAGAAGTATATCCCAGGCACACTTATCTATCACTGTAGATTCCAGATCTTCTATTAGTTAACATTCTTTGTGAAATTCTAGCTCCAAAAAACATTTAACAATTGTTGACCAGCCTGATCCATGGGCTTTTCAGAACTTCACTGGGCTCCTTCTAAGATGATAGCTAGACCTTCATCAAAGTCCAACTAGAGCTAATATTCCATTTGTATAATCTTTGAAACCCAAAACTGCCTTCAGGAGACAGTGAGATATTGGGTGATCTTGAATACAGGACTACTAAAACATTCAAACATTCATCAGAACAGCATAATTTTGTAATTTTACTTTCCATTGTGATTCCATCAGATAGAGTTCCTATTAAATTAAAATGACTTTATTTTTTTCCATTTTTGAGATGCGAGAAGAGATGATTAGGATGATTGGGAATTTTCTAGATTTACAAAGTCAATTAACAACAAAGCTGAGGCTAGAATCTACATTGTAAGAATGAATATCAAAAATGCCTTCTGAGGCTAACTGTTTAATACTTACTTACATTTAAAAAAAAAATAGTGGCTTCAGCCTAACTATGTGGTTCAGTAGATACAGCTCCAGGATTGAAATCAGGAAAATCTGAATTCAAATCCAGCTTTAGACATTTGTTAGCTGTATGACCCTCAGCAAGTCATTTTTATCATATCAGCCTTACTTTCCTCATCTGTAAAGTGAGTTGCAGAAGGAAATGGCAAGCCAGGCACTCCAGTATCATTGCCAATCTTTAGTGGATTAGATTGAAAACAATTTTAAAGTAATCTGGTCCAATCTCCACATTTTCTGGATGAGGAAACTGAAGTCTAGGGGAGCAAAATAATTTACGCAAGGTAGTAAATAGAAGGATAAGGATTTGAATTCAGAACATGTTATCAATACACTTTTGATTGTACCTCAAGCCTCAATGTCTGTATTATTAAGTGTTATTGAATAAAAGTTGTTTCACCCTGCTCTAACTATTCCTAGCCTTCCTAATTGACAAAATATATGACCCTGTCTTTGTGAATTTTACTGTTATATAATTTTAACATGAATTTGATTTTGTTTTTAGATGTAGGACACAAAGAACACCTTCCATTTGATTACATTTACTGAGGACTTTTATAGTGGGACCAAGATCAGGACTTCAAAGGTCTTATTGGTGGAGGTGTCCATGATTCTGATTTAATCTCGTCAGTTAAGGAAGCTAGGCAAGAATAAGACTGAGGCTGAGAAATCATTGCTCCATTCAGATTTTCAGTGTGAACCAACTAAATTCAAGACTTAAATAGATATTCAAAAGGATAAGCTATGATGAGGGGGTCTGTAGATGTTGGCTCAAAACCAAAAAGCAAAACAAAAGTCAAGAGAAAAGAGACAGTGCTGGCAAAAGACTGTCTCTGAGCTTTGGGCTCTAGTATCTGTGCCTCCAAGAAGCAAGAAGTTTGCACAGTGGCCACACTCCAATAAAACCATCTTAACAGATTACACCAGATTGAAAGTAATCAGTGATTCCATGGGTAAATTGGAAAGTGTTTCCCCAAGTGTATGAAGACTTCCCTGGTAGAAAGGACAGATGAGAACAATTCATTTTAATAGCCCTGAGGGAAGGAAGGAAGGAGGGAAGGAAGGAAGGAAGGAAGGAAGGAAGGAAGGAAGGAAGGAAGGAAGGAAGGAAGGAAGGAAGGAAGGAAGGAAGGAAGGAAGGAAGGAAGGAAGGAAGGAAGGAAGGAAGGAAGGAAGGAAGGAAGGAAGGAAGGAAGGGAAAGAGAGAGGGAGGGAGGGAGGAAACAAAGAAGGGAGAGACAGAGACAGAGTGAGAGTGTTGGGGGGAGAAGAGAGAAAGAGAGAGAGAAATAGAAATATTTATCTCATGCCACAGAAGAAAAATGCTCTTGTTCCACCTCTAATAATGTGGTCTGTGCCCTTGAGGCCATCATTGTGGTTATCTAGAGTCCCTATGTTGTATTTATCTGACGCTCAGAAAATCTGTGGTGTCAGAAGCATTTGAGCCTTCTAGACAGACAAATAAGATAGTCCCAGGTTCACTTAATCTGAGATCAACTCTTCTTAGTTCCTTTCTCTCTTTGGCTCTTTAGCTTGGTATGACCATTTCAATTCAGGGCTATTACATCTTTTATGTTTCATATAGCACTTCCCAGCTTGCCAAACACTTACATGATAATATTTTACTGACTGCATTTAGGCCAAAGTATTTTTCTTTGAACATCTTTTCAAAACTGATGATAATCAGAGCAACTCACATTTATAAAGTGTCTCTTGTCGATGCGCTTGAAAAGAGAGAATGCTGTAGAAAAGTATTCATTAAGTACTTACCATATGTCAAACACTATGCAATGTGCTGAGGATACAAAGAGAAAGGGAGGAAGTATCTGCTCTCAAGAAGCTCATATTCTAATTAAAGGAGATGATACACAGGAGAATCAAGCTTTAGGAAAAATGGAAAGGCTCATATCCAGCACCTATTGGTCTCTTTCATACCCTTTAATATGTGAGGGGTAATTTGGCTAGAGAGGGGAAGAGGAAAGTGACTAGCTCCTTGTAGAAAGTTCTCTTGCACTGTCCTTGGACTACTGCTCAGTTTCATAAAGTCCTTATGATGATCCCATTATATATATATATATATATATATATATATATATATATATATATATATATATATATATATATATATATATATATATATATATATAATTTTGAGGGGAAAGGAAAGGAATATCTGATTTTATTTATGTGGAAACAACTGGATGAAAAAACTCCTTTTGTCAGTGCTAGTCGATAAAAGTGACCTTTTTGTTTTTCAAGTCACTTAGTTGTGTTTGACCCGATTTAAGAGTTTTCTTGGCAAACATGCTGGAGTGATTTGCAATTTCCTTCCCTAGCATATTTTACAGATGAGGAAACTGGGACAAACTAGATTAAGTGATTTGCCTAGGATCACACAACCATCACATCAGAAGATTCAGACCCACTTCTTTCTCATTCTGAAGTCAGTGGCATATCCACTATACTATAATGCCTCTTAAACAATAATATTAACTGAAATGTATATGAAACTTGAAAGTTTTCAAGGCACTTGATATACTAGACTCACAACTCTGTAATGTAGGTTCCATGTGTACAATTACATTCATTTTATAGGAGAGAAACTGAGACTTAGAAACATAGCTAGGAAGTGTCAGAGGCAGAAGATGAATCCAGGTTCTCCTGACAACAAGTTCAGTAGGCCTTCTCTTAGATCTTCTGCCTCTCCAGGGAAGATGAATATAGTATCCCCTCTTAGAGATAAAGGACTGGGACCATATCAGAGAAATATTTTACCAAAAATCATATAGCGGTTAAGATTTGAATTCAGAACTTCTTATTTTAAGTAAAGCTACCAAAATAAACTTTTTTTTTAAAGTCAGCCTGATGTGCCAATAAGGGGCAAGTAGCTATGGTAATAAAATATTAACCAAACTAGTAAAATACTATCTGATTGTCAACTCTGAATCTAAGTCTAGTGCTGTTTCCAAAACATTTTGCAGCCTTTGGGGCATCTACTTGTTTATCTTGGTGCAGTGCAGAAAGAATTTTGGTTTTAGTACCAACTTGTCCAAGTTACCTACATGATTTAAGCAAGTCTCAGTTTCCTCATATGGAAAAAGAAAAGGTTAGGTTGAATTATCTCTATGGCTCCTTCTAGATCTAAATCCATGATTCCATAAGCTAATCATATGACTTGATGATCACCATAAGTTGCAAAATCCACAGGCAATCTTTGCTGTTAGATCTCAGTGAGTCCTAATAATGAATCCCACTAGATAATCCAATATATTTGAAGTTATAATTATTATTACTAAATTATATTTATATAGTAAAACATCATATAAACATAAAGCATAAAACTACATTGTTATATAGTTGACTATTCAAAATTAGAATAATGTAATTTTTCACTCATTTTTATTTTTAATTTGTCTTATTTTATTTTTAAACAGATTGAAATTATTATCATTTTTATAGCTTTTTATTTTCAAAATATAGTATAGATAGCTTTCATTCTTGAAAAACCTTTTGTTTCAAATTTTTCTCCCTCCCTTCCCCTCACCCTGCCCTCCTAAATAGCAATTAATCCAATATAGGTTTAAACATGCAATTCTTCTAAGCATATTTTCACATTTATCATGCTGCAAAAGAAAAATCAGATCAAAAAGGAAAAAAAGTGAGAAAGAATAGCATCAACTTTTAATTCAGAATTGAATAATGTCCTTTGATGAGGAGAGTGGGGGTAAATAAATAGATAAGGCAAGGCCTTTTAGGGAGGAGGAAAAATAGGTTAAAAGAGAGATTAAGAAGGAAAATAGTGAGCAAAAATAAGTTGAAGGGAAATTCACAAATAGCAATTATAACTTTGAATGTGTATTGGAAATGAATTAGGGAACGGTTAAACAAGTTTTGCTAAATGGCAGTTATGGAATACTACTATGCTATAAGAAATGATGAGCCCAATGATTTTAGAAAAACATGGAAAAACTTGCATGAAAAAAATGAAGAGCAAAATGGGTACAACAAAGAGAACCCAATGTACAATAAGAGCAATATTGTTTTAAGAATAACTTTGAGTAAATAAGTTATTTTACCTATTAAAAATACCTAAATTAAGTACATAAGACATGTGAAGAAAGATGCTATCTGCATCCAGAGAAATAACTGAAATATAAAATTTATATAATTTTATATATGTGCTTATATCTGTGTCTAATGGTAATGATTTCAGGGAGAAGGGAAATAAGACATTTACATGATAATTTTATAAATATGCTTGAAAGAAATAGTAAATTGTACAAAGTTGATTTCCACTGTCATATACAATCATCTTTTTTCATTGTACTGTGCTATGGAAATGCTTGTTTTATTCCATAAATTAAAAAGAAAAAAATAATATTTTATCATACTCATTCTCCATTTTATGGGAACTATCTCAGATTTCCCTTCTTTGTCATCTCAAAAAGAAATGAGGGAGCAGCTAGGTGGCACAGTGGATAGAGCACTAGACTTGAATTCAGGAGGACCCGAGTTCAAATGTGGTTTCAGACACTTAACACTTCCTAGCTGTGTGATCCTGGGCAAGTCACTTAACCCCAGCTTCAGAGAAAAAAAAAAAAAAGAAAGAAAGAAAGAACTGAAAGTATTTTGTAAATAGTTAGAATTTGTTTTACTTAGTACTAATCTATCCATTACTCTAGCTTCCTCACTGTTTCCCTTTCCCTTCTATTTCCGCATTTGTTGAAGGCATTTCTCCAGTTAACCGAATATTTGTATATTTTTCCTTCTTTTTAACATTTCAAATAAGACTGAATTTCAAGTGTCAGCCACTCCCATCCTCTACCTTATTTGTATAGATGTTATATTTTGCTGTGAATATATCTTTTGTTTTCTGGAATATCATATTCAAATTCTCTGCTCCTTTATATTGGAGGTTGATAAATCTTGTGTGATCCTTCTTAACTGTGGCTCCATGGTATTTGAATTCCTTCTTTCTGACCACTTACAATAAATTTTCTTTTATCTGAAAGTTTTGGTTTAGATTGTCATATTCCTGAGAGTTTTTACTGTGGAATTTCTTTAAGAAGGTAACTAATTAATCTTTCTATTCTACTTTTTCTTTGTTTCTAAGAGATCTGAAAAGTTTTCTTTTAAGATTTCTTAAAATATGAAATCTAGGCTCTTTCTCCAGTAATGCTGGGTTTTTTTAGCATAATAATTCCTTCTTTTTAAAAAATTCCCTTCAATCTGTTTTCTGTTTTATGCTTCTTGTGCCAAGATATTTCCCTTTCCAATTCTTTTTTTTTTTCCCATAGCTTTCATTTCTTTTTCAACTTCTAAAAACATTTTATACTCTTTTTTAAAGTCTTGTTTTATTTCTTTCAGGAATTCTAGTTGAGTTTAAATCCAAGCTGTGTTTTTATTTCTTTTCCCCAAGGCATTGTTTGTTGATGTTTTAGAGTCATAATCTTATTCTGTATTTTGTATCTTTTATTCCTGTCACCATAACATCTACAAGCAATGCCTCAAAGAAAAACAAACATAAAATCTTGCTCAATAACTTTATGAAAGAACAAGAAATATTAAGATAAAGTCAGAAGTCTAAAAAAATAGAAAATATAAATTATCTCTCAGCAAAAAAAAACAAACAAACAAACAAAAAAAAAAAACACCTGGCATAGAAAACAAATTCAAGCTAGCAGAATCAGAAAGTTATACTGAGAAATCCCTATCAACACACCTCCAAACAGATCTAGAAAATTCACCAGACCAAATCCTGAGGAAAAAGTCCAAGAAAAAGTGAAGATAAGTCTTTTTTTCTACCCAGGTAAACACATGATGAGAGACTGAAAGGTCTATGGACATTGAGGACAGAGTTTGGCCATGAGCACCAATAGAGGACTCCAGTATAAAGTAAGAAGCTATGCCCTGGGGCAACAAGAGATACTAGGTTCTTATGGAGTATCAAGACACTTATCAAAGTATTGCAACAGGAACAAGTGCCAAATGGCAGTTTTGTTACCTGGTACTCAATTATGGGAATAGAGATTGAAGGCAAACTGAGAAGTGACAATTTGCTCAGGAGTAGTGTTTGGACATAGGAATCAGTGGAAGATTCTAGGTAATGAACTGAAAAAAAAAAAAAAAAAGTTCAGAAATAAATAAACAAGTAAGCAAGCTTCATATCTCAGGAGCCAGGGTGAAGGAAACAAGGTGTGGGAAGGTGGCTAATATCTAGCCCAGTCTGAAGCCTACACAGGAATAACCATGATAAGAATCACAAACCTAAGGGAAGCTTGCAGTTTTGCCATCTGAACCAATAGACTTTTCCGAATTACTGAAAGGGGTTGAGTCTACTAGTCGTCTAGTTGTTTAGACCGTGGATTATAAACTTGAAGAGCTCAGATCAGGGGCAAGAAGCAAATTTTGTCTTGGATCAAGCCATTTTGGGAGCATTAAAAGCTTTCATGTCTCTAGTCTGAGCTGTCTCTGTGATCCTGGAATAATATAATATTGAAGACTCCTAGCAGAAGGACCAGCTTGTGAATATCTCCAGAAGTGCATAGAATCCAACTCCAACATAAAATGAGAAATCAAGAAGCAGTCTAGAAATATAAAAACCATTAGATTATCTAAACACCATGATTTCCCCCCCCCCAATGAAGCTACATGTTTTTTTTTTGTTTGTTTGTTTGTTTGTTTTTTAGAAAAAGAAAGCTGTCTTTAAAACTAGCTCTCTTCAAACCATAAACTAAAGGAAAAATACAAAGAATCCATTAATCTGAAAGAAATTCCAGGATGAAAAAATACTTCAAGAGGCCAGAAAGAAAGAATTCAAGTATTGTGGACTCACACTCATGATCACACAAAATTTATTAGCCAACACTATAAAGCTAAAGAAAGGTTAGAATACTATATTCCCAAAAGCAAAGGATATTGATTTACAATCAAGAATAATTTACTCAGTAAATCTGAATGCAATCCTTGGGGGTAGGGCAGCAGTGGATGAGGGAAGATAGTAAATTTACTATCAAACACATCATTTAAAAAAGTTAAGATAAATGAACAATCATAAAAGACCAACAAGAATAAGTTGGTTACATTGTAATATGGGGAGATTATGTATGCATTTTCTTCTTTGAATCCTATGATCATCATAGAAGAAGTTTAATACTTGGGAGTGTTTGAATTATGTTATGATAGTCTTAAGAGAAAAAATGGAAAGATAGGAAGAGAAATAACCTGAAGATGGTGCACAATAAAATAAATTTTTGGAAATTGTCTCACATAGGATGCACAAAAAGACAAATATGAAAAGAAAAGAGGAATGGGATGAAGCAGTTCACACTTGAACCTCACGTTCATATGAATTGGTCAAATAAAGAGAAATTTAGGGTACAGAAATACATTTTCTTTTTAAAATATTATTTAGTGAATTAAATACAAAATAAGAAAAAAGAACAGAAAAAAGAAAGACAAGGAAATAACAAAGCAAAATATTGTCATGTGCTCAGTAGAACAATAGGGAAGATTCAAAATATATAATACCAAATTTTTTTTTAAGAAAACATATATAATAATAGAAGACATTATATTCATGAGTGTCCATCTTTTTTTTTTACTTCCTTGGTGGTTATTCTTTTTTTCTCTGCTACATAGTTTTTTATTTTATTTTTTTATTGCCCTCTTCATTCTCCTCCCTCAAGCTGGGTATAGTAAAGCACAAATATATATATGTATATAGATACACACACTTATAATATACATAAGCATATATATATATATATTCACACTCACATACCCCTACACATATAAATATATATATTTACACACATACATAGACATAGATGCATAAATATCCACATATACTTAGACATATATATATACATATGCATCAACATTTACCCATATGTAAGCCTACATCTAAAACAATATTAATATGATTTACATACAATGTAGATTTCTCTATTGATTGAATCTTTAAGCTTTACCTTATTAAGATCCTATGATTATTAACCTTACTTTGTTTTCTAATAAATTCTACTTTTGATCCTTATTATAGATTTTGTACATATCCATACTGAATTCCTTGAAATCAGTCTTTGATATGGTCTTATTATATGTTAAATTTTTTATTAGTTTGGGTTTGGTTGAAATAAATTCCTACAAATATGCAAGTTTTTTTAATGTTCTTTTTTTTTCATTCAGTATTATAGATGATTTTGCTAGATATCATATTTTTGCTGTAGAACTAATTCTTTTGATTGATAATATAAATTATTCTTTTATTGTGGCTGCTGCTAAGTCCTATACAATTCTTTGTTTTTTCTTTTTTTTTATTAATTTTTATAATTATAACATTTTCTTTGGCAGTACATATGCATAGGTAATTTTTTTTTACAACATTATCCCTTGTACTCCCTTCTGTTCCAAGTTTTTCCCCTCCTTCCTTCCACCCCCTCCCCTGGATGGTGGGCATTCTCATACATATTAAATATCTTATAGTATATCCTAGGTACAATATATATGTACAGAACTGAATTTTGTTGTTCTTGTTGTTGCAAAGGAAGGATTGTATTCACAAGGTAAAAATAATCTGGGAAGAGAAACAAAACAAAACAAAACAAAAAACAACAACAAAAAAAAAAAAAACAATGCTCACAATTTACACTCATTTCCCAATGTTCCTATTCTAGATGTAGCTGATTCTGTCCATCATTGATCAATTGGAATTGGATTAGCTCTTCTATGTTGAAGATATCCACTTCCATCAGAATACATCCTCATACAGTATCATTGTTGAAGTGTATAATGATCCCTTAGTTTTGCATGTTTCACTCAGCATCAGTTGATGTAAGTCTCTCCAAGCCTCTCTGTATTCGTCCTGCTGGTCATTTCTTACAGAACAATAATATTCCATAACATTCATATACCATAATTTACCCAACTATTCTCCAATTGATGGACATCCATTCATTTTCCAGCTTCTAGCCACTATGAAAAGGGCTGCCACAAACATTTTGGCACATACAGGTCCCTTTCCCTTCTTTAGTATTTCCTTGGGATATAAGCCCAGTAGTAGTAAGGCTGGGTCAAAGGGTATGCACATTTTGATAACTTTTTGGGCATAATTCCAGATTGCTCTCCAGAATGGTTGGATTTTTTCACAACTCCACCAACAATGCATCAGTGTCCCAATTTTCCCACAGCCCCTCCAACATTCATCATTATTTGTTCCTGTCATCTTAGCCAATCTGACAGGTGTGTAATGATATCTCACAGTTGTCTGAATTTGCATTTCTCTGATCAATAGTGATTTGGAATACTCTTTCATATGAGTGGAAATAGTTTTAATTTCATCATCTGAAAATTGTCTGTTCATATCCTTTGACCATTTATCAATTGGAGAATGGCTTGATTTCTTATAAATTAAAGTCAATTCTCTGTATATTTTGGAGATGAGGCCTTTATCAGAACTTTTAACTGTAAAAATGTTTTCCCAATTTGTTACTTCCCTTCTAATCTTGTTTGCATTAGTTTTGTTTGTGCAGAAACTTTTTAATTTGGTGTAATCAAAATTTTCTATTTTGTGATCAATAATGGTCTCTCGTTCTCCCTTGGACACAAACTCCTTCCTCCTCCACAAGTGCGAGAGGTAAACCATCCCATGTTCCTCCAATTTATTTATGATTTCGTTCTTTATACCTACATCTTGGACCCATTTTGATCTTATCTTAGTATGTAGTGTTAAATGTGAGTCTATGCCTAGTTTCTGCCATACTAATTTCCAGTTTTCCCAGCAGTTTTTGTCAAATAATGAATTCTTATCCCCAAAGTTGGGATCTTTGGGTTTGTCAAACACTAGATTGCTATTTTTATTCACTATCTTGCCCTGTGAACCTAACCTATGCCACTGATCAACTATTCTATTTCTTAGCCAATACCAAATGGTTTTGGTGACTGTTGCTTTATAATATAGTTCTAGATCAGGTACAGCTAGACCATCTTCATTTAATTTTTTTTTTCATTACTTCCCTTGAAATTCTCAACCTTTTGTTGTTCCATATGAATTCTGTTGTTATTTTTTCTAGGTCATTAAAATAGTTTCTTGGGAGTCTGATTGGTATAGCACTAAGTAAATAGATTAGTTTAGGAAGTATTGTCATCTTAATTATATTCACTCGGCCTATCCAAGAGCACTCAATGTCTTTCCAATTATTTAAATGACTTTATTTTTGTGGCAAGTCTTTCGTAATTTTGCTCATATAATTCCTGATTCTCCTTTGGTAGATATATTCCCAAATATTTTATACTATCGACCATTATTTTGAATGGAATTTCTCTTTGTATCTCTTGCTGTTGGATTGTGTTGGTAATGTATAAAAATGCTGAGGATTTATGTGGATTTATTTTGTATCCTGCAATTTTGCTAAAATTCTGAATTATTTCTAATAGCTTTTTAGCAGAGTCTTTGGGGTTCTCTAAGTATACCATCATGTCATCTGCAAAGAGTGATAGTTTAATTTCCTAATTTCCTACTCTAATTCCTTGAATCTCTTTCTCGGCTCTTATTGCCGAGGCTAGAGTTTCTAGTACTATATTGAATAGTAATGGTGATAGTGGGCAACCTTGTTTCACTCCTGATCTTACAGGGAAAGGTTTTAGTTTATCGCCATTACATATGATGTTTACTGAAGGTTTTAAATATATGCTCGTTATTATTTTAAGGAATAGTCCATTTATTCCTACACTCTCAAGCATTTTTAGTAGGAATGGATGTTGGATTTTATCAAATGCTTTTTCTGCATGTATTGAGATGATCATATGGTTTTTATTAATTTGATTATTAATATGGTCAATTATACTAATAGTTTTCCTAATATTAAACCAGCCCTGCATTCCTGGTATAAACCCCACTTGGTCATAGTGTATTATCCTGGGGATGATTTTCTGAAGTCTATTTGCTAATATCTTATTTAAGATTTTAGCATCAATATTCATTAAGGAAATTAGTCTATGGTTTTCTTTCTCAGTTTTCGATCTACCTGGTTTAGGTATCAGTACCATGTCTGTGTCATAAAAGGAATTTGGTAGGACTCCTTCAATCCCTATTTTTTCAAATAGTTTATATAGTATTGGAGTTAGTTGTTCTTTAAATGTTTGGTAGAATTCACATGTAAAGTCCTATACAATTCTAACTGTATCTCCAGTATATTTGAATTGGTTTTAGTTTGTTTGTTGCAAAATTTTCCCATTTTTCTGGGAGTTTCAAAATTTAGCAATTAATAATCTTATATGCTTTCTACAAAGGATCTCTCTGGGATGGTAATTGCTGGATTTTTTTCTATTTCTACTTACTCATCCTGTTCTATCACTTCAGGACAATTTTTATTAGTTATTTCTTGCAATATTGTGTCAAGGTTCTTTTTTTTGATCAAAGTTGTCGGGTAGTCTGATGATTCTTATTTTTTCTCTTTATCTGTTCTCCAGATCTGTTGTTTTTCTTATAAGACATTTCACATTCTATTCTATTTTTTCATTCTTTAAATTTTGTTTTAT
Source organism: Sminthopsis crassicaudata (assembly GCF_048593235.1). Classification (NCBI taxonomy): domain Eukaryota; kingdom Metazoa; phylum Chordata; class Mammalia; order Dasyuromorphia; family Dasyuridae; genus Sminthopsis; species Sminthopsis crassicaudata. The sequence goes on from NC_133619.1 coordinate 421,260,888, forward strand.
TTCTTGGGCTCTTATAATTTCACTGACTTCCCTTTGCCCAATTCTAATTTTCAAAAAATAATTTTCTTCTTTAAGACTCTCTTTTTTAAACTTTTAAACTTTAAGGCTCTCCTTTTCTTGTTGGTTAACTTTCTCCCTATAATCTTGTTTTTCCTCCATTTCTCTCATTTGATTTTAAAAGTCTTTTCTGAATTCTTCTGTAAATTCTTTCTGGACAAGTAGCCATTTAACATTGCTCTTTGGGGTAGAAAAGTTTTTCTGTACTTCTCTGTTCTCCTGTAGAGATGAACCCCAGTTTTTTTTTCCCCTATTCCCATAGTAAGTTTCTTTGATTGGATTCTTTCTTTTTGCCTGTTCATTTTTTTAACTACTTGGTTAACTATAGGTACTAGTTTAAGTACCTCTAATCCTCAGGGTGGAAGGAAGATAATGCTTCTAACTTAACTTCAGCTCTCTGACTTGGAACTCCAAACCAAAAGTTCCACTCTCCTGAAAATGCCAACAGCCAGCAGCATCCTTGTCTCACTGCTTCTGTACTCACTTCTGGTTCCTTCTTATCCAGGGCTTCATCTCTGCAGTGAAACTGGGCCTGACATTCCTAATCAGCAAAGACTTCTTCAGTCTTCCTACACTGAGATGCTCAATCTCCCAAAATGTCTGGGTGGTGAAAGTTCTTGTGGTCTGGGCTGAAGCTCCAGTCAACCCCAGGTGCCCCTAGTTGTTTCTGCAGAGCTACCCTGGAGGTGTTTGCACTTCACACTGCTTCATCTATGTCCTGAGGTCTTTCTTTTGTTCTTCTGAAATTATTGGGGGGGGGGGAAATCCCAGTTCTGCCACAAATCTTTGTTTTCCCCCTGTGTTTACCCTTAGAAGCAAATTTGTTCTGTTGGGAGGTGGGGAGAATCTGGAGACCCTGAAATTTTCTAACCTGCTCTAACATCTTCCCAGAATCCTCCCCAAAATATACATTTTCAATAAATAGTAAAATAGGAGAGAAAGGGAGAAAGGAAGAAGCTTAAATTAAAGAGTAGATTAAAAGAGGGGTTGGTATGAAGGAAAATAAACTAAAGATAAAATAACATTTATAGTCTTTTTGAGGTTACAAAGAATAAATATCTGAGAAGGTATCCATGAGGAATGGCTGAACAAATTATGACAACAACAATGTAATCATTATATAAATTGTTACATTTGTTCAATTAACTTTACTCTGCTTAAGTTCATTAATATCTTTCTAAAATTTTTCGGAAACCATCTGTGTTATCATTCCTTACAACACAAAAAAAGAATAACTGTTAGGAGCAATGAGGCATTGCTCACTCTTTGAGATGTGCCACGGAGCCTGTATGCCACGTTAGCTGGTAGAGCGGGTCTAGGAGGTAAAAAAAGGAGCTTGGCCTGTGAGGCAGGAGATTGTTTTGCGCAAGTTAAAGAAACTGCTAATAGGTTTCTTGAGATATCAAGGAGCATGTCCTCTTGCTAGATCTCCTTAAGAGATGCAATGCTAACTCCAGAAATCTCCCTTCTGGAGCTCCACCAAAACTCATTATCTTAATTTCTGCTACCTCCACTGAGAGGCTGACTGAATAAAAACAGAATGTTTGCACCTCCTGATGGCTGTTCTTCAAATGTTTATCCAGGATAATCCTGAAGAATGGTATATAAGAACCTGGGAGAGTGTGCTCATACAATCCAGCACAACCTCTTGGTTAATGTTCTTTTACCATTATTATCCTTCCATTCCTACTACCTATGAAAATGGGTCTTCTCTGAGGAACTCAACATTAACATACAATCCCTATAATTCACTTGGATTATGTACAAGACATCTTCTGTGCAGTAGCAAGCACCTTTGGAAAGCAAACATCAACTGTTTTATATTAACCTTGACATTAAAATTGAGTTGGATACTGAATAGAAATAACTCTGTGGTTGAATTTGTCAAAGAATTTCATGATTTTTTTTTTTTGAAAAATTGTTCTGGAAAAGACAATTTAAGTCTAGATTCCTATTAAGGAATTCAAAACAAAACAAAACAAAACAAAAAAAGCAATATGCAACAAAAACACAAACATCCATGTATTTAAAGAACCTTTCAGTCAAAAGTGAAACAATAAAGATCTGGTCAGCTAAACAGTTTCATACATGCATATCTGCGTCTTCCTTTCTCATGTTTTCAGCAAGGATATTCTAGATTTTCATATAGTCATACTCATACAATAGACATAAGTATCAGGAGTCATTGATATTTTCTTGATCAATGATTGCAGACATTAATATCAGCCATGGAATTTCCTATTTTGATATCTTTCCTTAAATGAGCCATTGCAAAGCTCTCAATGTTTTCAATATTTTTTGGTACACAAGGATTTTCTTGATGCATATTTAGTAATTTAGTAACTCTTCCTTGTAACATGCCCTCCTAGCAGTTACTATTACAAGTCTGTCCTAGGCCCAATAGAGTATCTTTATTATACCCACTCACATAATGCCCTGATTTGTTAACTTCTTAGTGAACACCTGGTCTGAATATCCAATGTGTTCACTACTAAACTCCTTACCTCTCTCTGCTATCTATCAGCTTGGCTCTGCTACCCCAGGCTAGGAAGCCAGGTTAAAGAGAGTGATTTGCTGCCTACAGTGGGCTTATATAGGGAAAGAGCCGTCACCCATCACAAAGCTATCTCAATATGGCCAGGAGATTACTTCTGGGCTGTTACACCATGGCCGCCCATTTAAAGGACCCTTACACTTCCTAACAGCCATTTTTACTTCTTTATATATCATACTTGGGACTGATAAGTTAAAGCCCAAATTCAATGGTTCTTCTGTCATTGACTATGAAAATAAAGCATTATTGAAACATTAGAATATGTGTTATAGTTTATATCTATTTGTAGCCCTCATCCGCTGTTCCATCTATGAAAAATCTCAGGATGATATTACATATATGGGGCTCCCATTTCCTTTAGACTATTTTTGTTTTCACTGCTATTTTCTGCTTTATAAAACAATGCTATTAATTACTTTTCATTACCTCTTTCTACAGTGCATTACATTCTAAATCTGTGTTCTAGATTCTTGTTACAAATAAATCAAGTGTTTCTTGGCTCAATTACTTATATATTTTGAGTTTATCCTTGTGCTATTTTTTTTTTTTTTTTTTTTTTTTTTGCTGAAGAAATTGGGGTTAAATGACATGCTCAGGGTAACACAGCTAAGAAGTGTTGGCAATTATTTTTTTTTTTACCATTTGTTTTTAAAACTTTTGAGTTCCAGATTTTCTCCTTTATCTCCAACCACAATTAAGAAACTACATATGAAGTTATACAAAACATTTCTATAAAAGTCATGTTGTGAAAGAAATCATAGCTCTCCCACCCTAATGCAAAAAAAAAAAAAAAAAAAAAAACCTTCAAGAAAAATAGTGTGTGTGTGTGTGTGTGTGTGTGTGTGTGAGAGAGAGAGAGAGAGACAGAAAGAGAGATATAGAAAGAGAGTGAATGCTTCAATCTGTTTTTAGACACAATCAGTTTTCTTCTCTGAGTATGGAGAGGATTTTTCATCCTAAATCCTTCAGAGTAATCACGGATCATGGTACTGCTGAGAATAGCAAAGTTATTTACAGCTGGCTTTTGTATACAAGGCCTTTCACTTTGAGTTTATGGAGGACTTTCCAGGATTTTTTCTGAGAGCATCTTGATCATCACTACCCAAAGAACAATAATATTCCACCTTCAGACACACATCAATTTATTTAGCCATTCCTCAGTTGATGTGAATTCACTCAATTTCCTTTTTTTGCCCTGAGAAGAGAGCTACTATAAATATTTTCTATGTAAATATGTTTCCTTTTTTAAAAACCTCTTTTGGTATTCACGTCTAGTAGTAGTGTTGTTAGGTCAATGGATATTCATGGATTCATAGCTCTTTGGTCATAGATCATATTTTTTGATCATTCATCAATTGGGGTATGGCTCTTATTTTTTTTATAAATTTGACTCAATTCCCTCTGTGTTTGAGAAATAAGGCCTTATCAGAGAAACTTGCTTCAAAATTATTTTACAATTTCTATTGCCAACTTTATTTCCCTCCAATTATTCTATTTTCTCTCTCCTTTTGCCTGCCCATCGTCAAAAATGTTTTTCTTCTGATATGCCCTCTCTTTTATCTCCCTTTCCCCTTCCCATACGTTTCCTTCCTATTTTTGTGCAAGGTAAAATGTAATCCTATACTCATATTGAGTGTGTATGTTATTTTCTATTTGAGCCAATTCTAATGAGAATAAGGTTCACTCACTCACTTACCCTCTCCTACCTTTTTTTTTTTCACCCTATGTAAAAGCTTTTTCTTGCTTCTTTTTTTAATGACAGATAATTTATACCATTCCATTTTATCCTTCCCCTTTCTCACAACATATTTCTCTCTCACCTCTTAATTTTCTCATAAAAAGAAACTACCTTCATATTCAACTCACATCTTTGCTCTCTGTCTAAAATACTCCTTCAAACTCCCACATAAGAATATAAACATAAAACTTATTAAGCAACTTGTGATACCATTTTCCTGATTATTTTCTTATGACTCTCCTGAGTCCTATATTTGAAAATCAAACTTTCCATTTAGCTCTAGTATTTTGTGAAAATCTTCTAGTTCATTGAATATTCATCTTTTCTCCTGAAGGATTGTACTCAGTTTTGCTGGTAGGTGTTTTTGTTTTATTATAATCATAGCTCCATTGCTCTCCAGAATATCATATTCTAAGCCCTCTAGGCTTTTATTGTAGATGCTGCTAAATCTTGTATTATCCTGACTGTGGCTCCACTATACTTAAATTATATCTTCCTGAATGCTTGTATTTTTTTTCTCCTTGATCTGGGAGTTCTGGAATTTGATTATAGTGTTCCTGGGAGTTTACAATTGGGGATCTCTTTCAGGAGGTGATTGGTGGATTCTTTCAATTTCTATCTTACCCTCTGGTTCTAGAACATAAGGACAGATTTCCTTGATAATTTCTTGAAAGATTATGTCTAAACTCTTTTTGATCATGACTCTTAAGTAGACCAGTGAATTTTAAATTATCTCTCCTGGTTCTATTTTCCACGTTAGTTGTTTTTCTACTGATATATTTTGCACAGTTTTCTATTTATTTTGTTGGTTTTACTTTACTGGATCTAGATTTCTCAGAAAGTTATTAGCTTCCATTTGCTCAATTTAAATTTTTAAGGAATCATTTTCCTCACTGAGCTTTTGTACTTCCTTTTCCATATGGCCAATTTTGCTTTTTAAGGCATTCTTCTGCTCTTTAGCTTTTTGTATTTCCTTTTGTACACTCTCAATTCTTTTCCTAATTTCTTCTCTATCTTACTTAATTTTCAAAATCTCTTTTGAGCTCTTCATTGCCTGAGACCAATTCATATATTTTTTGAAGGCTTTGGATGTAGGCTCTGACATTATTTTCTAAATGTGTGTTTTGAGCTCCCTTATCAACATAGTGACGTTCTGCTGTCAAAACATTTTTTTGTTGTTGTTATTTATTCATTTTTCTAGCCTATTACTCAGCTTTTAACTCTCTGTTAAAGTAAGACTCTGTTCCAGGGTGGAGGGTATACTGTCCTTAGCTTCAATGATTTTGTGCAACTGTTTTCAGAGATCCTTTTAGCACCTGACCTCAAGTCCTCTTTTCTGCCCTGGAAGTGTTAGGAGTGTCCCTGTGCCCTCATAGCTCTAAAATTTAGTGTGCTAAAGTAATAGAGTCCCGCTTTGCTGATACTGAGGCCAGGGCTGGTGCTGGTGCTGTACTGTGTGGCTTGTGTTGGAATTGAATGCTGAATTCTCAACCTATTGCTACAGACCTTTTTGCTGACCTTCCAAGTCCTGTTTGGTATCTAGGATGATAGATCTGGAAGTCAATCAATGTTGATTCAGAGATTCTGCTTTGCTGAAGTTGGGGTCCAGGACTGGGGTTGAGGCTGGAGGTGTACTGGCACTTTCTATACTGATACTGTGCATTGGACTCCCACCCTGGTTCATAGACCTTTTCTGTTGACCTTCTAAGTTGTCTTCAGCTGGAAAATATTCTACTCTGTCTTTTCAGGTGTTCTGATGCTCTAAAATCTGTAATGTTCTGACTAGCTTTCTGGAGGTCTTTGGACCAGGGTTCATTTCAACTGAGTAATTGCCATGAGAATAGTCAGAGATAAAGTCCAAAAGTCTTTATTGTCTCCATTGTAATCTGTCTCCTTGCCTTAGGCTTTCTGGAGGCCCTTCAGACAGGCTTTGGTCTCAGTGGGGGAAGCAGGAGGAAAGGCCAGTCACCACTAGGCTGATGAAGATGGAATGTCTCTTTGCTTAAGCTCCAGCCTCCAGTCCTCTATCTTTGCAGAGTCTGACTCCAAGTCTGTCTCTAGGTCTGACTCTGACCTCTTAAATACTCTACTACAATTAAATCCATTCATCATACTGAGTATAAGCCAATCATTATATCACTAGGAAATCATTATTTGTTGTAAAGTTAATTCAATCATATTGAACTAGAGAATTATTAATCACCATGCTAAACTAGATAACCATTGTCTTATCAATTCCATTGAGTTAACACCTTGTTGTGAGAATCCTTGTTTCAAGTACATTCTCCAGAGTTCTGGCTCTCTACAAAAATTTGTTTAGAGTAATTATTTAAAGGCATATGAAAAAGTTTAGAAGGATAAGTTGAATGAGTTAGTGCCTTTCCTCCACTACTTTTGCTCCACTTTTGTAGTAATTGTATTATGTTGAATAAGTTTTTATAAAAATTAATAGGTAAGTAGATAAATAAAAGAATAACAATCAAGATCTATATCTGTCTTTTTCACTCCCTACTTCTTATATTAATATTTCATTCAACTAGTCAAGGTTAAAGTTGAAGTTGTTCATGGTATCTTTAGATTTCCTTGTAATTTGAGGTTGATTTTGATCTTTTCTTTAATTAATTGATGTTCTAACTACTTCTAGGTAACTGCTTCTGATATGAATCACACAGGAGTTATTTCTTTTCTATTAAGAAACAGCTAATATGATTTTTGTACTGTTGTTCTGCTCTTATTATGTCTGGCATCCTCAAGTTTTTATATAAAAGAAAATATATAATCATGAACCTTATGAACTTTCTGCATAGTTTAAAAACTTTTTAACCTAATTTCTGCCCCCAAAACCTATATTTTCCTATAGATCTTTTGGTATGCCATGACCATTTTCACCTTGAAGATATCAAAATATAAGTTGACTTTAGATTAATTTGTCAAGTGTTTTGTAGTATTTATGTAGCTCTTCCATTCTGCAAAAGATGTTGACAAATAAGGTGTTATCTTCATGATTATCTTTTTACTTATGCCCACCAAGAGTACAAAGTTAAGATAACATGACTAAGTTGCATATAAAGTAATATTTCTAATTGGCATAGATGTCATCTTGGTAAACCTTATATTTCTAATAGCTGTCCTGCTTGGTTTAGAATATACCATCATCATTCCCTTCTTCCCACACTCTCTAGGAAAGCTTATCATCAGGAAAAGTCATAAGCATGAAATTTTCTTAAGTTTGAGGTCCTTATCTCATCAATAGCTCCAGTTATTTTGCTTTTCTGATTGGAGTACTAGAAAGCAAAGTAAAAAAAAAAAATCACAAAGCTTCCTTTTAAACAGGCTCAGAAGGTAATCCAATTCTTCATTTTCTATCAGCTAAACTACTTGGTTTTAACTCCACCAGCAGCATGTTCCTATGAAGACACTCCCCCCACCTCATTTTATAAAAACTTACTTTTGTATATTGTCTTCCCCTATCAATTCACAACAATTTTTAGCAAGAACTTTTATTTTTCTTATTTTTATCCCCAGTCTGTATGGCCTGTATACCCAGTAATATATTATATTGTATTGTGTTATGTTGTGTTACATTGTGTTGTATTGAATTATGTTGAACAAAGATCTCATTCAAGATGATACAAAGGTAGGCAGAAAAGCTAATATATGAGATGAGACAACAAGATCCTAAGAGTTTTCAATAGCATTGGAGAAAATTCCAAAAATAATATTTAAAATGAATGAATGAATGAATTTAAAATTAATGAATATAAAGTCTTACATTTGAGTTCAAAAAATGAAAACTCACAATTACAAGGTAAGGAAGTGATAATTTGCATAAAATATCCTGGGAGGATTTATGGACTACATACTCTGTATGAGTAAGTGCTAACCTACAGCAATCAAGAACACTAATGTAATTTTAAGAGATTGAAGTTTGAAATACATGACTAAAGAAATTATAATCTTGCCTAGACCCTCTTATAGCCAGAAAAGACATAATATATTGTACTTAGTTCTGAGAATCACATTTCAAAAAAATATGGATAAATGTTATAATAGATTATTCAAAAAATTTGACTATAATGGTGAAAGGTCTAAAGAACATGCTATGGGGGCAGCTAGGTGGCGCAGTGGATAGAGCACCAGCCTTGAATTCAGGAGGACCTGAGTTCAAATCTGGTCTCAGACACTTAACACTTCCTGGCTGTGTGATCCTGGGCAAGTCACTTAACCCCAGTCTCAAGTCAAAAAAAAGAACATGCTATGTAACGATCAATGTTTGAAGTCCTGCCTCACAAAAGGATTGACTTGTTGTCTTTCCTAGAAGAGCAATACACATAGACAGATATAATCTTTCTAACAATAAAAAGAGGGGTATTATGATTAACTCTATAGAGAATTGTTTTTGAATCAAGGAAAACCTGAGCCTCTGGACAATCACTTTGATCTAGGCAATTCTCTTGAGACTATAAATTGCAGGGTGCTAATCTAAATTAGAAACAGTTACTTTACTTGTAAAATCCCTCTTCAGGGAAATCACAGATCCACTTCCTATATACCCTTGTTATCTTTTATGGATGCCATAATAATTATAAAATAAAATATAAAGAGTAAATTTAGATTTATAGTACAATTAAAATTTCTACAGAACTATTAGACCTTAATACTTTCGGATGGAAATTCATCCTTAGGAATGACCTGCTTTGTTAGGACAAGTTCCTTTCAAAAACTCCCATCAAGGAGACTTCCGGCCAAGTGGCGGCGTGGAGGCAGACAGCTGCTTGAGCTCCTCATTTTCTCTCAGAACTTACTTCATGACAAGCCTCAGACTTAATGCTTGACCCAGAAAGAAATCCACAAATAATCACCAAGAGAAGACATCCTTGAAAGTCGCCAGAAAAGGTCTGTGTTTGCTCGGGGGAGGGTCAATCAGATTGGGCACAGACTGAGGGCAGGCAAGCCAGAGCGAGACAGGCAGTTCACACAGCTCAGACCAGAGGGAGAGGGGTACGATCTCTGCCGTTTCTGCGAAAAGACTTTTTCCCCAGTGTGGATACTCTGCCTTGGCAGCAAGCCAGGAGCAGGGAGAGGGTGTAAACACCGGAGGTGAAGATTAAAACCCCAGAAAGCCAGCGTCTCTCAGAACCCGGCCACCCCCAACCCCCACTTGGACTGACTCAGTGCGTTCTCAGAGCCTCAGAGCGCAGACTCAGTACAGTCACTGCTGTTCTGTTAGTGGCTCTCAGCTGCCCTACCCCCAGTCTGTAGAGGAAGCCCATTAATAGCATCCAGCCCCATCCCCCCAAAAACAGACCAATTGTTTCTCTTGTCAGTTTGCTTTCTTGGATTCCTACTCTGACAAAATGAACAAAAAATTCAAAAGGGCTCTAACCATTGACAGCTTCTGTGTGGAGAGGGAGCAGACTTCAAATGCTGAGGAGACTAGGAACAGACTGTCCCCAGATGTATCCCCTGGGAGGGATATAAGCTGCTCCTCAATACAAAAGAATCTCATAGAGGAAATCAAAAAGGCTCTCACAAGAGAGCTAGAAGAGAAATGGGAAGCTTGGCAAGAGAGCCTGGAGAAATCATCCCACACATTTAAGGACAGAGTGGATAAAGAAATCAAATCACTGAGAAAGAAAATTAGTGAATTGGAAAAGGTAAACAACTCCAACGAAAACAGGATTAGTGAGCTGGAAAAAGAAAACAGCTCTATAAAAAATAAAATGGATAAAATGGAAAAAAAAATTCCATAGAAGATAAAAACTCAATTGGACAATTACAAAAAGATATAAAAAAAAATGAGTGAAGAAAATACATCATTGAAAATTAGACTGGAACAAGTAGAAATGAATGACTCAAGGACAAACCAAGAGGTAGTCAAGCAAAACCAGAGAAATGAAACAATTGAAAAGAATGTCAAGTACCTTACTAGAAAGACAACAGACCTGGAAAACAGATCCAGGAGAGACAATTTGAGAATAATCGGACTCCCTGAAAAATGTGAGGAAAAAAAGAGCTTAGACACCATTTTCGAGGAAATTATCAAAGAGAACTGCCCAGACATTCTGGAAACAGAGGGTAAAATAGACATTGAAAAAATTCATCGATCACCTACTGAAAGGGACCCTAAAATCAAAACGCCAAGAAATATAGTGGCCAAGTTCAAGAACCATCAAACAAAGGAAAAGATATTGGAAGCTGCTAGAAAAAAGCAATTCAGATATGGAGGATCCACAATAAGGATAACCCAAGATCGAAAACTGGAAATTAGTATGGCAGAAACTAGGCATGGACCCACATTTAACACCACATACTAAGATACGATCAAAATGGGTCCAAGATTTAGGCATAAAGAACGAAATCATAAATAAATTGGAGGAACATGGGATGGTTTACCTCTCAGACTTGTGGAGGAGGAAGGAGTTTGTGTCCAAGGGAGAACTAGAGACCATTATTGATCACAAAATAGAACATTTTGATTACACCAAATTAAAAAGTTTCTGCACAAACAAAACTAATGCAAACAAGATTAGAAGGGAAGTAACAAATTGGGAAAACATTTTTACAGTTCAAGGTTCTGATAAAGGCCTCATCTCCAAAATATACAGAGAATTGACTTTAATTTATAAGAAATCAAGCCATTCTCCAATTGATAAATGGTCAAAGGATATGAACAGACAATTTTCAGATGATGAAATTAAAACTATTTCCACTCATATGAAAGAGTGTTCCAAATCACTATTGATCAGAGAAATGCAAATTAAGACAACTCTGAGATATCATTACACACCTGTCAGATTGGCTAAGATGACAGGAACAAATAACGATGAATGTTGGAGGGGCTGTGGGAAAACTGGGACACTGATGCATTGTTGGTGGAGTTGTGAAAGAATCCAACCATTCTGGAGAGCAATCTGGAATTATGCCCAAAAAGTTATCAAAATGTGCATACCCTTTGACCCAGCCATACTACTACTGGGCTTATACCCTAAGGAACTACTAGAGAAGGGAAAGGGTCCTGTATGTGCCAAAATGTTTGTGGCAGCCCTTTTCATAGTGGCTAGAAGCTGGAAGATGAATGGATGTCCATCAATTGGAGAATGGTTGGGTAAACTATGGTATATGAATGTTATGGAATATTATTGTTCTATAAGAAATGACCAACAGGAGAAATACAGAGAGGCTTGGAGAGACTTACATCAACTGATGCTGAGTGAAACGAGCAGAACCAGAAGATCATTATACACTTCAACAATGATACTGTACAAGGATGTATGCTGATGGAAGTGGATTTCTTCAACATAGAGAAGAACTAATCCAATTCCAATTGATTAATGATGGACAGAACCAGCTACATCCAGAAAAGGAACACTGGGAAATGAATGTAAACTGTTATTTTTACCTTCTGAATCCAATTCTTCCTGTGCAACAAAAAATTCGGTTCTACACACATATATTGTATCTAAATTATACTGTAATATATTTAACATATATAAGACTGCTTGCCATCTGGGGGAGGGGGTTGGGGGAGGAAGGGAAAAAATCTGAATAGAAGTAAGTGCAAGGGATAATGTTGTAAAAAATTACCCGTGCATATGTACTGTCAAAAAATGTTATAATTATAAAATAAAAAAAAAAAAATTAATAAAAAAAAAATTTAAAAAAAAAAAAAAAAAAAAAAGGATAACCCAGGATCTAGCAGCGTCCACATTAAAAGAATGCAGGGCCTGAAACATGATATTCCGAAAGGCTAAGGAACTTGGTATGCAGCCAAGAATAACTTACCCAGCAAGAATGAGCATCGTTTTCCAGGGAAGAAGATGGACATTTAACGAAATAAATGAATTCCATCTATTTTTGATGAAAAAACCAGACCTACATAAAAGGTTTGATCTTCAAGTACAGAACTCAAGAGATTTCTAAAAAGGTAAAAAGAAATCTTGAGAACTATACTTCTGCCAAAAAAATATGTAAAGAACATCTGTACAATTTGTCTTAGAAACTAGAGGTGGAAAGGAAATTATATCATAACAAAGTGTAAAGTGATGGTACTACATCTCATGAAGAGGCAAAGGTAACCTATTATATCTGAGAGAAAGAAAGGAGGGAGATGAACATAGTCTGTATCAATAGACATATTCGATTTATGGTGAAACTTCTTCCACTTCATTGAAAAGTGAAAGGGAAGGAGTAAACTAAGGGGAAGGGGATACAGAAATTTCGAGGAAAAGGGGTAAAATAAGGGGAGGATCTTTAAGGTGGGGGAGGGATCCTAAAAAGGGAGGGCTGTGAAAAGCAAGTGGTGTTCACCAGTTTAATACTGGGTAGGGGGGTAAGAGGGAAGGAAAGGGGAAAAGCATAAGCAGGGGTTAATAGGATGGCAAGCAATATAGAATTAATCCTTTTAACCATAAATGTGAATGGGGCAAACTGCCTCACAAAGAGGAAGCAGTTAGCAGACTGGATTAAAAGTCAGAATCCTACTATATGTTGTTTACAGGAAACACACCTGAAACAGGGTGAGACCTTCAAACTAAAAGTAAAAGGGTGGAGCAGAATCTATTATGCTTCAGGCAAAACCAAAAAAGCAGGAGTAGCCATCCTCATCTCAGATCAAGCAAAAACAAAAATTGATCTAATTAAAAGAGATAAGGAAGGGCATTATATCCTGCTAAAGGGTAGTATCGATAATAAAGCAGTATCAATATTAAATATATATGCACCAAGTGGTGCAGCATCTAAATTCTTAAAAGAGAAATTAAGAGAGCTGCAAGAGGAAATAGATAGCAAAACTATAATAGTGGGAGATCTCAACCTTGCACTCTCAGAATTAGATAAATCAAACCACAAAATAAATAAGAAAGAAGTCAAAGAGGTAAATAGAATACTAGAAAAGTTCGATATGATAGATCTTTGGCGAAAGCTAAATGGAGACAGAAAGGAATATACTTTCTTCTCAGCAGTTCATGGAACCTATATAAAAACTGATCATATACTAGGGCATAAAAACCTCAAAATCAAATGCAGTAAGGCAGAAATAGTAAATGCATCCTTTTCAGACCATAATGCAATCAAAATTACATTTAATAAAAAGCCAGGGGAAAATAGACCAAAAAATAATTGGAAACTAAATAATCTTATACTAAAGAATGATTGGGTAAAACAAAAACTCCCATCAATAAAATCACAGTCTAGTCCTTATCTCAGGAAATGCTTTGTGAAGTCAAACAAAACTTCATCTACCATGGGGAAACAAAGAGAGCTTTCAACATACATGACTGCTTAGAATCCATGTTTCAACTTCATCTTTGGAAAGCCATTTAAGATATAACTGTATGTCATGATTCCTAAAGCAAACATTTTCCAATAAGTTCTTAATGAAGTTTCCTATCCCCAGTTTTCAGGAACTATTAGAACTTGGAAAAAGTAACTGCTTGAAGCCAAGATCTGGATTTCTATGTGCTTTTTATTAACTGTGATTTTTCTCCATTATTATTTTCATCTGAGTGTTCTGAAAGTATAATTGCCCACTCTATGTGACTGTTTACAACCATTCTATAGTCCTTCCTACTTTGTTATTTCATTTTAATTAAATATTTACTATGTATAATGCCCTTTATTAAGCTATGAGATTACAAACATAAAAAGAATATTGAGCCTCTACTCTCAATCTAATAGGCAGTATCAGAAAATTAGTAGATGATTAGAAGTTCATGACATTTTAGAAATGATGGGGGCATTAAAAAATCATATAATCAATTAATCAACAAACATTAACTAAGTACTTGTTATATGCAAGGCAATGAAGATATAAATGATATAAATATACAATGTATATTTTTTTAATGATCCATAATCTTCAGATGATCACATTCTATTGAGGGATCCAGTGTGTGTGTGTGTGTGTGTGTGTGTGTGTGTGTGTGTGTGTGTGTGTGCTGTGTTCTTAGTCTGGCTTTCTCTCTCTAGCTCACACACTTTGAAATATAAACATTACTCTGGCAACAGTGTGACAAACAGGTGAGGAAGTGCAAGAGAAATCGGGGTCTAGGAACTTGCATGCTATTATAAGAATTCAGCAAAGAGATGATGAAAGCTACACATGGGATAGTGGCAATGGGTTTTGAAAGCAGAAGACAAATGCTAGAAATATGAAGGTAGAGCCGAAAGACATTGGTAGCTATTCGTATTTGAGGAATGAGGAACAAGGAAGAAGTTTGAAGTTTTGAGCCAGAATGACTGGGAGATTGGTGGTGACATTAACAGAAGTATCAAAGTTTAAAAGGGGAATAGATTTGGAGAATAAAAAGATGAATTCCATTTTGGAAATTTAGATTTTGAGATGAAAATATTCAGTGGCCAGTTGGAAATGCAATGGAACTCACAGAAGATAGATCAATAAATAGATAAAGAATATTACTAGATTGATGGATAGATAGAAAAAATTACACATTTACATATATATGTATGTATACACACATAAATACATAATATTTTATTATGTTGTTTGGAAAACATTAAGTACTCTGCTGTTTAAATCCAATTTATTTTACTAGAGATTGTTTGTCCTCAGAATGTGACCCTTATCTCTATAATTCTTCAGGATTACTTGAGTTTACTGCAAAGAATTTGTGTTCCTTTAGGTCCTGAATGCATCCAAAATATTTTGTTGGGTCCATTCTCCCAGGTGTTGTTTTTGGTACATCCAAGCTGATGTTTTGGGGTCTTCATTTTGGCTTCACCTGAATTTTATTAAATGTTTATATTTGCTGATTTCTTTCTCAATCTATGTTGCTTCCAAGTCGCCCTCTCAGGATAATTACTTAATAGTGAACAAGTGGTTCATGGTACCCATGTCTAAATTCTACATTAATATAAAACTTCCAGAGTCTGGACAAGAAGGAACCAAATCTCCTTTCTAGCCAATTCTCCTCTACTAAACTACCTAATAAATTTCTGTCTAAAACTATTTCAGATTTTGGTGTTTGTTTTCACAAGTGACAGGTATAGGAGGATTAATTTAATTTTGGACATGTAGAGTTTGAGATGTTGGGAGGGCACCAGATACAGATATTCAACAGACAATTAGAAATGCAATAATATAACTCAGTAGTAAGGTTGATGTATGTATATATGTATATATTTGGGATTCATCTTTATAATGGTAGTAAATTAAATTATAGGATAGAATGCCAACAGAAAAAAAGGAAGAAAGACAGAGAAGGCTGAAAATACAGCCTTATTCCACCTTGGATCCTTTTCCCATATATTTTGTATTGTCTTTAACTCTTTAAAGTTTAAAAGTCATATTTTAATACTATCTTAAATTTAAATTTATCTTAACTATCTTAAATTCTTAAATTAAAAAAAAAAATGTATCTACTCAGTAGACACAATGCTATCATACATACTAGTATAGGAACAGGAATCTTCATATTAATAACCTTTCCCATTTGGCCTATTATATTTTTAAGGAGTTTTTTTTTTTCCTTCACTGAATTTTTGTGCCTTTTTCCATTTGCTCAATTCTTTTTTTTTCTTTTTTTTTTTTTTTTTTTTTTTTTGGGTTATATCTTTTTATTTACCAGGTATATGCATGGGTACTTTTACAGCATTGGCCAAATCTTTTGTTCTAATTTTTCCCCTCCTTCCTCCCACCCCCTCTCTCAGATGTCAGGTTGACCAATACTTGTTTAATATGTTAAAGTATAAATTAAATACAATATATATGTAAATACAATTCTTTTTAAGGCATTTTTTTTCTTAACTGGATTTTTATACATGTTTTACCATTTGGCCTACTTTGTTTTTTAAGATCTTATTTTCTTCACTATTTCTTGCATCACTCTTATTATCTTCCCAATTTTTTCTTTTTCCTCTCTTCCTTTATTTTTAAAATCATCTTTGAGCTCTTTCAGGGCTACAAACCAATTCATATTTTTCTCTGCTTGTAGGAATTTTGGCTTTTTAAGTGTTAGAGTATGTTTTGATCTTCCATGTCATCAGGTAACTTTCTAATCTTTTTCTATTGTTCGCTCATTTTCCCAGCATCTTGACTTGACTTTTGACTCTTTATTAAAGTAAAGCTCTATTTTTAGGGTAAAGTGCATGTTGTCTAAAGCTTCAAGAGTCTTGTATAATTGTTTTTATAGATGCTTCTAGAGTCCTATAAGTATTTAGTTCTTCCAGAGTAGTGTGAACTAAGGAGAGGTGTGTTTTCTACTCACCTGGCTTGTGACATGGTCTCTGAGCAACCACAACCACTCTTTTCTATCCTGTAACTGTGAGGATGGTCCCCATTCCATTGTTTCTACAAGTTCTGGTGTACTAGTAGTGGGGCTGTCGCCCAGAACTACATTTTGAATCTAAACATGGGCAAAACAACAGAGAACTGCTTCAGTGCTGGCAAAAAGACTCTGTAATATCATTCTGACTAGTTATTTGACCCTCTTACTATCTGTAGTATGAGAGTTCTGGAAGTAGCTAGTGCTGCTGCTGATTCAATGGTTCCCAAAGTCTGCTTCTCATTTGCCAAGACAAGGGCTATCTATGTTGTTGAGGCCTGCCCTGGATCATGCTCCACTTTCACCTAAGTGTGACACACCTTTCCTGCTGACCTTCCAAGTTCTCTTTTGTTAGAAAATTTTTTCATCCCATCCTTTTGTGGATTCTGCTGTTCCAGGAATTGTTTTATGGTATTATTTTAAAGTGTTTGTAGGGGTTTAGGTAAAATTTCAGGTGAGTTGCTGCCTTTTTTCAGACAACTTGATTCTGCCCTTGTGATTTTTTTCAATTCAAAAAAGTAAAGGTTCAAGAACAGCTGAGATTCCTTTATCCCTGAACATTTTACTCTGGAGGCAAAGCTGATCAAAAAACTTTGACAAAGAATAATAAGTTTCAGTAACATTAGTACTACAGATCAATGAATTATCCACATTCCAATAATTGCCTCTTCTTCAAATCATTCTGATTTTTTGTAGAGTTCTTTTCTATTGTTTTTAATTTGGATGATATTAGATTGCTCTTTTTCTTCATTCTGAATTTTTTCCTTTAATTTTGTCAACCCTAGACTACTCTTAATATTTCTTTAATTATTAAGTCCATCTTATTCTGGTTGTACTATTCAGAAGGGAAGACTATGGAAAGCACATACTAAAATAGTATAGTCTAGTTGGATAATACCTAACTTATTATACATATAGTACCATTAGATATATCTCTCTATGCAAGCCTCTCTAGATGTGACCTAAATATAAAGCTCATTTTATTTAGTTTCAACTACACTTACTAATTGCCCACTCACTTCAGGCAATGGAGATTAGAATCACTAACAATTATAATTATTACAGATAAAGAATAAACAGGAATACCCAATAATAAATATCTGTTTTGTTTTTGTTTTCTCTGTCAAGGAATAATATTTCATATTAGCAAAATCTAGATTGGCTTATTATAGTGATACCTAATAGACATCTAAACAATGAAGTAGTAATACTAAGAGCCAGCATGATATTATCAAGAACAGGTCATGTTTGATTGGATTCATTTACTTTTTGATATGTTTACTAGATTTTTATATAAGGCAAATGCAATAGTCATAGTTAATTTTTCTGGGGAAAAATATGGTATCATATGAGTTAGACAACAACAAATTTTGTATTAATATTCCCAGCAGAATTTAATTGTTGGAGAAAGATTTATTAGTCAATAGTCATTGGATTTGATGGTATCTGGGTTCATTTCTAATTCAAAATCCCTCTCCTACACTTACATGAAAAGAATTAAAGAAAAAAAAAGTTTTACATATAATTTCAAAATTGAGGATTCAAGAAAACACCTTTTTTTGGAAGGTCATCTTTTTTGGATAAATTTCTGGATAAATGAAGGGAAACTTGTAGTAATCACAGAATAAGAGCAATTTTTTTTTTCTGAATTGAATTTTAACATATAATACCACAAATATTATTACTCAAGAAGCTGATGAACTTTTTCTGGTTGTTGTTAATGACTGTAATCAAAATTTTTCTATCTTTTTAAACCAACAGTTTAGTAATGAGAGTTTTTGACTGTGATAATTTGAGCTCCCCTTATTTCCACAAAGGAGCCTGTTTACTTCTCTTTGATGTCCACTGAAAATGAAGATTTCTTCAGACCATCTTTTCAAAAGATTACTTTAGTTCAGTGTTACCAAAATGTTAATTTTGCTTCAGTGTTCATGATATTAAGGTTGATTTTGTTCTGAGGAAGTATTATTAATCATGACTAATTCTGACCTTTTCACTAGGGAATAGGCCAGTGGGGTATTTTTAGTGCTTCATTCTGCTGAAAATGGACATGTTCTCATAATTTTTTTTTGCTACTTGGTCAGGATATTGACATTTAGCATTAATATTTTTCCTAAAATTTTAATGTGTGTTCTGTAATGGGAATATTTACAAACTGGAAAGCTCTATTTGGTTTTCAAACCAACTAACAACAAAGACAACTAAGCAAACACAGGCTAACCAATTTAATCCATTTTTAGGACAGAATATGGTAAAGAAAAATACACTGCTTTTCCTTTAACAGCTTTTAAAGTCTCTCCTTTTGGTCCCATATATACTTTTAATCTAACTTGCCCAACTTTGTAATTTTAGTTTTCAGATATTATCTTCTTTTTTTTCTTCCCCATCAAGGACTCATGAATATCAGGAGCTGTCATATTAGATGAATTTAGCCCATTTTCCCATGTTAGTCTCTATATAGATCTACAAAAAGAAATTAAATTTTATATCTGTGCCATAAGGATTTTACTCTTGTTTCTCAGTTATGAAGTACTAGTTGGAGTATCAGAAGAACTGCTTTACATATAGCAGGGAGAAAATCATTGAATCAGTTAACAAATTTTTAAAGTATTTGCTATAAGCTAGGCACTGTGCTAAGCTCAGAAGATTAAAAGAAAGACCAAAAAAATAGTCCTTATCTCTAAGGAATTTGTGTTTTAATGGAATTAAAATTTAAACCATTGAAACAAATCCAAGCAAAGTAAATAATTATTCATCAATTTAAAGATCAAAATTGTCAAGTCCAATATCTTCTTTTTTATTAAAAGTTGAGTTGAGTAGATGATCTCCAAGGTCCTGTAACATTCTATAATTGTAAGAAAAATGCAGACATTTACCCTTGGTTAATTAGCATATGTGTATATGTAAATGTTCATATGATATATGTATATTTAATATAACAATTTTTATTTTGAGATTGTAATAATCATAAAACAGGCAGAGAACTTGATTTTTCCAGTACTTAACTTTCTTTAAATTGAGATGATTTCTTCAAATCATACTTGGAAAATAATGCTCCCTTTTTCTTCCTCTTCCTGCTCATTTTCCACCTCTTGGAATTGTCTCCTTAAATGGATTACAACTACTTTGTCTTTACAACTACTTGTTTTACTCTTTGAATTTTCTAAGTGACCTTACTCTTTAATTTATTTTTCTTTCTGCAGTGTAAGGAGTTGAAGAAAACCTAAATTAAGTGCTCAGAATGAACTGGGAGGTTTTAAAAGGTTTGGGATCTCTTAATACTAGCAAATTGAGGCAACAAATGGCTTCATGGGTTTATCCAATGTCTTGGAACCATCTGAGAAGAGAATGAAGAACAGCAACAAATCAACAATTATCATGTTTTCTTCCAGTAACAATCAAGTAATCAGCATATATTTTGATTATTTCAAGGTACAGTCTTTTCAAGATGCTTTATTTGTATCCCTTATATCCAGTAATTAAATAGAATCTCCACAGACTTCCATTTTTATTTCATTAATACAAGCTTCTTAGGCTAGTTGTATTTCTCTGTTGCTAAGATTAATTAAAACCCAAATAGTTGATAGTTACAATGTTGGGGTCAACTAAGAGGTAATGAGACTAGTAAAAGAAATTGCAACGCCCCAAAGCTCTGGTATTACTCGAGTCTATAATTCCCTTAGGACCCTCCTAATTAAAGAAAAGTGATTCTCAGTAGACCCTCAATAAAAATTCAAATGTCAAAATAAGACAGTACCAGAAAAAATAATGCTTCAAATGCCAGATAGTACAAAACACAGTCATCATTCGTCAACTCAGTATTCAGAATTTTGATCATTCATTTCATAGGCAATGAAAGTATATCCCAAGCATGAGTCTTTGTCCATACAAATTACCTTGACAATTATAAATTTATAAAGTAAGATACCTCTGGGACTTTAGTAAAATTACTAACCTATTATTTAAGGATAGTGCTAGAGAAATAGCTTATCTAGAATTTAATAAAGATTTTAAAGGGTATGTAGTGCTATTCTCACAGAAAAGATGAAAAAGTAGAGCAAATGATTATAAAAACTTAATGGGTTCAGAATTGGTCAAATGGATAAATTCTCAAAGTGGTTATTAATGTTTGATATCAATATAGAGAGAGTCTCCAGTGAAATATCCCAGATTCTTAGGCTCAGTACTATGTTATCTAACTATTTTTAATCAGTCCTTGGAGTGTGTATTTCAAATATACAATGTTTGGAGATAGTATAAAGCTTAGAGAGATGGTTAGCATATTCTATGACAGAAACAAGATCTTAAATCATACAAACTAATGCACTAGGCTAAATCAAATAAGATAAGATTAACTTTAATATGGATACATATATAGTGAGACACTTGGATAAAAAATGTTTTCATAAGAATAAGATATTGCATCATAGTCTATCACAAAAAAGTCTATCTGACTTTTGTCTTGACACTAGACTTCAGTGCTTCTAAAAGAGAGAGAGAGAGACTGATGACTTTATTCAACTCTGTCTCACTTAAATCCAATTCACAGATGAGTCAAGACATCATCCTGTAGTTACATTGATCCTCTTCAAAAATGAAGATGAACAACATGTTAGGAAGTTTCTTAAGACTGGCACTTATTGTTCCTACTTCTGCCTTCTGTAGCTAAGGGTAAAAAAAAAAAGTTCAATTTCTCTTCCATGTAAGAGGCCTTAAGGACTTAAATAGTTCAATCATGTTCATCCTGACTCTTCTTTAGATATCAATATAGAGAAAATAGAATATAGAGAAAAATGCCTACTTGCTTCAACTTATCTTCATATTACATAAAGTGTGTGCTGATATGTTTAATAACTAACTCTCCAGAAAGAAAAAAATAACAGGCATAATGAATGCACTTTGGAGTATAAACTGCATCATTAACATTTTTCCCATCACTTTCTTAAGTCTTAACAATAAACAAAATAATAAATCAAGTCATGATCTATAATATTTGACAATTTCTAATTTGTAAATGCCACACAGAGAATTTAACAATCGATTCTCTCAAGCTAGTGAAACTAACTTAAGCACACCCCTAAATAGTATGAATGTAAGATCCTGGTCAGATTATATTTAAGGAATTTTGCTTTGTTTTGAGCATCACATTTTAGGAAAGACACAAATAAAGTGTATGTAGGAAGGAAACCAATATGGTTAAGTACAATAAATTTGAGTCATACAAAGATCATTTGGAACTGAGGATGTTTATAAAATAGAAAACTGCAATGAACCACAATAAGCTATCTTTCAGGATTTAAAAATCTATGAAATGGAAGAAAGGTATAAAAGCGAGGGATTCCTAGAAATTTATCTGTAAATGAGAGAGAAAATAAATTGATAATTAAGGATATTACAGAATCAATTGAAGGTTTCATTTTCTTTTAAAGAAAATGCTTAATTTTTTTTTACTACTTCAAACAAATTTACTCAAGTTTATCTAAATTCCTCATGTTTTTATCATGGAATAATATTTGAAATACATGTATATTCTATAATATTTTTGGATTTTTCTCATATGTTGGGTGTATACTTTCTTTCCACCTTTTTATTATCATAAATAGCAAAATATTTTTTCTTCAACATAATAGATAGGTTTGTTGTTGTTGTTTAGAATGTGGAGATTGTTGGTTAGAGAGTTTCATGTTACAACAAAATGGAAACTCAGGATTCAGAAATTTTGCCAAAATAAATATTGCCATCTCTATTAGTTTATGTCAGTCAGGAGAAAAATTTTGCTTATGTAGATGATAACATAAATAAATAGCATATCCATTATAGGCAATGGAAGAATCTGTAAAAGAGAGAAAGTTTTAAAAATGAGCAAAGAATGATTAATGAGGTAAGCTCCCAGAAAAAAAATAGAAGTTATTGAATGAGGAAAGAGGTGACATAAACCTTTAGAAAGATCAAATTTGATTGAGGAAAGAATAGTAGGCTATCACCACAGTCCAAATGGAAGATGACAGGAGATTTTACCAAGGTAGTGGCAGTGGGAGAGGAGAGAACGATTTCATGCAAGATATCTTAGGACAATAGAAATGATGGACTTTATAATTGACCTGAAAAATGAGAGAGCAAAAAATCAATTAAAAAAATTTAAAAATAAAGCTTTTGTTAAAGTTAAAGCTTTTTTGGATGACTTGCTTAACAGCAAAAGAAAAGTTAGGAAAAGAAGAGATTTGGGGAATGTGGAAAGAATAACTTCAGCTTTGTATATGTTAAGGAAGTAAAGAAGAAAAACAGAAAAGACTTCTGCTGAGGAAAAAAAAAGTTGATTTTTCTCCCTATGGTACTTTGGCTCTTCACCATCTATCTTTATCACAATTCCAATAGAGATTATTCTCAAAGGTGTCTAGAACCCATACCCCAAGACTGCTAAGATATTCTTCATTTACTCCTTTGAGATGCATGTTAATTGATCATATAGGGCTCACCCAACTTGTTAAACATTGTTTTAATGGGACATTGGCAGGATAGGGATATGGTCACAATCATAAGAAATGCTTAGATTGCCAAAGATAGTGCCTTCATAGAGATTAATTATTATTGATTAGAATAATATTCCTGAACTATGTGGATGCCCATCAATTGGAGAATGGCTGAATAAATTGTGGTATAAGAATATTACGGAATATTATTGTTCTGTAAGAAATGACCAACAGGATGATTTCAGAAAGCTCTGGAGAGACTTACATGAAGTGATGTTGAGTGAAATGAGCAGGGCCAGGAGATCATTATATACTTCTACAACAATACTATATGATGATCAATTCAGATGGACGAGGCCCTCTTCAACAATGAGATGAACCAAATCAGTTCCAATAGAGCAGTAATGAATTGAACCAGCTACACCCAGCAAAACAACTCTGGGAGATGACTGAACCACTACATAGAATTCCCAATCCTTCTATTTTTGTCTGCCTGCATTTTTAATTTCCTTTACAAGCTAATTGTACACTATTTCAAAGTCTGTTTCTTTTTGTACAGCAAAATAATTGTTTGGACATTTATACATATATTGTATTTAATTTATACTTTAAATTTATTTAACATGTATTAGTCAACCTGCCATCTGAGGGAGGGAGTGGGGGGAAGGAGGGGAAAAATTGGAACAAAAGGTTTGGCAGTTGTCAATGCTGTAAAATTACCAATGCATATATCTGGTAAATAAATAATTAAAAAAAGAATAATATTCCTGGCAGGCTTATTGAGAACTTGAGGGAGGGGAAATCATAATAGAATAGGAAAGGGGATTTTAAAAATGTCCTTTGTTAGTCATTTATATTATATATTTCATGTGCTAGGAACTGTGCTAACCACAAATATTACATCATTTGATTCTCACAACAACCCTTGCAGGTAGATGTTGCATTTATTCTTATTTTACAGTTGATAAAACTCGGGCAAATAGAAGTTAAGTGATTTACCCAAAGTCATACAACTAGTAAATATCTGAGGCTGGATTTGAACTCAGATCTTAGGACTCCAGTGATCTATCCACCTGGCCAATTAGTTCCCTCTAGTTCTCACTTGCTATCTAATGAATAAGTCACTGATCATTTTCTAAACTGTAATGTTTTTATGGAGCCACTAGACCATTGTTATATTTTTGAAGTAGCTACAGGATTTTGTGGTTAATGAACTGATCTTTATAAAGTTTATAAATTCTTTGGGATCAGGATAATAGAAAGGTGACAGAGTAGAGCACAGGAGGCAAAGTGATATTGGGAAAGATAAAATAGGAAATTCTCAGCGTTAACAAATCATTGATCCTGGATTTTGGATTTTCACTGTCAACCCATACATCTCCCTAATGACTAGAGGCTCTGGTGATACTGAACCTCTAGCAAAGTATGCATCACAAATTAGAAATTTGTGTTATCATCTATATAAGAAATATTTTCCTCTCAATTTCCACAAACTAATAGAAATAGCAATATTTATTTTGACAAAGTTTATTTATATTATTTATATTTTCTAATCAATCCTTCCCTGGAAATCCCAGTTTCTCTTGACTTTTCGTTTGGGAGGACTGAATTCCTTTCAGTTAAAATCATGTTCCTGGCATCAAAGCCCAGAGTCATACAATTATCTTGAAGTTTCCAAAAACCTCTAAGAGGCATTTAGCAATTAATTCTGAAATGGGTGAGATAAAACTGCAAACATGTATTACTGTTTCTATGCACTGGTCTTTGCACCTTTATCTCCACCTTATGTTCATTTGACAATAATTCTACTACCTTTGAACATTTCTAATATTTATGCCTTGCTGTCTTGGGTTGCTTCATATTCTTTATTATAACTTTTGGCAAGCCATTTCCTCTCTTTAAACCTCAGTTTCCTCATTTGTACAACAAAAAAGTCACTTGTATAACTAAAATCCCTTTCATCCTTAAATCTTAGGGAACTCTGCTTTTATCCCATGAAGACAGAAACATTATATTTCTTTGTATGCTTTATAAACCCTAACTCTATGACTCTGAGAAACTAATTTCTTAAAACATATTAATTGACTGATGAACCAAATAGGAAGAGTAGTTGTTGTCTTTTAATGTTAAAAAGCTTTATAATTATGAATTACATCATATCATTTACAGGCTTCATTAAATGTAATTATAACAGTGAACCCAGATGACTAGTTTCATTCTTGCTATTGTCTTTAAAACAAGAAACTGGGATTAAGAGTTATTTTTTCAATTAACAGTCTAAAGGCTCCAACCTGAAGTAAGTATTTACTACCCCAAGAAAATGTTTATTGCCCAAGTTTTCTACTTCTTTAAATCTATATCTTTTTGTGGAACTCATTTTCTTCATGACTATTATAGTTTATGCTTTAGGCATAAGAATTATGTCATGGCAGCTGTTGTCCATAAGACAACATATATCAGCCCAAAGTGCACAACGAGAAAAAATAGATCAGATTTTTTTAAAAAAAGTAAATTATCTAAATTATGAACCTTTGAGCCCCGGATTTACTTTTCAGAGTTGTAATTACTGGGGTACACTGAGCAGCTCAACAATGTAAGTCAACAGTGTAGTGATCAAGTCATCCAAAAAAGCTAAAGCAATCTTAGATTATATTACTAGTAGTCAAATGGCAAGAATGTCAAAATAAAATTATTTTGTCTTAAGAATATATTTGGAGTACAGTAGTCCATTATGAACATCATGTTTTTGGAATGACATGTACAAATTGGAGGATTCCTGAGAAAATTTTATGGGAACTTAAAGAGACATCCAGGTGTAGTGACTATAGCAAGAATCTTTAATCTACAATCCATAGATATATTTGTTTATCATTTTGATAAGTTTATTTTATCATTAGTAGCTTCCTTTATAATACTAGGCATTTGATTTTTTTAATTCATTCTGAAAATGGTCTGTGGGACTTCACTATTAAAGGTATCCATGACTCCCCAAAACATTGAAGTCCAGAACCCCTGGACTTGAAGTTAATAAACCAAGGTTAAATGCGACCTTCAATATGCTTACTAGTTGTGTGATCCTATCCAGATTATTTTATGTCTCTCACTCAATTTCCTCATACAGGTTTTATTGTAAAAATCACCTGAGACAATATATGTAAAGTTCTTTAAAAATATCAAATTTTAAGTTTTATTCTAACAGATTCACTCCTATAAAACCCTTCACAAAATAAATTCTTATAACTAGAAAATATAATTACCATTAATTTCAATGGAACAAAATTTTTGCCTTGATGAGGTCTAAAATTAATACCAACTTAATCCCACTATTATGCATTGTTTATATAATTAAACTTTTCATCTAAAAAAAAGAGAATCAAAATAATAAAGATCAAAGAAAACAATTCAAATAATATTTACTGAACAAGTGGACATTCTGTGGCAAGGCAAGAAAATAAAGTGAGGAAAACATTTATTTATGTTTTAGGAAAGTCATCTTCATTTTCTTCATTTTTGGTGGTATGATGTGCAAGATTGTCACTAATATAAACTAATAAACCCATGAGTACTCTGAGAGGAAAACAACATATGGGCTTACTATACAACTGTGTAGAAGCTCTTGTATACAGACGCACAGAAGCTCCAAAGTACATGTAAATCAGTCCTTGTGAATGGGGAAAAACAAGCTGACTTAGACATATTAAGCGAAACTACTGATAAAGTTGAATTCTCATAATCAAGACAGACATGCTGGACATGGCTTCATTATTATTTTATTTTTATTATATATAATACAAAATAATACTATCACATTAATTATGACAGTTGTTTTCAAATATTTGAAAGGAATTCAATTATTTTCTGCTTAGCTGAAAGATGAGAATCAAGAACAGTAATTGGAAGATAATGAGATACATTTTAGTTCAATGTAAGAGAGAAGAACAAGGGTCGGGGAGGGTACACAGTGGATTAAATAAAGATCCTAAAGTCAGGAGTATTTATGGTTCTCTCTAGCCTCAGACAAGTGTTCTCCTGGACAAGTCACTTAACCTTTATTTGCTTCTGTTATTCACCTGTAAAATGGAGACAGATTAGAAACAGCAAACCATGCCTGTATCTTTGCTAAGAAAATGCTATGGACAAGCCTATCCCAAAGAGATGCCAAAGATCTAAAGAGTTGAACAAAATTGAACTACAAGACAAGATTTTCCTAATAATTGAAGGTACCCAAAGGCTGAATGAGCTTTCTTGGGAGATAGTGTATTACATATCAACATGGCTCTTGAAATGGAGGCTAGATAATTTCTTGGTATATTGTACAGAAAATTACTATGCAGATATGAATTGAACTATATTATCATGAAAGGTCCCTTAAGATCATAGCATCATAAATACCAAACAAGAAGGAATCTCATTTTACATATAAGGAATGTATTTTTCTCAGTCATTTCATTGGTGCCTAATTCTTTGACCCTATTTGGGGATTTCATGACAAAGATATTGAAATGGCCTTCCATTTCCTTCTCCAGGTCATTTTACTGATGAGGAAACAGAGGCAAACAGGGTTATGTGACTTGCCCAGAGTCACAGACCTAGTAAGTAAATGGCCACTGCTTGAACTGAACTTACTAAGATAGAGTAAGATCACTTACAGTTACTTACATTTTTAAGTAGGGATATTTCCATGGCTGTTCAAGGAATAGACAACAGAGATAATCCTGAAGCAGTAATAATGTATGTAATTAGGAGTGATTTTCTCTACCTGGTTAACAGTGTTGCTCAAGTTCAAAATCTAGTTGGTTAGATACTCATATCTAAATCCTCTCACTGTTGCCCCTAGAGTTACAGACTATAAAGTCTATAGAACTATATGCATCGGGGCATTTCCTAAATGTTATTTGGTATTAATTGAGATAGTAATGATGATAGGATGGTATGAGGGTGATAAGAATCAATTAGATTTTTTCTGTCTTGCATAAATTATATAATTTTAGTTTCAACTGAAAAAACTGCCTTTGTAGATAGGAGGCTCCTCCTCAGAAAGACTTGAATTTAAATCTTAGCTTAAATAATGAATAATTCTGTAATAATAGATAAGCCATTCAACCTCTTAGCCTCATTTTTCTCTGAAAAATGGAGATGATAATAATAGCACTTACCTTGCAGAACTTTGCAGACCAAAGATAATCTATTTAGAGTGCTACATAAAATTTGAACTGTACAAATGCTAGTTATTATTTTTACTAAATTAAAAGCTTTTCCTAGAGTATGCTTGAAGTTTATAATTTATGATTTATATGGAGTGTAGCTGGAGCTAGAAAAACCATAGCTCATAAAGTTTTATGCTTTACTCTTTATCATTCAAAAAGACAGACTAACCTTCTCTAATAACTTTTCTTCTTTGTTGTCATGTCATTAGTCAATATACTTTAGAAGATGATGAAATATGTGACAGATTTCAGTCATACCACAATCCTACTACCAGTACTACCACTTCTGCTGCTGCTGTTGCTATTACTAATACTATTACTATCTTCAT
Source organism: Sminthopsis crassicaudata (assembly GCF_048593235.1). Classification (NCBI taxonomy): domain Eukaryota; kingdom Metazoa; phylum Chordata; class Mammalia; order Dasyuromorphia; family Dasyuridae; genus Sminthopsis; species Sminthopsis crassicaudata. Next base: position 421,289,527 of record NC_133619.1, read on the forward strand.
TACTGTCACCATCACCACCACCATCACCACCACAACCATTGCTGCTACTACTACTCCTGCTGCTGCTACTACTACTAATAATAATAATAATAACTTGCATTTTATAGTACTTGAAGCCCTATCTTCCCAAGAAGCATAGAAGTAGGAAATATGTGTTATCATCTCCTTCTAACTGATGAAAAAAAACTGAAGATTGACTAGCTCAAATGACAACTAATTTAAAGGGGCAAGATGAATGACATAGTGGTGGAAATTGCATTAGTTCTGCAAAGTTACCTGTACTGTTTATGGATATTAGTTCCACAAATTATCCAAAGTACAATCATTAACATCTAGACCTTCCTAGCAAAACTGGTAAACAGTTGCTTGGGAAAAATCCCATCAAATTTATACTTAGTATTTTTACAGTGTTCAGTTCTCATATTCATTACTTCTTTTCATCTCATATCTCACATTCATTTTCTCTACTTGCACAGCTGCCATTTTTTACTTCAGGCTCTAATTTCCTTTTGCCTCAACTGTTGAATTAGTCTCCCAGTCGGTCTCCCTGTTTCAAGTCTCTTCCATTTCTGATTCATTCTATACACAGATGCCAAAGTGAGATTTTTAAAGAACAAGTATAACCTGGCACTCTGCTTGATAGAAACAAACTCCAGTAGCATTTCAAGTGCTTAGAATTTAGCTATAATCTACCTTTCCACCTTCATAATATATTAATTACTCCTCATCATGTATTCCATATCCTGTGTAATGCAGCCTAGTCCAAACTGACTTGTTTGCTCCTTAAATACAACAGTCTCTAGTTTCCCTTAAAGCTTACATCAAATGCCAACTTTTGTGCTAACCCTTTTCTGAAATCTTTAGCTTCTGATATTGTTCGCATCTAGTACCTGCCTTACCCTAACATAAAAAGTTTAGTAATTTTATACATTACTTTTATGTATTGCTGCATAGTTATGTATATCATATATAAAATATTCTTATATGTGTAATATGTTTCCTTCAATGGAATCTGTATTATATAATATTCATAGTAATGCATACTATACACATAACATGTTGTCTCCAATAGAAGATAAGTTCCTTGAAGATAAAAACAATTTTTGCCTTTGTTATCTCCAGAACTAAGTACAATATCTGGCACATTGGCAATCTTGAATAAAGATATGTTGATTAATTTACCCTCAAAATAATCTTGTGAGGTAGTCAGGGAGAGTATTATTATTCTTCTTTTAAGGATAAGAAAACTAAGTCTCAGAGGACTTTAACTTGTTCAAGTCCACATCGCTAAGAAATAGCAGAGCTTAAATCACAACTCATTTCACCTGAATCCAAGTTTTTTTTTATTCTTTCCACTGCATCATCTTGTCCTGGAAAAACGATTTAATGTACTCTTGCAATAAAAGGAAGAAATCAGTCTTTGCAAAATCAGGGTTTAAAGAAACCACTTTGCTATTCTCCTCCTCTCCAATTCCATTTCCCCCTTCTAGTCATCATTCAATTCTCATTTAGGTCAAGTTCCTTCTATTCCATGAAGCATTCTCAAATTTCTCACACCTTTCCCCTCCTTTCTCTTTGCAATTACTATTCTCCTCCCATAGTGACCTATGAAAGCCATCCTACCCACTCTGGCATCAAAATAGATTAGAAATTCTTTGAGAACACAGTATGTATAGAATTAATATTTATTTTCCCAGGTATTAGAGTATATGATTAATAAATGGCTCAAACCAAAATAAATCTAAAACAGGGGAGTTTTAATCCAGGAATATTTTTAAAATATTTTGATAACAGCATTTCAATGTAACTGATTACTTTTGTAATCTTACAACTACTTACAAAAGTAACAATAATTATTATTACTTCCTCATGTATTTAAATTATAGTTCTTAATGTATTAAGACACTTTTGGTTAGGGCACAAATTTGATCCTGCTGCCAAGAAACTAGTTGTGGGTGAGCATTCCATTCCCAGGCCATTTTCTGAGAATTTATTGAGCCTGGATTAACTAGGATTAAGTCTTCTGGGGCACTCAGCAGTGGCAAATAAAGCATACTGAGAAGGCATCTCAGTCACCAACTACTAGAGTTGTCTTTGCAGACAAATACCATATCTCTTTTTAATTTTTTTTATTAAAGCTTTTTATTTACAAAACAGATACATGGGTAACGTTTTTTCAACATTGACCCTTGCAAAACCTTTTGTTCCAGATTTTCTCCTCCTTTCCCCCACTCCCTCTCCTAGCTGGCAGGCAGTCTAATACATATTAATTATGTTAAAATACAAGTTAAATTCAATATGTGTGTATATATATATATACATATATATATATATACAATTATCTTGCTGCACAAGAAAAATCAGATCAAGAAGGAAGAAAAAGAAAAAATGAGAAAGAAAACAAATTGCAAGCAAATAACAACAGAGAGAGAATGCTATGTTATGTTCCACATTCTGTTCCCACATTCTCTCTCTGGATGTAGATGACTTTCTTTATCACTGAATAAATGGAACTGGTTTGAATCATCTCATTGTTGAAGAAAGTCACGTCCATCAGAATTGATCTCCTGTAATCTTGTCATTGCTGTGCATAATGATCTCCTGGTTCTGCTCATTTCATTTAGCATCAGTTAATGTAGTTCTCTCCAAGCCTCTCTGAAATCATCCTACTGGTCATTTCTTACAGAACAATAGTGTTCCAACATTCATATACCATAATTTATTCAACCATTTTTCCAATTGATGGCATCCACTCAGTTTCCAGTTTCTTGTCACTACAAAGAGGACTGCCACAAATATTTTTGCACCTGTGGGCCACTTTCATTCCTTTAGGATCTCTTTGGGATATAATGCCAATAGGAACACGATTGGATCAAAGGGGATGCACAGTTTGATAATTTTTTTGAGAATAGTTCCAAATTGCTCTCCAGAATGGTTGGATCCGTGTATAGTTCCACAACAATGTATCAGTGTCACAGTTTTCCCACATCCCCTCCAACATTGGTCATTATCATTTCCTATCATTTTAACCAATCTGACAGGTGTATGTTATCTCAGAGTTCTCTTAATTTGCATTTCTTTGATCAATAGTGATTTGGAGCAGCTTTTCATGTGACTACAAATAGTTTCAATTTTTTCATCTGAAAATTGTCTGTTCATATCCTTTAAACATCAATATTTATTAATAGGAGTATAGTTGAACTATTATAAATTTTAGTCAATTCTCTATATATTTTAGAAATGAGGCCTTTATCAGAACCTTTGAATGGAAAAAGGTTTTCCTAGTTTATTACTTCCCTTCTAATTTTCTCTGCATTAGTTTTATTTGTACAAAAACTTTTTAACTTAAAATAATCGAAATTATCTATTTTGTGATCAATAATGATCTCTAGTTCTTTGGTCACAAATTTCTTCCTCCCCCACAGATCTGAGAAATAAACTATCCTATGTTCTTCTAATTTGTTTATAATATCATGCTTTATGTCTAGATCATGAACCCATTTCAACCTTATCTTAGTATACCAACCTTATACTTGGTATACCTAGCTTCTGTCATATTGGTTTCTAATTTTCCCAACAGCTTTTGTCAAATAGTGAATTCTTATCCCAAAAGGTAGGGCACTTGGGTTTGTCAAATATTAGATTGCTATAGTCATTGACTATTTTGTTCTGCAAACCTAACCTATTTCACTGATCAACTTCTCTATTTCTTAGCCAATACCAAATGGTTTTGATGACCATTGCTTTATAAGATAGTTTTAGATATGGAAGAGCTAAGCCACCTTCATTTGCTTTTCTCTTCATTAATTACTTTGAAATTCTTAACGTTTTGTTCTTCCAGATGAGTTTTCTTGTTATTTTTTCTAGGTCAGTAAAATAGTTTCTTGGGAGTTTGATTGGTATAGCACTAAATAAATAGATTAGTTTAGGTAGTATTATCATCTTTATTATATTCACTTGACTATGCAAGAGCATTTTATATTTTTCCAGTTGTTTAGATCTGATTTTATTTGTGTGGAAAGTGTCTTGTAGTTTTGCTTATGTAGTTTCAGACTTTCCCTCGGCATATAGATTCTCAAATTTTTTACACTATCAACAGTTATTTTAAATGGAGTTTCTGTTTGTATCTCTTGCTGTTGGGTTTTGTTAGTGGTGTCTAAGAATGCTATGCTGATGATTTATGTGAATTTATTTTGTATCCTGCAAATTTACTAAAGTTGTGGATTATTTCTAATTGTTTTTAGTTGATTTTCTAAGGTTCTCTAAGTATACCATCATATCATCTGGAAAGATAATTTGGTTACCTCATTACTTATTCTAATTATTTAATCTCCTTTTCTTCTCTTATTGCCAAAGCTAGCATTTCTAATACAATACTATAAGGTAATGGTAATAGTGGGCAACCTTGTTTCACCCCTGATCTTATTGGGAATGGCTCCAGTTTATCCCCATTACATATGGTGTTTGCTGATAATTTTAAATAGATGCTACTATTTTAAAGGAAAGTCCATTTATTCTTATGCTCTCTAGTTTGTTTTTTTTTTAACAGAAATGGGTTTTATCAAATGCTTTTTCTGCATCTATTGAGATAATTATATGTTTTTTGTTAATTTGGTTATTGATATAGTAAATTATGCTAATCATTTTCCTAATATTGAACCATCCCTGCATTCCTGGTATAAAATCCTACTTGGTAATGGTGTATTATCCTGGGGGTGATTTTCTGTAATCTTTTTGCTAATATTTTATTTAAGATTTCTGCATCAATATTCATTAGAGAGATTGGCCTATAATTTCCTTTCTCTGTTTTGATCCTATCTGGTTTAGATATCAGTATCATGTCTGTGTCATAAAAGGAATTTGGTAGGAATCCTTCATTCTCTATTTTTTCAAATACTATGTATATAGTATTGAAGTTTTGGAGTTAATTGTTCTTTAAATGTTTGGTAGAATTCACATGTAAATCCATCTGGTCCTGAGGATTTTTTTCTTAGAGAGTTGATTAATAGCTTGTTATTTTTTTTTTTTGAAATAAGACTATTTAAGTAATTTATTTCCTCTTCTGTTAATCTGGGCAATCTATATTGTATAGGTATTCCTCTATTAGGTATTGGTATATTGTTGTAGGTATTATTCCTAGGTATGTGGGTATGTAGGCATATTCCTCCATGTATAGATATATTGTTGTAGGTATTCCTCCATTTAACTTAGCTTAACAAATTTATTGGCATAAAGTCGAACAAAGTAATTCCTAATCATTGCTCTAATTTCCTATATATTGGTGGAAAGTTTTTGAGACTAATAATTTTATTTTCCATTTTCCTTTTTCTAATCAAATTAACTTAAAGGTTTATCTATTTTATTGGTTTTTTTCATAAAACCAACTCTAAGTTTTATTAATTTGATAGTCTTTTTAGTTTCAATTTTATTGATCTCCCCTTTTATTTTTTGAATTTCAAGTTTAGTATTTGATTGGGGTTTTTTAATTTGTTCTTTTTCTAGCTTTTTTAGTTGCAAGCCCAATTCATTGATCTTCTCTTTCTCTATTTTATGCAAGTAAACATCTAGAGATATAAAATTTTCCCTTATTACTGCTTTGGCTGCATCCCACAAAGTTTGGTGTGTTGTCTCATTATTGTCATTGTCTTGGATGAAATTATTGATTGCGAAGGTCTGGTCTAGCTCCTCTTGTCAGGATAAGCAAAAGTCCTTGCCCCACGTGTGGACGCCAATTGTAACGAGCTGTCGTCTCCAGAAGCTGCTGGATCGCTCTCTGGGAAGAGATCTGCTGTGTCTACTCAAATCTCTCAGACAGATTCTTCTTCCTGTAACGAACCGTTGTCTCCAGGCAGTTGCTGTTAACTCTTGTCCAAAGAAGTGACTTCCCTTCCTGCAGAGAGCCCCGTCAAGCCTGATGCAATTCAGAGTCTTCCTTCTTGAATCCTGGCTCTGAATCTCCTCCAGCTCTTATCCTTCTCCAGGCCGATCTGCCCTCTGCGCCCAGTGCTGTCTCTTTTTATCCTCCCAGAGAATGGGCGTGGGATAATGCAAGGGCTTCTGGGAAGAACCACCCCAGCCAATGAGCTTGCCCCCTCTATCAAGTCAACCTGAGTTCTCACCTTGTAATTGTCCAGAAAACCTGAATTCTCACCTTGTCACCATCCAGACAACCTGAGTTCTCACTTAGTAATCCTAACATCTCCCCCTTTCTTTTGATTTAGAACATAGGACAGTCATGACCTTGAAACATAAATCCATCAATATGGGAAGTATTACAGATAATTACATAAATAACCTTGAAACATAAATCCATCAATATGGGAAGTATTACAGATAATTACATAAATTACATAAGCATATAGTAACATAACGCATGCTAGAAGTATATAACATAATCAAATAATCATAAATTGAAAATTTATAAATGTCCATAAGTCCATTGTCCATTATTCTCATCTTGTGTGAGGAAGTCCAATGATTCCTGCTGGTTTTTAAAGTTCTTTAACAGTCTTCTTATTATCCATGCTCTTTCAGTGTCAGATGTTTCTTAGATCTTCTCCTTTATTTTGAGGTCTTTCTCTTTTTCTGTCTCTCTCTGGTCGACAAGGCGAATATGACTCGTTGGCACCCATCTGATTCCTTCTCCTGCTGAAGAAATACAAGCAAACCCTCTCCCCCAGGCAGTTAACCTATCTGGTTACATTCTATTTACCACTTTCTAAATCTCTTCTCATCATCTGGCAATTACATTGGAGTTGTTTGCACTGGGCACAGCCCTGTTGGTTTAAAAGGCCTGTATTCTCCCCAAGTGTAATCCATTTTTGCAATCTGATTGCCTTTTGACTCACTTATCAGGTAATCCCTTTCTGCCATGTGATTGCTTCTCTGCTGATTGATTAAATCAGAGTCCTGGCCTTCTAAAGGTTCTTTGGGTGTAACATCAGCTGCCATCATGCCCCAAGTCTTTTTTGCCTGGGGCCCTGGACCTGGGCCCCTCATCCCATTTCCCTGAATTATTCTACATTCTGATGCCCAATGGAGTCCTCTGTTGCACTTTGGACATGGGGTTTTAGGTCTTCTTTCACCCTGTCTTCTCACTGTATCTCCATACCTACACTGAGCTCTTAGATGCCCAATTTTTCCACATTGAAAACATCGCCGAGTTTCTCTAGAAGTCCCTTGCCAGGAGGGACCCTGCCTTTCCACATTCATCATTGTCCGGGTGTAAAAAGCATTTGTTCCCACTGTAGCACAGCGTCTTATGATCTCCTCTAAAGGAGCATCTTTGTCTAATCCCCATATAATTCTTTTGCAAATCTCATTGGCATTTTCCTTAGCCAGATGTCTGGTCATTATTTCTGTAGCTGAATTTTCTCCAATAGTTCTTTTGACAGCAGTTTGCAAACGTCCCACAAAATCTGCAAAAGGTTCATTGGGACCTTGCTGTATTTTAGTGAAAGCCTCTCCACGATCTTTCTGTCCAGGAAGGACACCCCAAGCTTTTATTGCAGCCTTAGCAATTTGCTCATATATTGTCATGGTATAATTAATCTGTTCCGAATTCTCTCCATACTGACCTTCACCAGCTAAGTGCTCAAAAGTGAATTGTGTGTTAACTCCTATTTCCAAATTGCATCTGACTTGAATTTTACATAATTCATGAAATTCCGCAAGCCATAATAAATTTTCTCCAGGTTCCAGACATGTCCTTGCTATGGATTTCCAATCATTCGGGGTTAGGACTTCATAAGACAAACCATCTAGTAACATTTTGACATAAGCTGATGTAGCCCCATAAAGGGTACAACCTTTTTTCAAATCCTTAATTGTATTCAAATCTAAAGGTGCATATCTTCTCCTTTTTTTACCTACAGAGTCAGTATTTTCAATCACAGGATATGCATGTATAAAATCACTTATATCCTGTCCTTCTCTCTTAGCTTTAACCAATGCTTTTTCTAATCTTGTCATAGGCTTAGGCTTCTTCACAGGCAATTCTGTTTGTGTTTCTGCCTCTTCCCCTCTTTCTTCCTCCATCTCTGAAGGTGGGGTTGATGTGGGCCTGTCAATAATCTGTTCTCTAGGCAGGGTTGAAGCTTCTTCAAGAGAATCATACCATAATTCCTCATTTAAATCCTCTTGCTCTAGGGAAAGATCTTGATCTTTCCTTTTTTCCTCACACTTCCTCCTCTGTTCATTTTTAAAACTTTTCCTTCTCCTACAACTTGCTTGATAGTTTAAGGCTAATTGAACTATGTTGTAGATATAAAATACTTCTGCAGAAATTGAACGAGGCCCATTTTTTGCTTGAAATTCTTTCATTTCATATCCCACTAGCTTCCATTTATCTACATCTATCTTTTCTTCCTCTAAGAACCAAGGGGATGTGCGTCTTAATGCAGCCAAGAGTTTAGCAATCTGTACCCAGGTTACAAGTAAACTCTGCTCCTCAATTATGTTGATTATACTCTCTATAGTACCACTCCTGAATGGAGCTGAGGTTGCGTCTGGGGCTGAGGTTGAGTCGGCTGAGGTCCAGGGATTGAATATAGCTAACATCTGCCCCATTTCAGCTATAAGAGATTCCTGGTTTAGCCCTTAACAAGTTAAGTTCCTTATTTATCTATTAGCACGCTCACTTAATCTTTAACAAAGTTTCCTTGTTACTCACGGTTCTGGGTCAGAGAGACTGAGATCTAGATTGGAAGCTTTTCCACTGGAATCAGGACTGTGTCTGTCCCTGTTCAGGCGCCAAATTGCGAAGGTCTGGTCTAGCTCCTCTTGTCAGGATAAGCAAAAGTCCTTGCCCCACGTGTGGACGCCAATTGTAACGAGCTGTCGTCTCCAGAAGCTGCTGGATCGCTCTCTGGGAAGAGATCTGCTGTGTCTACTCAAATCTCTCAGACAGATTCTTCTTCCTGTAACGAACCGTTGTCTCCAGGCAGTTGCTGTTAACTCTTGTCCAAAGAAGTGACTTCCCTTCCTGCAGAGAGCCCCGTCAAGCCTGATGCAATTCAGAGTCTTCCTTCTTGAATCCTGGCTCTGAATCTCCTCCAGCTCTTATCCTTCTCCAGGCCGATCTGCCCTCTGCGCCCAGTGCTGTCTCTTTTTATCCTCCCAGAGAATGGGCGTGGGATAATGCAAGGGCTTCTGGGAAGAACCACCCCAGCCAATGAGCTTGCCCCCTCTATCAAGTCAACCTGAGTTCTCACCTTGTAATTGTCCAGAAAACCTGAATTCTCACCTTGTCACCATCCAGACAACCTGAGTTCTCACTTAGTAATCCTAACAATTGATCATGTCTGTGATTTGCTATTTCACCCATTATCCTAAAGAAGATAAGATTATTTAGTTTCCAATTACTGTTTGGTCTATTTTCCCCTGGCCTTTTATTGAATGTAATTTTTATTTCATTGTGATCTGAAAAAAAAATACATTTACTATTTCTGCCTTTCTGCATTTGATTTTGAGGTCTTTATGTCCTAATATATGGTCAATTTTTGCATAGATTCCATGAATTGCTGAGAAGAAAGTGTACTCTTTTTGTCTCTATTCAATTTTCTCCAAAGATTTATCATATCTAGCTTTTCTAGTATCCTGTTTAGCTCTTTAATTTCTTTCTTATTTATTTTGTGGTTTGATTTATCTAGTTTTAAGAGAGCAAGGTTGATATCTCCCTAGTCTTGCTGCCCATTCTTCTTGCTACTCTCTTAACTTCTCCTTTAGGAATTTAGATGCTATGCCACTTGGTGCATATATGTTTAATATTGATATTGCTTCATTATGTATGGTATAGATAATATACCATAATATAAGATAAGTTTAAGATATAGTTTCCTCCCTTATCTCTTTCAATTACATCAATTGCTTTTGCTTGATCTGAGATCAGGATAGCTACCCCTACTTATTTTTACTTCACTGAAGCATAATAGATTCTGCTCTAGTCTTTTACCTTTACTCTGTATGCATTGCCCTGCTTTAAATGTGTTTCTTGTAAACAATATATTGTAGGATTCTGGCATTTAATTCAGTCTGCTATCCATTTACACTTTATGGGAGAGTTTACCTCATACACATTTATAGTTAAAACTACTAATTCTGTATTTCCTACCATCTTATTAACCCAAATTAATCTTTTTTCTTTCCTTTTCCCCTTTCCCTTCTCCTTAGTATTTTACTTATAAGCACTCCTTGCCTCAAGCACTCCTCTCACTTTAGAGACTCTCCTCCTTTCTTATACCTTTCTCCTACTATTTCTGTTTTCCATTCTATTTACCCCATCCCTTTTCTTTTCCCCTTTCTCCTCCCACTTTTCTACAAGTGTGAAAAGTTCCTTGATGAAACCAAATATATTTAATATTATTTCTTTGAGCCAAATCTGATGAGAGTAAGATTCACACAATATTTATCACCCTCCCTTCTTTGCTTTAATTATAATAGGTTTTCTTTGCCTCTTCCTGAGATGTAATTTCCCTCATTTTACCTCTACTTTCTCCTTTTTTTCTGGTACAATCCCCTTTCCACCTCTAGTTTATTTTTTTTATATTATAACAGTAAAATCAGATTATACATATACTCTCTATGTATACCCATAAGAGAAATACAATTCTCAAGAGTTTTTTTTTTTCTTTTTACCTTTTTATGCTTCTCTTGAGTTCTATATTTGAAGGTCAAATTTTTGTTTAGCTCTGGTCTTTTCATCAAAAATAAATGCAACCCACCAGTTTCATTGAATTTCCATCTTCTTATTTGAAAGAAAATGTTCAGTTTAGCAGGGTAATATATTCTTGGCTGCATTCCAAGTTCCTTCGCCTTTCAGAATATTAGAACCCAGGGCCATAGATCCTTCAAAGTAGGAGCTCTGCTTGGTCTTTGAGTAATCCTTATTGTCGTATTTGAATTGTTTCTTTCTGGCTGCTTGTAATATTTTTTTCCTTGGTCTGAAAGTTTGGAAATTTAGCCATGATATTCCTTGGGGTTTTAATTTTGGGGTCCCTTTCAGGAGATGTTCAGTGAATTCTTTCAATGTTTATTTTACCTTCTGATTTTATGACATCCAGGTAGTTTTCTTAGATGATTTCCTGAAAAATAGTGTCTAGACTCTTTTTTCCATCATGGTTTTCAGGGAGTTAAATAATCCTTAGATTGGCTCTCCTAGATCTATTTTTCAGGTCAGTTTTTTCCCCAAATAGGTATTTTACATTTTTTCCCATTTTTTTTTTCATTTTTTTCATTTTTTTGGTTTTTTTTAACTGATTCTTGTTTTCTCATCGAGTCATTTATTTCCATTTGTTCAATTCTGAATTTTAGTGAATTATTTTCTTCATTAATTTTTTTTGTTACTTTTTGTATTTGTTCAATTGAATTTTTAATTGAGTTGTTTTGTTCTATGGAATTTTTTTTCATTTTACAAATTCTGTTTTTTGAGGATTTATTTTCTTTTTCCATTTCACAAATTCTGTTTTTGAAGGAGTCATTTTCTTTTTCTGTTTCACAAATTCTTTTTTTCTGGGAGTTGTTTTTCTTTTTCTGTTTTATCAAATCTATCTTTTAATGAGTTATATACCTTTTCCAAACCCTCTTGCAAGGTTTTCATTTCCTTTCCCCATTTTTCTTCTAGCTCTCTTTTAAGATCCTTTTTAATTTCTTCTAGGAGAGCCTTGTGTGGGGACCAATTTATATAACACTTTGGGGTTTCATCTAGAGACAATCTGCTTTTAGTCTCCTCAGGGTTTGAAATCTGTTCTTCTCCTTTACCATAAAAGCTATCTATGGTCAGAGTTCTCTTTACTTTTTATTCATTTAAAAGAAAAAAAGTTAAGGTTTGCTTTTAGGGCAGGGAGGTTTTCCAAGCTTCCTCTAGAAGCAGTGACTATAAGCCCCTGTAGCTGCACTGAGTCAGTGCTGATTCACTCCCAGTGCTGGGTGGGTATGGCCAGGTTCCATGAGACTCTGGCGTTTTGGGGTTCACTTTTTACCTTTTGTATTTGTGTTGGATGTTGTATAACTTCTCTACTGAACTACTGGCTTGCAAACAGGGCAGAGTAGACAACACTGCTCTTGACTCCTTCCCATAGATTCTCCATCCTGTGGAGTTCACCCTGCCCCAGGACTATGTGCTGTCTGTGCTGGCATCTGTTCTGAGCATCAAAAGAGACCTTTTCTGGTGATCCTCGAAATTATATTCTGCTCATAATTTGTTATACTCCCAATATTTGTGGATTCTGATGGTCCAGAACCAATTTAGAGATTGGATTTGCTAATTAGTCTGAGGGTTGTAGGAGGTCAGAAAGAAAAGTCTCTCCTCTCTGACATCTTGGCTCTGCCCCTGTAAATCAAGCCAAATACCAAATTTCAATAGCCTACAATAGTTGCAGAATTATTAAACACTATATTCAAGATTCCTAGGAATAGCTAGGTGGCTCAGTGGATAGAACACCAGCTCTGAAGTCAAGAGGACCTGAGTTCAAATCTGGTCTCAGACACTTAACACTTCCTAACTGTGTGACCCTGGACAAGTCACTTAACCCAATTGACTCAGGAAAAAAACCCCACCACTTTCAAAATTCCTTTTACTTTATGAAGGTGTCAATGTCTTTCAGACTCACACTTATACTGCAATTTGGGTTTGGAAAAGGAAGAAAAACCAAAGATGCGAAACTATCTATTATTTGGTTTTTGTTGCTTCTTCTTCTTAGAAATTATTTAACTTCAAACCCCAAGCAGCAAACCCCATTCTTCTAGATCTATTCAGAGTATAAAGGCAAATGGAATATATATGTTAGTGTTGATGAAATTGAAAAGGCAAGACTGATGAAGTGAGAAAAGACACAAAATTGCCTCTATTTTTCAAATGAGTATATTTACAATACTCATTTGCTGTTATTATTTGAATGAGAAATTTGGAACCATTCTTGAATAAAGAGGGTATATGAATAGCCTGGCAACATTACAATACATTTAAAGTAGTTACAAAGTCCAAGTTTATGATTTTTTATTAGATATTGTTAAAAATTTTAATTTGCCATCTATTTTTATTCAATTTCCTAATTACTTTTAAAATATCTTAAATTTATTGGGGTTCAGAATAGATTATGTATCAAGTCCTTTTTATACTTATTTAATATTTTATATAGTATTTTATTCACACACAAAAAAAAGATGTCTATGTTTCCTGTAGTTTTTAAGCCAAGCATACAGTTCAAAATCTTATTTTCACTACTGATGAGTTCTGTGTTCAATAAACACTCTCCTTTTCAGGAATTCAATTTTTTTTTTAGATTATGGGAAAAAGTTGGATTCCCTATCTATGAAACTATTTTCAATTATTTTCTGTACCAAATTTCTTTCACTCTTCACTTCTTATTGAGAGTAGAAAAAACAGCAGAGCACCTTTCCAAACAACCTGTGTAAAAGACTTAAAGCTACTGATGATTTACCTTCCAAACTCATTTTAATCTATTAATACATAATCTATTTAGCATTCTTCATCTTTACAGCTAATTTTAGGATTCAGAAGAGAATATAATACAATGTGGAGAATGAACAATTCCTCAGTTAATTGTAAGGTTTCTCAGAATGCCTTACATATAGTAAGTATTTAACAAATGTTTGCCAAATGGAATAGAATTGGTTAATATCAAGAGCCAAACTGGAAAATCCATATAGCAGAGTTGTTTGTGGATTTGACTATCAACTAGGTTAAAGTTATTAATTACCAGATTTCTTCTTCAGTGTATGATAAGAAAGCAGTACAAAATATTATATTTTTCCTGATTATTTCACAGTGAGACTTTGCTGATATTGGTTTTTTGGTCACATAAAACAAAGCACAAAATTTGAATTCCTTTTCTAAAGCTTTACATTAATCCAATTTTTCTCTAGCAACTTTAATTCAATTGAATTAAACAAGCATTTATTATATGCCAGACAACATACTAAGCATCACAATATAACATTATAGTTCCTACCCTTAAGAATTTTATATTTTATGTGAGAGAGAAAGTCATTATAGCACATATGCAATTAAATACACAGCATTATGACAAAGTAATTGAAAGAGGAAACAGTTTCAAATGGATATAATTAGAAAAGGCCTCTAAATTCTGCAAGAAGTTAGGGAATATAACAGGAAGGGATAGGCAAGGAGAGTATTTCAGCCATGAAGAATAGTCGGTACAAAAGTGATGGAAAATTCATGAAGCCATATTGCCAACCTAAGGGGGGAAAAAATAAATAAATAAATATATATATATATATCCCCCGAGGTTGGAGTTAAGTGACTTGCCCAGGGTCACACAGCTAGGATGTGTTAAGTGTCTGAGATCACATTTGAACTCGGGTCCTCTTGAATTCAGGGCTGGTGCTCTATCCACTGCGCCACCTAGCTACCCCCATAAGGGGGAAAAATATTAAAAAGAAAGAATTTAAATAAAATGGTTGTTTCTAAGTAATTGTAAAATATATTAATGCTTTAAATTTGTTAAATACCCACATAAAGCTACTTAGTATATCTTTGCTGATGACACTATATGTCATCCTTTCTTTTCAGAAATAGAAGTGGAAAAAACCTAATATTTGCTTAAGTTTTTCAGTGGCAATAACATTGTGTCTGTTTTGTTCTTGCAAAAATGTCATATGAAAATGAAATTAATAGATTTTTTCACAAATAGAAAAAGGTTGATTTTGAAATTGTGCCAGAAGTCCAGCACTAACATGAAAGCAAATGGACTATGTAGTCTCTTCAAATGTACTGAATTTAAAACAATTAGTTTTAGGCATACTACAATCACTATGAAACTGGAGCACATAGAAAAAAATTGGCACAAAGTATATAGTAGGAAACCAAAAATAGTTTTTTTTTAATACTTAAGAGAACTTGGGGAAAAAAACTCTACTAAACAGAATTTTTTTTAACCATATGTCCTTGAGAGCTTTCTTTGGTAATTCTATTCAAACAAAAAAAGATAAGATTATAGAATATCAAATATAGAGTTGTTTCAAAATAAAGTGTTTTAATCCGATATCCTACTGAGAAAAAGTAGTCATGAGATATCAGACTATTAACATGAAAAGTTACCAGGGAAAATGCAGTGATGGCCAGTGCAGTGAGTAGTGACTCTAAGGCAAATTGGCTGGGATCTCAGAGAGTTCTATAAGGTCTGAGGCAAGAATTGTCATTCGTAGCTAGCATATCAGAGAAGGCTTTCTAAAGCAAGTTACATCTGATCTGGGCTTTAAAATATGGGTAGGAATTCAACAGGTGTTGGGAAAAACAAGAGAGCATTCCAGGCATAGGGAACACTGTGATCACAGACATACTCAGAAAAATGGTAGGAGTATATGAGGCAGACAGTGACAAATGCTGACACTAGAAACACAAGTAGGGAAGGGACAGGAAAATGTACTTCAAATAACATATTGTAAAAGGAAAAAAATAAAGCTGATTGTTAATAAAGTGTGCTATTTTATTTAATAGCTACTTATTATATAATGATAAGAATTTTAGAAATCACAAGGGAGGTATGTGAAAACTTCATGTCTTTAGTAGAACTGTGCCTTTATGGTTCTTATTGTCAGATGATTCTCACAGAATTCTCACAGACCATTTATATCCTAAAATTCCAAAATGAGTAATGCTTCATCAAATAGGAATGCCATACTAATGAAACATTTTAAATAACAACCACTTTGGTAAGGAAAGAGAAAGAAAAATGAATACGCTGTATTCCTAAGGAAGAAGAACTTAGGGGGATCCAAAGAGGAAAACTGGGGTATGGAAAGCAAAACTTTCTCACATTACAATTTTACCTAAAGGAAATGTCCCTCCTCAGAGGTTTATAAAATTGATTGTGAACTTTATAACACATTTTTCTACTTTATAGCTGTATGTATTTTTTCTTTCCCTCCTCTTTTTATTTCAATTTTGTCCCCTTTCCTTATCAATATTTTATTTTGAAGTTATTCACCCTTGCCTCCCCTACTTACTCCATCATCAAAAGTAATATAAAGTGTGAAAATACAAGTCAGTTTATATTTGATACATACTAGGTATTGTGCTAATCAACTGGTATATATAAAGAAGGGAAAATGGCAATCTCTACTGCCATGGAGTTCACAGCCTAATGTGGTAAGACAAAATCCAAATAACCTGTAAAAACAAGCTATATACAGTATAAACTGGAGATAAAAAGTTTCCTGTTGAACATGGAATTTTAGCTGGGTTTTGAAGAAATTCAGAGAAGCCAGGAGATGGATTTGAGGAGGAAGAACATTCCAGGTATAGACAACAACAAAATTGCAAACAACAAAAAGAGTCTGGAAATGGAGTGTCATGTTAGAGGTTTAGGAGGAGTCCAGTGCCATTGGATCACAGAGTACATGGGAGGTTATAAAATATAAGGAAACTGAAAAGGTGGAGGAAGGGCCTGTTAGGAAGAGTTTTGAATGCTAAATTTAAAGAGAGAAGGGTAAAGTTTCTTGTGAAAATCATTAGTAATCTATGTTTTGTTTATCAATGAGGATGTAGAGATAGCCCTGGGTTCTTCTCCAAGGTTGCTCCCACAGAACTTAAGTTTTAATAATTCCTACTAGGATAAAAAAGATTTTAATATGGGCCTAGTTAGTAATGGACTAATATTTAGGCAAAAGCCAAATGAGACTTATTAATGGCTTGGCCAGAGTGTGCTTGATCTTCAAGACGAACTCTAAAATCATCTCCAAATCACAAATAATATTCACAATGACAAAGTTATAGTTCTGTGAAGCAACAAAAAGAATATATGGGGGCAAGTTCCTATATAATTCAAGACATGGTTATTCAAAATAATAATTATGTCCATTTCCCAATTTTAAGGACAAAGAGAAATAAAAGGAATTTGATCTTATCGACATTATTGAGGCAGTTAACAATTATTGAATGTGCATGTGCTTTGTAGAAAATTACAGAGAAAATGGGAAAGATTTCCTGGCCTTAAGGAATTCATTGTTAATAGAGGGAATAGATATGATAGAAAACAAATAGAATAATAGCTCACTTTCTAAAATATGATATCAAAACTGAGGACTTTCCTTATCTCTCTTAAAGATGCTGATTCAAAATTTCTGAGATAAGTTATTGAAAGATTGACAGGGTCTCACAAAAGCCTTGTTTTGAAGACAAAGATTGAATGATAACATTTTTATACTTTTTAGTCCCTTCTAGAAAGATCCCAATTTTGGCAGTTGAAGGCATGGGCTCAAATTTTAATTGAAATCCTAAAGCTGAAAGGGACTTTAGCATTTTCTTTCTGACATCTTCATTTTACAGATGAGGAGACTAAAATCTACCAAGATTAGGTGATTTGCTCAAGATCACATTTCTAGTTATAGCACTAAGATTACTACTCTGGTCTCCGGAGCCCCAAGCCAATAATTTTTTTTTTGTTGTTGTTATATAATAAATACAGATACTATCACCATTGAAAATGGCAATAACCAAATGCAGAAGTAGATAAGCACTAGGGAACTTAAAAGGGAGGCAGGATCAAGAGCTCTTGGTCAGGTGACCAGGAGAAGAAAAGAATACATTTCAGCCAGCTCCTCATTTTCCACAATCAGCAAATATGTGTGTCGCCTTCCTCCCTATGCAACTAACAAAATTCAGTGTGCAAGATGAAAAAGACATAAACAACCTTGGAAACTTCTCTCTGGAGAGATAAGAGTTCATAGAATTTAAAATATGGTCATTTAAACAATAAGCATTTATTAAATACCTGCTATGTGACAAATACTCTGCTAGGTATTAGAGATGCAAATATAAAGAAGGAAATGATCCCTACTTCCAAGAAGTCTAAAGTATGATATAAAGTTTAAAAACTTTTCTTACCTCTTAAAGATGATGATTTAAATTTTCTGAGGAAAGTTAATTGAATATTTGGCAGACTCTCAAAAAAAGGCTTATTTTGAAGTCATGAAAAACTAATAGCCTGAATGATGCAGTTTTTGTATTTTTTAAAGCCTTTTGGAATTTCAGAGCAGCCAGGTCTTGGTTCAGATCTAAGCTACTACTTAATAATGATGACTGACATTTTTAGTGTTTCAAGGTTTATAAAGCATGTTTATGTTATTTCATTTGATCCTCCAAACAACCCTAGAGATTAAATAATACAAATATTATCTCTACTTTACAGGTGAGAAAACTGTCTCAGATCCACCAAAATTTCTTTGAAAACTCTTATCCTCATTATAATAAAAGAAATTCTCTGACTACTGTGAATTAATGGAAGTCCTCTTATTCAACAAATCTCATTTCTGTAAATATCATTCCAAATCAGAAATGGGATTTAGACTTCAGTAAGTGTTGATACTGAATTCAATACTCCTATGGCATTGCAGGTGCTAACCACACTGCCTACTTATTCTGTATGCAATCCAAAACAAGCCTTTTTTCTCAATCTCAGTTTCCTTATCTATAAAAGAAAGAAAAGAGATTACGTTTGAACTCTAAATCATATAAACAATATTTTTATACATAACCCAAGTGATGCAAGATCCTTAACTTTTTTACTCCAAAGCAATTGCAGATTATCTTAATTTCAGATCTCACAATTTAATCTTTTTAATCTCCATAATTAGTTTACAAATGACTATCCTTGGCCTCTTTGCACAGTGCTATAATGAAATAATAATGAAAATAAGGTGATATGGAAAAAAAAAACTATTGTTCTAGAATGTTTTCCTAGAGATTCAGAAGTGTTAATAAATGGGCATTTTATGTTAATTCACAATTTCTCCAATAACGTAAGGTTGAATTATTTATAGGCTAAAATATTTTTTTTAATTACATGGATTTACCATTCATTTCTAGCTCCAAAATTCTATATGTGCAGCAGCTACAAAATCAATGTTGACCAAGAGAAAATATCTATTAGACTTTTTAATATATCAGAGAGTAATTCAGTCCTGGCAAAGTCATAGCTGAATGGCCAAAGAACTCCTATTGGTCACAGTTCCATTAAGTTCTAAATGATTCTGAGGCAATCCCCAACTTCAAGGAACTCTTGGGTCATCCTTAGCCCCAGGGATACTATAGCTAATATGTGCCACTGATTTGGTTTTGCAGGTTCTTCTAAGGTTTCAGTTGCTTAAAGGTATTGGATTCTATTATGGTCAACTACCTTTAGGACTTATTAAAATTATTGCTCAGTTGTTTCAGTCATATTCAACTCTTCATGACCCCATTTTGGGGTTTTCTTTTCAAAGATACGTAAACAGCTTGTCATTTCCTTCTCCAACTTATTTTAAAGGTGAGAAAATTGAGGAAAAGTGTTAAGTGAGTTACCTAGAAAATACACGGATAATAAGTGTCTAAGGCCAGATTTGAACTTGACAAAATGTGTTTTATTGACTCCAGGCCTAGCACTCTAACCTTATTCTTATTGAATAAGAAAGACTGGTTACTCTCTTAGTAAGAAAATAAGAGAATATTCCTATTACTTAATGGGGTCACAGAATGAACTATAAATTCATTTAACTTTAATTCAGTTCTATTGAATGGAAATAAATTTTATATCTACCATTTGCAAACTACCATTTCTATTCTTAAAATGTCTTTTTTTTTTTTAATTCTCTATTATTTTTCCTGAGGCTGGGGTTAAGTGACTTGCCCAGGGTCACACAGCTAGGAAGTGTTAAGTGTCTGAGACCAGATTTGAACTCGGGTCCTCCTGAATTCAAGGTTGGTGCTCTATCCACTGTGCCATCTAGCTGCCCCTCTATTATTTTTCCTAAGCAAAGTCAGAAGTTAGGAGACAGATCTCTGATTTGACCCTTTATGATTACAAAGAACTATGTAAACTACAAGCTATATTTTTAAAAATTCCTATTTTTCCACATACCTAATACCCATATAGGCTGTTCAGCTTATGAGTAAATTCAGCAATATAGTAAAATGTTATTATAAAGTACTTCCCTTTCCCACAATTAAGTTATTGAAAGGCATAGTAAGTGCTCTTCCAGCCTCTTAATATTATCTATGAGATGAAGGAATTCTTTTTGTACTTGACATGACAGATATTTTCTGATTCCTTAATTAAAAATCACACCTACAAAGCACAATGACCTCAAGGTACAATAATAAGGGCATCACAAGTATTTTCCTATCAAGAAAACATCAATAATAAAGTTATCTCAGACTTTTTTAGGCTAATTGTTCTTTGCTTCCATGATAGACAAGTGGGGAAAGGCAGTGAATAAAAATGGTACTTTATGTGCCATGGGTATATTATTGAAGACACCTTCCTGCCTCACAAGTTCATGTTCAGAAGAACATTGCCCTTGACAAGTTTCACCAGTGGGCTCAGCGTTGCTTCAGGAATCAGGAACTGCATAACTATGTATGACTTTGACCAAAAGGATTACATGTGAGGATTTAAGTCTAGGTGACTTCTGAGCAATACCATTTCCCTCACAAATTGCTTTGTTGTGCTAGTTCTGGTTCCAAAGATCAGTTAGTCAAAAAATACTTATCAGGTACCTTGTATTGTGCTAGGTACTGGGTATGCAAAAAAAAAAAAAAAAAAAAAAGCCTTCCTTGAAAATAACTATATAACTATTTGTATGTATGTGTGTGTGTGTGTGTGTGTGTGTGTGTGTGCGGGTATCATAAATAGAAGGTAATTTCAGGAGGGGGAGGGGTGAGTAACACCATTGGGGAATGAATGGGAAAGACTTTATACAGAAGGTGGAATTTGAGCCATATTTTGACAGAAGCCAAAAGGCAGAGAGAAAGAGGGAAAATATTCCAGCTGGAAACAATATCTCTGGTCTATATAATGAGGACAATGCAAATTACATATTTCATGCTGGTCAATCAACTTTGAGAGACATTTTTACATAACAAAAAAAAAAAGATGCTGAAATCATTCTTTTTGTGCCTCAAGAACATCTTTCATAAAAAGGAGCAGAATAGCTAGTCTCATTTAACTATCTTTAAATCTAAATCTATACCTTATTTTCAATATATCCTTTTCCAGTAAACTTTTTCAAATAAAACTGATCAACAGCCATGGTGAATGTCATAATATATGAGCTCTGATTACACATACCAAAACTATCAACAGGAAACAATTCCAATCAGAGTGTTACCAATTAAAACTGAGGACCATCAGCTATTAAATAATAGCCAAGTGCTATATATTGTGAAGGAGTACAGGTGGCTGGTTGATCCTCTGATATCCAGTTCCCATAATATTTAGAATACTAAAAATAAGTTCACAGTCTTAAACAGGATTTTTGCTTAGGATAAAGAACAACAAAGACAATAATGTAGTGAGGCCCTAAAATAAAAATAAAACTCTCATTTGGGAAGCTAAGGTAATAAAAATTAAAGAGGGGAGATTAAAATAATATTATGATAGTTTATTTAGGGTGAGTTCTGGTCAAAATTCTGAAGGATATATTTGAAATAATAACATAGACATTTATAGATAATTTTCAGGTTTGCAAGACATTGTAGTTTATTTCACTTGATCCTTACAAATAACTCAGGGTATCATCCCCATTTTTTCAGATGACCAAATTGTGACTTGCTCAGATCACATAGCTACTGTGTCAGAGGTAATTTTGATCCTAAGTCTCTCCTGAATCTAAATCTAACTCTCTTCCCACTATTACTGCACTACCTTTCTTTTTTATTGCTCTCTCTTATATTGATGTGCTAGCTGATAATAGCTTGTCATAATAATTCTTTTGGAAGGATTTTTATTTTAACATGGAATTCAGCTTAATTGAACTCTAGCATTAATTAAGCCCTCTAGTACAAGGGCACTGTGCTAGGCACTAGAAGATACAAAATCAAAAATGGAAAACGGCTCCTATACTCAGTTGTTTATATTTTATTAGAGGAATTGACATTTATTATAATAATAATAACTAGCATTTGTGTTGTTCTTTTAGGTTTGGAAAGTATTTTACATTATTTCACCATATTCTGATAATATCCCTGTAAAGTAGATGCTATTATCATTCCTATTTTACAGATGAGGAAACTTTAGGGTAAGTAAAATTTAGTGACTTGCACAGAGTCACATAACTTGGAAGTATCAAAGGTAGAATTTAAACTTAACTCTCCCTGATTCTCTCATTCTCTGTCTAAATATTCTATAGCTTTTCCTAAAGATGAAAAATACAAGGAATAAAAATCTCAGGATATTTTAGATATCATAATGGCAATTCAATGGTAGGGGAACTATTATGGCATCACTCTCTCCAAATGAATTATTCTTCTATTTTGAGCAAATTGCACAGAACTGTGATAAATGATGTTTGTGTTAGATAAGAATGGACACATAGGAAATAACCCCTGAAGCTATCTTATCTTAGATTTTTAAAAATCTATAAAAGCCCCAAGAAAGGAATAACATCTTTCCTTCAACTACATTTTCTTAACATGTTATTAAATTAGTCCAAACAAAATCAATCTTTTGGGTTGTAAAATATTTGTTTGGTTAGTTTTTGGTCTCCTATATACTAAATCTTTTCTCATTCAAGTGAAAAATTAATGAGCCTGTTATTTATCACTTTTGGATGAATGGTTCTTAGCATCATTGAACACAGAATAATATGTGGGTGTTTTCTTTTAATGAGTCAAGAAGAGCTGTTTAAAAAATATTGCAAACCTATGGTTTACTCAAACTTCATGGTGCTCTAAGTTTGGAAGCAACTTAGCTTTCCTACAGAATCTAAGCTTAGATTAAAGTTCATTAGTTTATACTTAAAATACAACATCTTACATCTAGGAAAATAGTCTTCTAGATTTTGGAGAAAGTGTCTAAGATTTTTGAACATCAGAATGCCTTTCCAAAACATTATTTTAATTATTTAACTATAAATTCATCTAAAATACAGAGCTTCTAAGCAGCACCTAGATGGCTCAGTGATTAGACTCCTAGAGCCACAGGAGAATCTGAGTTTAAATTCAGCCTCAGATACTTAAGATACACTTACTAGTTGTGTGGGCATGTTACTTAACCTCAATTGCCTTACAAAAAATAACTTAAAGGAAGCAGAAGAAAAATTATTGGAGTTCTTATGAAATATACAATTTAAAACTTAACTGATTACACTGAGATTATCCATAAGCCTTCATTTCTTCCTGCTGTTGAAGATACTCTAATAGTTTGTAAGTTAATAAGAAAGTAACCGGTTCACATAGGACAGGAATCCTGGTACCATAGTTAAAAACACTATATTTGGAGATGGGCCCTGGGTTAGGATTTCAACTCTATTAACATTCTTTGAGGTTGAGATATCTATACTAGATATACTCTAAAGTTATGACTATATGAACTTCTTATTGTCTGCTCTCCATAAGGGAAGTAGACAAGCAAGAAGACAAATGAAATCAAAGTTCTTTCTTGTCCATTCAGTAAAAACCCATTATTCACAATGTGAGTAATTGATCTACTATATCTAAGAACATACTATATGTGCCAAGGATACATAAGAATATATTAAGAAAAAATAATAAATCATGGTTCAAATTCATCTAATCCATTGTCTTTTCCTGAGATTTTCCTACCAGCACTACTTCTACTCCTACCAGAACTTTGAGGTGGAAATGTGCTGAAGCTAACTCAAATTTTCTTTATCAAAATGTTCTTTGAAGGGTAGATTGTTAAGTTTTCAGCATGAGTGTGAGGCTTAATTTATTGTTTTGTTGATTATCTAGATTTAAGAAAGTGATAGATAAAATATTAATAATATATAGATAAAACTTAAAAGTGAGGCAGCTATGTGGTACAGTGAATAGAGTTCCAGGCCTGAATCTTCCTGAGTTCAAATCTAGACTCAGTCACTTATTAACTATGTGACCTGAGTAAATCAACTAACTCTATGGTCCTCATTTCCTCTTCTATAAAATGAGCCAGAGAAAAAATAGCAAACCACTCCAGTATCATTACCAAAAAAACAAAAACACAAAACACAAATGGGATCTCAAAGAGATGGTTATTACTAAAAAAAAAAAAAAAAAAAAAAAAAAAAAAAAAAAAAAAAAAAAGATTAAACAACAAAAACAAACTTGAATTGTACATTTTGGGGAAGAGCCAATTGTTAAACATTTACCACTCCAGCTTTCAGTTTTTTCAACACCTTTTAGCCACTTTAGTCTCCACATTTTACTTTCTGGCCTTAAGTTCTTTTCAATGTTTTTTAGCTACTTTTGTCTCCATTTCCTCTTTTCTTATCTAGTTTAAAGGGGTTTTTCTTGGATAATAATCACTTTCATTTTGTATCCATTCACTTTCAATCACTAAACTCCAAATCAAATTTTTATTGGAATTGTCATGTCATTTTAACTTTTAGAATTTTTTTAATAGAATAAGCTATTCATAATAACATAAAGTTATTTTTTGGCTGAATATAAAGAGGTAGAATCATCCCCATCTCTTTTAGGTTGTATTCTGTCAAGAGCTACAAATGAGCAGGTGCAAGGTAACCTGGCACATGAGGCTAATTACCAATTGGACAATTCTCTATTAACATGTTTGGAGGATGACTCTACTTAACTATTCTGTGCTGGCTCAATCAGTGGGTTAGGACAAAGAAGGGGAAGTGATATCAGTGGGTGAGGTAGGAGGGGGAGGGTCATTCTTTGGTGGTAGAGAGAGAGAGAGAGAGGAAGGAGGTGTGGAAATTCCTATATCTAATCCCCAGAGAGCAACCCCAGAAGAACAAGAATAAAGACTTTTGCTTATCATGACTCCAGCTGATTCTAAGAAATCCAGGGTCTCAGCAGTATTCTAGTATGAACTAGAAGGAAGGGATTGATGAGGTCCTAAGTAACTAAGAGGATTAGTAGAGAAAGACTGAAGTATTGATAAGATTACTCCATTAAGCAAGCAGAGAAGGGCCCTAATGGTCTCCCCCTCTGTTGCTGTTTTAGGTAGCCTCATGTTGTTGTGTCCAGTCAGAAATCCAAGTTATGTCAAACCCTCATGGTTAAATTAAATCTGTCCATGGCTCACCCCATCTTTGCTGAACTTTTGGAGTTTTGGAGAAATTCAATATTCTAATCCTAGTTCAGTTATTACTCCTTGCTAGATCTAAGTTTTTTAAATTATATTACGGGGGAAGGGGGTGACTAAATGGTCACAATGGTTCCTTTCAGCTCTGAAATTCTAGTAATATATTTTTTTAAATGGTTTCTGCAACCACTGCCCTCTAAATTTCTGACATGAAAATCTCTCAAAGGCAAACTTAAAATTTAGTTTAAATATAGTCATCTTTACTCATATTCTGAGGTCAGATCTTTATTATTAAAAACAGAGATCTTTAAATGTAAAGCTATAACCATTATATTTTAGTCCAAAGATCTAGGACAAATCACATAAAGTTTCTTACCTGATATATCCACATGCAAAAAGGATTCAAGTTCTCAGTTTCCATTTGGCTGAGATCTAGCTCTTGTTTATAGCTATTATTTACCAATATTGAGATCAGCATCTATATTACATCTATATTATATCTATAATCAGAGTAGCCAGCAAATTTGAGAGAGCTTTAAGGTTTGTAAAACACTTTATATATGATAATTATCTCATCCTTACAAAAATTCCAGGAGGTAGATACTAATATTATCTTCATTTTTGTAGAAAAAGAAACTGAGGGAGACAGATGTGAAATAAACCCAGCACAGATGGTGTCTGAGGCTAGATATAAACTGACGCCTTCATTACTGTAGATCCAGAATTCTATCATTGTATCACCTAATTGCTCCTTGGATAGCGGTTTTTTTGGTTTAATGTATTAGAACCCGATGTATCTATCTTTCTAACATTCTTCCAGAATGATAAAATGACAAGATTATATGCTACTTATTTCATCTCTGTGAACCTCACTATAAAATGGGACAGGAAGGAGAAATATTGTTTTAGTATTTATTTTACAGAGTTTCTGTGAGACTCAAATGAGGTGATGTATAACTTTTAAATTGCTATATAAATATAAATTGTTATGATAGGATTTAGAACTGAAAAAAATTTAGCTCTTCTAATTTGGCATCCCACCCCTTACAAGTAAATACATTTTACTAATAAGGAATCAGGGGCCATAGAGGTAAAAGGATCTTCTCAAACTTAGATAGGTCATAATTAGGAAAAGAAATTGTGATATTTAATAAATGTTTCATTTAACACTATTTGTCTCAGTTTCCCCATATATAAAATGAGCTGGAGAAGGAAATGATAAACCACTCCCAGTACCTTTGCCCAAGAAAACCAAATGAACAAGTCAAGATATACCTAATTTCTTGGATATATAATTTCTCTTGGATTTAGTTTCTTTATCTGCAAAATGAGAGGATTGGAGAAGAGGATGAACTCAGCAAACTCTAAGGTTGCTTTCAATTCCAAATTTATGAAGCTGTGAAGCATCTTCTAGGCTCAATGTAATACTATATTAGACACCAGAAAAAACAAGTTCAATCAATCAATCAACAAATAATTATGTTTCAGGCATTCTACTAAGCACTAGAGATACAAAGAGAAATATGTAATGGTCTCCTTCCTCAAGATTCTTATTTATAGGTATATAATTAACTATTTCAAGGATCATTTTCTTGATTTTGGTTAGCACTTAAAAATAATTTTTAAAAATAGATTCTACCTATAGTTTTATGGCAAACCATTGAAAATCTAATTGTAAAAACTAGTTGTTGCAATAATACAGAAGATTCACAAAATATTCTTAATTACATTTTAAATATAGAACAGTCCATTTTTAACATTAGAGTAGACTGGGCTGCATCATGTGCTACTCTGTGTATTTCTTTATGAATGTGATCAATGCATTTGCATTGTATGAGATATATCTAGAAAGCGTTTAGTAATAAGTAATTTAATTTTGTCCCTCTGAGGGTTTGTTTATTTCCATTTTTTATCACTTATGATCTATAGTGGAAAAACCACTAAGCTCAGTCAGAAGACCATGTTTTTAAAAACAGTTCTAAATGTGTTAGCATGGGCAACTCCTCTAATCTCTCTGGGTGGCAGTTTCCTAATGTGTGTGTGTGTGTGTGTGTGTGTGTGTGTGTGTGTGTGTGTGTGTGTGTGATGACAAGTCTGCATTAGGCCAGTCATCCAAGGCTTCTACCAGCTACAAAGTTTGATAATTCTATTTGGCACAGTTTGGTTTATTATCTGAGATAATGCTGTATGATTTTTTTAAGTGAGGTTTTTTTTAATAAAGATTCCCATTATTGGTAGTTCATAGTTTATGAATTGACATTCAGCTATACTTGTCTTTATTTAACTTCTCATCCTGTAAATCAGTATCCACCAGAAGCAAGAAATAATTCCATTCATTCTGTCAACTTCAATCTTAGTAACATTTGAGATATGGATTCTCTATTGTTATATTTATCCCTTTTAGAAAATCCAAGCTTCTATAAGTAAACAATAATGCAAAGAAATCATAAAGAGTTTTAGAAGTGATACATAATAGTGTCCAAATCTCCTATCCCAGGACTGAATCTACAACTGATACGAGTATTATAATCAATGGTTAGGAAAAAAATAAAGCATGAGACGCAAAAGTATAATCATTGTACTACTTTTCTCCTAGGCTCGTATAAGCAATATTTTAAGGTGAAATGACTTGAAAAGTAGCAAAAGTCTCCATTTTGCAAAGGTTTAAAATATAACAAAGTAAAGTAAAGAAAAAAATAATGTGGGATCCAACCTTTTTTCAAGGCTTTGTCCATATAATAAATATGAATAGGATAAGTTCTGAACCTGTGATTTTATTGTTATAGGGAATTCCCAGGTTTGGAACCTCCTTATAAAATTAATGAAGGTCAGCACCATCTCTATAACATGTAATTTTAATGAGCTGCCTAGACCAAATGATGCTAAATGACTTACCTAGGGTCACACAATTAGGATATGACAGAGGTGGTGACAGAGGTAGTGTTTGAGTTGAGGTCTTTTTGGCTTCTCATCTCTCTAGTCAGAATGCCTCTCCCATAAAATAAAAATATTACAAAATGTAAATATGAGCTTAAAGATGAATTTCTTTACAATCTTTACAAACTTTACTTATAAAATTAATTTATTTCAGTTAACTTTCATTTGAAGAATTAGAAGATGGGAAAGGACCCAAAGAGGGAGACAGAAAGGAAAGAAATAACTTAAATATAATATTTAAGTATCATAGACATGTGTACTACAATTGATGCAAGTTATAAAGTTTAAATAGTAATAGTCCTTGTCTTCAAGTTGCTTATGTAGGAGAAGAAACAAATACGTATAATTGTATGTCATATGGGCAAAGTAAAGTGGGAAGATACCCCCCAAAAAATTCCTTGTAACTCCCGAGAGTAGAGGTTTTTAATGATATGTGTGTGTGTGTGTGTGTGTGTGTGTGTGTGTGTGTGTGTGATGTGATGTGATGGACTTCTTTGGCAATCTGATAGACACTTTCTCAGAACAATGTTTTTCAATGTATAAAATAAAATATGTATAATTACAAAAGAAAATAGAGATATAATTGTTTCATTCCAAGTTTGTGGCTCCTTTAAATCTAATCAAAGGATTTATATACCTTGCATTAAGAATCCTTACTTTACTGGGAAGATCATTACCACATAGGGTAAATAAGGAGAGCTCTGTGGAGATGACAACAAATTGGACTTTAACAGATGAGTAGAAATCCAACAGGTGAAAATGTAGAGTATTTCAAATATAAAAAGAAGTATATGCTAAGCCATGGAGGCCAGAGACCCTGGGATATGTTTGGGATCTGAAATCATATTTTAGAAAGGAAGTAACTTGAGAAAAAAAAAAAAAAAAAACTGGAAAAGTAGGACACCAACACAATGTAGATAGTCATGATTATCTGATGAAAAAAAAAAAAAAAAGGTCAAACTTTACAGAAAAAACAATAGGGAACTATTGAAGTGTTTTGGTAATTGAATAATATGGACTATTTCCACCCAAAATATTATTCTGGCTGAATATGAAGGAAAGATGAATTAGACTGAGTGGAGCAGAGACTGGAATTGAAAAGGCACATTAGGGGCTTTTCCAATTATTCAGAAAGGTTTTAAGCACAGCCAATATGAGGGTGATGGCCCTAGGAATAGAGAGGAGGGGTGAGATGGGAAAAATATTGTAGAAACGAAATTGACAATGTTCAGCAACTGATGATAGGCTAGGAGATGGAAGGAAATTTAATAATAATTCTAAGGTTTCAAAGAAAAGCAAACCTGTACATGTTAGTGATCTAGATAGAAAGAATGAAATTGGAAGGAGAAATAGGTTTGGGAAAAAATAATAATAAAATAGAATATTTTAGAGGAATTTTAAGTAAGCATGGATTTATACTGTTGAATTTGATAAGACATATCTAGGTGTTTTGTAGATATTGAAAATAAGAAGTAAAATTCAGAAAAATGTCAGAATCAAAGATTTAGAATTAGATGTAGATCATACACATAAAAGTAGTAGATGAAACCTTGATAGCTACTGCTATTTCCAAGGAAGAGATTACATAGAAATAAAAAAAACAAAGAAAAAATAATCATTGGGAAACTCCCATTAAGATGAAGAGACAGAGGAGTCATTGAAAAAGTAGGAGGAAACAGGATAATATGGAATCTCTGTAGATAAGGAAAAAAACTGAATAGTTATTAGTGATCAATCAGATCAAAAGATAGAAACAAAGGAAGGCAAGACCTTGAAAAAAAAGTAGATTTTGTGATTGTGATATCATTTAGGAACTTAGAGTATTTTCAGGAGATGATGGAAAACTGCTTGAAAAAGTTTGAGAAGAGAGTTCATGGTTAGAAAGTAGAAGAATAAAATGTAGACAATTTTCTCAAAACATTTAGCTGTGGAGAACATGAAAAAAAATTGTTGGTTGTGTTAGAAGAAAAAAGGAAATACTTTAAAACTAATATTAGTAAGGCATGGTCCTATTTAAAGACATGTAGGAAAGAGATTAGAAATGAGGAGAGATTGGAAATGTCTGAAAGAAGCTATAATTGCTGGAATACGATCATTGAGGAAGCAAGAATCAATAGAATCAAACAAAAGTATAGGTATATAATAATTATGAGGAATTTTGAGAAAAGAAAGTATAATAATTCATGAGATAACACATGTACAGAACTTTATAAATCTTAAGAGTGCTATATAGATGCTATTACCATTATTATATTAGTAGTGTCAAGGCAAATGTAGTAGGAAGCAAGGGCAGTTATGATAAGTATGAGAACTATGGACTCTAATAAAAATAAAAGAAGAGATAATAAATTTTGGAATGACCATTTTGGGAAATGAAAAAGAAAATCAGGAGGGTAGAATAGAAGGATTTTGTAATGATTAAAATCGACATGATGTTATTATTTTTCAAATTGAGAGCAGGGAGAGAGGGAAAGGAGAGAGAGAAGGAAAGAGAAAGAAAGAGAGAGAGAAGGAGAGAGGGAAGGAAGAAGGAAGGAAAGAGAAAGGAAAGGAAAAGAGGGAGGGAAGAAAGGAGAGGGGGAGAGAGAGAGAGAAAGAGAGAGAGAGAGAGAGAGAGAGAGAGAGAGAGAGAGAGAGAGAGAGAGAGAGAGAGAGAGAGCACACAAGAGATATTAGAGGTTGCCCAAGAATTTGAATTTACAAATCAGAAATGTGGAAGGTGAAGGTAAGTATGGGATCCCAGAATAACAGCCAGTGGCATTTAACTTGAAGTCAATAGGACCTTGACTATGTTTGGAAACAAATAAAATCAGAATTCAGAAAGGGTCTTAGAAAATAGGAATTCAATTGAATTCACTTAGCATTTATTAAGCAGCCACTGCATAAAATATACTGTTCTAGATTCATAGGATACAAAGACAAAACAAATCAAAACCACTCAAGAAACCAGCATTCTATTGGATGAACCAAGACACCTAAGGTTACTTGAGTCAAGAACAGGATTAGGTTTGAAAAGAAAAGAGGTTGTTGTTGCTGTTGTAGTTGTTATTCATCCTTCCTTCTTGGGAACCAATAACAACACAGAGGACAATTTATTGACTTGTGCATGGATTGGATTTGGAGTGAGGCAGAGATGTGCAGTCTCATTTTGTCTGAGGTCTTACACATTCAATGACTAGGCTTAAGAGTTGAGACAAAAGATGACTCAATTTACCATTACAAAGCTATCAATCTGGGTGAGAAAAACCCTCAGAGTTTCTGGTCAGAACAGAAAATAGTTGCCATTTACAAATATTCTAAGCTAGCAAAACTTAAACAATGAGCCACATAGTGATTAGGTTGTGCAATGGAAAACATTAGGTATGTAATGTGCAAAAATAAACAAATAATAACAGGGTTTAATAAATCCAAAGATAGCAGTTGTGGGAGGGGATCAGCAAAGCAGGACACAGTATTTGTGAAAAGACTGTTGGAATCAATGGAAAGCAGTTTGGCAGAAATTTGATAGGAGATCAAGACTACATATCTTGTTTCAAAGTAAAATACAGATACATGAATAAATGTAAAAGAGAATATCATCAACATAGAGGATCAAGGAGAAAAAGATTTTTTCACATGTATAAATAGGGGAAAAGGACATAACAGAAAAAGTTCAGTAAGGATCACAGAAAATAAAATAGATAATTCTGTTTTAAATGAATAAATGAAATGTTTTTGCACAAGTAAATCTAATAAAGTTGATCTAATGTAATTACAAAGGTAACAAGTGAAGAAAAATATCTTTTCAGTAAAGCTCTCTAATAAATGTTGCATATGCAAAATATATAAGGAATTGTTTCCAATTTCCAAAATGACAAGCCATTCTCCAATAGATCAAAGGATATGAACAGGAAGTTTTCAAAGGAAGAAAGCCAAGCTGTCAATGCCTGTATGACAAAAATTCTCTAAATCCCTCATAATTAGAGAAGTACAAATTAAAATCATACCTGTTCAGTCTGAAAATCAAAAGGTTCCAAAGGTTTACAGATAATCCAAGAGGGAGGTGCAATGACAAAAGGAAAAGACTGGAACACAGAATTTCAAAAAACCTTAGAAAGAAAGTTTAAGGTTACCATTTAAATATGTGATTGGAGTTCAGTAGGGGAAGAGTTAAGGCAGTTGAGAAATAATGGGCTCAACTTGTTCTAAGGGGTAAAAACGTGAATAGAAAAACTCTGCATTGGTTCTAGTTTCTTTTTTTTTTTTTCTTTTTTTTTTTTTTTTTCTTTTCCTGAGGCTGGAGTTAAGTGACTTGCCCAAGGTCACACAGCTAGGTCGTTCTAGTTTCTTAATCTATAAAATGAAATTATTTGAAATGATCATCTCAAAGGTCTTTCAAGAACTAAATGTAGGATCCTAAATTCTACGTTGACTCTAATAGAGAGCTGTAGAGATCAGCCATTAGTTCTGTGCTTTTCAACATTTTTAAACAATGAGAATGCTGAAGACAGTGAAAGGCAAAGATAAGATGTGAAAAAATTGGAAATGTTTAGCCTGTATAAGAAACTATTCAGGAGGAATATGATAACACCTTAAATTATTTGGAAGTTTGTCATAAAAGATGAATTAGACTTTATGCTTGGCCTCAAAAAGCAGAATTAAGAGTGGGCAAAAGTTGCAAAGAGGAAAATTTAGGTTTGATGAGTATAAGAAAATTTTCCAACAAGTTAGATTTATCCGAAAAACTAATATAAGTTAGCTTGGCGAGTATTTGATTTCCCTCCCTGAGTATCTTGGAACAATGGCTATATACAAATAATGGATTTTGGTGAGAGAAATGAATGAAATTCATACATAGATTGGATTAAATAGTTTTTGAGCCTTTTTTTTAACCCTTGAAATTCTGTGATTCAGTTTAGTTTGCTCTGATTTAGGAACAATGATTTGAGGCCAATCTAATGAGAGGATTCCATAAAGTTTCTTTGCCAAGTTGGTTTTGACTCATTGATAAAAGAGTCCTTACAATTTCATTCTTCAGTTCTTTAGTATTTCAAAAGTACATAAGTTGGTCAGTATGCATATTTCTTACACCAGTGCAGATCAAACTTTTCCATATGCTTCAGTAAGTGGTTTTATGGGTTGCTCTGGCCATGCAATTTATTATGCGTTCTATGCTCTTTGAGGGTTGAATCTTAAAGAATTTATCTAGGATGATTCTTAGATGATAGCACATTAATGAGACCAAATTAGAGGTTTCTATTTGAGACAAATGTTTTCAAGTAAGTATAATTTAGTTTATATAAATACCTCTTTAGTTAACATTCCTAATATCCTTCTCTTACTTTGGGAAATCACAGAACTAGCTGAGGTTTACAAAGATGTTGTTAATAAAAACCTCAAAATCCTGTATGAGCATTAAAGGTAATAAATGCATAATGAGTCCAAAAACCCTTTTATTTAATTTCATTGAAAATGTATGTAAAATGGACTCAAGGAATCAATAAGCAGACCCCAGAAACAAATAAAGTACTCACAGTAGTTTCTATCTTAACAAAGAAAAAGAAAAAGAAAAAAAGAACTTTGGGTTTCCAACACATAAGGATACCAATATTCTGGTATAGTCCTCATTTTCTCACAATGTCCTACACAGAACTTCTTAGACTGTTAGTGTTTCCAGTGATTTAGACTTCTCCTAGAAGCCAACACATGCCATATAAACTATCTTTCTAGCCAGAATAACTTACAGTAATAATAGAAGATACTAAAGGCCAGAAAATCTGTCACCTATATTAAGAAGTTGCTCTCTAGCTACAGGATCCATGTGGGCGATCCCATTTGTATTCAAAAGATACAAGGCACAAGAAATTCCTTTCTATCTCCAGAAGGCCTGATCCCCAAACTCTTAAACTTTAAAGGCAAACCTTACAACTTACAGGAATCTTTCTTTTCTACTATAAGCCTAGACATTATGATCATGCTACCTAGGAAATGCCTCTTCTTTATATGGAAGGGTGTGCATTAGGAACATTGTCTGTGAATTCCCCTCAGGCCAAGATTGATCATGCTACATGCTTCTAGAATAAATCAAGCAGTTATTTAGGACCAACTAGGAGCCAAGCACTATGCTAGGAATTCCATCATTGTCCTGCTATCTATTTTAGATAGAAAATTCTACCAACAGATCTCTTGTCTCTTGCTATGCCTCCAAATAGAAGACAGAAAGGAACAAGGCAACCATGGCCCTGAATTTTTTTTTATCCTAGCCAAACACATACAGTTTCCCTTGCATTCCTCCCTTCAACAATTTGCAACTAACTGTTGTGAAAGGAGAAGGGGATACTCTTGCAGTATCTCTCCTCCAAGTACTCTAGGAAAAAACGTATATGGAAAAACAAAAAAGTTTAGTCGTGAATATAAACTCACATTTATAGGACAATAGAAAGAAGAGGCTTTTGAGATAAAGAGTTTGTCCTCTGTGTCCTAGCAACCAAATAATCTTAGGGCAGCCCCAGTCAACAGAAACCAATCAAGATCTTAGTCTCTGGGAACCACTGAGTTGTGTCTTTGTCTTAATGTAAAAGTGTCAAAAATTATGGACATTCTACATAGTTGAGGGCCAGCTAGATAACACAGTAGAGAAAGTGCTAGATCTGGATTAAGGAAACCTGATTTCAAATATGATCTCAAACACTATTTGTGTGACCAGGAGCAAGTCACTTAACCTTCTTTGCCTCAAATTCCTCATCTATAAAATGAACTGGAGAAAGAAATGGCAACCATTTCAGTATTTTGGCCAAGAAAACTACAAATATAGTCAGGAAGAGTTGGACAGGATTGAAATAATTGAAAAATAACATAGAGGAGAAATAATATAATTATCAAATTAATCAGAGGAATTTTTTTGATCAAACTTCCCTCTCCTTACATACAAAATGTTTTTTTTTTTACAATTACCTTTTGAAGTATGCAGTACAAATATCATCATTCTACTTTACAGAAAAATTTGTTCATTGCACCTAGTAATTGTTATAGCAAATGTTCAAATTCACATCTCCTCTTTTCAAATTTATCAGATTTTCCAAAGCAACATACTACCTATATTGACTTTTCATAAACAGTAAAGCACTATAAAATGTTACTTTTTTGTTTATTTGATCAGGAAGGGATTTTAAAGACCACATGGTTCTAGCTTTCTTATTTTACAAAAGAAGAAACTAAGACCTAAATGTTAAATGACTCAGCCCAAATTCATGCTAGCAGAGCCAAAACTAGGATCCAGTTTTCCTTTTATTTTTCAATTCTTGCCTTAGATCAGTCTTAGCAGACAAGAATTATGAGTTACTGTTAATAAATGATTATAATAGTCTTAGGGAATAAAGATAACATAGGGAGTAATGTTTGCAATTTGTGGTATATATTTATACCACAAAGTGGCATGCAGAAAACTGGAGGCAATTCTTTCATTAAGCATGACAACAGATGGACTATTATTAAATATGGTTTTTGCTTTTGGGTTCTTCAATCCAAGGGAGAAGTGAAGAACCAGTAATAGGGTAAAATAGTCAGTTTGATGATGATTAAAGAACTAGATATTTAGAATTAGGATTGCAGGTTAAAGGAACTAAGATTACACTGATGAAGAAAAAGTTGAATGGAAATTTAACAATAGCTTTCAAGTAAATGAAACTCTATTATTCATATCATAGCCAGCTGGTTTTTATCCCCTAATAAAGAAAGCATAAGAAGAAATGAGTTTAAGTTGTAACTTTTCCATCTCCTTGATTACTTAGCATATGTGTGTATATCTTTAGGCAGCTGTAGTTGGTTTTGCATTTTCATGTTTCTGTCACTGGTGTTTATGTATATATATACTGATATTTATGGTTAGAGATGTGGCTTGATGGTTTTCTCTGACTATACAAATAAATGTAACTACAAAATACATTTGTCTTAGTCCTGTCTTTCCCATTAGGTTTTAAAATCCTGAGGAACAGGGAAAAGCCCTTTATTCTTTGTATAACTATTCAAGGGTATAATATGTCTGAACATATCTTTATACACTTTCTTGGTGTCCTTCTCTCTCCCTCTCCCCTCCTGTCTTCCTTCTCCCCCTCTCCCTTTCTCTGTGTCTCTCTTCCTCTCTACATCTCCCCTTTCCCTGTCTCTCTCTTCCCCCCTCTCTCTCTGTCTCTGTCTGTCTTTGTCTCCCTGTCTCCCTGTCTCTCTGTCTCTCTGTCTCTCTCTCTCTCTCTCTCACACACACACACATACACACACACACACACACACACACACACACACACACACACACACACACACACACACAAATGTCATAATGTGCTTTAGGCAGCTGGCCCTCTTTTTTCTGAGACATAGGGAGTAGGGAGACAGAGTCAGGGGGCAGACAAAAAGACAGAGAGAGACAGAGAAAGAAAATTTAGTCTTTCTCCTTGAATGTGCTTATTATAACCGAATGTTCCTCTTTTCATGGTTTCTTCTTCACACTGTTAGTAACAAAAATGCCAAAACATCTTACCATGTGATTGTCAAAGTAAACATTCTCTTCCCCAAATTTATTAACAATCTGTGCAAACGAGGACAATCAGTGAAAATTGCAGATACACATAACATTTAGCTTTTTACCAATTTTCATTTAAAAATGAAAAACTTCTGCAGCCAAAAGCAGCAAGCATTTCTCACTTATTTGATAATCACTTTACTCTGGATAATTTATGAGGGAAAAGACCATATTACTGTACGTCTGGCATTCATATTGCATTTAGGATTCACAAAATACTTTTAAAAAAATCTTGTTTTTTCTCCCACAAACACCCCGGGGAAATAGGTCCTTTTAGTATAACATTTTACAGACAAGGAAACTAAGTTGAACAGAGGTTGTGACTTGCCCAGAGTCATATGGCAAGTAAGTGTCTGAAGTTGATTTGAACTCAGGTCTAATTTCTAAGAACAGTGCTTTATCCACTGAGCTACCTATCTGAGAAGAAACTTTCAATTTCTTTTTACATGCCTTTTTCTGTCTAAAAAGATAACCAATAACTCAGTTAATTTTTTTGTTTGTTTTTTATTCCTCATCCACCCTATTTTACCAATTAAAGGACTTATTGTTGATCCATGAATGTAGGTGAAATGCTAAGATTACTTTTCACAATATATCTTTTCTTTGTAGCTGTAACTGTAATCAGCACAATTAGCAACTCTAATTCAATCATTAAACAGTATTCAACACTCACCTTGAGACAGGAATAATGGTGATAATGTCAGAAAAGAGGGTTGCACTTGGAAGTCTGAAAAACTCTGGATAATGCAAATTAACACTTGGTAACCACAAACAAGCTAATCAATCACTCTGTGCCATAGCATCCTTATCTATTAGTTAGGATAATAATAATTTTAATATTTGCCTTTTCATAAAAATCCCATTTGAAATGGGACTTCTACATGCCAGGACCATATAGTCCACTATAACAGTGTGCTATAGTAACTAGACAATGGCCTCAGAACAATAACCACCTCTGGCAAAGACTGCCTCGAAGACCTTACTTGAGTTATTTACCCTCTCATGGCCTGTCACAATGCTCCAAGTCTTTAAATCACAAAGCAGGTACAATTCTGCATGAGTAGAGGCAGTTCCCGATGCCAATGAAACCATAAGTTCAGTCCCAGCCCATTCCATTTGCTAGCAAAAGTGTTACAAATTGGGACAAAAACAACAACACAAAAATACCCTCTGTCCTCAAGACACTGATATTTCATCTATACAACCTGCATCCAGACAAATTCATACAAAATGAACACAAGGTAAACTAGAGGAATGTATGTTCTTATCAATGTGGTCATTTCCTACTTAAGTACACATCACCCAGATGGGAATATATCTATGCCTTCTCCTCTTGTGTAGTTTTTGGTCACGGGCCATGGATTCCTATAAATCTTTCCCAGAGTATGTATTCCACAGATTAGGGGCATTTCTCTAAATTTCTTGTCACCACATGAACAGCAATAGAGCAGAAAGGTCAGTTGGGCATTGTTCTACCAATATGAACAGTCCACGTCCTTTTCTGGTTACATGGCTTTCTGATCACCTCTTGTATACTGTCACCTGTGAAATTTTTCATAGACATATGATAGTCAAATTACACCCAATGGGTAGTTCTCTATTTTTCTTCAGGTGACCATTAACTGTCATTCTTCAGAAACTAATATTCCATTGCAGTTTTATAGCATCATTAGAAGAACATTTGTCTTAAAAAGTTGGATGTGGTGAAATTTGTGTCTCTTTCCTGTGACAATGGGCCTGGCCAGGAAGGAGTTGCAGGAGCAGCTGCAGCTTCACTGCTTCTTTTCCCAGGTTGTAGGAAAATGTCTGATACACAAAGCTCTGTCCAGTCCTACAAGAAGCAGATAGATTCTCTGTGAGAGAAAAGAAGAGAAGGAGAAGGAGAAGGAGAAGGAGAAGGAGGAGGAGGAGGAGGAGGAGGAGGAGGAGGAGGAGGAGGAATACATATTTATACAATTATCTTGTACAAGAAAAATCTGATCAGAAAGGAAGAAAAAGGAGAAAGAAAATAAAATTCAAGCAAACAATAACAACAACAAAAGAAGTGAAAAATGCTATGTTGTATTCCTCACTTAGTTCCCAAAGTCCTCTCTTTGGGTGTAGATGGCTCTCAATACCACAAGATCACTGGAACTGGCCTGATTCTTCTCATTATTGAGAAGAGCCATGTCCATCAGAAGTGATCATCCTATAATCTTGCTGGTGCCATGCACAATGATCTCCCGGTTCTGCTCATTTCACTTAGCAAGTGACAATTTAGACAAATATTACAACAGTATAAATAGAATGAAAAAAACAAAATGTAATACTATATTTATGATTAAGCTCTGGCTTCAGAGAAGAGTTCAGAAATTATATTCCCCTCTCTCCAAAGCAGAAATTTTGACTATGGATAAGAAATATAACATATCAAATATAATTTTTGTATTGATTAGTTTTTCTTTGCTATTTCTTATATTTCTTTTTTACTTTTTATTAAAATAGGTGCTTATTATAAGAAAGGAAGAAGGGTTAAATTCAGAAATAAAGGTGTAATAGAAACAACAATATCAATAAAAATGAGATAAAGAAAAGGGAGGAGAGAAGAGGGATGCGGAGGGGGAAAAGGAGAGAGGGAGACAGAGGAGACAGCTGGGTGGTGAGTGGATAGAGCACCAACCCTGAAGTCAGGAGGACCTGAGTTCGAATATGATCTCATACACTTAATGTGTGATCTTGGGCAAGTCACTTAACCCCAATTATCTCAGAAAAAAAGAAAAAAAAGTAGAAATGCATCAAGATACTTAATAGCTATGGATTATTACTGTGTTGTAAAACATAATGAACATAAAGGAGAAAAACATGAATTGATGTGAAGTAAAATTAGAACTAGGAAATGATGCATGTGTGTAAGCATATGTGTGTATGATATAATAAAATTGAACATTGTATAATTATAATGATCCAGCTCAGCCCTAAAGAAGGAAAGAGGAAAAATGTGCTTCCTTCTGCACTTAGCAGAAGCAGAGAACTATAGGTGTGCCTCTTTTGCCAGAATGCATTGGTTTTCCCGAACTGTTTCTTATTTTTTGTTAGAAAATATGATTCTCTAGGTAGGGACAAATCAGAGGGACAAATCTTGTGAATAGGAATTGTTTTATTCTCTGAACTTGCATCCCTAATGGCTGGCATATAGAAGGTGCTTAATAAATACTTGTTAATTGACTGTATTTAAAATGACAAAGAAACAGAAATTTTAATAAAAACTTTTAAAGATTTTATAAACAAATTTATTTATTTTAATTTGTACTGCCCTGCTACGTTTTTACCTACTTGAAAAACAGATCATGTCAGATCTCTAAGGTAGTCATAGTATTTTAAAATCTCAACATGATAAATTTTAACTATAAATATTTTTATAAAATGTTGCTCATCTGAGTCAATGTCTGTTATTTTATTCATTTTCTTTCTTTACTATGGAATGTTTTTTTAGTACCATATCTTCTTTTCAATTTCATTCTTTCTCATTTGTTGTTGATATTTATTTTTGCCCTCACAAGTTAGTCATTTGAGTCATTCAGAAATGACACTCACTGATAACCAATTGCTTCATACATGCTAAAACTATATAATTAATTTTATATTTCTAATGTTGTTCTTGGCTCCCTTCTTGAAGAAAGTGTTTATGATATAATAGTATAAGACTTCTATATTGTCCATGAGTTTTTGATCTCTCTCCTTTCTTACTTCAGAGCCATCTTTCCAACATATTTTTTATTGCCAATACCTATATTTTCCTTTGAAGTGAAGTCATAGTGTATTAAGTACACACTGATAGATGAGCAGCTAGATGGCTTAGTGAATAGAATGCAGGGCTTGGAGCCAGGAAGACGTGAGTGTAAATATATCCTGATACTTAATAATTGTGTGACCATGGGTAAGACATTTAACCTTTGTTTGTCTCAGTTTCCTAATCTATAAAATGGATGTAATAAAAGCATCTATCTCCAAGAGTTGTTAAAATGATTTAATGAGATAATAATTGTAAAATGCTTTGCTTATGGTAAAAATCATATTTGTTAGCTTTATATATATATATGCATATATATATATATTAATTTTAATTAATAATATTTAATTTGATTTAATTATTTATCAACTCCTTTACAGAATTTCCTACTTCCTCATTCTTTGTATAAGATGTTGGTATAAAAGCTACAATTGTTTTCATTGTGATCTTTTTTGTAAATGGCAATTATGTATGCTTCAATATTAGATGACCAAGATTCCAATGAAATTAGGTTTATTTTCTCTTAATTTGTACGATAAAATCAAGTCCTACAATCTATATTTTCTTTTCCAAAGAGAAGTGTGGGGGCATTTTTTCATATAGCTGCCACTTCCTTTTGTGTTCTAATTTCTTAGAGGAAGCCTGGAAAAGTAGATTAATCACTGAACTTCAAGCCAAAAAAACTGCACCTCAGATCTTTACTAGCCAGGACCCTAGGAATCTCACCCAACCTTCTGTGCCCCAGTTTCCTCATCTATAAGATGAAGAAGGCTAGATTCAATGAACTCTGAAGCCTTTTCCTGTAGGCAGTCCATTCACTATCTACTGAATAAGATTTAAGTATCTAGAGGTAAATCAATGTTTATGAAAAGTTCAAAAACTATGATTTTGCCTTCTTCATATCTTCCACTGCCCTATTACCATCACTTCAGAAAAGGCTCCAAAGAAAGGGCTGCAAAGGATTATAGAACATTTTGCTTTGTTCTTTGCTTTGTGGGTTGTTATTGCCAGGGAATCCATTGCTACAAACCTGGTCAGTCTATTGGTAAAAAGCATTTTCTAACTTTACTAGGT
This sequence comes from Sminthopsis crassicaudata, assembly GCF_048593235.1. NCBI lineage: Eukaryota > Metazoa > Chordata > Mammalia > Dasyuromorphia > Dasyuridae > Sminthopsis > Sminthopsis crassicaudata. Next base: position 421,330,871 of record NC_133619.1, read on the forward strand.
TGGTCCTTAAGAGATCCTTTTTCCCAGGAATACATTTGGTACATTTCCAGTATGATAAAATATGCCAGAACATATATTTTTCCAGCATAGTCTTTGAGAGTCCAAAGTTCTTGAGGCAAAGTCCTGCTCCAGTGTCTTACTATGATAAGAGATGACTCAAGTTCTCAAAGCATTTATTTCACAGAGCTTTAAATGAGATAATGTGTGTGAAGTCTTTTAAGTGCTATATAAATTTTCAGTTATTACTATTACATGCAAGATTCTGTAACCTCCTTATTCTTTTGGATGCCTTAGATCCAAATGAGTCATTGTGCTTTTACTTGTACTTGCTAAATTCTAATTCCAATAGGTCCATTTCTTCATCATTTGAAATATATTTAAGCTTTTTCATTCTTCTTATCTCAGTCCCTCAAAAAGAAATAACATGTATAGCATGTCTTTATAAGTTCTCTCCCTTTGCCTCCTCCAGCAGAATTATACATTATTATTGTTCAGTCATTTTAAATTATATCCAACTCTTTGTGACCCTGTTTAGGGTTATTTTTGGCAAAGATACTGGAGTGGTTTGCCATTTTCTTTTCCAGCAGATGAAGAAACTGAGACAAAGAAGGTTAAATGACTTGCCCAGAGTCATATTGCTGGCAAGGATCTAAGGCTGGATTTTAACTAAGATCTTCCTGATTCCAGGCCCAGTGCTCTTCACCACCTAGCTATCCCTGAATTATGCATTGCAAGTTTCATTAGGATGGGAGCTTCTTAAGAGCAAATACCATGTTTTTCCCTTTCTTTATATCATATGATACCTAGTAAAAACTTAATAAATATTTTTGACTGACATTACCTCAACCTAGGCAAACTGATTCCAGGAATTTATTGTTGGCATTTCTGTCCTTCCAGTCAGTGTCAAGGATTATTTGAACCATAGAATCTTAGATTTAGTAAGACCATAGAAATCATCAAGTTCAAATCATATATTACAGATATGGTTACTGAGGCACAAAGAGACAAAAGTCACATAGCTAGTAAGAAGCAGGGACAGGACTCTAACACAGGCTTCCTCCCTCCCAGGCCTGAGGCCTATCTACTTTTCCATGCTGAGGCACAAAGAACCTAAGTGACTTCCATGAAATCATATAGGTAGCAAGAGGCAAAATTGAAAAATTCTCTGAATATATTTAGAATTTTATGTGTAAAAAACTAATTTGACATGGAACTTTTCAGGAACAAATACTCTATGCAAAAAGAATTGTACCTGCCTATACTTGGTTCGCCTTCCTTTGAACCCCACTCTTCCCAATCATGAGGAAAGCTGGGGGGACTACAGAGGCACCTTTTCATCCTTAACTCCTCCTTTCCAAGAACCAAAGAACGTACCTGAAAAAGAAAAAAAAAAAAAAAAAACTGAGAAAGAAGAGAATCTATCATTTAATCTGAGGCAGCTAGATAAGCACAATGAGAGAGTGCTGATCCTGGATTTAGGAAGACAGGAGTTAAAAGTCCAGCCTCAGATGCTGACAAGCCATGTGATTTTAGGAAAGCCAATTAACCTCAGCCTGCCTCAGTTTCCTCAACTTTAAATGGAGATATTATAATAGCATTACCCCATATCCTGTGAAGATCAAATGAAATGATATAAAGTGTTAAACAATACCTCACACATAGCAGATACTTAATAAATGTTTCCTCCCCTCTTTTCCCTCCCCCTTTAATCTCTACCCGTATGAGTATCATATTTATCTACAACAAATGTTTATTGAGTGAACTATAAGATGCACTGTAACAACCCTCACAACCCCTAAAAATTTTATCGCGTCTGGTTTCAGACTATTTTACTTTATAGTCTGAAAATTACACTATTTTACAGCTTCTTAATTTGAACGTCATGATCTGAAATCATTCTCTAATACACACACACACACACACACACACACACACACACACACACACACTTCTTCCTGCCTTCCTTCCCATGCCTACAAGGTTCCTTAGCACTTTCAATGTTCTCTCAGGAGAGTTACATTTTTCTTTTTGGGAAGTAGTAAACACAACATTAAGACACCTAACAAATTTATGGGGTTCAGGTTTGGCTTTTTTTAATACACTCAATCCAATTTTTAAAATGTCAAGCCAAATGCAGAGATTTGCTAACAAAACAACTACTTTATTGATTGAATTCTCACTTTGGGAAATAGGATGGATTTGGATTCCCAGCTCTGTTACTAAGTACTGTATCATATTGGACTGGTTCTCTTATAATTTGCATTTTCAGACATTTGACTCCATTAAAAGAAAACCTTCTTTTATAAACCTATCACCATAAAACCAATAAAAATTTTAGAGATAATCCAGAACTATGGGTCTTGTGCTATTGGAAGTTGGAGGCAATATAATTACAATTGGATGGAATGCTGGGGAAAAAAAAAAAAAAAAGTGTAACTAGAAGTATAACCAAGAAGGAAATTTTCTTCTTTCTGAATTACCAAACTCCCAGGAGAAATCAAGCTATCCAATAACTTCATTTACGATAATTGCAGTCCTAGAATGTCTGCCCAGAAGAGTTTTATTCCCACACTCACAGGGTGTGCCCTTTTGGAAGAGAATATAAGTAAGTCAATGGTAGAAATAGCTCTTCAGTTCCCTTTCACACAATTTCTATGGTAGGAAGGAAGATAGGGATGATGGAAATATATCTAAAATCTGAACTTTTGACTCACAATGGTGTTAAGCAGCAACAAGTAGATGATCAGTGCAGCTTTAGAATTTTTTTAACCTAATATATTAATCAAAATAAATATTCTTGCATTTGTTAACCAGATAATAAATCACTACCCAAATATTCCTATAATGGATATAAACAAAAAACCTATGGAGGGAAGTATTTGTATTTAAAATAAGAAAAGCCATCAAAAGAATTGTGGGAGAAAACCAATTGTTTTATTTTATAATTATTTTCAAACATAATTATGGTTATTCTGTACTTAAAAAAAAAAAGCAACACTTTTGTTCTCCAAAGAAAAAATAACAATTATAAATGTCAAGATTGGTCATATGGCTTAATATTTGCAAAAAATAACAATAACAACAACACAACATAACACAACACCTACTGTCAGGAAAAAAAAAAAACAGACTATTTATAGAGAGGTGGGATCATTGAAAAGAACACTGAAGTGACAATCCAAATATCTAGATCCTGGACCTAGTTATGTGACCTTATAAAAGTTACTTAACATATTTGTCTCAATTTTGTTTTGTTTTTTTTCCTTTTCATTTAACAAATGGGTTGGGCTGCACACTGGTCACAGAATTGGTGAGTTCAGACTAATTCTGTTTTTTACTTGTTATGTGACCCTGGGCAAATCTGTCTAATTCTATTAGTCATAAACTGACTAATAATAGATATTCACTAAATGATTTTAAATGTGGCTCCTCAATCTAAATTCTATAACCCCTTGATTATAGGATTTCATACAAATAATGAGATAATAGATTTTCCAAAATGCAAAGAAAATCTAGATGTGACCCAAAATGATACCTTGTAAACCTAAGTCTAATCATTAATACAAATTTGAATATTGAACAAAAGAAAGACATTTGAAGTATGCCTCAAAGAAATAAAGAGAATAATCAGATTATTCAATTAAAAAATATTTCAAACAGAAACAAAAAAAGTAAACACAACTACTTAAGGAAATAATTACTAATAATTATTATTCTATCTCTAGAGACTTATTCAAAAAAAGAAAAAAATACCTATGGGAGTTTTGTATTTTAAGAAATGACAGTGCGAGAATTTAGGATGGGAATTTAGAAGAGTTATTTCTAGACACAGATGAAACAAAAAAGAAACTGGAGAAATGATGCCTGAAACATCATGGATTAAACTTCACACATTAACACACACACACACACACACACACACACACACACACACACACACACACACAAAACAATATATCTTCTGAGATTAAACTGCAGAATCAGAAAATAAATAAAAGAAGACTGTAGTACTACAAGAGTGAAGGGAAAGTAAGATGCACCTAATGAAGGCAATAAATAATGAAGGGAAAATAACTCCCTTTGTCTCTTAGGATAAAAAAGGAACAATATATTAATAGGCAAGGTAATAAGAGCAATAGCGTTGTCTTAAGGCAGCTTAAGCAAAGATGACTAGAGATGAATTACTGTCTTAAAAGAACCAAAAACATTCTTTTAATTAATAAAAAGTAATAATTGAAAGAAAAGGGGAAAATATAAATTTAATTCTTATAATTTTAAATGTGAATACATTTCAGTCCAAAAAATTAAAAGTGACAGATTGGATAGAGAAAATCCTAAAATCTATTGCTTACATATTGCAAATATGTACTAAGAATTAAAAACAAGGGGCTAGAATAAAATTGACTATGCATAAAGTGAATCTAAAAAAAATAGAAGTTACACTCTAAAGAGATTTTTTTTAAAAATGAAAAAAGGAAAAGTACTCATATGTGCAAAAAAAAAATAGAGCAGTTCTCTTTTGTGGTGTAAAATAGAAACTGAGAAGAGCACACAACTTTTAGGGAATAGCTGAACAAATTATGGCATATGAATATAGTGCGTAACTGTCCCCATCATTACACTTTAAGAAATGATAAAGGGGACTTATTCTCAGCAATTCAATAACATAAGGCAATTCCAAAGGACTTATGAAAAATATTATCCATCTCCTGAGAAAGAACTGGTAAAATTTCAATGCAGATTGAAACATACTTTCTAAAAAACTTTTTTTAAATTGTTCTTGGATTTGTTTGTTTGGTCTGTTTTCTTTTTTAATGTGGTTAATATGGAAATATTTTCATGTGACTGCAATGTATAATTTATATTTAATTGCTTGCTATTTCAGGGAAAAGAGAAATAGAAGGAAAAAGGAAAAGAACTTAAAATCTAAATGTTTTGAAAATGAAACTTAAAATTGTTCTTACGTGTAATGTATATATCTATATGTATATGTATGTATGTTTATTTCCCCTACACACACACACACACACACACACACACACACACACAGAGAAATGATGAAGAGGATACCTTCAGAAAAATTAGGGAAGACTTCTGCAAACTGATAGAGAATGACAATTTAAAGAAAAACTTATCTGATAAGATAAGAAACTGAATTCTTAAGCACTTAAGACCTCTAATGACCCACCATAATCTTAAAGGAGTCCCAAGACTGCAGATTGAAGGGGGGGAGGGGAATGTAAAATATACATACAAACATATGTATATATCTATATCTATATGTCTATCTATATGTAGATAGACATATAGATATAGATATAGATTTTAGCACAGGGTTAATGTTAGAATTTGTTTTATTTGATTAGGCATATTTCTTAGAAGGGCTTCATTATGACGGAGACAGAATGCTATCAGGAAAAGCAAAAACAAAAATTCACAAGAAAAATGGAGCTAAGGAAATTACATTATGTTGAAAAGGAACTATAGATAATAAATTAATATTAGTATTAAACTTACATGTTCCAAATGCCATAGAATCTACTTTATAAAGAAAAAATTAACTAAATTACAAAAAGACACAGATATTAACATAAAAATAGGAGTTATTAATGTCTACCTCTCAGATTTGTATCAATCTAACAGAGGCAAAATAGAAAAAAAATTTAATTGAAAAAAAATTGCTAGCAAAATTAAACCTAAAAGATTTTTTTATAATACAATGATGCTGCTAAAATGAACTACATATTTGTTAGCATCATGTGGAACTTTTATAAAAATTAAAGTCTTTAAAGAGATGACAAGTATTGTGTAATCCCATGATCCAGTGTAAGTTATTACCCCACCCAATCAAGGCCCATTCTCACTTTAAACCATTATCAGTTACTTCTCAGGTTCTTGGTACTGTTGGAATAGTAGTATATATCAACTCTCTGTTCACAAATACCAACCAATGTTTCTTTTACTAAGCCAAACCCTTTGACTGTAAATTCAAGGGAATGCTTTCAGTGAAACAAAATAGCAGACAATAATTTGTAATTAAACTACTCATTAAACTTTCATGCCTTCCATTTTCAAATAGCAGACATCCATCCCCATATGTCATGTAAGAAGTATAATTCTATGCTCAATTAACCTCTCACTCTTTCCAATATAGAGAGTCATTCTCAGCATATGTAGGAGGCTCCACTGTGCTCCAGGTCTTGTACACTCACTTTCTTGCTTCCCTAATTCTGTTTCTCTGTTTGATTCTGTACATGTGTATCTGTGTGTATGTATGTGTGTGTGTGTGTGTGTGTGTGTGTGTGTACATTGCACCATGTTGTGTATCCCCTTGTTGCCTCTATTCCTGCATCTGATGTATCTTCCCATGGCCACTAATTGATTGCTTCTAGTCTTTCCTCTGATTTGTGTTACCAGGTCATAGAAAGATTTTTATCTTCTTTTTAAACTAGATGGACTAGATTGATCAATTGATAAACAAAGTTCAGGGAAAAAGTAATTCCAAAAGTACAATAAGGCATCTCTCCCCTGATCCTTTTCCAAACTCAAACACTTATTAGAAAGCTCTAAAATCAAATACTAAACTAATATCTCTTCAGGATCCCTTCTACTTAAAAGGAGGAAAATCTGTAGTGATTGAGAGATAAGAGAAGATTTCATAAAGAAAGTGACATTTGAGAATTTTGAAGAAAGAAGGTATTCAAGCAAAATCGGAAACATGGTAAATCCCCAGAGACAAGAAAGTATGAGATGCCAGCAATTAAACCTATTTGGCTAGAGTGCAGAGTATGTAAAGAAGGGGAAAAGGGAATAGGTAAATTTAATTTGTGGATTTTGACCATCAGATAAAAGAATTAGAACTTGATTCCAAGACAATAGGAGGCCATTGATGAGTAAAAAGAAAACTGACTTAGTGTGGATTATGTTTATTGTTCATGAAAACATCTAGATATGTTTGAACTACGATGACCATAGAATGGATAAGTTTTTGTCATAGCAACTATTCAATATCTTCTACTAGGATATTAAATAGATATTACTAAGATATTATATAGATATTAAAATCTGTTTTAGTGAAAGAAGTGCTAAAAAAGAAAACAAATGGTATAGAGAATAAATGACTTGTCCAAGAGCATCCTTCAAAAATCCTTTGATTCATTTCCCTTACCCAGAAGGGTCCTGGGAACTTCAGTACCTGGCATTCCTCCAAGGCAGCCACCAATTCCCTTTTTAAAGACTCAGACAAACTGCAAATACAAAGTAGTTTTATTTACAATTCAGGATGGGGATTATATTTGTACACAGAATTCTTAGATAAGGAAATCCCCTCTTACCAATGCAAATTGACTTCTCTTCCTTTCTAAGTACTTAGATATTAATTAACTAGACCTAGATTATACAGAGGCACACACTGTGTTTTGGAAGGACTGGAAAGTAGTAGGAAGTTTCTCAGCTTTAGCAATGACTATGTGCCACTTTAAAATAGAGAAAATATTAACACTTACTTTCCAGGATTATTGCAAGATCAAATAAGGTATTTGTTAAGCCTGACATATAATAGGTATTATATAAATGTTTATTCCCTCTCTCTCCCTTCCCTGGTCCATTTTACTATCATTATCTTCCATTTTCCCAGCCCCATTTCCCTATATTTCCTTTGGTTCCTACCTCCATTCCTATCCTCAGCAACCATAAACAAGAGATGTTCTCACTGCTACTGCTACAGAGATGCTTCACTGCTTCCTGATAGTCATCTTTCCTCCAGGAGAAGGAACTACTTGTTTCCTCTCCAGGAATAAGTTCTCAAGCAATTGGGTAGTGATGCCTCAGATTGGAAAAAAAAAAAAAAAAAAAAAAACTTTCTCAGGCATTGGGGGTCTGGTGCTTACCTCCTATATAAAACATTAGTTCTTTTACATCCTGATACAGAATTTCCACCCAAAGCCTCTTGTCAGGTGGATAAGAAAATGGCATTGTCTTAGAGGTCCAAATATCTCTTTCCTACTTTAAGTTTACTTAAGGTGAACTACTGCCTATTAATTTTCTCCCTCCTATAACACCTAGACACTGAACCTGTTTCTAGAAATCAGAACATTCTTATACTCTTTTTCACTTTCTCTTCCTGTCTCCCATACTCCCCAGTTGCAATATTATGTAAACTACCCTGGACTATATTGCCAATATACATATAGCATAAGGAAAGCACAAAAGTAAGCTACTGATTCCTAAAGTTTCCTGCAGAAACTCTCAAAGTAGGTATCAATGACTCAAATTTATTTTGGTAGCCAGATAAAATAATTTTCATACTTTTAAAATTGATTTTTGTATTAGTGATGTGAGGAGGTCTAGATTTTGCTAACTCACTCCATTTGTATAAATGTATATATGTATATATAAGCACATATATAATCTTTCTGTTTACATATTATCTTCTCTTTTTTAAATAGTACTTGCTATATCTTATGCCTATGTCTGCTTCTACTCGTTTTATGTCTATATCTATGTCTGAAACATTTTTATATCTTATTAACCTCCTAACATTGCTGTGAGGGAGATAGAAGAGTGATTACTCTCCACATTTTACAGAGAAGAAAACTTTATAATTCCAAGATCATAAAGTAAATTCTCAGTAGATTTAGCTGTAAACTACAACAATATTTGAGCAGTGTACAATTAAATCACAGATTTAGGAACAGAAATGAGAAGATTAGAAAGTGAATGCAAATTAAAGATACAAACATTTATTTTTAGTAAAGTTAAAAGTCAGTATGAGTACTTCATATATAGGATGTTTCTTTTCAATCTTCATGCTCTAGCAATTACTATGTGCCAGGAAAATATTAGGATGCTTCTTTTCAATCTTCATGCTCTAGCAATTACTATGTGCCAGGAAAATATTATCTTGATCTTCACAATAAATCTATGAAGTAGGTGCTATGTTTGTCTCCATTTTATATCTGAGAATAAAACTGAGACAGAGGCTAAATGACATACTTCAGATCATACAGCTAATAAGTATTTGATACTGGATTTGAACTCAGGTCTTCATGATTCTCTGAACTCTCTCCTGATTCTCTCCTGAGCTCCCAATCTACTATGCCATCTTGCTGCTTCAAGTTACCTTGAGCCTTAGGATTTGAGAAAAAAATTAATAAAGGAAAAATGTATGCCTCAATAAGTCAGATATGCTACCTTAACTCACTTGACTTAAAAAACAAACAAACAACAAAACACTTCATTCTTGTTACTTAGGTCTAAACCTTTTCAGTAATGAGAATAAGCAAAACAATAGAGTTCAATTATGCTGTATATCTTTAATGTTTAATTCAATTAGATCTCTTAATGAATGAATGAAAAACATCTATATGCTAACCACTATGCTAATAAAGACTATCCCTGCACTCACATGTTTACATGCTATAAAGGAAGATAACACATATAAGCTTGTGATAGAGAAGATTAGTATATAGAGCAAATAGAAAGGAGATAACTAGGGTGGGCAACTTGATAAGATGTATAGCATGCCTTGAAGTCTAGAGTCAGTAAAGCTATAGTAGACCAAATGTCAGGACTTGCTGATTCACCAATCACGGAAAGCATGGCCTCAGGATGGTTATGAACTAGTTATCTGGTCAGTAATTAGTGAATGAGTATTTCTTAAATACTTATTATATGCCAAGTACTATGCTGTAGTATGCTTTCTAGAGCCCCCAAATTGGGGTGACAAAATGTACTATGCTTTCTAGAGCCCCCATGCGGGGTTGCCAAAATATAGCATCCAGACTAGCTCTCTGGAGAATCTTGGGACCAGGCCAAGTCCTTGGTCTTAGTGGAGGAGTGATGAAGTAGGAGACCATGAGGCTGGTCAAAGATGGAATCTATAGTTTAAGTCCTCTCAGCCCCTAAATACCTTAGTGTGATAACATCACTATAGCACACTAAACATGTACCAACTAAAGTATCATCACATCAGTACACTGTGCTAGTGTTAACTATAAACACCCTGCTATTGATATATAAATTCCTCTTTACTATAAGTATTCCTTGCTTCAAGTAGAACACTGGTGGTCACACCCTCCTTGACTTCTTAGGAAGGTTAATCACACAAAAGGAAGATGGGGAGCCAAACCAGACATTGTCAGCAGGTTCCCTCTGGGCTGAAGGGTCTTATACTTTACTCAGAGTTCCCCCACTATCTGAGGCCCTCCACACTATGCTAAGCACTAGTCCAAGCAAAGGCATAAAGCATCCTGCTTCAATGAGCTCTTATTCTAATGAAGGAGAGAATATACAAATATGTGGGTATATACAAGAAGCGTATAAAGTAGATGGAACATAATCTTAGAGATGAGGGCACTAGCCATTTAAGCAACTGGAAAAGTCTTTCTGTAAAATATAACATTTTAAATCTTGAAACACAGGGAAGCTAAGAGATAAGGAGGGAGAATCTTACAAGAATGGAGACAACCAGGGCAAAGGCAGAGGATGAGAGATGAGATGTCACATAGAGAAACAGTAGATATGATATAAATACCAGTTAGGTATTCATACCTTAGGTCTTCATGGTCATAAAAGACAAAATTATATTGGCAACTGAATGAAGAATACATTGAAATAGAAAGAAAGACTTAAAACCAAGGCTTATTGATGGTTATTGCAACATTTCAAATAAAAAAGAATGAGGACCTGAACTAAGGTGGTGAATGTGAAGAGAGAAAGATATTTAGACAAGAGAAGTCATGAAGACAGAAAGGATAAAATTTGGCAATGAATTAAAAATGGGGAAAGAAAGTAAGGAGACAAGCAGATATCCACACCATTATAAACTAGGATGGTGGGAATGATAGTGCAATCATGAACAAAAAGAGAGAAAGTCAGAAGAAGGGTAGGTTTTGGGGAAAAGATAATGAATTGAACTGGAAGCATCCTGAGTATGACATGAGATAGATATAGATATATGGAATTCAGTTTGAGATTTCCAAAAGGTAGTCAAGGATATGAGACTAGAGTTCAATATATTTGCATATATACATATATCTGGGAATGTTCTGCATGAAGATGATGATAATTAACTCTATGATAGTTGTTGAGATCATCAAGAGATAAGGAGAAGGAATAGATTCTTAGTTTGGAAGATTGATAAAAAGATTCAGTCAAGGAGAATAAGAAGTGATTTAAAAGAAGTGAAATGAAAATGTAAAGAGGAGAGAGTACATAGGAGAAGGTTATCATAGGGACAAAGGTTAAATCAAAGTTAAGAAGGATGAAAATTAATAAAAGACCATTAGATTTGACAAATAAAAGATCATTGGTAACTTTGGAAAGAGTAGTTTCAGTTGAATAATAAATATGGGAGCCAAATTTCAAAGGGTTTGAGACCTCTAGAAGAAAGGAAATAGCGGCAAGAAGTTTAGTTGAGGAGACAAAAGATATAGAATGATATCCAAACAGGAGTGATTGCATCATGTGAGAATTTAAGCATAAGGAAGAAATGGATATGTTTGTAGGCAGTAGTGACAGGAGAACCCTGAAACTGACCTCTCTAATTCTGGGAAGGAAGCCATGGGGTGAGCCCTTGAGAAACTCTCCTCTGGGAGAAGCCCTTCTCAAGGAATCAAGATAAAGGGGCTTCATTCTGTTATCTTGGTGGTGACTAGCTGCACCCTCTATTGAGTTGAAAATTAGTCCAGGACCACTCCTACTTATCTGGAACTTAAATGGTCTCATTCAACTGGAAATCTAGGCCTAGGGGAAGTGACAACATTGAAGGAATCTCATTCAATTAATCTTTTATAAAAATGGCAATTTTAAAGTCATAACTTGCAGAGTTCCAAAACTGGATTATACCTTGTCAAGAAACCTCTCCATACCTGTCAGGACCCTTACTCGTTGTGAAGACATTCTCTTCTCAATGGTAACCCCTTTTATTTCTCTGCCAGGATTTCTCTGCTAGGACCTTTATTTCTCTAGCAAAACTGACTTCTCAATGCCAATAAAACTTCCTTTTTTGCCACTAATATTTCAAGTTCATGAATTCTTTCACCTTGAACCTGCACTGACCAGAAGAGGATTCTCACACCTCAACTCTTTGCATTGCCACTAACCACATAAGTAGGGAAAGAGCCAATGTATGGGATAAACTCACTGAAGACCCTCTCAAAAACATGTGGCTTAGATCTATGCCCTAATTATGATTTGAAACTTTGCAATAACAAGTTCAGCTATAGCTTAAAAACTGCAGATGTTCAATCTTCTTGAATGAACATTCCCCTCCGGTTTCCCACCATTTCTTAATTAACATTTAAGTACTTCTTTTAAAGGCAATTTCTTCTTTTCTTTCTGGGATTGATTTCCATGTTTAGTGTATAAACCTGGACTTCCCCAGATAATGGGGGAAAAGATCAAGAGGGAGGGGAGCTTCTGTTCTATTTAATCTTGTGCTTTGCAGTTTGTACTTTGGACACCCTGTGGGTTAGGAGATGCCCTTTCTCAAGAGATTAATAAACCTCTTTTTGCTTTTTGTCTGATTTTTTTGTGGTCATTACTGTTCCACATAGTTTGGGGGCTCCTTCAGGGATATTTCCTGTTCATAAGGAGTCTCTCCTGTACCAAATCTAAGGCAGGAACTCTCTGGAAAGTTCTCCAGTGATCCCTGGACTTGACTCAGGAACTCCCACTCCAATTGGGTAAACTCCAGAAGAGAGACACTCAGAGAAAGCAAAAACAAAAGTGGGCTAGCAAAGATAGAGGAGTAATTCAGCAAGGGACATAAGGCTGAGGAGAGAAGTTTGAAATCAGGTGGGTAAGTGGGGCACAACTCAGGTAGAACAAGCAATTGGGGGAAGAGGGGGTTGGGGGGATCAGAGAGAAAAGAAGACAAGATATTGTGAGAAAGGCTCATTTCCCTTGGTAAGACTGGATGAGTCCTCCATACTTTTCCCCTGCCAAGAACTAGTAAACTACTTGGGTGACTGGGATTGGGAGAATTTAGGTGGTTAAAGTCCATAAAAAGCTCTTATTTTCCTTTGATACTGGGAAAATCCTAAGCAATTTGAGTCCATAAAAATTCTCCTATTTTACTTTGGTAAGATTGATGACTCCTGAACCTTAGAAAAGGACAATGTAACTGGTTCTAAACTTATCTAGTTGTCCCAGGAAGAAAGCTCATTAGGAAGAACTGGGATGAAGTACCAAAATATATAGGGAAATCTGTTGTTTTGTTTGGGAAGATGCCTCCCTCACTCAGAGAAAATGCCCATCATTCTTATCTCTCCCACCCACTCATCCCTCACCCAAGGGCTGGGTGTAAATTCAAGGGAGCCTTCAATAACAGGCCACTGGCACATAAGGCTTCAGCTCCAGAACTTCCCTCTTTTTGTCCACTCCAAGGTGGAGCCAAATTAATTTAGAAAAGATTTTGGGTTTTTGTATGAGCCTGTGTTTATTTTCTGTGTTTCTCTCATTGGAATTACAAAAGAAAAGATCTAGTTATTTGGGATTTTTTTTTTTTTAAAGAGCTTGTTTTATACATAATTGGACTTATGCTTTTAGCTAGAGAAAGAATGATTTTGAGATGAGAAAGGTTTTTAACTGTCACACCAAAAAGAAAAAAAAAAAAAAAACTGATCTTTCTGTGGACCTAGAACTGATCAAATTGGATCTCTAGAAATAGTTAAAGTTACAGAACTTCTAAAAACATTTTAGAATTCGAGGGTTTTTGAGACTAATTAAGTTGCTTGGCCCTATCTCTCTATCAGCTAATGTGAATCAGTATGTTGTATTTTTAAGTAAGCCTACTTTATAAGACTGGTATTGAGGACCAGAATTTGAGGCTTACAGAAAAACTGCAGAAAAAAAATTTAGATCTCTCTGGGATTTTCTAAGCTTCTTAAGCTGGTATCCCTGCCTGGCCTGAATTCTGTGTTTTATGCTAGTACTCCAACATCTTTGACATAACACCCACCTCCCAGCATTTCTGGCATGGAGGGTGGGCTAGTCATTGACCCACAGACCTGTAACGAGACACTTGAATCCAAATTTCTCACTCTCTTATAGTCTTAAAGTCCACCAATTTCTTAAAGCCCCTATAGAAAGACTTGAAAGAGCAGTTTTCTACCACCTTAAAGTTTGGGACTATGGGTATTTAAATTGGAATTATGATTCTGAAATTGTATGAGATAATTACTACTAGCTAGTGACTGCTAAAATTATGAACTTGTTTATTCTAGTATAAGACTTTTAAAATGTGTGCACTAATATGGAAATATTGTTACTAGAAATTTGTATTTGATTTGAAATTTAAAATTTTGGTTCTCTGGTAACTTACCTAAAAGGTCACATGTTTGTATTAGATGAAATATATTTAATTAGATGAAATCTATTTAAGCTATTATGCTACTTTCTAAGTTGTACATTGGGTAATTTGTTAAAAGTTATATGAGCTATGCTTTAAAATTGTCAACTCTGCTGGACATATGGCATAAATTTTGTGAAATTTGGTTCAAAGCTATTTAGAATATTAATCTTAAGGTTTGTCCTGCTTTCTCCCATTAACAAAGAAATAAAAGCAAGAAAAGTTGGTATATAGTGATATGTGTAATTGCAGAACAAATTTTATCTGAAAGGTGTATAATATGTCTAAAGATACATAAAAGGATATTGAGGAGGTGTTCCTCCAGAGGGAGGGAGCCTGGCTCCAAAATATTCAAGTTAGGTTTTAATGAAATGACACCAGTGGGGAAACTGACATATAAGAGATGGGGGAAGCTTTCCCCTGAGCTCTGCTGCTTTAAGAAGGGTTAGTGGAATAATATTGGAACAAATTGTGCCTAAGTATGGATTGGTGGAGACTATAGATTTTGATAAAGGAACATAAGCCTTAAATTCTGGCCCTCAGAAGGTTTTTAGTCATGTAAATTGGGCTTCTAAGGTTTTAAAAGAAATAATGGGGAGGGATTGCAAATTGAATAACAATTTCCATATACCTGGTCATCTGCCCTCATCAGGGAAAGTCAGATTCTTAAGAAAGGGATACTAAATTGATGTTAGAGACTAAATTTCCTTGGATTGTAGAGGTCCACTGACAGTGGGGGAAGTCTTGGTAAGATATAAGACCTTTCAGCCCAGAGGAAACCTGCTGACAATGTCTGGTTTAGTTCTCATCTTCCCTTGAGGGTGTCTCAGCCTTCCTGAGAAGTCAGGGGGGTGTGATGACCTGTGCTCTACTTAAAGCAGAGATACTTGCAGTAAAGATGCATTTACATAATAATAGCAGGATGAGATGATGATAAAAGCCATCTACAGCCAGAGAGAATTGTGGGAACTGAGGGTGCATTACAGCATAGCATTTCACTATTTTAGTTGTAGTTTGCTTAAATTTTATTTTCTTTCTCTTTTTAAAAATTTTTTGATCTGATTTTTCTTGTGCAGCAAGATAATTATATAAATAGGTATGCGTATTTTGGATTTAACATATATTTTTTACCATGTTTAACATATATTGGAATTGTGTGCCATCTAAGAGAGGGAGGGAAGGGGGGGAAATGGAAGGGTGGACTTCAAAGGGAATTGACCCTTTTTCAAAGATCAATGCTGAAAAACTTATCCTTGCATATATTTGGATAATAAAAAACTTCAATAAAATTATAAAAGCTAAAAAAAAAAAGTTAGCTGTAAGGAGGAGAAGTAGGGAAGGGTAGCAGCCATGTGATGGACCATAAATAACTTTTATAGGGAAAATTTAATCTCAGAAACATGACTGGGATTTCCACAGAAGAAAAATTGAACAACGGGGTGGGGGGAAGAAGAGGTACAGTTATTCTGAGAAATTTAGAGGGTGGTGTAAGGGACCATCTGTGCACACTATTCTAGACTGCCAGGGCCATACATACCATTCTTTGGGATATCCCCAGCTACACATGAAGATGAGCCGATCTTGAGGTGAAAACAGCCTTTCTTTATTGGTAATCTTAGCAAAGGTTAGCAGGAAGCAAGAGAAAGTGTATGTATCTCTCTGAATCTCTAAGTTAATTTATATTTATTCTTCTCCAAGATTACCCTATGCCCAGCCCATTGTGTAGGTGGATTCACAGAAGAGAGACACCTGGAGTTAGTGCTGCATCCTAGGTGGAGATCTAACAAGAAGAAATCTAGCCATCTCAAGAAATTTATTAGCTGTTCCTTTAGCACCTGAAAGATACAACCTCCTGCCTCCGAGGCCAAGCACCTTTTTAACCTTCTGGGCTCACCCTGCCAGCTGACATGGCATACATGGTGTTCTCAGAGAAAGAAATGTCTCTAACATTCCATTTTCTGTTTAATAGGACCGAGTGTTCTTGTGTTTATGCCTTAAGCACTTCTACAGATTTTCTAAAAATATGTAAAAAACAGTAGGCAAAAGCAGAAGTAGTAACAATGCAAAGATTCAATAGAGGGGATGGGAAAGGAAATATGTTTGATTCAATAAGTGTCATCAGAGTCATGTTGACACCAAGTCAGGTGTTGGTACCAGAGTATTAGGTGGAGCTATGGAAGAATTTCTCCAAGTTTTCTATAAGAAACCACCTTAAGCATCCCAGACCCAGATTCATCTGAGGCAAAGGGAGGAAGGTCTCATCTTCTGGAACTGCTACAGGCTGACAAGGGTGTATAGAGTTGGCCCTACCCAATGGGGTCTGGACTGAAGAGGGGAGATGAGTAGGTTGTAGGCGGCGGCAGTGTCCAGTGCTAAGTGTCAGGATAAGGTCTAAGGGGATTTCAGGTTGACCAAGTGGTTGGCATTTCATGATTCAGTCTGGAAGAATCAACTCTTCTTGTTCTTCTTTCTGGAATCTAGCAACCTTCCCCATCAGGACCTGCAAGACATAAATATCCCAGCTGTCTCCAAAGTACCAATTGGACCTTGCCAATGTCCTTCCTTGTCCTTCCAAAAGACCTTTTGAATGTTCTCTGCTGCTTGAAGTGCTGTTTTCACAACATCTAGTTTTCTGTCCTCTAAGTCCTTATCCACATCTACTTGTGTGAGCCATTAGGGATTCTGTCTACTTCTTCCACCTCTCTGTTTAACAAGGGTAACCTTCAGGATGCAATGGGCCATTCCACTAGGGCTTTTTCCACAGGGAGGTGTCATTGTGATATCCAAACAGGTGTGTTAGATTTAATGGTGTGGGCATAATATGAAAGGTGATACCTAAACACCCAATGACCCCAATTAAAAATCCTGTGGAGGTGGTATATAAACCAAGGCTCCACAAGGCTTCAATATATCTCTACCCCAGACATTGAGACCTGTAATCACCGGAAGTCTGAATAGCCTGCAAACTACCAGGGCAGGTTTTCTGCTGCATCCCATGCCTGTTGTGCTCCTTCCACCCCATTAACCATTGTATCATTTGCACAAACCTACCATGAAGGGGGCCAGAAGAGCTGTGAGATAACAGACCTATCACCTCCAGTGTCAATTAGCCCTTTAAATGTTTTTCCTTTAACATATATATTGATCCAAGGCTTGTCTTGCTCTATATGCTGCATCCAATTAATATCAGAGTATCCCTTTTGGGCAAGATCCTCTACCTGTCTGATGGTATTGGGTTCTGAAGTGACCATTCTTCCCACATTGATAACATATCTTGGTTTCACTAATCTTCATCCCCTCTGAAATAGCAGCTGTGAGCGCATCCATTTGAAAGCGCTGGAGCCACATCTTTTTATCATCTCCTCAAGGCTCTTGATCCCATCTAAAGAGAGAACAGCTTTCTGGCAGTGGGTATTAGCATTCTCTCTAGCTAATTTCCAGATAAGACCAGCTCCTTTACCTACTAACCTCTCAACAGCCACCTGTAGGCAAGCCACAAAATCAGGGCCTTGTCATTGAAGGCCTCTACTTTCCAGAAGCCTGAATTTTGCTAAATGCTCATTGGGTACATTGGGACACAGCTAGGTAGTGTTAACCGCCTCTTTCAGTTCCTTAAGTTTTTTCCACTTTAATGGGGCCCATGTGCTTCCCTGAGGCCTTCAAACACAAGACAAGCATCTAGCCAAATCCTTATTTCCTGATCCCCTTCATTGACTGCCTTCTGTAACATGTGTCTTAATTCTGTCTGTAAATCTCCAAAGTTTCCACAAGTGGGGGTTGCAAAAGGAACACAAGGGAAACATTTCTCAAGGAAGGCAGAGGTGGGGGAATAGGCCATACTTTGCCTACTGCTGTGGCCCTGTTTTTTCATACTTCCCTTTGTTTACTTCCTCATTTCTCACTTATCCCTGCCTTCTCCTGTTTCTTCATATCCATTTCTTACTTCTGTATGTTCACATCCTGCTTCTTCCTCATTACCTCTTTCTGTGATGTCACATCTACTTCTTGCTTGCTTTACTATTCTATAAACTTCTTTCCCCAGCACCTGTCCATCCAGGACTCTAAGAAAAATCTGTCCCATCTTCCATCCCAGACCTACTACCGTGTTTCCCCGATAATAAGACCTATCCTGAAAATAAGACACCCACATACTCTTTAATATTCCGCTAAAATAAGCCCTCCCCCGAAAATAAGCCCTATCGAACTTACTATGAAAACGGTCATCATGGTGATCCCCTGCGCTATATGCTGCGTAGCGGTACCTTCAGTAAGCAGCGCCGCCCTCCCCTCCCGGGTGAAACACACGTCGCACTCCGAGCTGCATCCAATCAGAGCTGCAGCAGTGAGCGCGTCATCCTCTTCTTCCCTGGTGATTTGCTTGCTGGCGCTACTGAGAGCAGCGCCGCGGAGTAGAGCTGAGACAGGACCATCTAAAAACTCGGTAAGTTCAGTAAGCGATGGAGAATAAAATAAGCACTCAGGGGGCATGATGGAGGCTAAAAGGGGCATGATGGAGGCTAAAATGGGCATGATGGAGGATAAAAGGGGCATGATGGAGGCTAAAATGGGCATGATGGAGGATAAAAGGGGCATGATGGAGGATAAAATAAGCCCTCCCCTGAAAATAAGCCCTCTGGTGTTTTTTAGTCCCAAAAAAATAATAAGACAGTGTCTTATTATCGGGGAAACACGGTATCAGTCTTGGGGTCTCATCTCCCTTCCCATGATCCGACCAGATGAACTCACGAGGTCCCTGATCAATCCTGCCTTATGTTTGGGTGCCTTTTGTGCCGGACAGTCCATACACTGCTCGAAGTGAATCTGAGTGAATATGGCTTCGACCTATGCCCTAATTGTGACTTGAAACTTTGCAATAACAAGTTGAGCTATAACTAAAAAGCTGGTGTTTGATTGTCTTTAATGAACATTCCCCTCCTGTTTCCCAGCATCTCTTAATTAGCTCTTAAGAACTTCTTTTAAAGACAATTTATTCTTTTGTTTCTGGGATAAATTTCCATGTTTAGAGTATGTGCCTAACTCTTGGACAATGGGAGAAAAAGTCAAGGGGGTGAGAGCTTCTGGTCAGTATAATCTTATGTTTTGCAATTTGTACTTTGCATTCCTTTAACTGACACCCTGTCTGTTAGGAAATGTCCTTTCTGTTGAGATCATTTAAAAAAAATCCCTTTTTGCCTTTTTCTTACTCTGAGAGTCTCTGTTTTTGTGATTGCTAATCTTGAAAATAAAAAAAAAGGGAGGGGCACCTCTTCATTACAATCTGTAGTGAAGGTGATAGAAGAGAGATATCTAAAGGATATAAGATGAAATGGCATGGAAATGGAGATTTTTTTTTTTTTTTCAAATAGCCTATGGGGGTGGTGGATCAGAATGGATTTGAAATATAAGTTGAGATCTCCAGCTGAGAGAAGGGAGTAGGGAGATCCTTTGGAAGATTTGAAAAGAGATGAGAATATTTAGACTAGCTGTTGTAGTAAGATAGGCAGCTTCGCATTCTCTTCAATTTCTTTTAACTACTAAAAAGGAAAGAACTGCAAGCTATCAAACTTAGAAAGGGGCAACTGTGAAATGCTTGCTGTGTTACAAGCACATCCTACATTTGGGAAATACAAATATTAGCAAAAAAGGCAGTCTTGGCCCTTATGGAACTTACATTCAAGTAGAATGTACATTCCTTACATAAAAATAAGACTAAAAGGTGAGAGTGGAGAAACAAGGTAACTTTAGAAAGGTTCTCTTCTAAAGCCATTTGGAAGGAAAAGACACAGAAGGCAAGAAAGTGCCGCATAGTAGTTTAGCTGAACTGCAGTGTAGTTGTAGGGAAGTAGGAGATGTCTAAAGTTAAATTAAAGATGAATGGTGGAGAAATACAAATGTCAAACTAAGGAGTTAGTACTTTATTTAGGAGACAATGCACAGCCACCATAGAATGTAAAGTAGGTAAATAATGATCAAAGCTGTGCTATGATTAATTCAGTCTAGCAGTAGTGCCAATGCAGGACAGATTGAAAAGAGAAGATACTAATGATGGAAAGAATGTAAAGGCTGTTGAATACATACTTTCCTTCTTTCCTTTCCTAGGGCCTAAACTAGAATTACCAAAAAATTAAAAATTGGAAGGAGGAGATAAGAATAAAATCATCTAAAAGCCCTCATTATTATACTATGTTTTAAAACATACTCAGAAATGTTTTGCTTTCTATTTGGCATTTTAGATTTAATTATTTTCTATTCTACCTTTGTTCTTAATATATAATTCTAGAGTCAAAAGCTTTCATATCATACAAAGGACCCAGGCATACTGTGAAGGATTTCTAATTTGTTTGCCTTCTAATTTGGGAGTTTCAGTACTGACACTATTCGAAGTGTTTCATATTCCTCTTGCAGACTCATAATTCATATAGCTCAAAGAACAGATTTATTTATAGGTCAAAGAGAACTTCTAGTGCTCAAATAGATTGAATAACAACACCTACCTAAAGGTAATGGTCCCCAAGACTCTGTGTGGCTTTTGTCACTTAGCATTTGTCATGAACCTATTCAGGGCATAATTATATACCTAGTGTGTTTCAGTGCATAAGTCCAGTCTAAGCTTTTCATAATTAGTCTTTACTAATATTCCTAACATGGTCCTATCCATATTTGCATTGTAGCTCATTGTTATAGAGCATATTCCCAAATGCTTATTGCAGTTTTTAAATCTTAATAACTTAAAATTGTAACAAACTATTAAAGTTTAAAATCATGATATCAGGATATCTAGCTTGAAATAAACATGTGAAAAATTTACAATGACCATTTTCTGAAGCAAAAGACTGGTTTATTTAAGGGGATAGGTTACAGACAAAATGAAGAGGTAAAATTGGCATCAGAAATGGCAAGTATGAATTCACAATTAACCAGGAGTAAAGAAATACTCTGTGAGGTTGGTATAAGCCATTGACTGGCAATGTTGAAGTTGGGAAGGGACTCCAAAAGGTTAGGGATCACAGACCAGTGTCACAACGTGTCTCAAAAGAATTTGCTGGCTTGAACCCATATCCAAGTTAAGGGACAAAGTTTATTGTAATTATGCCGACTGAAGTGGGCTAAAATCCAAGAATTTAGCAGGGAATCTGGAGAAGGGAGACATCTTTATCCAGTTCTTCATGTCATTGACATGCTAATTTTATGGCTTAGACATAGAACTGAGAAGTGGTCTCAGGAATTTGGTTATCACTGACCAGCAGACCTAGGACTATCCTAAATCCAGAAGACTTTAAGATAATTGACAAACAAGACTGTCAGAACAATAGTTAGAAAGTCTCAGGATTACTAATATATCTTCCCTAAAGTTTAAAGGAAGAAATATTATATTCCTAGTCCAGAAAACTTTTGCAATCATTCATAAAACAATAGCATTCTTAGATCAGAAGGCCTCAGGATCACAGATTCCAAAGCCAGAAGATTTAGGATCATTGACAGATTGCTAAAGCAGAAGCACCCTAAAATCAGGGGACCTTATTGCTGTCTCCCCTGGAAGCTATATTCCATCAGCAAATTAGACTGACCAGAGTTAGCTAGAATAGAATTAGAAGGAAGGCACTATGAAGGAGAAAGAGAATACTTCATAGTGAGTTTAGTTCTAAAAAGAACTTAGGAAAAATCTTCATCATAAATATGATTTTATAGGGGAAATATAGCTTTGGGGAATTTTTAGGGAGACCAGAGAAATAAAGGAACAAAATCAAGAGGGAGGGGACAGCCAAATGAAATATACCTGGCAGACCAGGTACCAGACCTGCTAATTAATATGTCAAATATTGTTTAAAGATTCCCAGAAGTTGGGAAGCATAAAATGGGGATTTGGTAAAGAGTTCCTTCCTAAATTGTCTGGAAATTGGTTATATCTGATAATTGCCAGATAGGCTTCTTCCTGAAAGGGAAGATAGTTATTTCACATCAACAGAATTAAGATATTTGGGACACACTTGTACTTGTGCAGATTGAAGAAATATGATACCAATAGACATTTAAAGTCATACAAATACATTTTGACATGGGAGGGTGGAAGAAAGGAAAAAGAAAGAGAAAAATATATGCTTCAATCTGATTTCAGAGTTTCTCAGTTCTCTCTCTCAAGATGGATAACATTTTTTTGATGCTGTTGAGACAGCAATACCTAGTTCAAAATAAAGATGTGACATATTCACAATGACTATTCTCAACAAAAATTAGATTAAATTAGGGGAAGAAGTTATAAACAAAATGAAGTGATACAATAGACACCAAGAATGCTAAGTATGAAATAGAGTTAGAAGGTCATATAGTTAGACTGAGCAGATTAGCCTAGAGTAAGGAAAAAGTTGCTATTAGAGAAAAGACATTATGAAGGAGAGAGAGTACTTCACAGTGGGTTTAGTCCTGAATAGAACTTAGCAAATTTCTTTATCATAAGCAGATCTTTTTTAGGGGAAACAAAGCCTTGAGATTTCCCAGTCACAAAGGCAGGCAGTTTAGAGAGAGGGGTCAGAAGCTAGATGGAATGCTCCTTACAGGAGTTCCAGATCTGTCTAAAGATATAGTAATCAATATCTCAAAAGCTGTTTAAAGATGCATAGAAGTTTGAAAGAAAGATAAAGGAGTTCCATCCATACTATCACTTTTTTCAAATAGGATATGTCATTGGAATTAATTATATCTGATGATATCTAGATGGGCTTCTTCCTGACAGAACTTAAGATAGTTCACATAATTTTCCTCATACCCATCAGAATTTTCTTGGATCATTGTCTTGATCCCAGTATCTAAGTCTTTTTTTTAATAATTGTTATAAAATTATACATTATTCTCTTGGTTCTCTTGCTGACATCATTTTGAATCACTTCATTTGTCTTCCCAGTTATTATTTTTTTCTTAAACCATCCTCTTCATTTCTTATAGTTTAGTTATTACTTACAAGAATATGTCATAATTTGTTCAGTCATTTCCCAACTGATGGATCTTTTTTCAGTTTCCAATTCTTTGCCATTACAAACAAACAAACAAACAAAAATATTGCTATAAATATTTTTGCACAAATAGATCATTTCCTGTTTGACTTCTTTGGAATATAGAACTAGTTGTGATATTATTGAGTCAAACAGTATGCACAATTTTATAGTCCTTTGGGCATAGTCCCAAATTGTTCTCCAGCCTAATAAATCTAGTTCACAACACTACCAACATGCATTAGTATCCCAATTTTCCACATTTCTGCCTATATAATTTTTTTCTATTATGTTAGCTATTCTGATTAGTGTGAAATGGTACTTTAGAGTTGTTTAAATTTTCATTTCTCTAATTATTAGTAACAATACTTTTTTCAATTGGGAAATTGCTCTAATTTTCATAAATTTGGCTCCATTTTCTATATATTTAATAAATGAGACATTTAATAGAAAAAACTTATGGCAAAACTTTTCCCACATTCCTACTTTCCTTCTAATTTTTGGCTGCATTGGTTTTGTTTGTGTAAAACCTTTTTATTTATTGAAATCAAAATGATTAATTTTACCTTATAAGATCCTATCTTTTTTCTTTTGTCATGAATTCTTTTGCTATCTATAGATCTGACAGATACTTTTTCTATCTCTTCATTTTTTTATATCACCCTTTATGTTTAAATCATATACACACTTTGATATCCTGGTATCAGGTATGAGATGTAGATCTATTCATAATTTCTGCCAGAATACTTTTCAGTTTTCCCAGTAGTAAAATTATAGCCTTTATAGCATAGGTAGATGCAAGGAGCTCTATTATTTTCATAGACTTCAAACTCCTTGCATCCATCTATACCATAATGCAAAATGAAGAAGGAAGAAAAAGTTGCCCTGGATTTCTTTTTTCTGTTACAAATCTATTGATATCTGATCTCAAGAAAAACCAGGGGTCAGGAATATATTAATTCTTTCAACTTCCTAGACCTCCAAACCCAATATTCAGTTGGTCAAAATGACTCCTTATTTGATATTTTTTATCATTAAGCACCAAAGGGCCTTCTACAATAACTCCCATGATTATAAAAGTTCTTCAGATCTCCCAAAAAATCCCCTTCCAGCTGGTCAGAAATATTTAAATTAGCTACAATTGCTTCCTGTTGTATTTGGGGTAAAATAATGGAACAGAAGTATGAAAATGCTTCTCCAGTATTTCCATGTGTATCAGAAAAAATATTTTGTTGTCTTTATTTTAATTATCAATTCTTTCTTGCTCCAGTAAACAAGTTTAGTCTTTGTATATTTGTTTCAAATTATTTGCTGACATCAGGGCAAACACAATAAGAAGGAATAAAAATATAAGATGTATTGTGAAATTGAAGTTATTATAAAAGAGCTTACCTTGATATTGTAAATGATCTTATTCTTGGATAGAGCAAAAGTAATGATAGACTTTTTTATTAATTTTATAATTATAAATTTTTGACAGTATATATGCATGAGTAATTTTTTTTATAACATTATCCCTTGTATTCATTTTTCCAGATTTTCCCCTCCCTCCCTTTACTCCTTCCCCTAGATGACAGGCAATCCTATACTAGACTTTTTGTTTTTCAGAGAAATGATAGTAATTTAGCAATCTATTGTTTGATGTAGGGGAAATAAAAATCAATCTATGTCTTAGGAAATTATTGTTGTAGGAAAAACTTCCTAACACAGTTATTGGATAATGTTGCTTTTGGAAAGCAAAATGAGCTGCCTTTTGAGGGTATTGAGTTCCCTCTCTTTCTGAAAGTCTTCTAAGGCTGGATGACTATTTGCTAGATATGTTATAGAGAAAATTCTTGTTCAGATGTAATCTGGACTATACGCTTCTAATGTCCCACGCAACCTTGGATTTTTTGATTCTATTGCATTTAGTATTAAAAAGATATAAACTAAGATATTTAAATAAATATCATTACTATTTTCCCATGTAAATTATTCTCTCATTGAATTTCTATAATTATTCAATTAAAGCCATTTAAAAAAATATAACAAGTGACAACATGTTCATGCTTTAATAAGTTAAAGGTAATTAGATAACAGTATAAAGAAGGAGGAAGATTGAGGAGGAAGTATGGAAAAATCTAGGAGAACTGATTGTTGCTTTGTTTGTTTTTTTGTTGTTTGTTTGTTTGTTTGTTTCCCAAGGATTTCCAGAAATTAGCATAAATGAGTTTGAATTTAAAGCTGTGAACTTTGTTTAAAATAATAACAAGTAACTAATCTCTTGGCTCTTGACTTTTCACTGCTACTATATCTACTAGATTGAAGCTTTAAACCCTATTATGGTTAAGAAAGGACTTATTAAATTATTTAGTGTTTCAATATTAACCAAACTGAAAATGATTTGCAAAATACTTAGCTATACAATTTAGTTTCTAAGGAGGTTTCTTTAATTTTAGATTTTTTGATGTGCAGTAATTTTTTTTTTTAATTTTAGTAGTTTTTATTTACCAGATATATGTATGGGTAATTTTACAGCATTGACAATTGCCAAACCTTTTGTTCTAATTTTTTTCCCCTCTTCTTCCCCTCCACCCCACAAATGGCAGGTTGACCAATACATGTTAAATATGTTCAAGTATAAATTAAATACAATATATGTATACATGTCCAAACAGTTGTTTTGCTGTACAAAAAGTACAATTGTACAAAATAGTGTACAATTAGCCTGTGAAGGAAATCCAAAATGCAGGCGGATAAAATTAGAAGGATTGGGAATTCTATGTAATGGTTCATAGTCATCCCCTAGAGTTCTTTCCCTGGGTGTAAGTGGTTCAGTTCATTACTGCTCTATTGGAACTGATTTGGTTCATCTCATTGTTGAAAATGGCCACATCCATCAGAATTGATCATCATATAGTATTGTTATTGAAGTATACATAGATCTCCTGGTCTTGCTCATTTCACTCAGCATCAGTTCATGTAAGTTTCTCCAGGCCTTTCTGAAATCATCCTGTTGGTCACTTCTTACAGAACAATAATATCCATAATATTTATATACCACAATTTATTCAGCCAATCTCAAATTGATAGGAATCCACGTGGTTTCCAGTTTCTTGCCACCACAAAGAGGGCTGCCACAAACATTCTTGCATGATGTGCAGTAATTAAAAAAAAAAAATCCTACAACTAGCATTGCACTGCTTGTCTTTCATAGTTAAAGAGCTGTTTTTCATGAAGTACC
This sequence comes from Sminthopsis crassicaudata, assembly GCF_048593235.1. NCBI lineage: Eukaryota > Metazoa > Chordata > Mammalia > Dasyuromorphia > Dasyuridae > Sminthopsis > Sminthopsis crassicaudata. The sequence goes on from NC_133619.1 coordinate 421,357,434, forward strand.
CTATAGTGAATATATCATGTACCAAATATTATACTTATTTCTTGCCTTGATTCTCATCCCAAACCATGGATATTTTTTAAATGATCACCTCTATAAGCAGTCCTTTTGTAAATAGCTAGTAGTAGCTAGTAGGATAGTAAAATATTCAGGGAAAACTGAAAAATTTGAAAGCTAAGGAGACATAATTAGGCTTTTAACTTTCAAAGACATTTATCACTGAGGAATGGGCTAGACAGATTATAAGTACCTTAAAGACCTTTCTAAATGTTAATGATGTTGAAGTGATGCCAAGTGTCCAAATTACATAGAAAGCATTCTATACCTTAACTCTGAAGATCTATTTTTTAGTGCCTTCAGATTTACCAAAGGAACTGCTGGAAATATAAAAAATTAGAGATTTCATTTCATTGGAGACTACTTTCCAAAGCCAGAGAATCAGCAATAAACAAAATATATCTAGTAAAATTTTGACCACAAGAACAGCACATTCCCAAATCACCATTAAAAGAGAATTTCACATTTCTTTAATTTTTTATCATTAACATCTGCTACATAATCAACATGTTTTTTTCTCAATAGTTGTAAACCATGGCTTTACATTAGTTTATATTAGTTAACACAAATATTTATATTAGTTAACATATTAATATGTTGCTTGTATTCTATTTAAAGTTTCATGAAGAGTGGAGGATATATTTAATGTTTTGCAAGGTGATCTCGACTATAGTTCATCTTCCTGAATTTGGCCATAAGTTTCACATATATTTCTTATTTAAGTATGTTGTTTGGTTGTAGTAAAGATGGTAGGGCTAAAATTAGTGTTGGTTAAAGTGTAAGAAATTAATTCCAGTCTAAAAAAAAAAAAAAAAGAACTTGAGGTAGCTTTTTTTTTTTTTTTTTTTTTTTAAACAACTGATCATCTGGAAGATTAAAAATCTGAAATCTTCATGGTGCTCTTCCTCCCTCTTCTGGCAGTTAATAAATGTTATGCTATAAAATATTATTTACCATATAATATTATTGATATTTTCATTTCTACTTCATTATCATTTCTGAATTTATCTCTACCCTCCTTAACTGGCAAATCATTTGTAACAATGTGTGTGTCTGTGTGTGTCTGTGTGTCTGTGTGTCTGTGTCTGTGTGCTTGCATGCGCCTGTACGAGGAAGAAGAAAGGAGATAGGACAAAAGGTGAGAGAACATCAGGGATACAACTTTATTGAGATATTGAATATTTGAAATGACTGAGCTCCAGGTGAAAGTCTTACATCTAAGCTTGTAACCTCTTCTGTCGCAGGTTGCCTCATGACAAGAAGGGCCTGGATATACTTTTCAGACCTCATATTTCTCTGGTTCACTGACATACCCAAGATTCTAGGAACTAAAAGCATTAATGCTTGATATTGCTCTCTACTTCTTTATATATTCTACGCCCCACATTATATTAAATGCTGGGGATACAGATTGGGGCAAAAACAGGTTCTACCCACAAGGAGCTTATACTTTAACATGGGAGAAAACATTCAAATAGAGTTGTACAAACAAGATAAAACACACACACACAGATATTTACAAGACTTCCAAACATAGTTTTATTTACACATTAAAAGACATCAAAAGGACTCTTAACCAAATTTATTTTTTTTTAATTTTTTTTAATTATATATATATATATATATATATATTTTTTATAATATTATCCCTTGTATTCATTTTTCCAAATTACCCCCCCTCCCTCTATTCCCTCCCCCCGATGACAGGCAATCCCATACATTCTACATGTGTTACAATATAGTCTAGGTACAATACATGTGTGTGAATATCATTTTCTTGTTACACAATAAACATTAGAATCCGAAGGTACATGCAACCTGGGCAGACAGATATTAGTGCTAACAATTTACATTCACTTCCCAGTGTTTCTTCTCTGGGTGTAGCTACCTCTGTCCATCATTGATCAACTGGAAGTGAGTTTTAACCAAATTTATTGAGATTCAAAATATCACTTTACTTCTAATGAGTTACCCTCCTCCAAAAGACATTATAGTCTCAGAGATTTTTATATGCATTGTTTGAGAAAATACACTACAACAGAAGCTATTATGTACTCAGATTAGACATTTAACTGAATTTGCATTTTGCTAATTGCTGCAATATTCACATCAATTTCAAAAACAATTGTGGGGGGATAAAGATGTATCTCTGATACACATTGTATAACTTCAGTCCTCTGGGAAAGTGTTTATAGCTCTATGTTATAGATCAATTGCTGATAGAACTCATTGGAAGGAGTTTCTATAGCTGGAGTGTCCCATGCTTATGAAATCATATCATAGATCTAGAGCTTACAAATAAATAAATTAGAGAACAAATAAAAGATTAAGCATCAAATTATTTTTAAAATAAATTTTATTGACATATTTTGTTTTTCCATGACAGGCTTTTATAGGTATATTATCTTATCTTTCAAGGTGATATATATCTTTCCCTGTGTTGTCACATTCCTCCAACATGCTGTACTCAGTGGCTTATTTTTATCCAGAATGCATTTTCATAATCTATAGTAAGGTGTGAATATCTCAGAAGGGATTAATATGTTACTTCACTCACAGAGTATTTGCATTTTAGCAGAAAAATCTTAGATATAGGGGTTATTGCAGAGAAATAATTCTTTAGAGTTGGAATTCCAGTTATTTATAGATATAGCCTACTTTAATAAGTCCTAGATATAAAACTGCAAATTTTGAAAAAGAACAAATTAAAAGATGATCATACATCTTATAAAAGAAATCATCACAGCTCTTTTAGAACACTTAAGATATTGTTCCATTTGGAAAACTAAACTTTATATTCAGGATCACATAGACTGAGCAAAATGAGATACTGTACAAAGCTAAAACTATGTATATGGAATCTAGTGAATATGGGAGAGGGGAAAGAAAGGTTAGAAAGAGGGGAAAGTCTTACTGGATAGGTGCCCAAAGTAGAGCAAGTCCAGACATGGAGATATGGCAGCAGCATGATAATTTGGCCCAGTAGACACTCTTTATCCCAACAAAGACACCCAAGACTCTAATTTTTTGATAATCAGACCCTCTGCTATTGCTCTTTTACTCCTCAGTGCTGTCAACTCTGGAATGTCTCCATGCACTCCTATCTGGGGTAGCTCAGGAGTTTCTATCTACTTCTGCCTTGGATAGTTAGTACTATATCTGCTCTGAAAGGATTTGGCCAACTTATGGCCTTGGGGACCTGGGACCAGCTCAGGCTTATTCAAAAGCTCTTTCTTCATAGGTAGTGAAGGAACATTCCCTTTCAAAGTTCAACTAACTTCAGTTACAAAATTGAGTATGGGAAAAGGTAAAGACAGGCATCCATATGAAAACCAATTTATAAGAATTTGCTAAATTTCCCTTTATAACCCCATTTGAAAAAAAAAAAAAAAGATAGATTTGACAATAAATGTAACTTCCATAGAAGTTCCCTCACCCCCATTATAAAGCAGGTGCTTAATTAAGGAGGAAAAAATATGTTTCCTTTTAAGCTCAGTCTCTGAAATTGAGCCAGATTCTTCAATTCACCCACCCCCAACACAAAGACAGGATGGAGATGGTTTCCATACCTAACCATTGATAAATATTGCAATATGAGGGAGGGAGAGGATAAAGATATTTTTGCTCTATTCCTCACATAAATATGTACATATATAGCATCTGTAGAACTGTGTTTATGTGCTCCATTGTAGAAGGTAACACACCTATATGATCCCTATATTATCAGTGATTGTGTCTTTTTGAGATATGAAGTGAGCTTACTGACTAAACTTCTTAGCCATAATGATTATTTACCTATCTGTAGGTGGCATTTTATTATTTCAAAGCTTATTGATATATATTTCCATAACTGATCTTTCACTAAGGTATAATGTGTATGTATAATAATTCTACACATTTTACAGATGAGAAAACTAAACTCAGTGAATTGCCAACAGTCATACCATGTTAGCAAATAGCAGGGCTGATACTGAAACCCAGATTTCCTGATTCTAAAGTGTTTTTTTTCCCTACACCAAGCTGTCTCTGGTATATTTAAACGACTCTAAACCCTTAAAATGTATTTTGTTCAAATGTTCAAGATTGTTGCCTCAGACTTTTCAAGGTGGATCCTTTTAGAAATAAGGGATATTGCATAGGTTCTCTATGTGGGAAGAATGAGAGTATTTTTCCTCTGTTGCAGACCATACACTCTAATACAAAAGATGAAGGAAAATATTCCAATCGACTATCCTATGTTTAAATTACAACATCAAAAAATAGATTTTCCCAAAAATGAATGTTCTCATCAACTATTAACTTCATAGGAACCATATTCAGATGAATGAACAGTTTGGTACTCAGAATTGTACAGAGAGTGAACAGAAATTGTTATTGTGTGATTCTGAAAGTCAACAAAATAAAATAATTCATTTCAACATCTTTTCAATTTAGATGTTATTCATAAATAAAAGAATCAAATAAAGTGAGCTAGTAAAAATAAGAAAACAAAAATGCCTGGGAATTAATTTATCCTTTAAGAAAAATGTCCTTTCCATTAATTTTATTTGACTTCAATAAACAGCATAGGAATATTTAATTTTTTTCTGCTTTGTCTCTTATATGCATTCATTTCAACAGAATGTATTGATACTTGTTTACTGAAGAGGAACTGGTCTTTTGTAATCAAATTTAGAAATCCTTCTGAGACTACTACCCATTTGGCCCTGGATAAGTAATTTAACTTTCTTGTTCTTTAGACTAGACTAGATGGTCTTTCCCATGATTTGTAGCTTTCACAGTTGAAGGAATTGAAGATATTTAGTTTAGAAAAAAAAAAGTTGTGTTGAAGAAGAAGAGGGATGAGTATTATCTTTTAGGCATTTGAAAATCTAATCCAAGAAAAGAGGGATTAAATGTATTCTACTTCTGGGCATCAAACATATATATGGGCAACACCTCCAGAGTGTAGCTTGAATTTGGATTAAAATGTAAATAGGAAATCTTAATAAAATAAACAAAAATATATTAGAACATAGATTTGTTCATGTATGGGTTCCTACGCAAATATGCAGTCTGAAGGAATTTTTATGTATTGTCCCCATTTATGTATTGGTCCCCATTATTATTTAAGATTAAAACATCTGAAGGAATAGGAAAAAATAGAAAATTGGGAAGGGACAATTTTAGACTTGATGTAAGTAAAAACTTAACAGTATTTTTTTTAAATTGGTTCTTTAAAAAAATGATGGGTTTCTCCTCATTAGAGGTCAAGGAAAAAAGCTGGGTGACCACATATCAAATATATTATAGAAGAGAATATTTTTAAGTCTCTTCCAAAGTCTTGAATTATGATCTTCTGTGAAAACATGATTACAGCTATATTATTTAAAGGTCATTTTCCTAACTGATGGAATTCCAAATCTTTTAGTTTACTATTTTTTTACAATTCTATATTAACTAATAGTCTTTTTGTTGACAATGTTAGTATGACCTAAAAGAAATATTAAATGTTATATTATGCTATAATTGTTTTATTTTCTTTATTCCCAGAATCTTATGAGTCAACTGAATTCAATGACCATTTATTAGATGCCTAATGAGAATTTGTTTGCTGCCTATACAGTTCTGAGAACCAGTTGTACTCTTGTCCATTTATAGCTTCCAATAAACTTAATACTTGCTGAGAACATTCTCAGCAAGGGAAAAAAGTCTATTCTTGCCACATATACACTGAATTTGGAATAATATAAGTGGGTATTGCTTACTTAAGCAATTTCCTTTTCATGGAAATGTAAACTTTTACATTCATTGAAATCATTTTATTTACAATTGCTATCCCTTGGGACACAGACATGGCAAAGTTTACATGATCTATACAGGATGTCCCAAAAGACTTACTGTAGTTTGGAGTTTTAAAGAATAAATAGCTTAAAACTTCTTATAGCTACTATTTAGTTAAAGCTAAAAAAAAACTTTGATAAAAACTTCACTAAATCTTTTGGGATATCCTCAAATACGATTTCATCACCAGATTGTGAAATACATTATTATTCTGTAAAAATAAAATTGATTTCATAAGACTCTTAGGAAAAGGTGAATAATGAAATCAAAGTGAATCTGGTGGTTTTTCCTTGGTTTGTTTATTAGAAAAGCAGAAACAAAAGGTCATTCACTGTCTAGGCCAGCTTGGATAAATAAACTAAAACATAATCTTTGACCACCTTCCACTTATTTGGGCTAAAAAGTGATGTCTATAATATTCTTATATATCAGGGTGTCTCCAATGAAGAAATGGATCTAATTTACTGGATTCTGCCTCATTTCTTTTCATTTTTGTTTGTTTCAATATCTTTGTTCTTGAATGAACTCAGTGTATTTCTTTCAGGGAGAAACTTGCATTCTTTAAATTTATTTCTATATAGAAGAATAGAAAACAGTGGAGATGCCAAAGCAAATAATTTATTAGCCAGATGAAGATTTTCATTAAGCATTTAATTGGAAGGATGCTAGACTGTCAAAGACCTATGCAATTTATTCTTTGCAAAGACATTAGATTGCCTACATTGCTCACAAATCTCCCTATTGCTTCTGCGATAAAGCCTGTTATTTTGTTGCTATAAAATACAAACTCTGCTTTTTGGTATTTAAAGCCCTTCACAATTTTGATCCAACCTACTTTTCCAGGTTTATTATTCCCCATCATGTATTCTAGATATCCAGCCCAATTATTCTACCACCTGCTTCTCACACATAATAACCCATTTCTCAATTTCTTATCTTTTTCACAGACTATCTCTCTGGCCTAAAAGGCATATGTGCCTACACCCCTACTTCTTAAAAATCCTCTTTTCTTTAAAGTTCAAATCAAGCATCCTTTTCTTCAAGAAGCTTTTCCTGATTTCACCCCAACTACCAACAACTTCAACCACCTCCCAAAAGTTTAATTTATAATCATAGGCTCACAGATTTACATGTAGATTCCTTGGGTTTAACTGCTATTAAGAACACTGAGGCCCAGAGACATTAAATAACTTGGCCAACATCACTCAACTAATAAGTGACAAAGTTGGAAGATAAACACAAACCCAGAATTATTCTCACTGTTTTTGATAATGTTCTACTTTGTGTTTACTTTTATGTACAATAGGATAAAAGTTTCTTGAGGGCAGGTTTTTTATTTTTGTTTTTTGTTTTTTTATCTTCCAGTATCTAGCATGGTATCTGACACATAGCAGGAATTTAATAAATACTTGTTGATTGACTAAATTCCTTATAACTCCATTTAATATTATAAATACAAGGATTTTCTGGAAGGGGGAATACAAGCCACTAAATAGAACCAAAAAAAATTTTTTTAAAATTCTGTTCAGTAAATTAGCCCATAATTTAAGTATGCTGAGATATAACTTGCACCAAGGAAAGATGAACATATTTAGATAAAGTAAAAATTTACTTTAAATTATACCCACTAAGCAAACCGAGTATAGATTTCAAAAGGTTACTACTCGAATTGAGAAACTGGTATTTATAGCTTCCCAAAAATCCATCAATGCTACTCTAATATATAAATAGCAAAGATTATTTTTTTCATCTATCATTGAAGTAAAAATATCAAAGGAATTTGAGCTGCAATGAGAATATGTACAGCTTAGGATGGCAACTAGAAAATCTTCAAAAATAGTATCATCCTTCTTATTATAATCTATTCTCATCCTTCTTATTATAATCTATTCTCAGTGTTAATATTATCTATCATTAATTTTTAGTTGAGATATTCTATCCACAAGGGCCAGCCAAAGAGGGACACAACAAAATATCAACATTTCTGAACTTTTTCAGTATCATTTGTTAATTGACAGGAGAAAAAAACAGAAGCAAGTGAACTAAGCAATAATCAAAATAATTTGAAGTTAGAGGAAATACTCTAATGATCTTAAGGATTGTGAAGTATTCTGATAAATCTTTGCAGAACCTAGCAAGATTAACTATCCTAAGGATAAAATCTTTCCATATGTTGACACTCCATAACACAAAGGAAACAACATAAAATAATTGGAAATATTTCACATGAAGAAGAAGAAACACTTTTTTCAGACTTCATGAATTCTTTTTTCCCCCCTGAGGCAACTGAGGTTAAGTAATTTCCCCAGGGTCACAAAGCTGGGAATTGTTAAGTGTCTGAGTGCAGATTTGAACTCTGGTTCTCCCAACTTCAGGGCTGGTGTTCTACTCACTGCGCCACCTACCTGACACCTAGCTGCCCTCCTACTTTTTTCTTACAGTTGCTATATTGCCTTGATAAAAGTGATATTAATGAAAATGTTGATCTATTATTTGTTATTTGTTATTATTTTTAAATGTTTTATTATTGTTTAACTTATTACTAAGCCTAAGAATAAGGCTAGGAACTGGATCTTTTGTTTCACCAGTATGGAAACTTCAAGGTGATGAAATATTCTATATCATCACCATCTCTGCATCTCAGAGTTGGAGGAAGTCATATAGATCAGGATTTCTCAAACTTTTCCCACTCACTACTCTATTTTGTCCAAGAAATTTTTACATGATCCCAGCTAGATAGGTATATAAAATACATATATAAATCAAACATTTACTGATAATTATAAAATAATTTATTTTAAAACAAATCTTTGGTACACATGTTTGACATTTATATTATTCTATTATAGATAAAAGCAAATTAATATACTAATGAGATACATGTGCTTATATTTACATAAAGAATTAAATCTTGGTAGGATATTTGATACTTTACTGTTACCAAATTTTTCACAACCACCACAGATCACTGAGAAGTTAAATGACTGGTCAATATTCATATAGCCACCATGTGTCAGAAGCAGAATTTGCTTCGAGGTTTTCCTGACATTGAGTCCAGTTTCTATTCGCTAAACTAATTCTTCAGGTTCTAAAAGAAAATGTGACATTAATTCCTACTGCCAGATAATAGAAACCTACTAAACACCTAAAGACTACAAAGGTGTAGACTGTATAATATTCTTAATTGGCTTAAGGACAATAATATCTTAAGTGAAATTTTAAAAGGAAGGGGTTTTCAGAAAGATAAGAAAGGCAAATGGCTCATATAATATTTGTTATATTTCCTCCACAAATTTTATTGAGCACTTTTAATCTCTAAATCTGTTGGGAATCCATACTCCAAGAATCCGCTAGGCCATGAAGGTATCCAGAAGCTGAACACTCTAAAAAAAAAGGAACATTTGTTTTTGAAAGCAACATGTTTTAATAAAGTCAAAAAGCATATGGATCATAGGGGAAATTATTAGTTCAATACTAATCATATAAATACTGTGAAACTTGGAAGCCATCATGGACTATCAACAGAAATTCTCATTTCAAAACAAATACAAGTTCTATCAAAACTAAGGCTTACCTACATATTAAAAAAATAAACTCCTTAACAATAGGATGACAGCAGATTATTCCCCCTGGCTTAGTTGGCTATATCCTGAAAAAAGGTTGTATCAACTTCTTATATGCAAGAAAAGAAGAAAAGGAAAGCTATTTGTTATTTTTCTATTCTAAAGAAGGAATGAAAAAGCTACCCCTAAGCAACTGTGACTGAAGAAAAGAAGAGGAAAAATTCAAGAGACTGATGTTCTGAGACATTAGAAAAGGAAAAGGAAGAGAAAGAGGAGTGGGAGGGAAAAGGAGAAGGGGGAAAAGAAGTAGAAAGGGTTCATGGAAGTAAGATTTCCTTTTTTTTTTTTTTTTGTTCCAAAATTTTTTTTACTTTTGTTTTTAATTTTTTTTTACATTATTTTTCTTCTTACTTTTTTACCTTTGTTCCAAATTTTCCCCTCCTTCCCCCCACCCCCTCCTCTAGCTGGCAGGTAGTCCAATACATGTTAAATCCAATATATGTAAACATACAGTTATCTTGCTGCACAAGAAAAATCAGATCAAGAAGAAAGGAAAAGAAAAAGTGAGAAAGAAAACAAAATGCAAGCAAATAACAACAGAGAGAGTGAGAATGATATGTTGTGTTCCACACTCTGCTCCCATGGTTCTCTCCCTGGGTGTATGTAGGTGGCTCTCTTCATAACTGATCAAGTGGAACTGGTTTGAATTTTCTCATTGTTGAAGAGAGCCACATCCATCAGAAGAGATTTCCCTTTTTTTAAGAAAGGAGATAGGGAATCCCTTTCCTTTAAAAAAAAAAAAGAAAGAAAGAAAGCTACCTCCTCAATTCAATTTACATGGCTATAGTTTGAACTAAGAATGTCTTATCATACTTAGGACCCGAAATTACCCCCTCAATTTATCTGTTTGCAAACATTTTTGAAAAAAATAGAATAATGCAATTGAAGTGATGCATTTATCTACACCTTTTCATCATTCAAAAAAGTTGGAAGGTAACAGTTGGTAACTATGGTATTGCTAAGGATTGCAAATCTGGGAATACCTTATTACATGCAGATTTGTTATAACATATAATGACATTGCAAATCATATTATCTAGAACATTTTAGACAGAATATGCCCACTCTAGGAGAAAGTACTTTATTTCAACCTCTACAGTGAGCTGTACAGACTACCAGAAAGTCACAAAAGTATCATCTTTGCAAATATTCCCTTTATACAGGAAAAAAGATTATAGTCTTCACTGATCTTCTCCCCCTTTATGCAAAAGAATAATGATTGCACCTTCACACAGCTGCATAGCCTAGTTTGGCTAAATGATTCTGAGTGGAGAGTTGGAAAAGAATCCAGCTAGAGGCTGTGCCATTTCTACAGTGATTGGATAAAGATGTTTCCTGGTTTGCCCTCACACAAAGCAATATTGGTCTTTATGCATATTGGAAGGGGACCCCTCAAAGAAACAGTACTGCTGTAGTGAGTATGGAATCCTTCAAGGCTAGCTGTACGTTCATTCACCTGTCACAGAACATATAGGATGAGACCCAAAAAAAGCTTCTCTCTCATCTTTGGTTAAGTTTTATGCACTGCTAATCTTTGGATTTATACAGATTAACTTAAGGTGAAGCTATAAGGCTGATAGTACAGTTGAAAGTGTCTGGAAGACTCATCTTCCTGAGTTCAATTCTAGCATCAGACACCCAAATAATTAAGTTAAATCATATTTTATTTAATTATTATTAATATATTAAATAAATAAATAACTAGCAGTGTGAGCCTGAGGAAGTCATTTAACCCTGCTTACCTCAATTTCTTTATCTATAAAATGAGTTGGAGAAGGAAATAGTAAACCATTCCAGTATCTTTGCCATGAAAATCCAAATGGGGTCAAGAAGAGCTAGATACAACTAAAAACAATTAAATAACAATAATATAAGTTACATCAAAGTTAGATTCACCCTCTGGTGAACTATTCTCTGTAGTTCCTTTCTGTACTTTCTTCCCCATCACTTACAATCTAATAAATACTCCAGTAAGGGAGATACAATGATTTTCTACTCTCTTATGTCAGTGTTCTAATTGCTCCTTCACTAGCACCTCCCATCCACTAGTGCTGATGTCCAACCAAGGAGGAGTCATGATCTTTCTCAGCCTTTTCACTGTCCTCTATTCCAGCAAGTACTTTATATATAAATGCCTACTGCCACTGTCAGTCCTAAGTTTGGCTTTTCTGAACTTTGCTGTTAGGCCTTCTTTGGTGTGACTTCTTCAAAACTCTCAAAAAATTCTTATTTAGTTGCTTATGCCAATCCACAATATGTTTAAAATCACAATAGAGGAAGTCACAATATGGAAGGGACAACTGCATTACAAACTCATTCTTAGTGTTGAAGTGATGCAGGTTGTGGTCCCTTTAAGACTAGTCCTTTCAGGTTGATTTATTCCTTTCTGATTCCTAACCCCTCATAGCTGAAGAAGCTAGGACTTTTGATTCACAAATCCTGGTCGAAGCACCCTTTTGAATTCCAATAGGAGATATCAGGGCTCTCACAACCCCCATCAGATCTGAGCCAATTTGGGCTGTGCCAGCCCCCATTCTAATGATCTGCTCAGGTTTCCCAACCCCCACCTAGCAAATTGTAGCCCTCGATGAAACCCAGCCAGGAGCCAATCTGGGACTCTACCCATAGGCCCCTTTACCTAAATCTCTCCTTGTAAAAGAGCCAAGCTGGAGTCTCCTCTTGGCATAGGATAGCACCATGCTTAGCACCACAGACTCTCTGTCCACAACTTCTGGTTCTGGTGCCCTCCTCTCTTTACCTAACACCTTTTACTAATTAGACTTTAACCTTACTTCCAAACCCCAAAATGAACCTCTTTTATCAATCTAGGTTTTCAGGCCTGTAAATTCCTTTACAGGGGACTCTGCGCCACCACTAGACCTCATTTAATTCTGTATCTTTGCACCGAATCAAAAGGGGTTACAGGGAAACTCCATTTGACTTCCTATACCCCAAACCTGCCACTAGACCTCAATTACCCTAATATCATTTAATTACCCCTTATCTAGATCTCATCAGAAGTACTGAATGTCTCTGAACTATTAAAAACTTCTGTTTTATATTTGGATCCCACAAACCCAACTTTTATAAATAGAATCTTTTCACTTAACTAGGGGAATCTTCTTTTCTGTACTACTCAAACGGATAGAATGTTTTCCATTCTAGGTGAGCTTTTGGTGAGTCCATAGTAATTTCCTTTCTCTTTCTCCTGCCATTTGAAAAATAAATCTCCTTATTGTGTCAGTACCTGGGTGAATCTTGAGGGTTTGAATAAATACTCTCACTCTCTGTGTCTTTTCATCTCCCATATTCTTGGGGGAGGTGCAAGTAGCAGGTCAGGTAATCATTAAACTATTTTTCACATATCTCCAAAAAGTTTAGGACAGAGGGAAAGAGTTATTGCTCCCCACAGTTGCTTCCAATGAGGTGCCTGTCATTGAGAATGCTACATATAGAAAAATAACAAAATGCTAATTAAAATAATTCTCTCAGATCTTTATCATGCTGGGCAACCCAACTGTGTTATGGAAGGGGGTGTGGAAATAGCCATGAATACCAAAGACTTTGATTTCATCCTATAGTAACTACTACAATTGCCAGAGTTAACATTAATCAGAAGACAGCCAATAGATATAAAGGTAGGGAGAGTGAATTCATATGGAAGGAAACAGGAGCCAGAGTTTGCCCCATTTTTTCTCCTTGTGTGTTACAATAATTGTCTCTACCCCTTTAGAAGACAAATGATGGCTGTTCTCCTTGGGTTGTCTACATTATCCTATGATTTCCCAAGTTGTCCATAATTCAGGTATAATTTTCCTGGTGCCAGCTACAGCTTTAGTGAAGTTGCTTTGTATTGATTAATCATATTTCAAATAGGTTTGGTATGAGGAAAGTACTTCATAAACTTGATAATGTAAGAGTGAAAATAACTAAAATTTGCATAGTGCTTTATAGTTTATAAATTGTTCTCTACATTTATAATTTCATTTCATCCTCACAACAATTCTATGACTTACATGCTATTATCATCCTTATTTTACCACTATAACTAAGAGAAATTAAGTAACTTTCCCAAGATCAAATAGCTAGTAAGTGGTTGAAACAGTATTTGAACTCAGGTCTTCCTAATTCCTGGCCCCACACTCTATCCACTGTGCCACTTAGCTCCCTCACACTAATACTTCCTAATACACACTAATAACAAAACATCCCCTTTAGGAGTTTCCTAACAAAATGAAATGATAGACTTGAATTACTCAAAAATGAACATGCACATACAGGACCTTAAACTTATCTATCTCAGATTTAGTTCAGAGCATTCCAGGAAGGTAGAATTAGGTTTGACTTAGGGAAAAAACAATCTTTAGAACATTCCCTTTTTCTTTCTTGAGAAGAAATGGGCTCCCCATCAAGTTAGGTCTCCAGGCTAGATAGCCACTTGTCCTGTATGTTGTAGGAAAAATTCTTGATCAAATACAGATTTGACTTCTAAATTTCTTCCAACTCTGAAATATTGTGACCTTACCATATAGAGGGAATTTATTCCCCTGTCTCTAGAATGGATGACCCCTGAGCCTCAGGAATATGATAGCTTTTAAAAATTGGCTTCCCCTTACACCTATGTGACCTTGGGCAGCTTAATACAAGATTGTGTAAAGGAAGGGGAACAATTTCAAGATTCATACCCAGGCTAAGACCTTGAGATTCAAAGCAGTTTGAAGTATCTTTCTCTGAATGCACATTGACTAATTCAAGCCCCATTTCCTATATCAAACTATTTCAGATTCTCCAACTGCTAAATTTTCCTGTCCCTTCTTGATTACCTTAACTTTACCTTGTGTATTTTTTTATCCTCTTTTTTATATGTATGTTATTTCTACCAACAGCCTATATTTCTTAAGGGAAGGAAATATTTTATCTTCTTCCCAAGCACTGAGTATCATCCCAGACACAGTGACTACTCCAGTTTCCTTCACTCATTCATCTTATCTACACTGCCTTTATATGTAAACCAAGGTTCTCCCTAAACTCTTTTATCTGTTATCTTGTCCCTTGATGATGACACTTTGAGCCCACAAGTTCAATTACCACTTCAAAGCCAATCTCTTCCAGTTCTACTTAGCCACCTCTCTCTTAAATTTCAATTTTGAATTACCAATTGCTATTTTGCATTTGGAAATAGCTGTCCTATGGCCATCTCAAGACTAAAAAGAGCTCTATCTCCCCTCTCAAATGCACCCTTTTCTTTTAATTCATTATTATTGTGGAAGAAGCCATCATTCTTTCAGTCACATCCATTCAGTGACAAGGTATCACCTAAAACTCCTTCCTTCTTATTCTCTCCATGTAACTTCATAATATCTCTCACATATGTCCCCTCATCATCACTACAAAACCACTACTTTAGGACATACCCCCACCACCAATTTAAATAGTCTCCTTATTTCATCATTCTATCTCAAGTCTCTCCCTATTCTAATCTTCCTTCCAAATAATTTCCAAAGTGATTTTCCTAAAGTGCTATCTGATTTTGTCATCCCTCTATTTAAAAAACTCCAGTAGATCTGTATTCTGTAATATGATTCCTTCTGTTGAGGATTTAGATATTTCCATAACCTGATTCTGTTCTGCTTTTCCAGTTTTCCTATATGAGTCACCTCTATACATTCTTCAACTTACCATAGAGTCTTACTGGCTATTGTACATGAAAATCTGTCTTCCTTTTTCATTCCTTTGTACTGGTTCTTATCCTTATCCCTAGACTACACTCCTTTACCTCTACTTCTCAACTCTTGGGTTTCATTCAATATTCTGCTTTAGTCACTTACATACAAGGGGGAAAAATAGAAAAAGAACACATTTTTAATTCCCAATTAAAAATCAAAATAGAAATTCTAAAAATCAAAGGAGAGATTAATAAAATTGAAAATAAAAACCTACTCAGTTAATAAAACTAAGAACTAGTTTTATGAAACAATCAATAAAATGGATAAACCGTTAGTTAATTTGATTTCTTAAAAAGAAAGAAAAAAACTACCAATATAAAAAATGAAAGGAATGAATGTATAACCAATAAAGATGAAATAAAAGCAATAATTAGGACCTATGTTGCCAAATTGTATGACAATAAAATTGTCAAAGAAAAATGGATAAATATTTACAAAAAATATATATTGACCAGATTAGCAGAAGAGAAAATAAAATAGAAAACTTAAATAACCTTATTTTAGAAAAAAAATTGAATAAGCCATAAATGAGTTCTCTAAGAAATGAATTTAGAAGTGAATTCTACTAAACATTTAAAGAACAATTCAATTCTCATTACCAGTATTTTATTTAAAAAAATTTTTGCAGTGATGTTTATAGGGAGCTGGACTATAGTTTTCTTTGTTTAGTTCTCCCTGTTTTAGATATTAAAACCATATTATATCATAGAAAGAATTAGGTGGGTCTCCTTTTCCTATCTTTTTTCCAAGTAGTTTATATAATATTTGCACTAATTGTTCAACTGCTTAAAGACTTAGCTACTGTGATCAACATGAATCAATCCAATTCCAAAAGAATGAAAAATACTATCTACCTCCAGAGAGAGGACTGATTGCTGAACTCTGACTGAAAATTGAAATATATTTTATCATTTTCTTTCTTTCACTTTTTTTAAAAATGGAAATATATTTTACATGATTTCATATGTAAAATTGATATGTTTCTTGGCTTCTCAATGTATAGTGAAGAGACTAGAAAGAGGATTTAAAGGGAGGAAAAGAATTTCAAATTCAAAGTGTTTTTTAAACTGAATGTTAAAAATAGGCAATATATTTTAACATCACCTACTTGAAACTTTTCTGGATTCACTAATAAGTACATTTTAATGCATGCTGTGACAAAAATACCTTAGATTTATTTTCTATAATAATCTAGGTACAGATAGAGGAACACTTCTCCTTAATTTGAACATAGGCTCCTTTTGTCTGTGAAAAGCCTTTTTATCTCTCAGTGCTTAGTGCAGTGCTTAGCATGTATTCGGTACTTAATAAATCCTTTTTTGATTCATTGACAAGTATAAAGGTTATAAATGTGAAGTGAAAAACCACAGCCAAAATTCCAAAAACATTCTTAATTGTATTATTCATTCTTCTCCAATCCAACATATATTTACTGTCTCCTGTTACCAACCAGCCATACAAGCTATTATACCTACTAGGTTATTGTATCTATTTTACAATTGTTAACTAGCATTTATATTGTGCTTTATATGTGGATAAATACTGCTAGTATTTCCATTTTACAAGGCAGAAAAATTGATGCAGATAAGGATTAAGTGACTTGTCCAGAACCACATAGCTAGTAAGCATTTTAGGAAGGAAGAAAACAAGCACTTATTAAGTTCCTAATATGTACCCTGTGCCAGGCTCTGGGTTAAAGTATCTTACAAATATTATTATCTCTTTTAATCCTCATAACAACCACATGAGACAGTTGCTATTATTAGCCTCATTTTACAGTTAAGGATCCTGAAGCAAAGGTTAAGTGACTTGCTCAAGATCACAACGCTCATAAGTTTTTAACTCAGGTTTTCCTGACTTGAGGTGTAGAACTCTATCTCCTTATCTTCTACTACTACTACAATCAAAGTAATTTTAAAATGAATACTAAAAATAAATAATATATTTTATATCACCTACCTGAAGCTTTTCTTAGCTATCTCATAAAGATACTGTCTCCCTCACTCCTATCTGCAAATCATCAAAACCAAGGCTTATTTTTATAGTCAGAAACAACCACAAGCTATTAGTTGTTAAGAAAAGAGACCATCATTTAACTGAGGATTTTATTCTTAGAAGAGCCGTGACAAGGGGACAACTTTGAGTGAAAATATAGGAACTTGTTTTTAAAAATTATCAACACTTCTTATGTTCAAAATCTTCTTTTATGATATTCATCATTTTATTTTAAAATATACCTTTTAAAAATGTACATTTTGTGGAAATGTTATGAAATACATTCCATATCCCCCACTCAACAGAGAACATTTCTTCTAAAAACAAAAACATCTCCCAAATGGAATATACAGTATCAACCTTTGATTGAAAATGAGGTTTAATTACTCAAATACTAGTTCCTTATTCATGCCAAAACTTTAAATATTGGGAAAGGGAAATCTATATAACTAAAAGGATGGAATGAAAAAGTATAAAATTATAAAAAACATAAGTAAAAAGAAGTAAGATTTAGGGAAATTAAGTCAGTTCTTAGCAAAGATACTTAGAATGGTACTACTTTTTTTTTCTTAAGTATATGAAAAATAGTCTTTTTCAAATCCTTCCTTTTTAAAAGAGAAATTTCATGATGTCTTACATTTAAGTTGCTACTTCACACAAAGTACAAAAATATTTTATAGAGTAAAAAGGTTAAATATCTTAGTATGAAATCTAATCACATATCTCCAGCTATTCTATAACATTATTAGCATAATATTCTCTTAGCACAGTTCTACCAGCTTTTAACCTGCCTGACACTTTTCCTGTATTTGTGCTCTGTTTAACACAAGCAGACTCACAGCTTCCTGTGTGATGGTGATAACATATGCCTGGCTTTGTTGCTGGCAGCTGGAATGGAGGGGAAGACAATGCCCTTTGACCTGAGTAAAGTAGAATAAAGCTTATCAGATCCTCTCCAGATATCATTAAAGGAAATGGGCTGGGAGGGCTAGCCTCTAGTAGGAAACATATATATAAAAAAACTGTCACTGCTAATCTTTTTTGTTATGATACTAGAGAATCACTTCTGCAAATTCTAGTCCTTCTAGACAATGAAATCAGAACAAGAAATTGAAGAAAGTAGCAGGGAAAAGCATTATAGTAAATTATAGCATTTTACGCATTTTAAAAATTCAGTTGCCACAAGTGCTTGTCACTCTAAAGTGCCAGAATAAATTATTCTTTATTATTTAATATTGTAGTTTGACTCAGAGCTGTATAGAGTTTTTAAATGTCACAGAAGATGCAAAATTTTTGAAAACACATTTCCACATAAATGCAAATGGGTTGTGCTTTTACTTCAATGTGTTCATTTTAATTCAGTTCAATTAATAAATATTTATTGAACACCTTCCATGAAGGACTTACTATAGGAGATGTAATAAATGAGACATGATACTCTCTTACAAGCCCTCTATCTTGCTAGCCAGATAATATTTGAAATTCCTTACTACAATCTCACAACTTGATAAATTATCTGAATTGACAAGAAAATTGTTTTATATATAAGTTAAATTTATAAGTGACATTAATATTGCCATTATTTCAACTAACCAATTGTTCAAATTAACCAAGTCATTCTCCCAGAAAATTGAAATTCAGCATCTGTTCCAAATAAAATCCCAAGAATTTAAAATATCTTTAAATGCCTCAAATTTATTAATTTATATCATACCTTCATTTACAATGAATAGCTTTAATTTATTCTGTTTGTTCAAACCACAATTAGAAGCTATCAAAACTTCATATAAAAGGCCACAGAGTAGCTGACTGGCAGGTGCAGCAAACTAGAGTTCCCTTCATCCACAATTGAGAACAGACTCAGCAGAGACAGCAACGAGCTTAACAAATTGGATCCATTTAAGAGAGGCTGAAAAGTGAAAAAGAAGAGTTATGGATAAAGGTCTAAAATCCACCTTTCTAAATCATATATAAGAATAGTTGATGGAAAAGAAGTATAGCAAATAAGGTTGCTAGATTTGGAGTCAAGAAGATCTGAGTTCATATCTTGCCTTAGCTGTGTGGTGCTGGACATATTATGTCACTTATTTAACTTCGCTATCCTCACACAGTCCCATATGTAGACCTCAGGGGTAAACACCAGAGAGCCACTAGAGGCCCACAACACTTTCAAATGCAACTATAACATATTAAAATGTAATAAATGAAATATTTAACAAAATTAAAATAAAATAAAACATAGATGATATTAATATGCAATTTTTAAGTCAATACACAGTTAGCAGGATAAGTGACACATGTTTCTATTTCAGCTTGACAAGACTGATATAGACTTCTGAAATTCCAGTGTTCTCTATTCAGTCCTAATAAATCCTTATCTGATTTTCTAGCCAATTAGTAGCAAACACAAGACTAGGACTTAATTGTCCCTCAATCCTGCTCCAAAATTTTTTTTACACTATACAAATTCCTGACTAGCTAATTATATCATGTTGGACAAATGATTTAACCATTTTTATCATCTGAAAATTAGATTATCTTTAATGAATCCTTCCATAACTATCTGAAGGCTCTTATAAAGAAAATGTATGAAGAATAATTATGAATTATCTGATTCTCTAGCAAAAGGCGTTTTATACTCTTATTATTCTGGTAACTAAGGATTATTAGAAAATAATTCTCAAAGGGTTGTTGGATTTTCTTGATTTGAAAAAAAAAACACCACCTTGCTAACTCTAAAGGTAATTTTTTTCTTTTCATTTTCTCTTGCAATTAACAAAAAAGTTTATGCAAAAGTCAAAAAACAAACCTAATATATCATAATACTTGATATATTGGGGTTCTATTTACATTAAATAAATTCAACCACTTCACATATTAAGGTATTTAATTTTCTATATTTGATAGTCATTCATGAACATTTTTGAGCTAATAAGCTCCATTCTTAAAGCAAACTTGAGAATCCCTGAAAGTATCCACATCAATTTACATCATCATCATCATCATCATATTCTTCATCAACTTCATCATCAAATAACATCAAGTAGCACAGATATAGTTCTAAACTATGTAACACAAATACAATATAAATATAGAATGGCATAATAAATTGATACAAAGAAAATGTTAAAATAAGTGCATTACTATTACATACAAATATTACAAAAACTTTTTTTCTGCATCAAAAAGAACAAAATGTAGTATGTTAGACCAGAGAGAGGGGGGAGAATATGCCAGGATATTATTTATTACTTCTGGCTAATTGGAAAAATATCGTGTAACATTATGTTGCTATAGAGTTGTTTCCCAGGAGACTAGATTTCATTAGCAACTAAGAAGACCTTCATTGACTATGGATGGGTAAACCATACACTCCAATTCAAAATTCAAACACAAAATTAAAACTGTGCTGTATACTGGAAAGCAGGAATTGTTCCAATATATTTTTGATACACTCTTCTATCTTAGATTATTAATGACTTCTTGAAGCTGAATCAGTTGCAGATGGCTCTTATAGACAATAAGTATGGCCATTTCTATGACAGAGTATGGTAGAAAGTAGATTTGAAAATTAATACATAATTTTCCATCTGAGTTTACAACATATATAGAAAATAGAAGAAATGTAATCTTAGAGGAAAAGGCATTAGCAGCAGTGGAGACTAGAAAAGGTCTGAAAAAAAAATTGAGATTTAAACTGAGTCTAAGCAGAAGCCAGGGAAAGAGATAGAGGCAAAGAAAGAAATTTTTCAAAGCATAGGGAGATAATTTAATTTATGTCTGTTCACATATAATCCACAAGCATCACTATTGTTAAATGTTCTCTCTAAAGTGACTAGGCTAAAGAATTTTTCAGCAGGGGCAATGGAATCTTCAGAGTACTCCCCCAGGCACACTTCTACTTTTATGGCAGAGAGAACAATTTTTTTAAGCACAGGATTTCCTGTTCAGATTCTGCTAAATTATAAGAAACTTGGTTTCTTATAACTTCAAAGCCAAGGATTCACCAACAAGTAGTATCAGCATGTATTTGGCAGAACATAGATCAAATTCTGAGTATATCTAGAATTCATCAATTTATTTCTTTTTCTATTGAGATTTTTTAAAAGATTTCACTATCTTCCCACCTAAGAAAAAGCTTTATCTTAAACTAAAATCTTACATTTGTGTTCTCTCCCATTAGGGTATTAATTCCTTGAAAACAAGAATTGTCTTTTCTATTTACATCCCAAGCATCTAGTATAGTGCCTTGCACCTAACAACCTCTTAATGTTTTATTCATTATTTTTTTTTATTCTGGGATCCAACCAAATTGGCTTTCTTTGTGTTCTTCAGTTATCTTTGCACAGACTGATGATCTCTGTCTCTCTCCACACGTACACACACACACACACACACACACACACACACACACACACACACACACACACACACACATTACCTGAAATACACTCTACTTTTAACTTCACTTCAAAAAAGTTCCTCTTTTCCTTTAAGGTACTAATTAGGTAGCATCTTCTGCATGAAGTTTTTCCTGATCTAGACATCTGCTGCTGCCTTCCCAAACTAGCATATACTTAACTATTTTCTAGACATTTATATTAATAGACTTTATATTTATGTTATACATAGTTTTTATTTAATGGCTATCTCCCCCATTTATTTTTTGTACCTGAGATAAATATTATCTGTCAATTGTTCTGGTCTCAACCACAACCAAAACCTTATCACCTTATATATATATATATATGTCTTATATAAAATGTGATTTTAATGAATAAATTTGATTTATTTTTCATATTTTTGTATAAATATTATTTTTCTGTATAAATTATATCATTCCTCAAATTTGGTTTGTTTCCCTCTTTACATTTCCTAAATTTTATTATTAATGCCTTGAGCAATGAAAATCAACAATCAAATCATATACGTTTTCTTTCAAAAGTTAGGCCTCTTCATCAATTGAACTCTTCAAAAAGAGATGCTACCTGTCTTATGTAACATTATCTCATTATAGTAAATACTATCATCCAGTCTTCTGATGAATGGAATTTTAAAATAACATTTGTGGTAGTCAATTAATAAAAAGATACATTAAAAAGTAATTAATATTACTATAAGGAAATCTGGGCAACAAGACAAGAAGAAACCAGATTTATATGATATAACATACTCTGTCCCACTCTGCTCTTTTTCTTTTGAGTTTGATTACATTATGTTCTACTTTTTTTTGCATGATTACTTAGAAGTTAAGATATGTTATGTTTGGATGATATTATTCATTCAGATGTTTTCAGATATCCAAATGTAGAAAATTACATAAATATTAGTATGATATTATGGATCCTTTCACATTAAGTATTTGTTAAACAATGATTCAACACGATTCCCAAAACTCATGATAAAAACATGCTATTCACCTCAATAGAAAGAACTGATGGATTCAGAGTAGAGATTAGAGCATATTTCCTACTTTTTCCTTGCTTTTTTTTTTTCTTGAAACATGGCTAATGCTAATTTGTTTTGCATGTCTATATCAATTGGTAATGGTTTTTACTTTTTTGCCTTCTCAATGGATGAGAAAGGAAGACAATTTGGAGCAGAAAATAAGACTGAATTTCTTAAATGATTTTTTTAAAAGATAAAAAAGCATTTGTTGAATTGAATTCATGTAGTAGAATAAATACTAGATAGGAAAGTGGATTTGTAGTGCTTATGTTTTTAGAACAAACTTTTTTCAATATCTGTGACTTGACCGAAGTTACATGGATTTTAAGTGACAGAGCCAGAGTTGAAAATCCCTAACCCTAAACTCCAAATCAGATGCTCTTTGCCCTAAAATATGCTGTTTCCAATCAGCTTGGATTCTGTAGTCCAGACTTTGTCATTACTTAGTAGTTAGTAATGTATTAGACATGTCCCTTCACCTTCCTCATTCCTAGCTCCTTATTTGTAATTGAATAGGGATGAATTAACATTCTATAATTGTTCTAAACATTCTAGACAAATTATTTTTACTTAGTTCAGTTATGTTGGCTTTTTGTAAGTTTATATTTTGCTGTAATGAGATAGTTATGTGCTTTTATCCTACAGAAAAAGATGAGTTAAATGAAAAGGAGGAAGTAGGACTGAAGAAAACTTTACAAATCAAAAAAATACAAATGAAATGTAGGGTCCACAGAAATGTACAATTTTTAAAATTAGTTAACTTTTCAAACTGAAGATATTTTCTCAATTAATGTAATAAATTCTGGGTACTTGGGAATGCTCCTTCTGTGTACCTATTTTGATATCTGTGGTTTATCCTGGACATACTTTCAAAGACATCTCAAGGACCCCCCTCAGTCTTTAATAATTAGAAGCTTTTCTCAGAAATGCACAACTATCACAACCATATGTCCAAGTTTCATTGTAGTGGGAAATTAAAGCCCTATATAAAGATTCAAACCAAATACCCCATAAAAAAAAAAAAAAACACAGTAGTATTGCTGAGTAACCAGAATGATCCTGATAAAAACAAAGCATTTCTTTTAAAATGAACTTGTTTGGTATATAATTAAGGTTGTTCTATTATTAGTTCCAGGCAAACAGATGTCTTCCTGGATAAAATCCAAGCCAGGCATCTTTTAGTTTAGTTTAGTTTTTTTCTTCTGGCAAGCTACATGCTAATTTTTTTTCTCTTTACAATTTTTTTTCTCTAATTTTGGAGGTTGTTGTTACAGTGGAAATGTTTGTAGCTACAGTATTTAGCTGAATTTGTAATGTTATTTTTCCACTTCAGATATTGAAAAAAGTTTGTTCTAAAAACATAAGCACTACAAATCCCCTTTTTTCTCAAAATTTAGAAATACTAACATATATGGCACAAAATATTTACAATCCTCTTTGACAACACAATATTTATGCCTTGAAAAATATGTGTTCAACTTCCTCCTAAAATATACACAGAAAGCACAAGATTTAAAACATGACATGATTGGACCACTAAACTTAAAGTAGTTAGAAGCAGTTATATACTGCAGGGCTTTCATGTTGCATTAAGACAAATTTTCCTTTTTCAATTTTTACATGTTGCTTAAATAAAATGTTAATTCAAGTTTTCTATTGGTAAGCATGATTTTTATTCCATATTAATATCACATGTACTAGATTTGAACTATAGTTCTGAGATTAACATAAATGAAATGATTAAGTTATCTTAAGTCCCAGAAGAAATTATAATTGTAACAATATAGTAGTCATTATTTTAACTTGTAAGTGATCTATAACCATAAAGTAAAGTCATGTAAGGGTCTTCTCTTCATGTTACAGTAATGTGCCACTTATAATTATCAGTAGGTCTTTAATCCTAATTAATCATTCTGTTTGAATCATTAAATGAATTTAACTAAATTATTTTATCATAGTCATTTTATTTTCAAATGAGTCAAGACTTCAATGGTATGCTTCTTCCACTCCATACGTTGGTAAGCAGTTTCATGAACTGTTGCTGGAAAAAAATGCAATCACTATTTTACTAATTGTCTAGCAAAGAGACTCTCATTCCTTAATTGGATGGCCTTCAGGTTACAATCAATCATTGAGTCTATCTTTGAATTCTTACATGTTAGAAGGACTTGCCATATTATACCTTATTAGAATAGTTTTCAAAAATTGAGGGTCACCTCCATGCTATTATGAGGTACTGATGTTCAATTTTAGTGGAGATTCTTTCTGTCAACCAAAAACTTCATTTAGATCTTAAACCCTAAGCAATCCAGCTAGTAAGCTATCCTTTATATAGTACCTACTGTATACCAAACACTGTACTAAGCATTTTACAATTATTTCATTTGTTCCTTACAATGGCCCTAGGAAGCATATGCCTCTACATTTTATCATCCACATTTTAACAAACCAAAAAACTGAGGCAAATAGAGGTTAAATGATTTGCTCAGGGTCTCACAGCTAGTAAGTATCAGCCTGGATTTGAAATCATATTTATAGAATAACTTTTCTGGTTTCAATTATGGCAAGAATATCAATATGAATATGATTATAATATATCAATGCAATACAATCAATAAATCAATAATATAATCAATACAATTGTAATATATCAATCATTGGCTACATTTAATGAACCTATAAATAAATAGATGCATGAACATGATTTGTCCAATTATATAATTCTTTTTACTTTATAGATTGTATTTCCCTTCCATTTTACATATTTCAAAACCATATAAAAGAAAGGTCTGCATAAGTCTAAGGACAATTTTTGTGTTTATGGATTTCCTAGGTTACCATGTCAAACACTTTCACCACTTAATTTCTATTCAAGCCGGTAATGAGCCTTTCCTCACTCTAGCTGATCCTTCTAATATGGCTATCTAACTATCCTTCCAGATCATTCTTAAATTCAACAAGCATGATACCTATTTGTTCATCCATGCCATTGAGATGTATTGTACAGATTTAAGCCATAGACAGAGCCATGGGAAAACCCTAAACTCTGAACTCTAAGTCAATAGATTTAGACACAAGAATCCTTATGTAAGGTTTAAAGTCTCTGTTTCTGAGATTGACATCATTGGCATATGTGATCTATTGATGTAACAACCCTGTCAAAAAAAGAAATAAATTTAGCTTAACAAATGGTTTTCAGGCAACACATAGATTGTACATCTAGTATATTATCTCCCCTTTTAAGTAGATTTTATTTGATAAATTTTGTTTTCCTATGACCTAGATTTCCCTCTATAGCCTTCTCTAGAAGGGTCTTTCAAAAAAGGAAAATTCAGAAAACTAATCATTATATTGAAAAAAATCTGAAAATATATGCAATATTCTATATACATGTACCTGCTACCTCTCCAAATAAGTGTGTGTATGTGTGTATGTACATGTGTGTAGCCTTTTCTTTTTGTTGATAAATTATTTTGTGATGTATGCCTAGCAATAGAATTTCTGGGTCAAAATGTATGACCATTTTAGTCTTTTATTTGCACAATTCCAAATTGCTTTTCAGAATATTTATACTATCTCATAGCTCAACCAACAATTCAATAGTATGGCTGTCTTTCTGCAATCCCATCAATTCTAGTTCTATCTTCTGTCATCTTTGTCCATTTGCTGGATATGATGAATGTTCCCCTTTTTTAATGAAAAAATCACATCACTTCACATATTTCATAAAAATACATGCAAATAATTTTCCTATCTAAAATTTTATTCTAATAAAACTAAGAATTTATTAAATTTTATCATATAATATTGAAGACACAAAATGATGTAACATTAAATTTTCATAATTTCAATTATGAAATAAACTATTACTGCAATGGGTGGATTTGTTTTTAAATGTGAAGTATATATAAATATATATATATATATATATATGTAAGGTGATTTTCCTAATGTGAAGTATATATATATATGTAAGGTGATTTTCCTAATATGACTACTTGTGTTTCAGCTATTAATCAAAATTGTTACTTTATACTTTTACAACTGTTAGATTGTAAACTCCTTAGGAAAGTTTTTGTTTTTCTTTATATCCAACACAATACTGTGCTTGATACATAGTAAGCATTTAGGAAATGCTTATTGACTTGACTCCACATTTAGTAATTTTAGTCCTGCAAGACTCTTTGTAACCCCTTTTGGGAGTTTCTTAGAGTGAGTAAATGACTTGTATGGGGTCTTTTTTGGGAGGCCAGATTTCAGTCAATTCAGGAAGATTCATTTTCCTGACTTCAGATCAAGTACTCTATGAATTGAGCTACCTAGTTAACCCACTGATTTGACTTAACCTAATCTAAAGTGTCATTCCATAGGAATAAGATATGATTAGGTTTGTATTGGTTTTGTGGAAAACTAGATAATTCTTTATTCATCTACAGACAAAATATTAAAATTTGCAGGTTCAAATATTTGCCTCAGCAATCAACAAGGCTATTAACTATGCTTACTTAGATATGGTAAAAGCAAAGGTATCATATTTGTCCATAGTAAATGGGTTCCTTATCCATTCATATTTAGAAATATCTGGATCCCTAAAATAAAACAAGAATTACTAATATTAATTATCAGGTCTTTGCTTCTATTTCATTTGAAGGCTAGAACTTTTTTCATTGGGAGTCACAGAACATAATTTAGTAAATATGTTATCCTTAGCTATAAAGTTTTGTTGGTAAAATGCTTTTATGTTTCTTGAATTAATGAATAAATTTGAAGGCCTTGAATTGATTATTTAGAATAATCATGTTTATCAAAATCAAATATTCAATTTCATGAGGAAACTTTTGTAATGAAATGAATTTATTTTGTTTTTCTTATTTCCTAAGAAAAATGGATATTATTTCCTTTTTAGTTTCAAACATCCTTTGAAGTACATAGACGTGAAAAAGCCAGTGTTGGACAAAATAATATGTGATCCAATTTGATATTCCTCTATATCACAAAATTGCAGAAGTCACATTTTTAGTCATGTTATATTTAGTCCTAATGAAAATTGAACTCCTTTATATCAGAGGTCAAGCATGTATTATTTTCATTTAAAAACCTGTCACTTGAATTTTTCTGTAGCATTACTATCAATAAATTTACAAAGAAACAAATCTCCTCTAATATCACTTTTTAAAATATACAATGTATATATATATATATACATATATATGCATGTACATATATATGTATATATATATATATATATAAAATCAAATGAGCATCTTTAAATATATCTGTTGCTTAATCCTCTAACAATGCAAAATGGAAAGATTTTTATTCTTTCCAGCAACATATCACAAATGTCTTCAGGCATATGGACAATTCTCCTTTCCACAATATCATCTTCAGCTTCTCTGAATAATTTGACAAGTATCAATCTAGACATATAAATAACTCCAAGTACTAGTAATTTTTCTTCAATGTAGTGGGTTTTTTTTTTAATGCTTAGCAATGTTGTATGCAATTTTTGTGGTACAAACAGTACTTTTGAATTCACATGTTTTTAAGGTTTTTTTTTTCTTTCTAGAAGTATTTCATTTTCTTTGGAAAACAATTATGTATTACATGTATATATATAATGTAATTATATATATCAATGTATTTGCAAGATACTCTTTCAATTAAGTCAGTTTCAGACTATCAACAACTAATTAATTTGTTCAAAACAAAGATGCCAATGATAAATATTTGACTGGACTTGTGATTTTCATTAGCAAAAGAACTTCCTTTGGGAGATTAATATCTGCTCCATAATACATAACCTTTTAAAGTTGTTTGGGGCATTCAAAGATTTACTCAGGCAAGGTGACACTGTTAGTATGTATAAAAGGTGGGACTTGAACTCAGTCATTCTTCCTTGAATACCACTTCTTGAGTCACTATTCCATAGTGCCTCTGCACCCCTCTGTCTCTCTCCTCTCTCTCTCTCTCTCTCTCTCTCTCTCTCTCTCTCTCTCTCTCTCTCTCTCTCTCTCTCTGCATATATATATATATAATTTTAAAACATATTTTAACTTTTTACTTTGTATTTCCATATGCCTTCTACTTGAACTATTTATTCTGTTATTTTTGCTTGTACTAATTGTATCTATTCTGATGAATTTTTCTCCAAAGAGTTTGTGTATTAATCCACTGCTAAAGACAACAAAAAATTAAAACATTTAAATATAATTATTGAAAATTTCAAATAATTGTCTATTAACCATTCTCATGTTATTTAATTTTTAATCACATTTTTTTGGAAAGCAGTTTGCTGAATTGTACATACAAAAATGAGAAACCAAGAAAAATAACATGTTATACTAGTTTTACCTTCAATACATGTTAGTTAAGTTCTAGTTTATACATTTCACATTAACATTGCAATAAGCAGCCTAAAGAAATAACTTATCTGTGGCCTGAAGAAATAACTAAAAGTGACAATAGCAGGTTACAACTTCATAAATGCTAACTAAAGTTTGTTCACACCATGTTAAATAATTGTATGTTGCATTCATTGTCCTTGGGATGAATTATCTTGTTAGTCTCACTTTTTTGGACTTTCATTTAAACATTGTTTTCATTGAGAAGAATCATTTAGTTATACAGAAGTGAGAAAATATTCAATATTTATTTAATTATCATTTAATTTTTAATTATTAAATACATATACAGAGCTTGTGTTCCCATCCCCTAGAGGAGTGCACCTAGGACATGAAAACTGGCCTAGCATGACCTATTAAAGACAAATCCATGCTGTCTCTTAGTCATTCCTGCTTCCTTGTACAAATCCTTCCCCTTAAGATCAACCTTTTAATAATGTATTTTATAATTTTGCCATGAATAGACAAAATTCTTATACCCCCATATTATTTTGAATGATAGGCACTATGCCCTATATCATTTAGAAGGAAATGGAATGAAATTTCATTTGGAATATCTTTTGCCAAATTCCTGCCTTAGGGATACCTCTCCTGGTCTCTACAATTTTTCAAAGACCACAAACAGCAAGCAAACAATGAGTGAGGTCTTCAAGTTCTTTCAGTATTCAAAGGTACATTTCTTCCAAATTTCATTTATTTTGGACTATATTTGTCCTACATTTTCCATTCTGAAATTAACTTTGCCAGAAGCAAAATGTAAACTTTCCATATCTTCCTTCTCTCCATTGTCTATAATTATTACTACATTCACCCAGACGTCCAATTCCTCTCCCCTTCAGTACTTTCTCAATCTGTTACCCCTGCTATGCTTTCATATCACTCCCTTTCCATTCTTGACCTTATATCTAGCCAGTTCAAATCTACTCTTGAACTCCTTACTCCATTGTCTTATTCCCACTCATTCCTTGCTAAAACTCTGCTATAGATCACTCTTACCATCTTCTTGATACAAGACACAGCTAGAGGAAGTCACACAACCATGATGACTGGGCACCTTATAAATTTGTTTTCCTAGTTCAATTAGGCCCTCTTTGAAGCAAGAAAGCTTTTTTTTTTAATCATTTCCTAATTGTTTCCCTATCTCACTTTTCACAATAACTTTTCAAAACCTTTTCTCCTCAAGCCTCCCATATATAACCTGTACTGTACTGTACTGAGAAAATTAAGGCCATTCAATAATATGAGTTATCTCTTCTCCCATTCTGTTCTCAGCATCACTTGATATCATCTCCCCTTCCTTCCTCCTTTCTCTCAATCTCTGGACTAGCACCTCTGGTGTGAGAGCTTGCTGAGATCTTTTCAGAGATGCTTATCTACCTTTGGTGCTTACCTGGTGTTCAACTCTTACCTGTAGCTTCAATAACCTGTATAACACATGCAAGGGCCGCAGTCTAGTAAACTTTTGGCAGGCAGGCTAATCCTGGTTAAAAGTAACTGAAAGACCTCAAAAGCATTGGTGAGTTAGGAGATAAAAAGTTTGTTCCAATAGCCATTAAAGTAAGTGAAGTAGCCCCTTAATAAAGCACTTAGAGCTTGGTCAAACATTAAACACCAAAATCATTCACTACTTCTAAGACCATTGTCAGTCATCCTGACTTTTGTCTTGCCAATGGACTTCAATGATTCTGGGAGAAAAGAGGTTGACAACTTTGTGCAACTCTGCCTCAGTTAAGTCCAATTCATACACTAATCAAGAATTCACCCCATGATGCCATTGGTCTGATCCAAAATTAATAAACAATATACCCATTAATCCCATCCCTATCTTCTCAATTAATTACAACCTCGATGATTCTATCTTTGTCTCAAATTTTCAACCTCTATCCACTGTCTCCTTTCTCTGCTACCTTTCAAGTCTTATTCTTAAAAAAAAATCTTCCTTTAACTCTGCCATCCCCTCAAGTTATTGTCTTGTGCTTTTCCTTTCATTTTCAGTAAAACTACTAGAAAAAAGATGTTAGCTCTTCTGCCTTCACTTCCTCTCCTTTTAATTATTATTCAACTCTGTAATCTTACTGTTGACTTCACTATTTAGTGGAAACTAATCTCCCTGAAATTGCCAATGGTCTTCTGTTGCCAAGTTGAATGGTCTTCTTTTTGGTCCTTATCTTTCTCAATCTATCTGCTGAATTTGAAACTGATGACCATTCTCTCCTCTTTGGACTTGGTGATACTACTCTGTCTCCTGATTTTCCTCCTGCTTGTCTGACCACTCCTCTTGTTTGCTTTGTACATTTGTCATCCAGATTGTGTCCTTACCTGTAGGTGTTTCCCAAAGCTTTGTCTTAGGATCCTTACTCCTCTTTCTATAACCTCTTCTCAGTTCCTGTGGGTATAATTATTACACAAATATTGCTGACTCCTTGATGTAAATATTGAGCCCCAATCTTCAGTCTCACAAATATCTGTTGAAAATTTCCAAATTACATAATCCAGAAACATCTCAAACTCAACTTGTTCAAAGTAGAACTCATTTTATTTTGCCTAGACACTTGTCTTCTAAACTAAATCTTGCTGCTTCTGTCTTCCTAATCTCTCTTACCTCTAGACTGTTTCTATCTATTCATGTACCTACCATTTTATTTCAGGCTTTTATTATTTTCACCTAGATTATAATCTTAATTGACCTCAAATCACTCTTAACTTCAGTCCATCCTCCAAGTCAACAAGAATTTATTTAGCACTATGTGCCATGCATTGTGCGAACCACCAAGCAAAGAAAAAACAAAAATTTTAAAAGATCTTATTCATTAGTTCATAGTCTAATAGAAGTATTGACATGCAAATAAGTATGTAGAAATAAGATACATGTTGGATGAATTGAAGATCAACAATAGAGAGGAAGTTCTAAGATCTCTACACAATTGCCAGATTTTCCTTAAGTACATCTTACCATGTTGTCCCCCAATAACTTATTACCTCTAGAATTAAAAATAAGCTCTTTTAATTAGCTTTTAAAGCTTTATCATAACTTATTCTTCCAATCTAATTATTCATTATTCCCCCTTCTATTCTGATTCAGCCAAACTTTTCTCTATTCATTGTACAAGCCACTCTTTAATTCCCATTTCCCTGCCTCTGTTGGCTAGTATTTGACTGGCTGTCATCCATGCCTTGAATGCACTCCATCCTCACCTCTACCTCACAGAGTCTTTTTTTTTTCCTTCTTCAAGATATAGGTAGAGTATTACCTTCTACATTTTGTTGTTGTTGTTGTTTGTCCTTTATTTTCAAAGAGGACCAAAGATATCACAGGGCCATGCCTTGACTTACATGTGGGTTGGATTTAAGTGAAACAGAGCTGCACCAAGTCATCTCTCATATGGTCATTGAAGCTCAGTGACAAGACAAATGTCTAGATAAATGGTGATGGCCCAAGATGCAGTGGATGACTTTGGTGTCTTCCATGTCTGACCAAGTTCTAGACCCTCTATAATACTTGCTTCAGTCGTTTTTGTGAATATTGGAACAAATTGTTCTCATCCACCCATTCTGCTATGGGAAGTCTTCACAGGTTTGGAATCCTTTCCTGATGATCTATAACTTCTAATACTCACTCTTTCAAACTATATTCTATTTAACTATTTAGTATTTTTCTTTTAATATTTATTCTGCATATGTGTTATGTCTTTTTTCTGTCCCCCTTCACAATGTATGGTTCTTGTGAAAAGGGATCAATTTATTGTATTTGTATGTTCAGTGCTTAGCACACAATATTGGCTTAACAGATATTTATTCATTGATTGAATTCATATTTCTTCTTGAATCTTCTTTCTTCCAAAATAGATTTTTAAAGATCTTTTTATTGTTCTCAACATTCATTCAAAGTTTAAGTTTGTTTTCAGCTTTAGGATGCTGATAATTTTCCAGAAACACATCAATTTTTTAATATACATTTTGATTATATTCATTTTTTTCTTCCAAAAAACATATTGTTACCAAATTATCTAATATTTATAAAGCACTAACCCAATAGTTGGCCCATAGTAGATGCTTAATAAATACTTATTATGTTCTCCTTCCCTCCCTTTCCCTTGTATATAAAAAGATATGAAGTAACAATAGTCTTGCTTTAGATGGATCTCACTTTTTTCTTCTTTGTAATCACTTACTTGTATTATCAGAATTTCATTCATGAATTTTTTTTCATCTTTTTTGAGTTACCTTTCTTCTTCAATGATTGGCCATAGGATCTATATAGTGAAAATATTTAACATATTAGATTATTATTATATTTTCAGGTTGACATTATAGACAAACTATAAAAAAACCTGTTTATAATAGTATCTTATACTATGATTCAAGCACAAAGGATATAATACATCCTCTGGTGGCCATCTTACCAAGTTGATTGAACAATCTGAGCACAACAGAAACACACCGAGATTTTGGGCCCTAGATTCCCTAGTAGCCCAGTGGGCTATATCAGTACAATCCTATTTGTACTGAATAGGAAAATACTTCCTTTTCTTCCTCCCCCATAGACTGTTTCATTTTGTTTTCTTTCTTTCAGTTGACTAATCCTAAAATGACCAAGAACCTCCTTCTACTAGATTTATAAACTTCATGTAATTACTTATCCCTTTAAAGGCAAAAATTCCCTTCAAATGCTCATCATCAGTTGTTAAAGGACAGGTCAATTCTTTGAGAGCCTCCACAGATGTGAATCTTAACATCAGGAGTTGCAAGGCAGCCTTTGCTGACATGGTTATTGTGGACTGGGAATGAGATATATTGGAAGGAGAGGGAAGAGGAGAGAAGTCAGATAACACAACGGCCTCTCAGACAGAGAGATCAGAGAACAGCAACTGCCTCTCAGTCTCCTTGTAACATCTTCTCATTAGAGGAGATCCATTCTGCAGATCTGGGTTGGATCTCCAGCAGCCACTGTCAGGTGGCTCCCATGTATTCCAACAATCAGCTATCAAAATCATTAGTACTTGCATATTGCTCCCTGTCCCTTCTATCCAAATGAGGGTTCAACTGACCCACATTCCAGCATGCTGCAACAAGATAAAATATAACTGCATTATATGAAAAAGAATGTTTCACTAAAAATTATCATATTATACAAAGCTTTACTACACATCAAAAAAATTCTTTATACAAAAATTATATTACATTTGTTATGCTAATGTCAAAAACCTGTTGCTCAGTTAAACCAAACTTCCTTTCCTTGATATTCAACCATGTGAATAATTAACAAGTATTTCAGATACAATTTTAATTTCTACTTTTTTCACATTTAATATATGCTCCATCACTTCTTTAGATGTTATAAGATGATATCAACAGACATTTTCAAGGAGTACTTCCATATCAAAGGGATTTTAAAGGTTAT
This sequence comes from Sminthopsis crassicaudata, assembly GCF_048593235.1. Classification (NCBI taxonomy): domain Eukaryota; kingdom Metazoa; phylum Chordata; class Mammalia; order Dasyuromorphia; family Dasyuridae; genus Sminthopsis; species Sminthopsis crassicaudata. The sequence continues at coordinate 421,391,908 of NC_133619.1, forward strand.
TCAATTCAACTTTCTATCCATATAGGAATCTCTCTTTCAATATCCCAATCAGGTAGTTTAGTCAGCCTCTTCTTGGCTAACTTCAGATTATTATAATTTAGATAAATTATAATTCAGATTATTATCTGGTAGAGAATTCATCACTTCACAAAATAGTTCTGTTGCTAATCCATTCTAATTTTTAAATAGTACTTTAAAAGAAATCAAAATTTACTACCCTGTAATGTCCAAGAATTAGTCCTATAGAAAAAGTCAATTCTTTTGTAACTGACATCTCTTGAAATATTTAAGGACAAAAAAAATGTATCTCTCCTTGATATTTTATTCTGTAGGTTAAAACCTCCCAGACATTTCAAACATTTTTTCAAATTTATATTGTTTATAAATCTTAATATAAAGGTTCTATCACTTTTTATTTAACCTTACCTGTAGGTATGGTGTCAAAAAGTTTGGTCTATACAGTCCCAAACCTGCCTCTTCAATATTGCCTCCACCTGACTTCCCACCTTTAACCATCTTTAGAAAAAAGGCTTTTATTGGTTTCTCTATTGTCCCTGTTTCTGTTGTTCTTGGCTATTGCATTCATTCACCATTCTTGCATTTCTGTTATCTAGGATGTTTGAGAAGCAAATGATCTCCTCACTTCTAATTTTCTTTCTAAAAATGTTTTGAAAATAATGTTTTTATTATTGAATGTTCATCTTTTTTCATTTGTGATTAAGCAGAGATTTGCTGACAGTCATCTGAGAATTTTCAAAACAATATTCCATTCCCTCCTGTATTCTCTGGTGGCTGCAAACTAGTTTTGTATTATCTAAATTTCTTTTATTTAAATGTCTTTCTTCTGTTTGCTTGCAGGATTTGTTGTTTCTAAAAAAGAATGATTAAAATAAAACACTTTAGTCTTGAAATTTGAAGCCTTGGAGGGCTTTATTATTTTTTTTCCTCTAAAAGTAATTTTCATATTTCTTCAATTAGCATTTCATTTTCTGAATTTTTGATAGTTTTCTTGAACCATTTATTTCACTGTAGTATTCAGATTTTTTTAATTTTCATGTTTTTCTAGAAGACCTATAATTTTTTATATTCTCTTTATATGTTCTGTCTTTAAGATGATTATATTTCACTTGAATTGAGAGCATGTTTTCTTTTAATGTTACTGTTTTGTGCTTTTCTTCTTCTAGATTGTCCAATCCCGATAAGTTCTCTTCTCTTTTCTTTATTTGGTGAGATTTGCCATCAAAGAATTAAATTCATCTATTCTTACAATTATTTCTGCTTTATAGATAATAAATTCTATTCTCCTTAATTCTAATTTCTCTTTTAATCCACTCAGAAACAGTGTGATGTGGTTCTATATTTTAAAATGTCATAGGGTCATTTGTCTCATCTAATGCTGAGTAATTTTCCTTCATGCCAATATTTATTCACAGAGGTCTGAATTTATTTACTAGATTTGAAGACCATATTTCTTCCTACTATTATGTCTCCCTTATTAATTTATCTTCTTATGCATATCTTCTTCCTGACATTTTTGTAATTTCAGACTTCCCACTCCTTATTTTCCCCTTTCATTTTTGAATTTCCTCTCCTGTAATGGTGATTTACCTAGGGGCTGGGTTTCAAAGTATTTCAGCCTCTTTCCACACTGCTGATTCCATCTTCAGTCTGCCCCATATGACTTTTGGGGGGATCAGAACTAGCTCCAGATTAATGCTAGACCGTTTCCTTTAGGTTTAGTGGTCCACACATAAGTATATGTCCTGTTCCTCAGTTCTCTAGCTGAGAAGATCAAAGCACTTCCATGTTGGTGACACTACAGCCAGGGTGAATTTCTGTAACTTGGAATTTATATGTCTGAGGGGCAGGCTAGTAGAGTGAGGTCTAATTCAAGCCTAGATATATATTCTGCTCTATCCCTTATCCTATACCCTGGATCTTCAAGGAACTAGAAAGAGGGGGGGAGGGACCAGATTGTGAAGTTGGATATTATTGAAAGCTCATGATTCAGGTCCTTGGCTTGGCTAATGAAGCCTCATTTATCAGTAGCAAGATAGATAGTAATGGAAAAGTAGTAAGTGAGATCAAAGCAACAATATTTCATGGGACTTTTTTTTAAACTTCTTTTATACTAGAATACAGAAATTGTTTTCTCTTTGGCACATGATTTCTGATTTGGAAAAATCTGAGAGGTCATGAAGATCAGAAAAAAATGTTTTGTTTTGTTTTTTTTTTCTTGTTGATCACATTCCCCAAAAGCAAAATAAGTTCAATTTCATCAAAAGTGTCAATGGAGATGTATGTCTATTGAATTTCTCCTCTCATTTCCTTACATTCCACTTTTAAAGCTAGTTGATATTTAATCTATCCAACAAGTTTCCTCCACTCCTACCCCAAAGTCTTAGATATTTCCACAGAATCACAAATACCTAAGGATTTCAAAGGAACTTTAGAGACAAGTTAGTCACAATCTATAACCAAATAAGAATTCTCTCAACAAAATTCATAAGTGATCATCTATGTCTGTTTGATGTTCGCCAGAATAATTTTATCTTTTGATAGCTATAATGTTAAGTTTTCCCTTATATGAAGACTAAACCGACTTGTTTGCAACTTCTAACCATCATTTAATTGTCTTCCCCAGGATCAGCAAGATGTCCAATTCCTTTTCTATTTGACAGCCATTAAAATACTTGAACACAGCTGCTATATCCCTTTTGTGTCTTCTTTAAATAAAATATCCCCAATTCTTTCATCTGGTTTTCATATTTTATTAACTGGAGACTCTTCACAATCCTCATCCATCAACCTTCCACCCTCACAATCTGCCATCTATAAATGGTCTCCAATTCATCAGATTGTCCTAAAATGCGATGTCCATAATTGAACACAATATCTATCCAGAGCAAAATATAAAAAACAGTACTATTATCTTCTAAATACTCAAAGATTACCCTTGATAGAATGTATATTCCTTCAGAAAAAGAATTGTTTTATTGTATCACCAGTGCCTGGCACATAGTATTTGATAAATGTTGCAGCCTAAAATCATGTTAGCTCTTTTGGCTAGCCTATCACACTTTTGAATTCATCAACTGTTTTTCAGATGAATTGCTTGCTGCCTGGCAAAAGTTCCCTCATCTTATACTTTTAAAGATGATTTCTTTTAATCCAAATGTAAAACTTTAAATTTATTCTTATGAAATTTAATTTTAATCAGTTCAGCAAAATATTTAAGACTGCTGAGGATTTTTTAGATCTGTGCTGTTTTATAATGTGTTAGTTGTTCCTCCTAGCTTTATGCCATCTATAAATTTGATAAGCCTGCCATCTATGTCTTGTTGGAATCATTGATAAAATTGAGAAACAGCACAAGACCAAGGACAGATCATGAATATTGTACCTGAGACTCCTTCCAAGTAAACATCAAATCTAAATCTATCAATCAAGACATCAATCACAATCTATCAATTAAGCACCTACTATTAGTCAGCCATTGTGCTAGGCCTTGGAAATACAAATGTAATGAGTAATGTACATTACAAATGAGTAATGAGTTAAAAAAAAAAAAAGTAAAAAATGAGTACAAATCTCCACAAATGACTCCTCTTTGTGTTAGGTTACCCATTTTGAATGCAGTCCCCAATTGTTTACCAGGCTAAATAAAACTTTTATAGCATAGATAATAGAGAAATTAAAAGTTTTTTTTTTAAACTAAAACTAAAAGGAATATTTAGAATAATATGATCTATCACATGTTATTCACAAACAAAATCAGGCTCAAAGACAGGAACATGAAGTTATTGGCACTTATTAAAGCAACAGCTTTATTACAACTTAATTATTAAGTAATAAATTATTATAATTACTTCTCTAGACAAGAAGCTTATGAGACATAATAAAAAATTAGAAAAACTTGCCAAGTAATGACCTAAAAGAAGAATGTTTTCCTTTGACAGTCAATATATCAAAATTTTGCTCTTATATGGCCTAATTTTCACTTATCATTTAAAAACACTTCAACATGGCATTTGGTCTGAAATATGCTCACCGATGAACTTAAAAAGATGCAAAATCTTGTAAAATAATGCTAAGAAAGATAGCACTTTCATAAATCTTTAGCTATGCAGGGCCAATGAAGATATGTCTTAAAGCATTTTTTTTTCTATTTAATGTAAGGTGGGACTGATCCTCATATGAATCAACGTCAAGTCACCAGAAAATACAAGCCAATGAAGCTATATTGCATAGTTACTAGGAGAAAAAAAAAGTTTAAAATAACTAAATTATGAATTACCCAACAGTTTTCCTAAGAAGAAAGCCTATCAGTTACCATGGCACCAAAGCAAGTAAATTCTTGCTCATATCCTTTAAAGCATATTTATAAACTAAATAATGGAAGGGGAAAATGTTATACTTTTGACCTTCTACATTGGCCAATTGTCCTCCATGACCTATTTTGATAATAATAAAAAAGAGAGAGAGCTATTCTAATTAAAAAGCAAAGATACGCAGGAAACATTCTCATTAGGGTTATTCCTGTATGGAATGATTTTCTGTTTCTATTTCCCAGCTGCAAATTACAAAAGAGATGAACTAATTTGAGAAACTTTAAAACTTAATTGGTATTAATCTTTATGGATACAGGTCTAAGAACTTGAAAAGATATGATTATTACAATGTACAAGATATTTTTACTGTAGCCTTACATTTTAAAATAAATTATTTTTAGAATCTGATCAAAGAAACACAAAGAATAGACAAAAAAATTTTCAAAACTTTGCTGTTATATTCACTATGTTCTACTGACACCTAGTGGTTTGTAAAATTAGGTAAAAGTATTGAACAGAATGGTATATAGACACATTTTTTACTTCCTAATCCTAATTATTTTCTATCACCCCCCCCAATAATTCCTTTTTTATCATTTCCTACAAGAACAAATAAAACATACACATATGTTTGTGTACAAACATGGAAATGAATATACATATATAAATAGTATTATTCAAAGAATAAATTTACTTCAGAGCCAACTTACTCAAGAAATATCTTTGAGGGGCGGAGCATCTAAAACATATTAAACACCATATAAAATATAACGTGAAAATATTCAATCATTCTAAGAAGCTTTTCCACACAAGTCTTGAATAGTCCCTTATTTTGATTTGGAGGCAACCTTGAGTTCTTGGATGTTTTTACAATGCGATACAAACTGAAAAGACTTTATGTATGGGCCGTGTAATTGACTATGTCTTTTGTCTAAGTACCAGACTAGTGAAGTACTAAAAGGGTCACCATCAGAAGGATGGTGTACAAATGGTAGCTTTTTGGTAATCTGGGACTTATAAAAGATTTGGAGTATTCTAGAGTCAGTGTAATATAGTGATAGAAAAAGAGGTGGAACATGCTAAGAATCAACTAGCTATATAGCCTAGCTATAAACATTAATTTAAAGGATGATACTAAATGTGAGATTTTTTTGCCCAAGAATGAATAATACCTACTAGGGAAACAGAACTCAATTCATTCTTATATTTCAGTATGATTGGAAGTTAAGACCCTTTAAGTCAGGGCCTATTTCATTGGTTTGCATGCCCCTAGCATCTAGCATTGTGTCTTACACTGTTTGTTTTTTGGTTTGTTTGTTTGTTTGTTTTATTGGATTTGAGAATTCATTGGTATAAGAAATTCATAATGAGGATACTTACTCTATCAATGCAGATCCTAACCTAATCTACAATTTATAATCACCAAGATTATATTCTTGGATCACCAAGAATTAAAGTGGCTTTCTTAGAGTCACACAGTCTGATTGTGAAAGAGGCAGGACTAAACCTAGAGCTTCCTAAGTGTGAAGTTATTTCTGTCCACTACATCATACTGTCTCTCACATGGTAGTTGCTTGTTGAATAAATGGAGTAAAGTCAAGTCAACAAGAATTTCTTAAGAATTTACTATATGCCAGCCATTGTAAAGCCCTGGGAATACAAACAGAACAAAAGGTTGTTCCTGACTTTCAGGAACTTTTACTTTAAAGAAGGAAGACAACATATAAAAGGAATCTGAAAAAACAAATGGGGAGTCAAAGAAATGAAAACTTCTGGCATGGGGACCTGGTAAAGAAAGTCTAGAAAGTCGAATGCCCCTAGAGAAGACTGAAGACATCATTGATCTGATCTCTCTAAAATGAAGTTTCTGGAGGAAATAGTCAGAAGGGGGAGCTGCTGGAGAAGCCCCTTTATAAGCCTATCAAAAAGAACAATAATATCAATGAAAGAAAATTATATATTTCAGTTTAAGAGGGTGGGGTATGACATGCCAAGATTGTTTCCCATTGATACAATAAAAAACTTACTTTGGCTGTGGTGTGAAGGATAACTTGGAGAAAAGAGAGACTTGGGGATTAAGGGATTGAAGAGATCCAGAATTCTGGAAGTATACTTAAGGCTCAGTGTAATTTAGTCCTACAACAAAGTATTAATTCAGTGGAATTGATAAGACAATGGTTATCTAGTTTAGCATGTGAGCTCTAGTTCAGTAAGATTGCCCTAGTGATATAATGACTGGCTTATAGTCAGTATAATGAATGGATTTAATTGTAATAGAGTATTTAAGAGATCAGAGTCAGATCTAGAGGGAGGACTCCAACAGACTCAGAGAGACATTCCATCTTCATCAGCCTCATGGTGGCTGGCCTGTCCTCCTGCTTCTCCCACTGAAACCAAAGCTGTTTGAAGGGCCTCCAGAAAGCTAGCGGAGCCCCAGGCAAGAAGAAGACAATGAAGTCTTTCGGACTTTTATCTCTGGCTATTCTCCTGGTGATCACTCAGCTGAAATGAAGGCTGATCCCAAGACCTCCAGAAAGCTAACCAGAACATTAAAGGGGATAATTAAGAGTTTATAACAATAGCTTTAGTGTGATTAAAAAGGAGTCAGAACTAGGGAATTTTTTTGTTAATGCATTTGCTTTTTATATGTACTGATAGATGAAATAAAAATTTTCAGCAAAATTTTAAAAAGAAACAAATAAAAGTAACTTATGTCAGTATGTCATAGCAAAGGATAAACAAAAAGATCCCTTCCTCTTCTGCTCTCTGAATGGCCCTTTTTAATGTGATTATCTCAAGGATCTAGAAATATTCAAGGACAAACTACCTGTAAAAAGAGATCATGGTCAGGAATCATTACAATTATCTTAATCACTTTGCATTTGTTTCCAAGTTGGGCTATCTTCCAGGTGCTATAAGATCCATTTGGAGTTTCTCTATACCTAACTCCATTCCTAGAAACAGCAAAGGAGTTTAGAGGATTGAAGGCAATATAACCCAAGCCAAGAACCTGAGTTAATACTCAATAAATCTGCAACATATATTCCTGAGTCGGTTGAGAAGATAACTGAGCTTTCATTCAACATTGTCAATTAAGGCAATATAATTTAGGGTAAACCAGCATACCTTTAGCAGTAGGCATCAATGCTGCCCAAATCTTATCCTAGTGGCCCCAGCAGTACTAGACTTGTGGGAGTTCTCAAGACTTTTCATAAACTCAGGCCAGGCATTCCTGGTAGGAATTTATATTAGATCTGTTTCTCTATAAATGGCTGACTTGGTACAGACTTTTCATGAAAAAACATTTATCCCAGATCCAAGGAGAAAATTAATAATTATGTATCAAATACCAAGTTGCTATACCTGACTGTCTTCTCTTGTTCACCCTCTCCTACTCCTCTTCCCCACACCCCCTCCACCCATGAAAAAGGAGAGGAAACAAAAGACTGGCTTCTTGCTTCCCTTGGGGGTGGACTAGTCATTGGACTAGATAAAAGAGGAGATTCTTTGCCTCAATTGCTATCTTGACTTAATCACTGAATGGGTGCAGCCTCAGTCAAACTGAGGCCTGTTAAAGGCCTTAGCTTAAAAAGGCCAACGTGTCCCATTTCATCCAGGATCATCTCCAGTTGTTTTGATTCATATCTTATCATTGGACCCATGTAGCTCTGGAGGGGAAAGGGAGGCAGGTGACCTTGCCCTCTCTCATTTAAACCCAACTCACATATTATGGCATCACCTCCCTGATGTCATGGTCCTCTTTGAGAACGAAGGACAAACAACAACCACCTTACATTAATATGAGCCAGGCACTTCTGTTGGACTCATTCTACTTTTGAGCATGGTTGCTCTGCCAGGTTTCTACTACATCAAAGATGCTTCTCCCAGGATAAGCTCATGATTTCTAAATTCACCCCCATATATCCTTCTCTTCCCTTTGAGTAGAGGATGAAGGGTGGGATACCAAAATAACTTTCAATATCATCTTTTATAGAGGTCAAAAATCCCACTCTCATCTCATTCTACTTTGCTTTTATTGCTCTGCCTAGTTTTAACTCCATGGAATAAAATGCTGATGGCATCCCATCTCCATTTCAAGCCTTATTCTGTGTATTGTCTCTCCCTTTAGGATGAAAATGCCTTGAGGGAAGAGGCTATCTTTCTTTTTATTAATGTATCTTCAGTACTTAGCACATTTCCTGGCACATAGTAAGAGCTAAATATATGGTTTTTGAGTTGGATTAGTTTGGTCTACTGTGTCAGGTGTTGTACCATACAAAGCAACAACTAAATGTTCTATGGAAATGTCCTCTTCATTTCTGGTAATACTCTAAGGTTCTATCTCTTCCCTCATTAATCTCTGTACTATTAGACAAAGAGGGGACTTCACAATCACAATTTCATTCATGAGACTAAGATTTACTTTTGTTAGAATCTGCCAATTTCAAATAATTTATTCAGCTCTTTCATTCCTTCAACCAAGTGCAGATACATAGAGATAAACAGATTCCTGCATGGGAATTCTGCTTTCCTGCAGACTTGCTATTTCTCCCCTGGATCATTGCCCAGAAGATTCCTCTGCAACCTCCCCTCTCCCCCTCAGAAAAAAAAAAATAAAAAAAAATCAGATTTTCAACATGGGAGAAGGAGGGTTGGTCATCAGTGGACTTTCTCCACTGCATAAATTTAAATATGAGTTCTCTAACACTATCTCACCCAAAAGAGTAGCTCTGCAAAGCTGGAAAATGGCCAATTTAAATAACTAGCCCAGGAAAATTTTCTGTACTAGGCTTTATAATGCTGTATCAGAGCATCTTCTGCATGGGAAGTTAGGGGGGAGGGGAATGTAGAGAGAAGGCATAACTAAAGTTCTCTAAAGGTATAGCTTCAAGTATTAGGTATGGTCACTCTTCACAATTATGGTAGCAGCTTCCTAAGAGAAATGAGCCACTTCTATAGACAAATGGAATCAATGGTACTTATCTTTCACCACCTGGCTTAATAAAAAAAAAAAAAAAAAAAAAAAAAAAAAAAAAAACCTCAAGGAAAATAAGCCAAAGACACTAGATAAATATGGCTCCTTCAAGGTCAGGGTAATTTACCTACACCAAAAAGCATCCTTTCTGGAGTTCTATGAAGTCAGAGTTATTTTCATAATAAAATCAAAATGTTTTAATTTTTAAACAGCAAATATCCATTGACATAGCACATACGATCAAAATATCTTGGGGGAGGGAGGTAGTCCTCAAGAAATTTTAAGAGTAGAAAGGAGTTTGAGCATCAGAAAGTTTGAAATAGTATTCTTGTCTTGCCTTTCTCTCTTGGAATACAAATCCTTAGAAAACTATTTAATCAAATCTGGCCAAAGGGATTTATCTAAGGAAAAAGAGGAAACCAGGAATAGGGAATAGCTTCCTCATCTGTTCTCTATCTTATCAGTGTACATTTTAATTTTTCTATTAGCCAACTTAATTCAATTCACAAGAACTAATTATAATACTAGATGCTTACATATCTAGAGCCCTTCTTAATAAATTCAAGAGGGTTAGGGTAGTTGGTGTCCAAGGCATCCTCCTATATCCCTATAATACCAGTCTTCATCAAGACTGCAGAATTACCCTCTTTGAGTCATTTAGGGAGGAGACTGAAGACTCTGAGTAGGCCTGTGGCTCAAATGAAAACTTATTCTTGATTATAACAACAATAGTGAACTTCCTTGAATGCCAAAAGAGATTTACAAAAATAAAAAGAAAAAAAAAAAAAACAGGAAAAAAGAAAAGGAAAATGACCTACATATACAAAAATATTTTCTTTTCAGGACAAAAACTTTAGAAACTGAGAGAATGCCCATCAATTGGAGAACAGCTCAATTATAACTATGGTATGTGTTTATGATGGAATATTTTGTTCTTTGGGCAATGATGAGAAGGATGCTCTCAGAAAAAAAAAATCTGGAAAGTTCTCCATGAACAAAGTGAAATATACCGTATACAAAGTAATAGCAATGTTCTAGAATGACCAGCTGTGAACAACTTTGTTATTCTCAGTAATACAATCCTCCACAACTACTCTGAAGGATTTAAGATGAAAAATCCTATTCATACCCAGAGAAGGAATTATTGTGTCTGTATTTGAAACATTCTCTATTTCTCTTTCTCTCTTTTTAATCCTAATTTTTCTTGTGGGTTTTTATTTTATTAGGGTAGAAAATCTGTGTTTTCTTTCATAACTTTACTTTTATGGAAATGTTTTGTATAACTTCATATGTGGTTTCTTAATTGTAGGCTGGGTTAAAGGAGAAAATCTAGAACTCAAAGGAGAGAAACGAACTCAAAAATCTTTTAAAAATGTAAAAATAAATAAACAATAAATACAAGGAGAAAAAAAGTGAATTTCCTTCACAGAGCTATTTATTGGTTAAGACTTTGGCAATCCTAGAAATTCTAATGATACTCATATCCAAAACTTCTTCCTAAATTACAAAGTTAAATTCAAAGCTCATAACAGGCCACCTCAATTATTTGAGGAAAATTTAAGATAGTTAAATGTGGACCAATAATCTCAACCCAGTACAGTCCTACATTTTAGGTCAACTTCTCCCCACCTACAGAAAATATTTGTCACTCAATGAGACTACTTAGGATAGCTGGTGTTAAGGGGAGACTGAGCAATGTTCAACTCAATTCTATAAACACTGATTAAGCTCTATCATTAAAGAACTCACAAGTTAATGTGGGCTACAACATGCAGACAAATATGTATAAAGAAAACTAGATGTAGACTAGGAAATAATTAAAAGAGGAGCAGCTAGTAGATAGATTGTAGAGCATGAGGTCAGGAAGACTCATATTCCTCAGACAGTGTGACTCTGGGCAAGTCACTTAACCCTGTTTATCTCAGTTTTCTCATGGAAAAAATGAGCTGGAAAAGGATATGGCCGACTGCGCTAGTATTTTAGTAAGAAAATCCCAAATGGGGTCACGATGAATGGACATAACTGAAAGGACTCCAAAATGACAACAAAATAGAGGAAGCACTGCAATTAAGAGGAGTTGGTTAGGGAAGGCATAAAGACAAATGGCTTTAATCGCGTAGAGACTGAATCACCGTTAGGGAGACAGACCTCCTTACATCGTTTACCCCAATCCCCAGCAAATGGTCAGTAGAGGAGTCACCAAGCAACGGCGAGTTCGGATTCCTAACTAAATACTGCAAGGCTGCGGGCTTTGACAATAACCCGCGACCTGCCAGCAGATGGCGCCACCCTGACAGTGACGCTCTCGAGCTTTCAAGAGAAGAGGGAGGGGTCGGGAGAAAGGTGGGAAGACGCCACTGAGTTCTCTCCCTCTGCGCAGGCGCGGCCGCAGCCCAGCTCTGGAGTCCAGAAATGATGGAACTCGCAACAACCCTAAAGCAATGTTCTTGCGCGCGCGCGCGCTCCCGGTTGTCTTGGGAACCAGTTCGCTTCTGCATCGGGATTCGGGCTTGCGGCCTGCGGGAGAAGTTGCTAGCCGAGGAAAAGCTGAAGCTGCAGCAATGCCTCGTGGCTTAGGCGGTGGCCGCGGCAGCGGAGCTGGGGGCTGGAGTTCTGAGAAGCGGCGGTGTGTGAGCGACTGTCTGAAGAAGCACCAGGACCAGGCCCTGAACAGCCATATGTACCTACTGCGGGAGACCGGCCCCACGGGCTTCCTGATAAGCGAGAACGAACCCGACGGCTCCAACTATCGAGTAACCGCCGTTCCCGAGCTGGAACGAATCCCGCCCCTCCCCCCCAAAAGGAAGTTCCTTCCCTTGGTGTGGGCACCCCACAGTGACCCTGCAGTCCTCTCTGGCGTCCCAAGAGCCACAAAATTAAGAAAGAAAGGGAGCTGAAGAGTTCCCAACTTATATAGAACCCCAGGAAAGTCAAGCTCAGCTCCTGAAATTTGGGGCGACATGAGGTCCTTATGTCTATATAAATGGAGTCTTTCTGACTCCCAAGACCTGGATTCTATCTATATTAATGTCATTCTACTTCCCCCTATCCTTGTTATTAAAATTCTTATTTTAAGGACAATTTCTGTAGTTTCACCTTTTACTAAGTTTGGGAACTACAACTTCCCCATTAAAAAAAAAAAAATCTTTCTTTAAAAAAAGTTCTTAGGAAATGAAATTTGTTAAAATCATTATTGATTTGTGAAAAATCTTAATACTTTTTATTGTATTAAATATAGGTCTTTATTTTCTTTCAAATATTCATAATAGTGGTAACATCCCAAGATGTTAAGATCTAATTCAGATCCTGCTTCTGAAACCTCCTGTAGCAGAGGAAAGTCATCCTCTTACACTTTGTTGCTAAAACACACACGTGCACACACAGAGTTCTTTGAGCAGATTTTATAAGCAATGGCATGTCCATTCTTAGATTCTTAAGAGAATAGGCAGGTAAGGAACCTGCCTATAACAATGTAGCTTGTAATAGGGGAATTACCTAGAACACTAAGAAGTTAAATGACTTCCCCAGGGTCACACTGTCCTTACATGTCAGAGTACATTTGAATCTGAGTTTTTCAGGATTCAAAGAGGTAGCTAACTTTAGAGGCCTAAGACATGGAACCTGTCTATATGTTGCCTACAGCACTCCCAAGGGTGATAAAACCAGACTTAAATGGTCATCCTTAGCCCCTGCTTCTATTTGAATTTGACACTCTTACAATATAACATAGGGTCTCTATGAACTCATTAAAGCAGCAAGCAATATAGAATCCTCCTAAATCCCATCTAAATAATAATAGCTGTTCTCCAAAGAGAATAGATTAGATATAAGTAAAACTTTTTGACAATGTTATTAAATACTGTGGTAGAACACTGGTTTTGGAGTTCGAATATCCAGGGTTATTCCCTGTTTTGTTCTTGAGCAAACTACTTCTCTGGGGCTCAGAGAACTCAATAAAGTGAGAATGTTTGTACTAGCTGATTTTCAAAGTCTAAATCCTGTAATTTTTTAAGTAAAGGGCAAGGGTTTTCATTTTTTCAAGAAAAATTTAAAGAAAAAGAAGATATTTCTCCTTGCACAAAATGTAAAGACAATTTTTTTTTGGGGGGGGGATATGCTAGAGTAGGGGATTGCCAGCATTTTCTGTAGAATTACTTTTCATTTCCCAAATGTTATCACTTTGATGGGTACATTACATTGCAGATTGCTGGTGCAAAAAGGGGACCTAATAGCACTAGCTGGCTTTTAGTCGGATCACGTAAAATTGACCAATAAATTATAATAGACCTGTTCAGGAATGCTCACAAAAGATGCCTTGACCAAGTTTCTTTTAGCATTAAAACTTGACTTCCCCCCCCCTTAACAATTTAGTTGATTAATCACAATTATGATTTTAAAATTTAAGTATTTTTCTTTGAAAGGTTTTCCTTGGAGATCCTCATACATGCAGCTGTTCCACATTTCTGAAAGGAAATGATCTTTGTAAGCATATATGTTGGTAAGTGATTTAGCGTGCCAGATCTGCTACAAATAGGCCACATGCCTATAATTTACCTTTTCATAATTTTGAATATTATTAGATTGAAAGTCACTGGTATTATGGAAACAGATGAAATGACTTTAATCAATTTTTTTTCTCTTTTTTAATCCTGCATTATTGAGCAATGTTTAGAAAGTGAAGTGGAAATTTTGGAACATCATTTCATTATTTATATTTTTAATGTATGTAGTAAAATGTTACTTTCATATCCACAAAATTTTGTGGAAATTATGATAGAGAAATTGAAATGTAAGCTAGAAATAAAGTCTTACTGACCTATATCATTAAGTTTAAGAATGAATTCAGTCATAGAATGCAGAGATTTGCTAATTCAACCACCTTTCATTTTATAGTTGAGCAAACAAATGATTATTATTTCTTAATCATTTTGTTCTACATTCTCAAAAACCTGTGTTTTGTTTTTAGTATAAATGAAGAAATTTAAAGTATTTCCCCTGAGTCAAGAATGAAAGGATTATCCCTCTACTTTATCTTTCCCCTCTCTTCCCTTCCCTCTTAAACATTCTCCCCTTCTCTCCCTCAGACAATGAATAGCTAGCCTATCAATGTAACTGAATATAACAAGATTCTCTGGAAATAGTTTTCCTATAAAAAAGCTTTCTTTTAAAGTCAAACTTTTTTTAACAAGGAATTCCATATATATAATGTATTATGCATAATATACATATATGCATACTATTATGTTTATGTATATGTGCATATGCAGAGGGAAAGTTTAGTTAAAAACTGACTAAATAGAATTAAATACACATACATACACACATTTAAATCTCCTTAGCCAATTTGTAATGAAACTCAATTTACCTCACTCTGCTACTGTTCCAAAAATATTTACTAGTGTGTCAATATATAAACTGTGGCCCAGTGACCCAAGTTTTGTACTTTAATGGTCCAAGTTTGAGCTTGAGGCTGATATTGTTCCAGAAGAATGGGAGGTGGGCAATGGGAAAGGATGTATTATAACTTTTCACACTTTTGAAAGGTGGGATTCAGGAACTTCTGTCACTCAGCTCCATGATTCCCTTCTTCATTGATGCCATCTCATCCTGATCTATGCCACTGCCTCTTGGAACCCGAAACTTACAGTCTAAGAATTCTTTTTTTGAACTTCATGAAAGAGGACATATACGATCTCAATGAGCCATTAGTAGTTCATAGAGTGAGGTTATGGAAAGGCTACCATTCCTATACCTATACTGTTACTCTGGTTTTATCTTTTCTTTCTGCTTTCTGGTCTGTGCCTCGCTTGGGGAAATCTCTCTAAAAGACAGATTCTACAATTGACTTTCTTTTTGACACACCTAAGACAATCAGGTCATTCACAGTACTTGGATACTTGACATCTTTGATGAAATAGATGGGCATATCCTAGTAGATGTCTCCTAATTCTTTCCTAGGTTATTAGTGGGCATACCTGAACAATGGTTTGGCAACAATGGTGAGCATAGGCACACTTAAGTTGATCCAAGAACTCACACACAAATACCCCTTATGTACATGTGTATGCCCATACATGCATAATACATAGAGGTGCACATACAAACATATGTATGTATAGGGCAGCCAGGTGACACACAGTGCCAGACCCTGAGGATTTATCTTCCCAAGTTCAAATCTGGTTGCTGTTTTACACTTTACTTAATTCCCACCTCCAGTTATTTCTGTTGTAGTCTTTGTATGAAGTTTTGGAAAACCAGACGTGGCTTCATTTCACTACCCCACTTTGAATTTTTTTTCATGGAACACCCAAATCATAATCTTAAACATAGGGATTCCTAGACCTGTTAATTATTTTAATAAAAAATAAAATAATAAATAAATAAAATAATGTAGGAATAACAATGTAGGAATAAAGCTATTTCTTATACCAGAAGAATTTTGTCATTCAATTTAAGGAAGACCTTCATATCCCTATAATTGTAACTCTATCCCACAAAAGTAGTGTAAAATCTGACAAGTGTATTATAAATTTGCTTCTCTTTTCATTTACCTATGCAAATGACCTTTCTTCATATTTCTTCATTTAAAAGAACTAAGTTGTTACTCAAGCAGTTAAACAGTTAACTAGTTTTAAAGGTATATTTTTGCCATAGTTATACTTAAATAATATAAAGCTATTAATATTTTCCTGTCCTAAAATTAAGGTGGCATTATGTAACTGATGACTTTTAATCTCTAAAATATATAGTCTACATTTTACTTTTTTCTTTCCATTTGTCTTATTGTGCATTAGGATATTATTGAAAAAATTCAAGCTTCCAAGAAATCATGAATGTAAGTTTCTGAATTGAGGACCTTTTAATAAATTCATTTACAAAAATGTAAAGCAAATTTTCAAATTTCAAAAACTCCATAAAGTTTTAACATGGCTGATTCTTTTTAAGCATTTAGGCATTAATACGATTTCTTTACATTCTCTGACAAACAGAGCACATTGTCATTTGTCTGTAGCACAAATTGTTATTTCAAATAATTGGAATTCTTTCATAGTCTCTAAGTTAAAAGTATTTTTAAAATTCAAGGCACTCTTTAAATGTAAAATATCTTATGTTTGGTCAATGATTGGTCAGATAGAACTTTATCAATATTTGCTAAGGAGTGTTTCATTGGATCTATTTTTTATTGGAAGGTGGATGTGGAAGACGACAAACTGGAAGAATGAAATTTTGTTTTATATTTGTTTAGAATCTAGAAATAAGTAGTTAGAAAATGTCATTCAAAAATGTTTATTGCTTGAAATTATCAACCTCATGCAAAAGGTAACATTTTTAAAAAGTGAAATACTTTGACACTGTTCACATTCATGAAGTGTATATTTCAAGCAAAAATAACTCCTCTCTGCTTTAAGAAATCATCATATAAAAAGAAAATAAATATTTTGCAAAGTAGTAGTCATATAATTTGTCTTTCTATCCACTTAGAGATGATTCCATTGCTCCCTTAAAATAGACATTCTTTTAAAACTCTGATTTCAGTCTTCTCTTTTCTGTACTCCAAAAACCTACTTCATAAGCTGGTTGTTACAGAGAAGGTGCTTTGTAGATATAAAAGCAGACTACAAATGTAAGTTCATGTTGTCACTAAAAAATTAATGACTATCAATTTTTTCCCTTCCTGACCTCTACATTACCATTGCTAGCACTCTACTCAAAATCTTATTTGTATGTCTCTCTAATACCTTGAAAGAATAGATTATGTGAAAGAAATATCTTTCCTTTTAATAAAGAATTAGAAACACTTTAATAACCATAGTTTACTACTCCTTTCCCATCATCTTTGCTAGATGAAACTGAAAGATATTCTCAAGTGCCTTACACAAAAACAAGATATCTTTGTGACAAAATGCCTATATTCCCACTCTCCTGCTCCACAAATGAGTATGATTTGAAGGATGATATTACTAGGCATCCAGAACTTTTTTGTATTTAAGGAAATGTGAGAGTTAAGACTTTTAAACATTTAAGGGAAGATAAGTGAGATGTCTCCCAGAAAGACAGTAATTGTTCTTTATCTGATAACATGTATTACAAATCCCTATCAGTCACTCAATAAACAAGCATTTATTAAATGTCTACCAGTGCCAGTAAATCTTCTATGAACCATGACTGCAAGGACAGAAACAATGTCTCAGCTTTTAAGAAGCTTATATTTTAGTAGGTTTGGAAATAATATACAGTGAATAAAATTCCAATACTTTCATGGCAAATGTAGCTAAGGTGATTAAAAAAAAAAAATAAGGCATTCAGGAAAAAGAAGGATTAAAATAGAGCAGATTTTAACTTGAACTGATCAAAAGTGCAAATACTGGGAGCATATTCTTCTAGACTAGAAAACTATACACACACACACACACACATGTATGTATATACTCTGGATAATTCTTGTCTCTAGTTTGTTGTCCTCATTGTCACAACCAATATATAAAGCTCAAATTTTTCTATTTTCTATTTATGAATTCCTTTCCCACTGCCTAAAAATATGCTTTTTTCCTCCATCCTTAAAAAAAATCCCACTTATTCCATTCCTACTAACTATCATACCTTATATTTTCCTTTCCAGCTAAATTCATAGAGGAAAATATATTCAATGCCTTTTCTTCCATTTTCACTCTGTTTTGTGGGGGGAAGTTTAGTAATTTGTTTTGATTTTGCAATTCTGCTTATTTTTCTTACTTTCATATTCTTTATAACCTGAATTCCAATCTCATCATTCTTATCTCTCTAACTACTAGTGATCTCTTAATTGCTAAATGATCTCTTCTCAAACCTTTCTTGACCCTTCTCTAGTATTTAACATTATTAATCATCTTTTTTCGGATACTCTCTTTTCTCCCGGTTTTTCATGATTTTGTTCTCCCTTAGTGTTCATCTGGCAGCTCTTTGTCAGTTTCTTGTTTTGAATCTTTACCCATGACACAGCCATCACTACTTGACTGGAATTTCTTTAATAGTTTTAATTGTACTTCCTGAGTTATTTCCACAGATTCTAAAGTGATTTTCCTAAAAAGCATAGTAACTGTGTCACCCTTTTAGTCAAAAATCTTTGTTATCTTTCCTTGGCATTCCCCATCCCCATCCCCATGCCCCATAACATCCAAAGCATTTCTAAGGTAACCTATATATACTGCATTATCTTACATATACCTAATAATTTACCTGTCTCCCTGACTAGAATGTAGGGTACTTGAGGCTAGGTACTTGAGGACTATTTTTAGTCCTTAATATGAACATGTCAATTGAGCACATAGGAAATATCTAACAAATGCTTATAGATTGATTGCTTGAGTTACTTGCTTAATATAACAACTAATTAAGGTTGGCCAGACCATGTCAAAATTTAGGTCTTCTATCTCCTAGGCCAGTACTTTTTCTACTGTATCATATATAATAGCCTCCATTTTGTAATTTCTCCACCAGTTTTTTTACATAGATAACTCCCTTTCCATTTTCTAATATATTTTCAGTGAAAACACTCCTTTTTTTTAATTATAGCTTTTTATTTACAAAACATATGCATGGGTAATTTTTCAACACTGACTCTTGCAAAACCTTCTGTTCCAAATTTTCTTCTTTCCCCCCACTCCCTCCTCTAGATAGCAGATATTCCAATACATGTTAAAATATATGTTAAATCCAACATATATATATATATATATATATACATACACACACACACACAGATCCATACAGTTATCTTGCTGCACAATAAAAGTCAGATATTAAAAAAAAACTGAGAAGGAAAACAAAAATGTAAGCAAACAACATGGGAAAGAGTGAAAATGCTATGTTGTGGTACACACTCAGTTCCCATAGTCCTCTCCATGGGTGTAGATGGCTCTCTTCATTACTGAACAATTGAAACTGGTTTGACTCAATTCATTGTTGAAGAAAGCCATATCCATCAGAATTGATCATTGTATAGTCTTATTGTTGCCATGTGCAATGATATCCTGATTCTGCTTGTTTCACTTAGCATCAGTTCATGTAAGTCTCTCCAGGCCTTTCTGAAATCATCCTGTTGGTCATTTCCTACAGAGCAATAATATTCCATAACATTCATATACAATAATTTACCCAACTATTCTCCAGTTGATGGGCATCCATTCATTTTCCAGTTTCTAGCCACTACAAAAAGGGCTGCCACAAACATTTTGGCACATACAGGTCCCTTTCCCTTCTTTAGTATTTCTTTGGGATATAAGCCCAGTAGTAGCATTGCTGGATCAAATGGTATGCACAGTTTAATAACTTTTTGGGCATAGTTCCAAATTGCTCTCCAGAATGGTTGGATCTGTTCACAGTTCCACCAACAATGTGTCAGTGTTCCAGTTTTCCCACACCTCCTTCAACATTTGTCATTATAGTTTCCTGTCATCTTAGCTAATCTGAGAGGTGTGTAGTGGTATCTCAGAGTTGTCTTAATTTGCATTTCTCTGATCAATAGTGATTTGGAGCACCTTTTCATATAACTAGAAATAGTTTTCAATTTCTTCATCAGAAAATTGTCTGTTCATATCCTTTGATCATTTATTGCAGAATAACTTGATTTCTTATAAATTTGAGTCAATTCTCTATATATTTTGGAAATGAGGCCTTTATCAGGACCTTTGAATGTAAAAATGTTTTCCCAGTTTATTGCTTTCCTTCTAATCTTGTCTGCATTAGTTTTGCTAGTGCAAAAACTTTTTAACTTAATATAATCAAAATTATCTATTTTGTGATCAATAATAATCTCTAGTTGTTCTTTGGTCACAAGTTCCTTCCTCCTCCACAGGTCTAAAAGGTAAACTATCCTATGTTCTTCTAATTTATTTATAATATCATTCTTTATGCCTAGATCATGAACCCTTATCTTGGTATATGGTTATTAAGTGTGGGTCAATGCCTAATTTTTGCCATACTAATTTCCAGTTTTCCCAGTAGTTTTTTGTCAAATAGTGAATTCTTATCCCAAAAGATGGGGGGTCTTTGGTTTTGTCAAACACTAGATTGCTATAGTTATTGACTTTTACCCTGTGAACCTTACCTATTCCACTGATTAACTAGTCTATTTCTTAGCCAGTACCAAATAATTTTGATGACCACTGCTTTATATCTAGTTTTAAATCTGGTACAGCTAGGCCACCTTCATTTGACTTTTTTTTTTTCATTAGTTCCTTTGAAATTCTCCACCTTTTATTCTTCTAGATGAATTTTATTGTTATTTTTTTCCTAAGTCAGTAAAATATTTTTTGGGAGTCTGATTTGTATAGCACTAAATAAATAGATTAGTTTAGTATTGCAATTTTTATTACATTCAATCAGCCTATCCAAGAGCATTTGAAAATTTTCCAATTGAAACACTCCCTTTTTTTTCTTTACCAGTTTTTCTTCATTGGTAATGAGATTTGAAGCATCTTCCTTCTCCCCAATTGTTGTCCTTTATTTTTATCTTCTATGAAGGTAATAACAAATCTACATTTGACATACCTAAATATACCTTTCTTCTAAAGTTGTCTGAATTGTCTTTAAATTTTGTCTGACTTATTTCATAATGCTTTTTAAAAAAGATCTATATTAATAAGACCATCTGTCCTCTGAAGAATCATATATAACTGGCACTCAGAAAGATGAGTAACAGAAACTGTATTAATAATTTTATGCAGGTTTCTAATGATTCACTCTAAATATGCTAAGTATACTTTTAATTGAGTTGTTTTACTTAACTTCATTTTACAATTTTTTTACATTTATTTCCCTTTCCAAATATCTGCCCCCCAAAAAATTGCTAGCAATGTTCTGCTGTTACCTCTTTTGTTTTCTTTCTATTCTTAGGATCTTATAATCTGCTATCAATTCTTGCTCCAGTTCCTCTATCATAGTCACTATTTGCATCTCTTAGATATTTTCTTTTTTGCCATCACTAGAGTAATATTCAATGAGAGAGCTGGCACATGACAAATACAAGCCTCCAAAGTTTAATTTTTTATTTTATTTTTTATACACTATTTTATAACTAATACCACATACTGAATCTTTCCTCATGCTCTTTTCTCCATGGTGATAATGAAGAGTTTACCTCCCTTCTATCTATAAATAACCTGATTTTTCTATTTCTATTTTTGTAGAAAATCCATTCCAAAAATCAACCAGAATTAGCTGTGTATCATTTTGCAATATAATTTTTCTAATGTTTCAAGGAAAATTTCAATTTTACATAAAATATTTTAGTAATTCTGCAATTTAAAATGGTTATCAATGAATCTTAATTTTAACTCAATTTTTCTCAGATGCTTTTCAGTTGGGTCTTGTGGAACGAGAAATCAATGAATTACTAGAGGGATTACATCGAGTTCAGGATCCAAGGCCAGCTAAAGAACCACATGTTGAAAAAGATGGACACCTCAAACAGAAAGAAATTTGTTCAGAAGATATCTGTTCTATATGTCAAGAAGAGCTCCTAGAAAAAAAGCTGCCAGTCACCTATTGCAGGTGATTTTTCTCTTGAAATTAGAAAGTTAAGGAGAAAATCTTTCTAATTTAACTTGTCATGCCCTTTCAGAGCATTATGACTCATTAATACAAGAAAAATAGAAAACTTTGAATGTGATGTTAATACCAATTAAGTTGATTTAGAATTATTTATGGTGGTTCAATGGAAAGGCTGGCTTAAGATTCAGAGGACCTGGGTTCAAATTCCAGTTCTGGTACTTAAAATCTGTAAAACCTTGGATAAAACTGTCTGCCTCAGTTTCCTTCTTTCAAAATGAGGGAATGGAACTAAAAGACTTCTTGAATTTCTTTCAGCTCTCTTAATCTATGAATCTATTAATTAAAGGTTTTCCAAAAATGAAAAAAAAATAAATTTTTTCTATAAAAAATAACTTCTTGTAAGAATTATTTTCATACTCTCTTCTAGGTGCATCTTAATATATCAAAAATTAAATTAGATTTATGAAATCAATCCTAAACTTTATTAAAATTTCAAAATAATTTTAGTGTTTTATATATGTGTGTGTATATATGCATACATCCATATATACTTTGAAAGTGAAGAAATGAAGTAATTGTATTTATAGTATTACTTAAAATTTAAAAGACAAAACTTCTATCGTTTCAGTATGGTAAAATTCCTTGCAATTTTAAAAATCTATTTTTAAAATATTGATAAGTTATTGTAAAATTTTACTATTCAAATATTGTGTTTTATGTGCATAAAAGCATTATAAACATTGAGATGTTAATGCTAATCTGCCTTCTTAAATAATAATTATATTCTTTCAATTTCTTCTATTCATTTCCATTAATAATTTTCTCCCAAAATTTTTAGGGAGCTTAGTTTTCCATATATGTTTTATCAACTTATTTACTCTAAGAAATATCCCATTTCCAAAGTATTTCTTGAAGTATTAGGGAAAAAACTTCATCTAATCATAGAATTGCTGAAATGGATAATTCTTTCAAAGTAATTTGCAAAGAAAATGTTATTCTTCATCTTGAACAATTTCAGATCTCTGCTTGTCACTGATGAATAATTTACTATCCTCTGAAGCAACCTATTCCATTTTAGAACAGCCTTAATTATTTCAAAATATTCCTTATTTTATATTGAGCCAACTTTTACTGCCCTAATTTCCATCAGTTGGTCTGGCATTTGCCTTCTAAAGCCAAACAGAAACAATTTAATACTTAGCTACATGATGATATTTTAGATATTTGAAAGATATACCTCTTAAATTCTAAATATTCCTAAATATTAAATTCCTAAATATTCCTAAATATTAAATTCCTAAATATTCCTAGTTACTTCATTCAATTCTTGTATGACTTGCTTTTGAGTCTCCTTAGTAATCTTATTCTAACCACTGCCAGTGTATTTTAGATTGTCTTTAGTCTCTAAAATGTGACTACTAAAATTGGATACAATCACTATGCTGAAATGGTCCTCTCTTCCCCCAAACTGTATTTATGAGTTGTTTCTGAATCCCAGGAACAGAATTTTGAACTTGTTCCAATTAATTTTCATCTTGTTTATGGATGAAATAGAGATATTTGTGGATCCTAATTTAGTTACACATTGTGTTGTCCCTCCTCTACTTTGTCACTTGAGAAACATTATCTATGTCTTGCTAAAAGCACCAATAAAATATTGAAGGCAATACAATTAAAGATAGGACCTTAAGATAGCAATCCTCTAAAGAATTCCTTATGTTGATCCATTAATCAACATTCTAGGTTCAGTCAATCAACAATACTAGACAGATTTCTCCGTAAGGATATTATGAGAGACTGACCAAGTGATATCTGTATGAGATTCACTTATATTATGCCCATTATCTTATTAAGTGACCATTAAAAAAAAAGTGAAGTGTGTGTACCTACCATACAATTTTTTAAAAATGCATTCTTATAGATTTATGTTACCATTTCTTCATAAGTGATTCCATAAGACTGGCCCTTTAAAAATCCATTCTAGAATTTTTTTTTTTCAGGAAACAATGAAAGCTCACTAGGCAACAGTCAACAGTCAACAATTAAAGTCGCTATCTTTAACCTATTGTTTGTATGCCTCAGGCCCTACAATATCTCTCCTACTCATTACAAATCCTTGAAGACAATATAATTTTAAAACTTGAGATTTTTAAAATACAATGTATAACATTATGGTAAGTGGGTAAAAATTTTAAATTGTAATAAGTAATTCTCAAAATAGTCTACCAATCCTACCCCACTCTGCTGACATCCAGTTTCATATTTTAGACATCTTTATCCACTAGACATTTTTAATTAAATTTATTTAAAATAGAACTCTTTGTCTTTTCCCCCTAAACCCTATTCCCCTCTTCCCTTATTATTATAAGGAGATTACACCATTTCCCAATTCCTCAGGTTTTAATAGTCATCCTAATTAATAGAAACCTAATAGTCATCCTTAATTCTTTACTATCTCTAACCCACCATATCCAGTCTTTTGTAAAACCTATTGATTTCACCTTTGCCACATCTCTCAAACATAACTTCTTTGACATTTGCCACTACTCTTATACATGCTTTTGTCACCTCTTGCCCGGATTATTATAATATTCTATTTATGGGTCTATCTACCTCAGATCTCACTCTATACTCCATTCAGTCACAAAACTGATTTTTCTAGAATGAAGATCTGACCATGTCACTATTCTTTTGAATAGACTCCAGTGGTTTCCTATACCCTCCAGGATTCAAAAACCTTCACTTTGGTATTTAAAGTCCTTCAAAATATATCCCTCTCCCACATTTCCAATCTGTTTACACCTCACTCTCAATCACCTACTCTTCCATTCAGTGACGCTGGCTTCCTGGCTATTCCTCAATTGATTGAACTTTACCTACTGGTTTTCCTGACTTCCTTTCCCAATCACAACTTCTCCAGAAAGCCCTTCCCAAGCCCTCTTAATTCTAGTGCCTTGCCTCTTAACTTTTGTTTTATCTTTTATATAGTTTCTTTGTATATGTTTGTTGGCATTAGATTATGAGTTTCTTGAGGGCAAAGATTGTCTTGACTTCTTGAATTCCCCAAACTTAAAAGTACCTGGCACAAAAGAGCTTAATAAATGTTTATTGATTTATTTATTGATTGGCAATTTAAAAAAAATACAAATAAAGAAGCATTAATAAAATATAATCTTACATTGAAATTTTTCTGTTCTTTTTCACTTAATACTTCTAGAAATGTATAATTTAGTAGAAGGAGAAGTTATACCTAGAAATCAATTGAGAACTGTCTTATGAAGGGGGGAAATTGTAGTAATTTTTTTCTTATACTAACAATTAATTTGATATAACAATTCTTGGTGATCCATGGTTAACAGAGAAGCAAAGTAGATGGGACATTAAATAGTTGCATTGTTTTAGGCAATATATATATATATATATATATATATATATATATATATATATATATATATATATATATATATATATATATATACTTATGCAAACTCTCTATTATGTCTCTAGGTATGGTTGCGGTAATAGTGTGCACATAAAATGTATGAAAATATGGGCTGATCATCAAGATAAGTCATCAAAAAACTCTGTTGTCAAGTGCCCTCTGTGCAGAGAAGAGTTTGCACCTTTAAAACTCATTTTAGATGAATTCAAAAACTCCAACAGACTTGTGACAGCTGCAGAGAAAGAAAAGCTTGACAAACACCTTGGAATTCCATGTAACAACTGCAGACAATTTCCAATTGAGGGAACTTGTTATAAGTAAGTAATAATTAAAGTTAATTTTTAAGTGAGAAAAATAGCCTTTATTCTTCATAGTATTCAAAGTTCCTAAACTATTGAGTTCTATTTTAATGACTCAGATTGAGTATTTGCAGAGAATGATTCTGCAAGCCATTTCAAGATAAGCCCAAACTCTGTTAGGTGTATGCAAGTATCAACCCCGAAACAGATTATTTGTGGTCTGAGGATCAGTTTATTAACATATAGAAAGGATCATTGCCAAATGGTTGACCACTATGGTATTGAATTTTTTTTTTGACACAAAAAGTAAAGAAACGTTGAGGGGCTAAAAGCTACACTGGTGGAAAATTTTAAATTACAAGTTTTTCAAAGTGAATACTAACTTCTTAGCATTTCGTGTTCTTCTCCTAAGTGTTTCTCCCCTAATATTTGCTACTGTCTTTTCACCTAAGTGAAAACTACACATTCAGAGTTAATCATCAGAGAAGCATCTGCTATACTCAGTCATTTTAAGGGCTTTCAACATTCTATTCTCACAGTTTCTGATTCCTAGTTTTGTTCCAACATGACTCTGAGGCTTTAAAATTGCTCTTCAGAACAAGAGATTTAATCATAGCATCTTCCTCTGGTATTTCATACTTCTCATATTATGAAGTTGACCAAAGAGTGTCTCAAACTTAACCCTTCTGGTCTTTTTGTATTCTTTTCTTCCCTTTTTTGGAAGTTTATGGAGATCTTGAGATTTTGTGTCCCAGAGTTTCTCAATCTAAGGCCTATGAATTTTTAAAAATATATTTTGATAACTGTATTATACTTTATTTCCTTTATAATCTTACTTAATTTTATTTTATACACTTAAACTATTATTCTCTCAAGAAGTCCATCAGCTTCACCAGACACACCAAAAAGCTCCATGACATAGAAAAGATAAAAAAAACCTGGAGCTAGAAGGGCATAACAACCATACTGAAGAGAACCTATGCTTTCCCAAAGCCAATATACCCTGAATTTGATATTAGTCAATCAACAGACATTTATTAAATACTTTATGCTAAACATCAGGGACATAAAGAAAAGCAAAAATAGTCCCTGTTCACAAAGAACTTATTGTCTAATGGGGAAAACAACATGCAAACAAGTATATACAAACAAGATACATTAAAGATAAATTGTAAATTATCTTAAAGGGAACGAATTAGCATTGAAGTCAGAGAAAGGGAAGATTTTAATTGTTACTTCAAGGAAGCCAACTGGTAACAATAAGGAGAGAGAAAATTCAAGATTTGGGGAACAGCTTCCCCATATATTTTAAGAAGGAATTATTATCTTGTCTATTCTAATGAAGTATTTGCTTCTGAGTTATTTTTGCATGTATTTTGAATAAACAAATTTGAAAATTTGTTTTTTTTTCTAATCATTTTAAAAAAGAAATTTCCAGCCTCATTTCATCCTACTATTCTTTACATGGGAGGACTCCTCTATGTACCAACCAAACTAAGTTAATATCTGTTGTTCTATGCAATTATCTTTCTAATTCCATGCATTTGACCAAGCTACTGACCAGCCATGTTCTCACCTGTTTATACTTTTTTTCCAAGAACTACTTTAAGCATCACCTTTTCCATGATATTGTTCCTTATTTCCTCATATGTAAAAGTGATCTATAGTTCAATTTTTTTTGTTTTTATTTAGGCCTCTTCACTTTATTTAGAACTTTCCCTTTCCCTTGTCATATTCTGCCTTGTATCATATTTATTTGTGATGATACAGTACATGAGACAGCCAAGCAATGCAGGAGATAGAGTTTTGGACCTGGAATCAGGAAAATGTGAGTTCAAATTCAGCTGCAGATACTTACTAGCTAATAATATAGTACCTACCTCTCTAATTTGTGAAAATAAAATGAGAAACATTTAATAATATTTATAAAGTACTTTGAATATTTTTAGGTACTACATAATACATCTATTATTATTCAAATACAAAAATAATTTTTCACTAGACTGTGAGCTGCTAGAGAGTAGGGACTACAGTTTTCATTTTTGTACCTTCCATGCATAGGATAATATCTAGATATAGTAATTTATTAATAAATATTTAATTGTTACTACAGTTCTGATTGATACTTAAACTAATAGACTGAATAACCCTATAAAATCATCAATATACTTATACTTATTAGGAAAATGAACCAATAAAGATTTTCATTCAGTTTGAATCATAAGGATTCTGGTAATTCTAAGTTAACTAGAAATTTTAGTTTATTAGAATATTTCATATAATTTTTTGTCATTTTTTATGTCCTTAATATTCAAATTGGAAGAAAAAAATAGCTAAGTAATCATAATGCTTATTTTCTTCATTAAAATATAAACTTCATAAAAATCATAAAAGATATATTGCATTTCTCATAACATTTGATGTTTTTAATGATGGAATAGTATGACAAATTTTAGTAATTTTTGTAATTGCAGCAACCAAAACTGTACTCAAAATAGTCATTTTGTAGTTTTCATAATCTAGTGACTCTTAAATATGCTATCACCTTTTCCAAATAAGTCAAAATTTAATTTCTTTTTTTTACAGAGGGAATTGGGGGTTAAGTGTCTTGCCCAGGGTCAGACAGCTAGGAAGTGTTAAGTATCTGAGGCCAGATTTGAACTGCAGGGCTAGTGGTCTATCCATTGCACCACCTAACTGTACCTTCACAATTTAATTCTTGAAACTATTAGAAGTCTATTAGAGACATTTCTAATTAGATGTCCCATAGGTTTCTCAAACTCACCTTGTCTAAAATAGAACTCATTCTTTCCCCTAAATCTGTCCTCCTTTCTGACTTCCAAATTCTCTTGAGGTTACCACCATCAATGTCAGAATCACCATAGATGCATTATTCATGTCCCCAAACCCCAGTCTATTTTCAAATCACTGATATTTTTTCCCCACAACATCTCTCAACTATCTCTCTTTTTCTCCACCAAAGAGACCCTCACCGTAATTCAGGATTTTGTTACTCCTCATTGGGTCTATTGCAATAGCCCCCTAATTAATTTCCATTTCTTCTTTTCTTTCACATCATACTATTTATAGATGCCAAGTTGATAATTCTAGAATACATCTGATCGTTTCATTTCTCTGCTCAAAAAGCTCAGTAGCTCCCTATTGCCTTTATTTCTTTTTTTGTATTTAAAACCCTTCACAATCTGACTTTCCACATAAACTGGCTACCTTATTCTTCACACATTATATAATCTAATACTATAGGAAGAGAGATTACTAGGGTGAAAATAGTTATGGAAGAATATTATTTTAGTTAGTAAAGGCCAAGTCTTTAAAGGTAGGATTTGGAAAATTGAAAGAGTGAGGAAAGGGCTTTGTAGGAAAGCTATCAGATATGCAACTTAATCACACTCCTATCTTCCAGTCTTTACATGGCATGGACTATCTCTGTGTCTGAAATGTATTTATTAACTCTTCATTTTTACACTCTGAAAATCTCTGGTCAATGGTATCTCCTTTATGTGATCTTTCATCATTTCCCCCTCTATGTGACTGCCTCTTTTCCTCTTAAAAAAAAAAAAAAAAAAAAAAAAAAAAAAAGCTTCAGGGGTGGAGCCAAGATGGCAGAGATGACACATGTTTTTCTCTGACCTTATCTACAACTCTTCACACTAATTATGAAATCCAGCCTCTGAATTAGCTCTGGACCACCAGAACTCACAAAGATTGGGAGTGCAACAAATTATCAGCACAAGATAATTTCAAAGATCGCCAGAAAAGGTCTGTTTCAATCAGAAAAGGGGGGGGAGGCACCCAGTGCAACCAGCTGAGTACATATACTAGGGCAGACACCACAGAGTCCCGGGCATTGCTGACTCTGCTACTGTTGCTGATTCCAGGGTGGTGCAGACTCTGTGTGGCAGAGAATCTATGGGGAGGAATCTACAGCAGTGTTGGCCATTCTGCCCTGGTAGCAAGCTTACAGATTAGCAGAGAAGTTATAAAACATCCAACACAAACATAAAAGATCAATAGTGAACCCCAAAACTCCAGAATCTCACTGGACTTGGCCACACACACTCAACACCAGCAGTGAATCAGCACTGACCCAGCACAGCTGCTGCTTCTTGGAAAACCTCCACTGGACTAAAGGCAGACCTTAACATAAAAAAATAAAAATAAATTTAATAAAAAAGTAAAGAGGACTCTAACGATAGATAGCTTTTATGGCAAAAGAGAAGAACGGATTTCAAACCTTGAAGCGTCTAAAGGCAGATTGTCTCCAGATAAAGCCCCAAAAGGCAATATAACCTGGTCCCCATCGCACAAGGCTCTCCTAGAAAAAATTAAAAAGGATCTTAAAAGAGAGCTAGAAGAAAAATCAGAAAAGTAAATTAAAAAATTTGCAAGAGGACTTGGAAAAGGCAACACAAAAACTATGGGAAGAAAATACACTACAAAATAGACTTAGTGAAATGGAAGAAGCACATAATTCATTAAAAGATAGATTTGATAAAATGGAAAAAGAAAGCAACTCCCAGAAAAACAGAATTTGTGAAATGGAAAAAGAAAATAACTCCTTAAAAAACAAAAAATTATGAAATTGACAAAAATTCCATAGAACAACACAACTCATTTAAAAATTCAATTGGACAAACACAAAAAGTAAATGAACAAAATCACTAAAATTCAGAATGGAACAAATGCAAATGAATGACTCAATGAAACAACAAGTATAGCCAAGCAAAAGCAAAAAAATGAAAAAATAGAAAAAAATGTAAAATAACAAATTGGGAAAATAACCGACCTGGAAAATAGATCTAGGAAAAACAATTTAAGGATTATTGGACTCCCTGAAATACATGATGAAAAAAAGAGCCCAGCCACTATCTTTCAGGAAATATCAAAGAGAACAGCCTGATATCATAGAAATGAAAGATAAAATGATCATTGAAAGAGTTCACCAATGTCTCCTGAAAGAGACCTCAAAATTAAAACCCCAAGGAATATCATGGCTAAATTTGAGAACTATTGGACCAAGGAAAAATATTATAAGTAACCAGAAAGACAAAGGAAAAGAGAAATAGTAGGGGAAATGTATAAGAAAGGGGGAGGGTCTCCAAAGAGGCAGGACTGCTTGAGGCAAGTAATGCTCATGAGTAAAATATTGGGGAGAAGGGAAAGGGGAAAAGGAAAGAGAAAAGAATAATTTGTGGTTAATAAGATGGCAGGAAATACAAATTTAGTAGTTTTAACTTTAAATCTGAGTGGAGTGAACTCTCCCATAAAATGTAAGTGACTAGCAGACTGGATTAAAAGCCAGAATCCTACAATATGTTGTTTACAAGAAACACATTTAAAGCAGAGAAATATATAGAGAGCAAAGGCTGGAGCAGAATTTACTATGCTTCAGGTGAAGTGAAAAAAAGTAGGGATAGCCATCCTGATCTCAGATCAAGCAAAAGCAAAAATTGGTCTAATTAAAAGAGGTAAGGAAGGAAACTATATCTTGTTAAAGAGGACCATAGATAAAGAAGCAATATCAATATTAAACATATATGCAGCAAGTAGTATAGCATATAAATTCCTAAAGGAGAAGTTAAGGGAGTTGCAAGAAGAAATAGACAGCAAAATTATAATAGTGGGATATCTCAACCTTGCATTCTCAGAACTAGATAAATCAAACCACAAAATAAAAAAGAAGTTAAAGAGATAAATAGAATACTAGAAAAACTAGATATGATAGATCTTTGGATACCATTGGAGATAGAAAGGAGTATACTTTCTTCTCAGCAGTCCATGGAACCTATACAAACATTGACCTTATATTAGTAAAAGGTAGGGGAAAATAGATCAAAAAGAAATTGGAAACTAAATAATCTCATCCTGAAGGATGAATGGGTAAAACAGTCATAGACACAATCAACAATTTCATCCAACAGATTACAATAATGAGATAACATACCAAAATTTATGGGATGCAGCCAAAGCAGTAAAAAGGGGAAATTTTATATCTCTAGAGGCTTACTTGAATAAAATAGAGAAAGAGAAGATCAATGAATTGGGCTTACAACTAAAAAAGAACAAATTAAAAAACCCCAATCAAATACCAAACTTGAGATTCTAAAAATAAAAAGAGAGATCAATAAAATTGAAACTAAAAAGACTATTGAATTAATAAATAAAACTAAGAGTTGGTTTTATGAAAAAACCAACAAAATAGATAAAACTTTAGTTAATTTCATTAGGAAAAGGAAAGAGGAAAATCAATTTGTTAGTCTCAAAAATGAAAAGGAAGAATTATTCACCAATGAAAAGGAAAATAGAGCAATTATTAGAAGTTACTTTCCCAAATGTTATACCAATAAATTTGACGTAAGTGAAATGGAGGAATACCTAAAAAAATATAGATTGCCCAGATTAACAGAAGAGGAAATAAATTAAATAGTCCCATTTTTGAAAAAGAAATAGAACAAGTCAGCTCCCTGAGAAAAAATCCCCAGGACCAGATGGATTTACATGTGAGTTCTAGCAAACATTTAAAGAAAAATTAACTCCAATACTATATAAACTATTTGAAAAAAATAGGGAATGAAAGATTCCTACCAAATTCCTTTTATGACATAGACATGGTACTGATACCTAAGCCAGGTAGGATGAAAACAGAGAAAATTGTAAACCAATCTCCCTAATGAATATTGATGCAAAAATCTTAAATAAAATATTAGCAAAGAGATTACAGATAATCATCCCCAGTTTAATATACCATGACCAAGTAGGTTTTATACCAGGAATGCAGGGCTGGTTCAATATTAGGAAAAATATTACCAAAATTGACTATATCAATAACCAAATTAACAAAAACCAGATGATTATCTCAATATGTGAAGAAAAAGCATTTGATAAAATCCAACACCCATTCCTATTAAAAACACTAGAGAGTATAGGAATAAATGGACTTTTCCTTAAAATAGCCAGTAGCATCTATTTAAAACCATCAGCAAGCATCATATGTAATGGGGATAAACTAGCATCATTCCCAAGATCAAAGTTGAAACAAGGTTGCCCACTATCACTATTACTATTCAATATTGTATTAGAAATGCTAGCCTTGGCAATAAAAGAAGAAAAAGAGATTAAAGGAATTAGAGTAGGTAATGAGGAAACCAAATTATCACTCTTTGTAGATGATATGATGGTTTCCTTAGAGAACCTCAGAGAATTAACTAAAAAGCTACTAGAAATAATCCACAACTTTAGCAAAGTTGCAGCATACAAAATAAATCCACATAAATCATCAGCATTCTTATACAGCACTAACAGAATCCAATAGCAAGAGATACAAAGAGAAATTCCATTTAAAATAACTGTTGGTAATATAAAATATTTGGGAATTTATCTGCCAAGGGAAAGTCAGGAACTATATAAGCAAAACTACAAAACACTTTGCACACAAAGTCAGATCTAAGCAATTGGAAAAATACCAAGTGCTCATAGACAGGTTGAGCAAATATAATAAAGATGACAATATTCTTATACTAACCTACTTATTTAGGGCTATACCCATCAAACTCCCAAGAAACTATTTTACTGACCTAGAAAAAATAACAGCAGAATTAATCTGAAACAATAAAAGGTCAAGAATTTCAAAGGAATTAATGAAGAGAAAAGCAAATGAAGGTGGCTTAGCTATACCAGATCTAAAACTATGTTATAATCCAGCGGTCATCAAAACCATTTAGTACTGGCTAAGAAATAGAGAAATTGATCAGTGGAATAGGTTAGGTTCACAGAACAAAATAGCCAGTGATTATAACAATCTAGTATTTGACAAACCCAAATGTCCTACCTTTTGGGATAAGAATTCACTACTTGACAAAAACTGCTAGGAAAATTGGAAACTAGTATGGTAGAAAGTAAGTATAGACCTACACTTAACACCATATACCAAGATAAAGGTCTAAATGGGTTCAGGATCTAGACATAAAAAACAATACTATAAACAAACTAGAAGAACAGAAGATAGTTTACCACTCAGATTTGTAGAGGACGAAGGAATTTGTGTCCAAGGAATAACTAGAGATCATTATTGATCATAAAATACATAATTCTGGTTATATTAAGAAGTTTTTGTCCAAACAAAACTATCACAGACAAGATTAGAAAGGAAACAATAATAAACTGGGAAAAAATTTACATTCAAAGGATCTGATAAAGGCCTCAATTCTAAAATATATAGAAAATTTACTCAAATTTATAACAGTTCAAGCCATTCTCCAATTGATGCATGGTCAAAGGATATGAACCTTTTCAGATAAAGAAATTAAAACTATTTGTAGCCACATGAAAAGGTGCCCCAAATCACTATTGATCAGAGAAATGCAAATTAAGACAACTCTGAGATACCACCACACATCTCTCAGATTGGCTAAGACTACAGAAAAAGATAATGATGAATGTTAGGATGTGGGAAAATTGGGTCACTGATACATTGTGGGTGGAACTATGAACAGATCCAAACATTCTGGAGAGCAATTTGGAGCTATGCTCAAAAAGTTATCAAACTGTGCATACCCTTTTATCCAGAAGTGTTTCTACTGGGATTATATCCCAAAGATATCCTAAAGGAGGAAAAGGGATCGACATATGCAAAAAAAAAAAATGTTTGTGACAGCTCTCTTTGTAGTGGCAAGAAACTGGAAACTGAATGGATGCCCATCAGTTGGACAATAGCTGAATAAATTATGGTATCTGAATGGAATACTATTCTATAAGAAACGATTAGCAGGATGATTTCAG
The DNA here is from genome assembly GCF_048593235.1 of Sminthopsis crassicaudata. NCBI lineage: Eukaryota > Metazoa > Chordata > Mammalia > Dasyuromorphia > Dasyuridae > Sminthopsis > Sminthopsis crassicaudata. The sequence continues at coordinate 421,426,285 of NC_133619.1, forward strand.
AGAGCTTTGAAGAGACCTACATGAACTGATGCTAAGTTAAATGAGCAGAACCAGGAGATCATTATACACAGCAACAACACCACTATAAGACAAATCAATTGTGATGGATGTGGCTCTCTTCAACAATGAGATGATTCAAACCAGTTCCACTTGTGCAATGATGAAGAGTACCATCTACACCCAGAGAGAGTACCATGGGAATAGAGTGTGGAACACAACATAGCATTCTCATTCTCTCTGTTATTTCCTTGCATTTTGTTTTGTTTCTCAGTTTTTCTTTTTCTTTCTTCTTGATCTGATTTTTCTTGTGCAACATATATTATATGTATACATATATGTATAAATATGTATACATATATTGGATCTAATGTGTATTTCAACATATTTAAAATGTATTGGACTACCTGCCAGCTAGGGTGGGGTTGGGGGAGAAAGGGGAAAATATGGAACAAAAGATTATGCAAGGGCCAATGTTGGAAAAATTACCCATGAATATCCTTTGTAAAAAAAAAAAAAGCTTTAATAAAAAAAATTAAAAACAAAAACAAAAATTTTAAAAAAAGGCTTCATATTTACTTGGTGCATATTTTGCAACTTAAATATATACATTTTTCCCCTTGATAAAATATATTCTTTTTGAGGGACTGTTACATTTTTATTTGCATACCCACCTAATATAGTCTCTTTCATACAGTAGATATTTAATAAATACTTGTTGATTGATTAGTTGAGAAGCATTAAGGAGGTTCAAGTAAACTTAATTAAGTCTATGCAGACCAGAGAATTATGTGAAACGAAGCAGGATATAATGAAGATATGTAAACCATTGTTGTGGAGTGGAGAAGGCATAGATCAAAGGTGATGCAAATAAAATTTAACATTATATACAGAAGTGATTATTTTACCATGTTTACCTACAAAGTATAAATACAAAACAACTATCAATCCTGCAGTGACAATCATATTACATTGGAAATGGAGGCAAAGGGTACTAAAAATTACAAAGTTCTTAGATCATTGACTAAAATTGATTTAATTGTTAGTATTCTCACTATGTAAACTTCATCCAGTTGCCAACAAGTTGACATTATTACAAACAAGTTGACTAGATACATATGGACATTTCCTGCTATAAATAAATACTACAATAAACTTTCAAGATATAGAATCAGGAAAGTATATTGAATGGATCCCTTGTTGGAGGATTTGTAAAAAAATTTAAAGAGAATTACAAAGATTAAGAAGAGAGCATAGGTGCTTTGATCTATACTGGTGGAAGAAGACCCAAAACTTATGTGATTGTGGTTACCTCTCTTTAAGGATAGACAGATGAATAGATTTTATTTACATACATATATATCTATATATATATATGTGTGTGTGTGTGTGTATGTGTGTGTTTATATATGCATATGTATATAGTCTATACATAGATGTATATGTAAGATGTTTATCTTATTACTAGAATTCACACCAATTATCAAAGAGTCATGATATAGAAGTATATGGGTGAGAAAGAAAGTTAGAATCAGAAGATCTGGCTGTGACAAATCCAACACTTCCTCTTCTATAAATGTAGTTAGTCATTCAATTAGATTGAGTCTTAAATTTTCACATGTAAAACATGAATAGTAGGACTCACACTAGTGATTTCAAATTGTTGTATACAAAGAGTTATGTGAATCTTAAAGTACCACTTATATAATTGTTATTAGAATTGATTAGAAGATAAAACAATGATTAATTTTATAACATGTTATAGTATAACGATAGAGGACAATAATAATATTCATGAGAGGAAGCCTGGATAGTAAAAAGAGACAGCTAGACTTGGAATCAGGAGACCAAGATTTGTATCCTGGTTCCAATACATATTAGTGGTAAAAAGAGGATTTAAAATCCCTGTAACTCTTACTTCAAAGAGTTGTTTTGAAGTTTAAATGAGATAAAGTTCTATATAGGGTTTGCAGATCTTAAAGTGTTTTATAAATATCAACAATTTTACTGTTGTTTTATTATTTTAGATTATCTGAATTACAGGAAATCTTCCATCTTAAGCTTCTTGATCATCAATTAGTGAGGAGCCTAAATAATTATTAGCTTTGTTGAACACTCATTGAAACATGCTCCAAGAAGGTTAAAGGTACAAGGGCTTTCTTTGGTTTGTTGGTGCTTTACATTAGTCTGAAATATAAACTATTCATTTCTCAATACATTGCGGTATGAAATCTATCAGTAAGATTGTTTTAGAGCTCCTTTTAAATGATGTGATCAAAGATGGACGTTATCTGTATGAAGTGAATTTTGAAAATATTAGAATACATATATTTATATATAATGTCTTAAGTAGGCATTAATTTGGATTTTTTCAAAGCCAAATATACATAAATTTTAGATAAAAGATTACATTCCTCCAATGATGCCCTTTTTAATGTCAATAAGAGACAAGTGTAACGTATAAGCAAAAAAAAGTAAAAACAGTAATAGCAATCACATATATCTATTTATTGGTGAATATATTCAATAAGAAATAATGCTTTTTTGAGATAGTGTGTATTATTTCATAAAGAAAGAGCTGGTTGAAGAGAAAAACTTGAATTCAAATTCCATTGCTAACACAAATTGGCTTGTTATCCTAGAAGTCGCTTAGCCTTTCAGAGTTTTAGAAATTCTCTAAGACTTCAAGTTACAGAAAGGATGTTGATATACATGGAGTTTCTTCAAACTCCAGGAGTTCCATATACTAGCAAAACACAAGTCATAGCCCTATCCAATATTATTTAAGGGAAATCTATTTAGATGAATTCATAAACTTATCCCTCCACCAGTATATATCATAATCATTTCCATTTTGCTTATATTGTAAGTCTTCATAGAAGATTCACTAAAAGTAAGGGAGACTTTTTTTTACTATTTAGGAAGTATTAGAGCAAGATTCATGTTATGTATCTGTTATCCCTTATTACAAGACTGACCAAGCTTCTCTTCTGGTCATACACAGCACTGATGATCTCTTCTTTCACACAGTCATCATGGGCAATATGCTATGGCCTAACTTCATCCATCATACGTCTTACCATTTCTCTTTATGACACCTCTAATTTTGATTTTTAGGGGGTGTTTCATGAGTCAGAGCCATATCCTATCAACCAAAGAATAGTAGTTTTTAAAAGATTTTTTTAAAGCATGCTGTAAGCAGCTTGAATTCTTTTAAATACCTATTTAGTTTCCTAAATGTCATCCATCATGATCTCCTCTTTTAGCCTGGATCCATTTTATTATCTGTAGCCACTTGGTCTTTAATTTTTTGATATATGATTTGCTCAGTACTTACAGTTTCAGGTGCCTTCCATCACTTTTATAGAAAAATACTTATGATAAAGTATTATAGACAGGTGAATTCCCGGTAATAATCCAAAAGCCTTTGATCTTTTTTGATTCTGAGTCCAGAATTTTTAATAATAAAAATAAATTAATGTTCATATAACATTTTCAAGTTTGCAAAGCACTTTGCAAATATTATTTTATCTATACAACAATGCTTGCAGGTAGATACTGTTATTTATCTCCAATTTACAGATAAGGAAACTGAAGCAAACAATAGGTAAATGACTTGCCCACATAAGTAGTAAGAGTCAAGCAAGATTTAAATTCAGGCCTTCCTGATTTCAAGTCTGCTTCTATTCACTGTACTTTCCATATGCTATTTTCTAACATCATCACTATACTCACTTGTTGCTATCTTTGCACTGAAAATTTAACTATTAAGATATATTTTGATTTAATCTGAAGTTTATTCAACTCTTCATATTTTCTCTTTCTTTATCCTCAATAAGTACTGGAACATGAATTATAATTGTCTTTATATTAGTCTGCTTTTATTTATCATTAGAAGTGTTAAATTGAATGACAAATTTCCCCATTAAATGCTGTTACTTGTGGCCTTCAGACACATGATGAAACGAACTCTACCAACTCCTTATTTCCCTTTCTTAGAAGACTTTTGAGTCATCCATCAATTAAGTTATATTGTGTACTTGCATTTGGATTTCATTATACACAAATGTGTGGCTGTAAAGAGCTGCCCTCAAAACAAGGAAAATTTCTGATCATATTCCCCTTCTAACATATATTAAGTCTGTGACCTAAAAGATATCATTTAATATTTCAGTATTCTAGGCAACTCTTTAAGACACTAAGCTACAAACAAAGTGCTGGACAGCATTGGTAAAAGTTTCCTCACTCCTAAGTGAAATCACAGATTTAGGTCTTCCTCTTGCTAAGAAAATGAACATGACTATGATTCAGTTCTCCTATAATACCTCATACTTCATTAGTTATGGAGAAAAAAGTCAAACCATCTCAGAGCACCAATAATGACATTTAAATTTAATTTAAAATAGTATAACTCTTAATACCCTTTGCCCCTTTTTTCCACTAAGTCCCTGTGAAAACAGGAAAAATCTACATAGAACAGGGAGACCATTTTATATTTTATATGTTTCCTGAAACACTATAGTCGAGAATTTCATCACCTCTAAGCCAGTCTTTTTTTTTAATAGTATTTTATTTTTCAAAATACCTGCATAGATAGTTTTCAATATTCACCTTTGCAAAACCTTGTGTTCCCAGTCTCCAAGACAGCAAGCAATCTGATATAGGTTAAACATGTGCAATTCTTTTGAATATATTTCCACATTTGTCATGCTGCATTCCCCAACAAAATTCGATCAAAAGGGGGAAAATCAGAAAGGGAAAAAACAAGGTAATAACAATAACAAAAAGGTGAAAACACTGTTTTGATCCACATTCACTCTTCATAGTTTTCTCTCTCTCTCTCTGGATGTGGATGGCATTTTCCTTCACAAATGTATTGAAAATGACTAGCCCAGTCTCTTACTGATTACTCTTCTATATATTTAGGTAAGCTGGCTCTTGCACAGCAATAGAAACAGTCTATTTGGGGACCCATTCCAGTTGAGTAGAACATGCTAGAGCTTGTACCCTCCTGTTATGAACCAAGATCACCTTTGTGCCATGATAAGATATTATAAGAGAACTGTGATGGCACTTGAAAATTATATTCCCACCAAAAAAGAGAAATTCTCATCTTCACTTTTCATACTAATAAATGAATTTTTTTACTATTTTGAGTGATTTTAAACAGTTATGAATAAAATAAGAAATCAATTGAGATTTTTAAAAACATTTAGTAAAATTTATCCAAATATAGTAAATTTTAATTTTAGCAAAAGTATAATTACATGCTAAACTATGTTCTCTTATTCAATCAACAGTGTTTATTGATACTAACCACTTACTCATCATGTTAATATTTCAGTATTCTAAGCAACTTTCAAGGACTCTAAGCTGCAAAGAAAATGCTAGCCTGCATTGGTAGATATTTCCTCACTTCGGAGTCCTTATACCAATGAAATCACAAATCTAGTTCTTCCTATGGCTAAGAATATGAACATGGATATGATTCAGTTCTCCTACAATACTTCACTTTGTTATTCTTGGACAAGAAAATACCATATAATCTAGCTGTTCCGGGACATTAATAAAATGGATGAAACAATTACTGAATAAATTAAATGAAAAGGAATGCTAAAAATTTTTGGTATATGTCAAAATGTTAATGGAGATATAGGCAAAAATAATTGTAGAAGACTGCATGGAAGAGTTATGTCTTGAACCAACCCTTGAAGAATGACTAGGATTTGCAAAAGTGAAGGAAGAGCATTCTAGGAAAGTTACCTGACAATCATAATTTTCCAAAATATCTGAATTTAGCAATTTCTTTTTTTTATATATTTTAGGTGCACTGAATGTACTGAATATCACCTATGCCATGAATGTTTTGTTAATTGTTTCCATCCTCCACATATTTTTATCTTTCGGCAGGTATAGTATACATTTCAAATATTTATTATTTTCTCCATTATGGGGTCTATAGTAGCAATTCAAAAATATATTTGAATTGTGATAACAAATTGCCCTGTATTTTTATTTTAAAATAGCCTTTATTAAAGGCCAATAAAAAGAACTATAGAAATGGCAGAGAAGTAAAAAAAGAAAAAAGAGGTTTGGTGTAAAGTATAAAGGCTAACAAATATAGAAAAGGCAGAATAGAGATGTGATTATAGATCACTATAGAATAAGTAACACTAGTCAAATGTGAGTGGTACAGAGACATGATAAAAATTATAATATTGAGAAAATTTGACTTGATAATGTGAACAAGTCATTGAGACTCAGTACCTTTTATTTTGAGTATTGTCATCATCTTATTGACATCTACCAGATAGTCATTTGCTAGTGCATAACTCACTTTTAAACAGAAGGATAAGAACAGGTAAATATTTTATAGCTTTTTTCAGCCTAAATTCAGAAATAATTAACATCACACATAATTTCTGACAATAATACCTAATTTATCCTGTTAACACTTTAAACCAACAAACATTATGATGAAGAAATTCTTATGACTAGTAATCAAGTTGAACCTTAATTATAGAATCACTTTTGTATAACTACAGTTGGTCGGAAGTATTCCCTTTTATAAAGCTGTCTCAGCAACTTTAAATCATGGCACCTCATTTTGCCTTTTGGGTCCAAACAGAACAAGTCTACTTGACCTTTCACATGATACCCTTTAAATATTATGTCCCTTTTAAAATTCTTTTCTTTTTCATATATCCATTTCTTTTTATTGATCCTTTTATGGCATAATTTTTCATAATCTTTATAATATTATATCTGGATATTCTCCAGTTTATCAATATCCTTTAAAATGTTTCCAAAATAGAATACTGTACTTCAAACGAGGCCCACTCAGGACAAAGGACAGCAAGTTGTAAACCTCTTTAGTCCTAGACAATACATATCTCTAAATACAGCATCGGTATGCATTCATTTTTCTGGCTATCCTATCACACTAATTACTGATAATGAGTTTGTTTCACTAAACCCTCCAGACATTTTTCCATATTAATTGTTTTCTAACCATGCATCTCCTATCTTTTGGAGATAATAGTCATTTATTAAATGTTTACCATGTGCAATGTGGTTTTATACAGTTGATATTTTAAAAATCTAAATGATTTTATATTTCTGCCCCTATTTTATGTCATCTTACTATACTGATTCTAGACACCATTCTAAATTGTTAAAATGTTACAGATTTTCTAGAATTTTGGTAGAAATCAAATCCAGGCTCCCTGGCCTATGAAAATCAAGCTCACAGGTAGCTTCTACTTTTTGTTTTTAAATTAAAGTATTTCTTCTTTTCCAATATTCTACTCTTCAAGATTTTACAAAGATTATTGACAGTCCCTTAGCATACACATATATCAGTTCTTTAAGTAAGAAAAAGTTCATCTAAGTCTCTTCATCTCAACTGTCCAGGGACAGATAAATGCTTTCTTACTTTTCATTTCACTTCCCACTTAATTATTTTTTATCTGTTCTTTGTGATCTAAAAATTCCCCATTTGTCAGAGAAAATAGAAGCAAAAGAAAAGGGAAATAATTCTGCATTTTCTCCTGTTATCCATTGTTATAATAACAATTCTAAGCTGTAATCATTCCTTTTTCGATCTTTCTCTTCTCTCCAGCCCAGAATTAAATAACATTTCTTGGTATCTTTAATATCCCTCACCAGTGTTAGTTTATTCAAACTTTACCACTCAGGACCTTATTTTTATAGAATTTCTAATGCCTTTGAATTCATCTTAGGTTCCTATCTTTACTTTCATCCTCTACTAAAGGAAATTTAAAAATCTAAACTAATTGATGGATTCCATTTGTGTCCACATCAGTATTTCTAAATAATGCCCCCATTTTCTCATTAGACTCATTTTTCCATAGTCTTCAGTTTTTTTAAGAATCTAGAATTTTAGGGACACAAGAACCTATTTATTCTTTCTTTGAATTATGTAAAATATCTTTCTGAAACCCAAGATGTATGTCTAACTACTCTACCTTTTTTTTCCCATCTCTATTACAACTTCCCAAATGGAATGTTTATTTCCACTTGTTTCCTACTATTTTTATCTCAGCAACCAGTTCTTCATTGTTGGTGAAAATCATACCCATATTAATTGTTCCTCACATTCTTTCTGCCACTCTTCAAAAATGAAATTAACATTAAAGCAAACCAATTAGCTTCTCTGCTTCAGGCAGACAGAGCATTCCAGGTAACAACTACATAGTTGACGCCCTCTATCTCAACTGTTAACATGCTCCCATGCCTGGTTAAGAAAAGAATTCTATTTCATTAAAAATTTAGAAGTGGTGCTTTCCTGATTTTAGAAAATATTATTAACTATCAAATTCATGAGCGACATTATCTGCCTTCTATTTTTAGATAAAAGAAAATAAAACATGGATAAAAGCACAACAGTTTTTATGAAAATTACTTCATTGTTTTTAATACTTCACCTTAATGTACACTATGGTGCTACAACTTTATGTTCAGTATCTGACACTGTAAATTGTAATTGTAAAATAATATGTAGATTAGGAAAGAAAACTTAATCATTTAAATGTTTTATAATTTTTATGTCATGAATTTTTAACCGTAAAATTATGTAGAAAATGTCCTTTGAATTAAAAAATTGATCACCTCTTTTTGACCAACACAGAAGAGAAATCAAAGATGGAAATCACTAGAAAATAATCCAGAAATATGTCCTGCAGAGAAAATCATAAAAAATGCAGAATTTATAAATCAGTCTGAAGAAGAAATGACACACCTTGAAAAAAGGTAAGAATGGCATTCTAGGTAAATTTAATCCAGAAAGTTCTCTGACATTTAAATTCTCTCAAATAATGTTTATCAGTTTGAATTTGTTTCAATGTTTTCAAGATTGGCCTTTCCAGAAAGAACAGTGCTTTCCTTTGAAGATTCCTAATTTTTTTTTAATCTCCCTGCATAGCTGATGTTTAAAGATGTTTAAAAAATAATTATTTAATGAAAAGTTCTATTAAATTTCTTCTCTTGTTGAGAAGAGAAATAAATTTTATCCCACTAACCAATTTTTCTGTGACTTCTAGTACCTACCATATTTCCCCTTTATTCTTATTCTCCTTTATACTTATACTTCAGTGATCCTATAATTTTATTAGTGTTGCTGTTCTTCCACTGATGTGGATTGCATCCTTTCTGTGATCTTATGTTCTGTCTTTGATCATGACTGTGGCTGAAAAATTAATCACCCTATGAGTGATAAACCAGGATTTATAATTAATAAAATGTTAAGAACCTCCCAAAATTGGGATTGTATTAGTACAAACCTAAACACAATTCTGAAAAAGGTAAGTTGTCTTTATCCTTAGTGTTAATAGATGCTTGTTTATTTGAGATATAATGGAATTATTCTCTGAACCAAACCTTTAAATTTTTTTCTGTTTTCCCAAATGGTATTAGGACTGTATTGTTCAGAGTAAGAAATAGAGTAGATTTGTTAAACTTTGTAGTTCATAAAACTTTATTGTCTTCAATCAAAGAAAAACCGTAAGGGTAATAATTAGCATTGGCTTTGATATGACAATTAGCATTATAGCTGTTGTATAATTATTTTATGATATATAGCCATAAACCAATATTTACACTTCCATGTTTCTTCTTATTGCAGTAGCAGTTGCACACCAAAGCATGTAGTAACATCACTTCCTCTCATATTAATTACAAAATATAGTAAGCTGCTTGCTCCAGGTAATCAGTGTCGACTTTGTTTGAAGCCATTTTGTCTTGGTCAGCATACAAGACTATTATCATGTAAACACAAGGTAAAAACAAAACTTAGTAGTAATCCATGTTCATTTCAACATTTAACTATACTTCATGGCTTTACACATAGGTAAATATAGTAGTGATTTAATAATATATCATTTATTGATGCTATACACTTTTTTATTAAACTTTGAAGAAATTTGGTGTTGAGATAAAGCATAGCATTGTAATATCACAAAATCTTAGAAGTGAATGGACTAGAGAACTTAGAAGTATGTACCACCTCATAAGGAAGAATTTCTAATGATGATTAATAATTTTTTTCCAGTAAAATAAGAGTACAAGATTTTGGTCCTTCCTTATTGCCATATTGCACCCTTTTAAATGGGGATATTAATCTTTTTTAATCTTATTAAGTGCCTTAAAAAATTTTTTATAGAAAAATATCCTCTATCCTGGGGTAATAGCACATACCTACAAACATTGCTTCTGGGGAGGCTGAGGGTAGTGGGTAATGGGTTTGGGAATTCTAAGCTGCATTAAAATTAATGTACAAGTCTAGCACCAGTGTAGCAGGCCCACAGGAGCAGAGGGCCACTGAGCTTCTTGAAGAGGGACTAGTTAGGCCCAAGTTAGAAATGAAGCCAGCAAAGCTTCTATGACTATCAGCAGTTGGGATCAGGTCAATGAGTAGCCATTGTACTTCCAATCTGAGTAAGATAGGAAGACTTAATGTCCCTCCTCCCAAAAAATGTATAAGTATATGTGGATGCATGTTTATATGTACATATACATATATATATATGTACCTTTACATACACACACATATTTTGTATATATTTGTACATGTATATATAAATATAAACATAGGTTCACAGTATATTTTATTAAATGTATAATTGTTGTTTCATGTGAATTAAACCCAGAGTCTGAAGCTTTTTAATAATAATTAATTGTTAAACTTTTATTAATTTCTGCATTAGAAAATAAAAACGTGGATAGATTTAAATGGAATTATTCATTCAAGAAAATTTAATGTTGAGTCTTTAATATGACTTGCAAAAAATGTTTATCACATGACTCAAAATATAATGAGTACAGAGATTAATTTAAATTGTATTTAAAGGAGTCTGGCTTATCAGAAATTTGAAACATTACTTTTGAAAAATGAATAATATATTTGGTCTTTGCTTAATAGTTATTATTTGTGTTTTGATGAGACTTAATATACTATATTACGAATGATTATAATCAATATGGTTACAACTCTAACTTATACTTTTTTTTTTAAAGTTTCATAGGAAATGCATTGACGATTGGTTACTAAACATAAGTAATTCATGCCCTATTGATGGCCATACTGTCTATAACCCTTTAATTTGGAAAAATCCACTGATTAATGGACATATACAAAAGCCATTACCACATAAAACTGCCACTCATCTGTCAAAACAGATATATCCAGAACTTTTTATACCTGGCACTGGATTACTCCTTAAAGAAAGCAGACCTGACTACTTACCTAAAAAATCTAAAGCTAATTTAGAAAAAGTCAATAATCATCAAGATTCAGGTTTGAATGAGAATTTAACAGTAGATAGTCCACACTCTTTGCAATCAAGTGATCCAAATTCAAGTAAATTAATCTTTGATTGTAAAATAAATCACCATTTCCCTACCTATCTTCAGGATTTATCCCTTAATTCGTCAGAGAAAATATCTCAAATGTTTCTTCCTTCCATTACCAATACTGGAATTTATGCTAAATCTGGAGGTCCACTTGTCAATGGAAAGTTGTATCACTCTGAACAAAAGCCAAAGAGGAATAAAGAATGCATGGATGATCTTACAATGAAGAAGATACTTGCCACTAAAATAAGAATTGACAATGAAAGTTCAAATGGTACATTTCCAGAGGATTTTCATCATATGGCAAACTGGAGTACAATTAATCCAAGCTCATCCAAAAGGGAGACTAATATGGGAAAAATCAGACGAAATCATGGCCTCCTGTCAAGAAGACCTATATCAAATGCTTTAAATACTAAAACTCAAGAGTTGTCTTTAATAATGGAAGGAGTTCCTTTTTACAAAAATTAATATTGAATATTTTCTAGGATTAAAATATATATACAAAAATAGCACATTTTTACTGACAAATTATAAGTATTATTCTTGGTCTTGAGATTTATATACACATATATGTGTCTATGTGATTTCTTTACATAATACACATATGTAGTTATCTGTGAATAGCATATTGCACTGTTTATTTTATAATATAAACAACTTAATCCCTAATAAGGATGAAAATTTAGATGTTCTGATGAGAAAAATTTAAGAAAAATGTTTTTAGGTCATAATAAAGCATGAATAATATAAGACTTTATGATCATTTCAATAATTACAGAGTTTGATCTAACTTAAAATAAAAGAAATAAGATTTCTTAGAATTACTTATTTCAGATATCTCACATTGTTGTGTTATGCAAGTTATTTCCCTAGAAATGTGATTTGTTTCTTGCATCTTTAATAATAATGAGTACAGGATATATATATATATAGTATATATTTAGTAGCATACAGTCTGCAAGGGAATTTGGATGTGGGGTTTTATTATGAATTTTTTTCTTGAAGTACTATGTTCATAAATTAAGAATAAAATTTAGTCATGCCTTTTTTTATTCTTACAGTCACTTTAACATATCTAAGTGTTTGCATTGTTTTATTTCTGAATCAACTTGACAGATTTGCATTATGGAATTCATTATGCTAATATATCAAATATTATGTTTTATGTCCCAGAAAGTAAGGGTTAAAATATTTTGTTTAAGGGATACTAGTCAGATTCTGCTTTGGTTTCTCACTTTTCCATAATTGGTCAGATTTTCACATCTTTTCATTTTCTAAGATATCAATTTTTCTTCTACTGTAGGGAAAAGGAAAATATTAATTTGAAAACTCTCATTCTTTAGGTATAGTTTGGAATAGTTGAACTGTGATGCATCTTCCAACTTTTAAGATTCAGAAAGTCAGTTTAGTCATCAAAGGTATTATTGGAATAGACACGTGATCAAAGACTTCTCCAAATGTCATTTAAATTTCTAAATAATCTTGTTCTAACTGCCTTTCCAGATTTATTACATCTTACTCCCCCTTACACATTCACAATGTAGCCATTATACCCAATATAACAGTTTTATCTTTGTGCCTTTACATGGACAATATATCCTCCATGTTTGGATTGTACTTGTTCCTCACATCTGCCTCTTAAAATCCCTAGTTTTCTTCAAAACTTAATCATATTAGCTGTTACAACTCATATAAGTTCCCAGTTACTTCTTGTTTATTGTGTATATATATAAATATATACACAAACATATATACACATACACACATATATGTAGCTTTATAAAATGTAAGCCACTTTCATTTTTTGTCTTTGTTTTCTTACTGCCCAGCGTAATGCAAGATATATAGTAATTACTTTATAAGTGCTTGTCAGTTGCTTGATTAAACATAACCTCTAATTAATCAAAGCAGTAACCATCTTACATCAGGGGTTCTTAGAAATCTTTTTTTGTGTGTCATGGACCCTTTTGGCAATCAAAGCTGACTCCTTTTCTCAGTAATGTTTTTTAATACATACAAATTAAAAGGAAACCAATTATATTGAAATGTAGTAACCAAAACATTTTTTTAAAAAAATAACTCAAGAATCCATTTTAAGACTATTAGTAGCACTAACGTCTGGATTCTAATCAATATAACAAACATTTAAGATGTACTATGTATCAGACATTCTGTTAGGCATTAGGAATATGAAATCAAAATAAAATAGTCTCTCTGAACTCAAGTAGCTTACATGGTCTGTGTTGGGGACCAATAGGTACAGATACAAGTAAATACAAATATATTAAAAAATGATTGTGAGCAGAGGATGGGCAAAATAGGATAGGTGCAATAAAGGGACAGGAATGACATGGATGGAATGGTAGTGAGGAAGCAGCTTCAATCTAGGCAGCTTCCAGCCATATGGTAATTCTTTAAGATGATAAATTGTAGAAAAGGTGCCACTCTACATTGATAAAGGAAGTTAAAATCAAAGGTTAAATTTTTTTAAATCATGAAAGATTATTATATATTACTAATAACCAGAAAAAAATGTAAGGCAAAATATCTCAAGTTTCACGTCACATTGAACAATTTAGAAAAGATGACAAAAGATGGAAATAATCAATATTAGACAGTCTATGGGAAGACACACACCAAACTATTGGTGGAGCCACAAACTAGTCCAACCTCCTGAAAAGCAATTTGAAATTAAATTGTGCTTTTAAAAAATTACTAAGATGTCTATACTCTTTGCCTCAAAAATCCTAATAACATTTCAGCAAAAGGACCAAAGATAGATTACAAGATCCACTATGTGTCAAAAAAGTCATGATGGTTACTTATTGATTTAGAAATGGCTGGAAAAGTTACAGTATATCAATAGTGGAATATTACTATTTTCTATGAACAAATATTAGAAATTTAGAAAAGCATGTAAAGATATATGAACTGAATTCAAAACAGTTAAGGTTGGAAAAAAACAGGAAAATAAGTATGCATAACAAAAGCATAATTAAAAACAAGACTAAATCTGTATAATTTTAATGACTATAGTTGGTCCTAGAAAAGTTAAAAAAAAATACACATCCTAATTTCCATCTAAGATGTATGTCTGAGTAGATGAAAGCTGCCTTGTACTATACATATAACTAAACCTGCAAACCTTCAACTTTGCACCAGAATGAATAATCTAGAAAGCCATAGGAAATACTACAGTGATTTCTTAAACACCATATTGGTAAAAAGAAGTCAGCCAGATGTCCTAAAACAAAAGATTAAGGGAGCTCACTAGTATCAACACAAGTTAGCCTCCCAGCACAGCCAGAGACTTATAGGGATGCAGATAGCATGCAAAGTAATATGTCCAGAGGAAACAAAAGTGGAATAAATGAGAAAACTATAATGGCGAAACACTGGAAGTCCCGAGGAATAATGTTGGGCAGTGACCAGTATGGTACTGCAATTTTCAGACAAACACTAAGTCCAGAGGATGTGTGATCCATAAAACTTTATCCTGAAATATTAACAAAGTTACTAAAAGGCCAGTATTCTGAAACTTCAAAGATCAGTGGTGTCTAACCCTAGGAGATTAAAGGCCAACATTCAAAATCTACCTCATTCAAAAGCACAGCATAGTTTAGTAAAGCTCAACTCTGGTGTAAATATCCAGCTCAAGAACAAAAGTTGGAGAAAAATGATTAAAATTTGAGAATCTAAAATCCATGAAAGGAATTTCCTGAAAGGACAACCAAAACCATTTCCTATAACAATGAATTAACTCTCAAATGGAACAAATAAGACTCAAAATCCTGTAAAATGAGATCCCAAAATCCTGCTCTGCCCTAGCACTTTTCTAGCGAAGGTCCATGCTATTTGAGTGCTCCTAACTCTGATCCCTGGTTATGTGAATCTATGCCTTTCCCTATCATAATTCCTTATACTGCTTGCTTCATGCCATCTGACTCTGACTCCTTTTATATCACTTTTTTCTATACTTTGCCATTTTCCTTATATCCTCTATGCCTTGTTAAAGTGTGATTGAAATATTATTCCCTATTATCATGATCTTTCCCAACAAATTCCCAAAGAACCAGGCATGCCTGCTCCATTTAATAATTCCATAAAACTTAACAATTCACATAGCTTGAAAGAAAAAAGATACTCCTATTTCGTCACTTTACAGAGATTGTAGGTCCACAAATGTACCCTACATATATTTTCAGACTTTTAAAATGTATTGATCAGTTATGTTCCTCCCCCCCTTTAAAAAAAAATAATTGCTATAGGAGATGGTCTCTCAGGTGGCAAAAAGGGAAAGTATGCTGGGGAAAATTATGTTGGTGTAAAAAAATACATAATTTAAAACAAAAAAATTCATAGGAAAAAAGAAATCAATTGAAATCTAAGGGAGTGTTGGGGCAGCTAGGTGGCATAGTGGATAGAGCACCAGCCTTGAATTCAGGAGGACAGGAGTTCAAATCTGATCTCAGACACTTAACACTTCCTAGCTGTGTGACCCTGGGCAAGTCACTTAACCCTAGCCTCAAAAAAAAAAAAAAGTGTTATAGAGTGCTGGCATAGATTGGGGAATGGTTATATAAACTGTGGTATATGAATGTGCTAGAATATTATTGCTTCACAAGATAATGAGATGATCTCATAGAATTCTGAGTGCTAGGAACTGAAGCAGAATGAAGCAAGCAAAACCACAAGAATATCTTATACAATGAGAGAAACATTGCACAGAAAAACTTTGTAAAGGTTAAAAACTTTAATCAATGCAATAATTAAATATGTCACCAGAGTACTATAATGAAGCAAATTACCATTTTCCTGCCAAAGAGGTAAGGGACCAGGATATAGACATGCACACATTTGTACATGATCAATGTATAGATTTGTTTTGCTTGATTATCTGTAATTTGTTTCAAAACTTTTTTTTTATCTCCTTAGTTTTTAATGTTTGTGATAGGGTGGGGGAAATGTCAAGAAAAACAGGTTAGCAATAGAATTTTTTTTTTTTTGGTAAAAGAAGATCATTGTAATGGTAGTTGGAAAATGCACAGAAGAGAACAGAATTTCAAAAGGAATCAGAAGCAAAAAAGACAGTTTTGAAAGTAATATGTTAAAATTATTCTATGCTCTGGGGAAAAAATAGCACAAAATGGAAATTCATGATTTCTTATAAAATCCTCTTTTTAGATTCTTCTCTCTTGGTGGAAATGCTTTTTTTCCACTGGTTTTTTTTTTATTATTTTTGCTGTGCAGTCAATTATTTAAGATTATTTTTTATGTTGGGATCATTTTTAATAGTATTTATCATTTCAAATTTTATGTAAAGGCAATTTTTAACATTCATTTTTTAAAAAATGTTGAGTTCCAACTTTCCACCCTCCAACTCTTCTCCACCCACAAAACAAGAATTTTAAATAGGTTTTTAATATATTTTTAATTTTAAATATGTGCAAACATGGAAAGTATATTTCCCTATTAACTAAATTGTGATAGAAGAAACATTTGAAAAGAAGGAAAAAATGATGAAAAAAGATAAAGTAAAAACAGTATGCTTCAACTAATTTTCATATTTCATTGGTTCTTTTTCTGGACATGGATAGCATTTTCTTTCATGAATACCTTGGATTGTCTTGGATAGCTAAGAGAATAAGCTGAGAATAGCTAAATTATTTATAGTTGCTATGCATAGTATGCATAGAAATATCTATGGGTATGAGGATTATGGCACATGCTGTCAGAATCAATGTGCTGATTAGACTCATTTTTCTCTCTTCTTCCCTTTATTTCCCATTTAATATTTGTTATAAAGGAAAGTTTGCTTGAGTAAGGGATGGAGAGAGGGATTTATTCCAAAATGAATGTGATGCAAAAACAGAAGGCCTCTATAAAATAATCATCAAAGTTCTTCAGTCTTTAATTATCATTCAAACAAAAATAAATTTTCTAATTTCTTTTGCATACAGGGTACACAAATATGAAAAGATAGACCCTTCTTTCTAGGGGTTTGCCGCCTTCTTGTGGTGAGGACTATACTTGCCCAGATAAATACTTAGTAACTGAATAAGGGAAAAGTATTAATAACTGGGATAATCAGGAAAGTCTAAAGAGATTGGCAAATCTTAAAACACTTTGTAAATGTGAGTTATAAAAATTAGAGAGCTGCTAATGTAAATCCACAAAATCACTATCAAATGTTAGCAGTATGCTATATCACACAAATTTTTCAGTGTTTTTGAAGGTGAATGATAGGCATAAATATTTTATTGAAAGAAGCCATTGTAATTAAATATTTAGAGGCATGTTTACAAGAACTTTTCCAATAAGAATTAGAGGTTTAAAATTTTCTGATATAATTTTTCTTCCAAGGAAAATCTACAGGGAAATCTGCTCTTTTTAATGTGTTATAAAAGTCATGAAATATTTCAAGTTAAAATGAAATTACTAGTGAATAGGTGATTACACACTAATTTTTCATATTTTTTCTGACATGTATTTTCCTGACAAATGAGGAAAGTGATTCATAAGTGATCATTTGGCATCTTTTTTTTTCAAAGATTTAATTTTAGAGTTTTTAATGAATTGCTCTGATAGTATACTCATCTGTTTTCCAAGATTTGTGAGCCATTGAAAATGCTCATAGTATTGGAAAACCTCCCATTTAAAAATCTGTGCCTCAGATATTTTGGATTGCTTGCCATGTAGGGGAGGAGGTTAAGGGAGGGAGGGAAAAAAATTTGAAACACAAGATTTTATAAAGTGAGTGTTGAAAATTATCTATACATATGTTTTGAAGATAAAAACTTTAATAATAATTTTAAAATAAAAAAATAAATGCCCAAAATAATTTTCTTTCATAAATGGCCATTGTGTTCTAAGTATTATCCAATATATTATCAAAATATAATACCAACAACTTCATGCCAATAATGATTTTATATAATGTGTTTAAATGCTATAAGAAATGAAGAATTCTATTGTAATTAACTTCAAAATGCTATTGAAGCTGCATTAAATAGTTAAAAATTAATTTCACAAAAATTTTATTTCAACATACTTTTGAGTCAGCAAGGTAGAAAAATGAATGATTCAGTTGCTACTTGTCATACTCTCACAAAAAATTCTCTTTATAATTAGCATGTATTTGACTTTTTAAATGCCATAATTTTTTCCTAAACAAATGTTATAATGTTATAATTATAACATTATGTTATAATTATATGTTATAAAATATTATAAAAGTGACTATTCTTTATATGGCAGGAGCTAGAAAGCCTCAGTTATCACTAAGAAAGTATTATACAATTTAAGAATATAGAAAGTTGCATGAGGAGAGAACATAATGACCAAGGTTCTTTGTAGGAGTAAATTTTTAATGTACTGTTTGGGAATTTTACTATAAAATTCCATTAAGCCTGATGAGAATCACTTAAGTAGTTATATTTAAATCACAATAAAAGTTAGCTTTCTTTTTCTAAAAGGAGGATGTCTTTCAAGGAATCTTCAAAATTCTAAATTCATATTTGGAAGGATTCTTTAATTTTCTATGATTTCATGAAGGTTTTTTGCTGTTAATAATCCTATGCTTTCTTTTGTAATTTATCAAATAAATATATATTGGACAAGAATCAAACAATATTATCAGGCCCACACCTCTTCCTGTGTATTGGGTATTACTCAAATGAGATCATAGAAACATTGGAATAGGGGAGTAGTGGAGAACTGACTGAATCTAACTGCTAACTTTCCAGATAATATAAACTTCTTCATTAAAACAAACTGTGTCCCAATGATCTTGTGATGAAGAGAGCCATCTACACCCAGGACTGTGGGAACTGAGTGTGGTTCACAACATGGCATTTTCATGCTTTTTGTTGTTGTTTGCTTACATTTTATTTTTTTTCCTGTTTGATTTGATTTTTCTTGTGCAGCAAGATAATTGTATAAACATGTATGCATATATTGGATTTAACTTCTACCATGTTTAACAGAAATAAATTTAAAAAAAACAGTTTGTGGTGTAAGAACAAAGCAGGGGATAGATACCTTGTTTTATTTAATCTGATTCCCTTTTAATTGTAAAAGTTTGTATATCTATTATGAAGTGTCACTGAGATATAAACACGTAATATTCAGACTCCCATCTGATTCAGGAGACTCCACTAGCTACAGGCCAGTATACTATCGCTATCCTATGACTGTCTCAATGGACCTTGAAGACTATGACTTGTTGGGGTGGTATAGGTGGAAAACATGTAGCAACCCAAGGATAATATAGCAGATATTGATTCCAGCATCTTCTCTTCCAACCCACATGTCTATAAATTCTAAAAATATCAGAGGTAATGCCATCTTTTAAGATTTTTCTTGTCAAGATATTAGGAGACATTCTGTTTTCCAGAGCCAAGGCCTAGCAAGCAAGCTGTGCCCTGAGGTTGCCCTAACGACAATCCTTTGTGTTCACCCTCTAAATTATCTCAGCCATAGCAAAATTCCAGAATTGTTTCATATAATTATTATATTGCTTTAATTAGAACCAGGTTGGTAAAAAGCTGTACCAAGAATAAAACTTATATTACTGTTGTTGTTACTTATTGTTAGGGCTACAACTCAATGCATAGCAATTGCACTGCATTCCCCCATTAGGCAGACCTATGACACTTGTGTCCTTGCTTGCAAGCAGTTTTTGAAATTAGACTTCTTTTGATTCTTTACTCTCCTGTCTCTATCCTGCTGTGTTTAGTTCTGACTACTCACAGATTAGATCCCCATTCCATCCAGTTGACATTCTAAACAATGTGACCACTGGTATGGAGTTTGGTTTGTTGTCAGTGTAATTTTGTTATAGCAAAGATTATTTGCATAAAAGTTCAGTGTAAAGTGAGGGTAGTCTCAGTAAAGTAGGTTACTGGATTAACTGATAAGGAAAGAATCCATCATTACCATAAGTTTTAAAGACAACGTGTTGATTGCATGAGGAAATTGTGAGAAAATAGCCAAATCTTATTTTCCTTGTTAAAGGATTCCTAAGGATTTCTATAATAAAAATCATTCTCTTGTTTGTGTGCCAATAAAACTCCTTCTAGAAAATGCTGCAAGTCAGTTTGGGTGGCCTCTTTGGGATATTCATCAACTCTAGGAACTATAATGCATAGGTTGAATGCAGGAAAAACCACAGGTGAAAAATATAGTTATAAAAGTTGGCATATTTGGGGTAAATAAATGTATTAAATTGGTAGAATATCATAACACTCAAAATTGTTATACTTTCTATAATTGTTCCACCTACCATAATGATAGTGATTGGGTTATTCTGCTCATTTTATTTTTGAGTTCCAGTGGCCTATATAACATGACTCTCTCATGTAAGAGGAAAAGCAAGAGTAAAATCTATAAACATGAAAAAGATATGATAGTCATGTGACAAAGGAGTTGAACAGAGTGAAGATAAGACTGAAGCACAGCAGGAAACAAGTCTAGACTATTTCCTGGGCAACCCATGTCCAAGGCACAGAAGGAACCACAGTAGGAGAGCGAGCCAGGGAAACATCTGGGAAGAAATGTACCTGTGGATTTGCAAAAGGTCTGCTACCAATACAATTGATAATATCTGATTATGATCTGATAGGCTCAGACCAAGGGATAGAATCAACTTTGACTTTCCTTGTATAAGGAAAATGAAACAGTATAATCAAGGCCAAAACCTTAACTAAGTTACGAAGAGACTGATCTAGAACTTCTGAATTCTTGCAAAAACCAGGACAAATCAAAGAAGAAATAGGGTTTACCCAGACATGCAAAAGTATGGGAAGGATCACAGTCAAGCTAAGTTGCAAAGTTCTCTCTTCCTTCACCTGCAGCTGGAAGTATGAGTAGACAGAAGAAAACAGAACAAAATGAAAATACACCAAGAATTGAGAGATGCTGATGTGTAAACCCAGAAGAAGACTCTATAAAATAAAGTCCAAATAAAATCTCACAAGGATGAGAAAATAATGATACATAAAATATGTCAAATGAGAACTATGGAGGAAATAAATGGGAAATAATTATTACTTATAAAAGAAGGTGGCAAGCATTTTCAAAGAAATGGTCTCCCTCAAATTTAGAATGATACAAATAAAAAGCAATGATTCTATAAAAAAAATTTTAATCAAAAAAATAGAAGAAAATGTAACATATATATCTAAAAAACTCACCTGAAAAACAGGCTTAGGAGAGCGTAATATAATAATTATCAGACTACCTTAAAATTGTAAACAAATGAAAAATTTATACATACCTTTTCCCAAAAAAATTATGAGAAAAACTACTCAGTTCTATTAGAATCAGAAAACAAAATTAAAATAGAACACATCTACCAATCAAATCTTGGAAAAAAAAAAAACCCAAAATTTAAATTTCCAAGTATGATTGAGCTCAAATCCAGAGCTTCCAGATCAAAGAAAACTACTATAAGCAGCCAGAAAGCGTTCAAGCACAAAGGAGCCACAGTTAAGATCACAAAAGATTTGGATATTATCAAAGGCAGAAGATAAAGGCTTATATCCTGCAAAACAATATAGTCCTTGCCAGCAGGGAGTAAGGGAATGAGTGGGTGTGAGGGACTACTAAAACAAGAAATAGAATAAAATTTTTGAAGATTCCTGATGAAAACACTTGACTTAAAATAATCTCAGAAATATAAAAATTGGAGCTTTGAAAAAATTAGAAAGGCATACACAGGACATGTGTATTTGGAAATGACTCTATAATTATGAAGTGTTTACATTTTAATACAATTAGAACAAATGTCCTTCCAGAATCCTACTGTCTTCAAGAATCATTAAAGATACAAAAGGCAAAAGGCCTAGAGATATTTCTATTCTGTTGTACTGATCTTAAGGGGAAAAAATAAAGGGGACAGAAAAGGGAATATGCTAGAAAACAGGAAAAAGAGTGGGGAGAGCACTTAATAACAATACAATTACAGAAGATAAAGAATATGTCAACATAGAATAAGAAAGGGAAAGGGTAATTTCCTTTTCATTCAAACTGGAAAAAAAGGAGATTTTAATACACTTATATGTAAATCCAGAGTTTGGTAAAGAGGAAATTAAAGACAGGGGAAAGAATAATTTAGAGTGGGATTAGTGATTGTTTGGTCATAAGTAATAAACCAAAAACTCCAAAATTGGAGAGCAAAACATGAAAAGAAGATTTTTAAAAATAGTTTAAATGTAATCAAGATGGCAAATCAGATTGTTTCAGTTATAGAGCACCACTATTAAGCATAACCTTTTGTGACTTTCTCAAAAAGAAGAAAAATTACAACATAGGCTAGAGGGAAGTACATAATCATAGTTTTGAATGGGAATGAGATGAACTCATGATATTTAAAATAGTAGAGTGGATTAGAAAATAGAATCCAACAATATGTTATATACAAGAAATACTTGAAACACACATATTTATATTTGCTAAAATTAGAGAAAACTAGGCTCCACGTGAATTCAAAACATAAATAGAACTCATGAATTCACACAAGGGAACAGTAAAAATGAACATGATAAAAAGTGACAAAGCTGTGAAAAGATATGCTTAAAGTCAATATAGACAATGAATTAATATCAATACTGCATATGTCTTAAAAATAGCAACTACATTCTTAAAGGCAAATATAATTGAATTGCAGAGAGGATTAGTAAAAAATAAAACCATAATATATCTATGTATAGATATAGATATAGATAAAGATATAGATATATACCTCTTTCAAATTTAGTCAAATCTAATGAAAAGATAGTGAAGAAGGATATGAATGAACTATTAGGAATTTAAATATAAAAGATTTCTGATGATTACTAATGACAATAATAAACTAAACATTTCTCAAAACTTTTAAAACTAACCAAATATCAAAGCATCAAAAACCTTACAAACATAAAAGTACCAGAAATATTAAACATATTTTTACTGATTAAAATGTAATACATTAAATTCCATAAAGAACTTTTGAAAAAGGATTAAAATTTAATTAGAAACTACATAATTTATTCTCAAGCAATTCCCTGGTCAAAAAATAAATCATAGAAACAAAAATCATCAAATAAAATTATAAAAACGAGACAATGTAACAAAACTTTTGGGATATATCTAAAACAATCCTCAGGGTAAGGACTCCTAATTTTTTTTTAATCATTTACCATTGTGGCAATTAGGTAAAGCTAATGGATCCCAATATATTGTTGCCTAAATTCATAAGAATACTCAAAAACTCTACTAGCAAAATCATCAGACCCAAAAGATAAATCTTGGGCAAAGCATCTGAAAACTACTTGTATTACCCCAAAATGGCAGGAGAAGTAAGAGTTTGTATGCCTAATTTGAGGAAATCATGAAAGAAATTATCCCTTAATTCTTAAAATTAAGGGACAAAAGAATCCACAAGATACCAATGATGAGGCTTAGATTTAGGGAACTAAAATGAAATTAGGGTTTCTGGTGATCAGGGAGTTAAATAAGATGTAGTGGCAGATTCAGGGTTCAGGGAACCAAATGGAGAGGTTTTGCTCCCCACAACCCCTTGGGATCCAGTGCAAGGGTAGGGAGTTTGGCAGCACAGAGGTTCTCTGTAAAGGAATTTACAGACCTGAAAACCTAAATTGATAAAAGAGATTTATTATGGGAATTGGAAGAAAGGTTAAAGTCTGGTTATGGAAAAAGGTGATAATAAAGCGAGGATGGCACTGGAAAAAAAATATTATTCCAGCGGGCAGATAGATGGAAAATGGAGTTTTGCACTGAGAATGCAGTTCTCAGTGGACAGAAGGTCCTGGCAGTTAAGAGAACTGCCAAGGTCCATCTGCAAAGACCTTAGTTGATGGAAGCTCATTATATCGCTTGTCTTGGTAGGGGTTGGGAAACCCACAAGACACAATGGCGGCTGGGACAACGGGAGCAGATCAGAACCAGTGTTGGCTGGGAGAGCCCAAGTTGGCTCAAATCCAATAGGGGCTGGGACAAGCCGGAATTTCCTATTGGAATTCAAAGGGGTGCTTTTGACCAGGATTTGTGAATCAAAGGCCCTGGCTTCCAGGACTGATATGCCTCAGCCAGCAGGGGCTGGGAATCTGAAAGGAATCACAGATCAATCTGAAAGGAATCACAAATCAATAGAAAATACAGTTTCTTAACGGAACCACAACCCACTTCACCAAGAGAGACTAATTTTAGATGTGTTGCCATTAATCTCCAGAATCACAGTCCTAAAAAGATAATGTTGCAACCAACCAAAAAAAATTTTTTTATAAACCAGGAGGAAAAAAACACCAGAATGCAGTTTCTGTCATCTAGGATAGTAATTAACAGAAAGATTAAAATATATAATTTCAATTAGTGTGATATTTTCCAGAATGCTTCAGCCAAGAAACATGAGAGATGAAAAATTTCTGTATTATGATAGCATAAGAAGACTAAGAGACCTTGCTAAAGGTGCTATTTAGAAAATGGGCAAGCAAAAATTTGAGCCTCGTACAAGCTACATGAAGAGCTTCTGATCCCAGAAATAATGTAGTTAAGTATATAGCACTTTGATCACCATGTGATCCATGCAGCAGTGAAGGTTTTTTTTTTTTTAAGAATGAGAAATAACTAGGCATCTTTTAATATAATCAATTGATAAAGAGAGGTTGAAAATGAGACTCAATGCAATATGACAATCATTTTACTGTTTCCCTCATCAATTCTCAGTATATTCTCTGGATCAGTTATTCCAAACATTCTTTTCTCCAACCACTTGCTGGTCAATCTCCCTTTAATTATAAAATGAAGATAATGATAGCACCTATTTCCTAGGATTGTTGTGATGATGAAAAGAGATGCTTGTTAAACATTTAGTATAATATCTGGCAAATGATAGATGTTTAATAAACACTTTCTTTTTCCTTCCTTCTTCCTCTTAGGAGAAATTCACTTCAACTTTTACTGAAAAAAAATGAGACCATCCATCTCTTATCCAATTCCACAATTCAGAAATTGTTCGCAGTTTCTTCTTCTCCTTGCTCCAGTCTCAGAAGAAGAGATAGCCCTTCTCACCAAGATTAACTTCTTTACTTGTGTCACTAACCCCATCTCATTCCATTTCCTTTTCTCCAGTAGATTGCCCCTTTGATCATTGTTTCTCTTACCAGTGATTTTTTTTTATTGCCAAATCAAATGGTCTTTCTAAATTATCATTCTTTGTGACCTCCATGAGATTTTGTAAACTTATGATTACCTTTATATTCTCTTTTATTCATCTTCATTATATACTCTTTAAGTTTTTGTGATACTAATCTATCCTGGCTATCCTCCTACCTGGCAGACCATACCTTATTAGTCTATGCTGGATTTCATACAAGTGATTTGCAGTAACTGTGGATGTTCTCCAAACTTTTTTCTTGAGCCTTCTCTACTCCAACTATTTCACTTGGAGAAATTGTCCACTCCCATAGTTTCAATTATCATTTTATACCAATTAAGTTTTTTCTCTACTAATTAAGCTATAATTTCTTTCAGAAGAGAAGTCTCAAATCCACAACATCCTATTAGACATCTCAAACTAAAAGTACAATATACATGTTAAGATCAACATGTCCTAAACTGTGTTGATTTTTACAAAATTTTCAATATTATTGAAAACATTATTTCCCCAGTCACCCAACTCACCACCAATATTTACTCATTCTCTCATCCTCCTCCCCATATTCTATCTGTGGCCAAATTCTGTTTGATTTGACCTTCTTAATAATCCTTGACTATGTCCCATTCACTCCTTCAGTACCTTGATGCAGGCCCTCATCACCACTCAAATGAGGTATTGCAATATCCTTTTAATTGGTCTGCCTTAGTCAATTTTCTCTCTATTGCAGTTAGCTGTCAATTTTCTTTTTCTAAGGTGCAGATTTAACTTTCTCACACACTCCACCCCATTTAACAAATTCTAGTGGCTCTCCAAATATAATTCCTCTATTTGGAGAAGTCCTTAAGAAACATGGCAAAGTTAGAGCCTTATTTATAGCCTCTACTTATCAAATTATTGCTTGCATGATATCTTTAAACATAGCTAGATATTCTTCATCCTTAAAAAAATTACAAAAAGATGAATCCTCCTTTGGAAGAGTCTTTCAATAAATTGTCTCCTTTCTAAATTTCCAAGTCTTCTTAAACCTTTATACCTTTCCTCTCCCCTCATCACCATATTCTCTATAATACTGACCTTATTGTTCCTCTAATAAGATACCCCATTCCTCAATTCTAGAAATTCACTAACACTCTCACATCCCTGAAATTCTCTCCTTACTTCATTTCTGTCTCCTGCTCTCCTAAGCTTTTTCCAACCTTCTGCAAGAAACCCTTCCCAATCCCCTTTAATAGTAGTGCCTTCCCCCTTTAATTATCTCAAATATATTCTTTATCTTGCTTGTACTTAGCTATTTACATATTGTTTCCCTTATTGGACTGTGTTTTTGCTTTGCTTAATATCCCCAGTGCCAGATGCATAGTAGATATAGAATAGATGCTTGGTGACTAAACAGACATGTAAAATGAGATGATTACACTAAATGAACACTTATTGCCTTCCAGTTCTCAAATTCTAGGATTCCATACAGTTAACAGTATGTATCACTGCTTTTAGTGTGTTATCTAAAGTGTGCCATTTCTTTTCCCCTGAGATGCAGGCTAATGACCCTCTTTTCTCCCTTTCCATCTATCTATTTTTCTCTCAGGTTAACAATTAAAAGGGAAATGAATGAGAAAAAGAGTGAATTTCTAGGAGGTCACTGGATGAATCAAAGTTCTATTATGAAAATAACTTCCCATGATTTCACATTCTACCCCAAATTCTAAAAAAGTAAAAATGAGTTAATGTTCTCTAGTATAAGTAAAGTTCAAGTGCAATATAATCCCAGAATAAGGAAATTATTTCTCTTGTATTTCTTCTCTGCTCTGCCTTGACATGAGGCCAATGAAACTTGTACTCTTTGAATAGTCTTTCTTTTTAGATAAATCATGTTCAAGTTCTGGGCTGGAGGATAGCCTCATTTGATCCTTGTTTATGTCAGTCTTCAACTTAACTCTTTAAAAAAAGTTTCTCCTCATGGAAGATTCAGCTTCAGCTGACACTCTGGGGCATCTTCTAACAACTTTGAGTCCTTTCAGCACAAACAAATGGTCTTTTTAGCTTTTAGGGATCTCTTCATCCCTTCAGTAATATTATTTTACACCTTTTTACCTCCTGCTGTATTTTATCCTATTTATTTTCCATTTATGGTTTAAAAAAAATTTGAATGGGATCAAGAAGTGTAGTGTCTTTCTGGAGGCCCCATGTTGGGCACCAAAATATAATGTCCTTCTGAATGTTCTTATTAGGGCACCAAGATGTAGTGTGCTTTCTAG
Source organism: Sminthopsis crassicaudata (assembly GCF_048593235.1). Classification (NCBI taxonomy): domain Eukaryota; kingdom Metazoa; phylum Chordata; class Mammalia; order Dasyuromorphia; family Dasyuridae; genus Sminthopsis; species Sminthopsis crassicaudata. The sequence continues at coordinate 421,454,068 of NC_133619.1, forward strand.
ACTCCCCCAAATTGGGGTGCCAAAAAATCCTCTCTGGAGAATCTCGGGACCAGCCTTGGTCTTAGAGGAGAAATGAAGGAGGCAGGAGACTCACGAAGATGGTCAAAAATGGAGTCCTTATTTCAAGTCTTCTTAGCCTTTAAATACCTTGGTATGATTACATCATTAAAACACACTAAGTATGTGCCATCTAGAGAACCATTATATCATTACATCAAACTGAACAAATGCTAACTATAGTAGCATTACATCATCACATCACACTGATTAAGTGCTAACTATAAACACCTTGCTATTGATATATAAATGCATCTCTTTACTGTAAGTATCCCTTACTTCAAGTAGAACACAGGTGGTCATGTCCTCCCTGACTTCTCAGGAAAGGGAGGTAGAGAGCCAAACCAGAATTTGTCAGCAGATTCCCTCTGGGCTGAAAGGTCTTATACCTTACCCAGAGTTTCCCCACTATCTGTGGCTCTCTACAAAGAAGCACCACTACATTTATTAAATGCTCTAAAAAGATGTATCTTCATAAAAAGTTAACTGAATTATTGGCTAAAATTCTTCTCCTCTTTCTTGTCTTCCATACTTATATAACCAATAAGAGCAATTAACCCAGACCCAAGAATGGCAAACTCATTGAAAACAGGAATTATTTCTATCCCAAGCAGTGCCATGCACATATTAAGCAAGTAATGACTAAGTCAGTCAACTAAGATATGAGTTCTAGGTAGTGTTCTAATTGCTGGTTATACAAAGAAAGGAGTGGGGGTACCTAAACTTATAAGCCATTTCAGTGTCCGTGTAACCCATTTCACCCTATCAAAAATAAGAAGAGTCCCATAAAGTAAATGTGAGATTCCATGTTTAATAATGCCAAAGTTTCATCTACAGAAAATCTGAAATGCAAAGATTGATTCTCATTTATTAGACATTCCTCTAGGGATAATATATTGTCTGAATCAGAGAAATAATGTTAGCATAAATCAAAGGGAGATTTGAATTCATATACCTAGCCAAAGTGCCAAGATTTTTATTTATTAAAGTCAGCCTTTTTATATCATATATATCATGAAAATTGATACTTTTGATATTCAATCTGATAATCAGCTAGGTTGAGAATAATCATTAATTTACTTAAACCTATTCTGAATAAATTATTGTTCATTTTATTTAAGTTTGGTTTTACACAAAATTGGAACAGTAAAATTACAGGATGAGAAGGTTAAAGTGGAATATGGCTATTCCTCATATTAATAAACTTTCAGTATCCAAAAAACATAAAGCCTTTCTTTAGACTGTCTTTTAGACTTTGATATACATAAGTCTGGATATGTTGATACACTTTGGGGTCAGCATTAGCTTTTGTCTTCCATCTACATATACCTATGCTTCTGGAATAGTTTTTTCATTATATACATATACACATACACATATATGTACGCATGTACAAATTCATGTATTATACATATACATGTATGGATATTTATACATGCATTGTGTGTTGTGTGTTTCTACATATGCATATTATAAATAAGGCAAAACTTTAAATGTCCGGTACTTACATAGAAGACTATCTTTTTTTTTTTTTTTTTAATGAAAATTACCAGGAGGCCATGGACATACAGTATAAAAGTTATTGAGGCAAATAAAACTCAGATGAAGCTACCCAAAGACTCATTACATTTAATATTTTTATAAACAAATTATCCTTTAAAAATCATAATAGATCCCAATGGGATGTTTTGGGCTCAGCTGTCAGGGATAATAGGAAATATAACTTTTGAAACATTGTCATCCATAATATTATTGCTCTAAAAGAAATTGTTATGTCTTAGTGCTAAAAAGATAACCCTTTAAAAACCAAAGGAGAAAAGGCCATAAGACCCATGCCAACTGTCACTCCTCCAGATCACCATCAGTCTGTGAATTGTCTTTTATTTGCTTTGTGGCTGCTCTTGTTTAGATTATCTGTTTTGATCTTCTTCAATCCTATGCTCTTTCAATCTGCTCACTCTGTTCTGTGAACTCACTATCCTACCTACCTTTAATTCAGTTGTAACAGCCTAGTACACCAGCTATATCCTAGGCCCTGAGACCTCCTCTTTTTTCTATTCACATCAATGAAATATAATTAGTATCTTCTACTTAGTTCTAATTAATCTTGACTGTCAGGGAGATTTACCTCAAATTAAGGTAAGAATGAGTGTGCTATACTGGAAAGAATGCCATATTTGGAATCAGAGGATCTACACTACTCTTTGTGACCTTAGGAAAATCACTTCACTTTTCTGGGTTTTGGATAAAAAAATCTTTGAATTCACTTCCAACTCTAATTCCTAGGATACTGTAAAAACCATAGGAGCAAAAAATTTTACTGATGACTAAACAAATTATTATAATAAAATTTATAGTTTGATCTTTTGAAATAATGTATGTTTCAGACTTCTTAGTTAGATCCAATTGTTTCATTTATTCTAAATAACTAATCATCTAAAGCTTTAAAAAGTCCATCAAAATATAACTGGCAGGGGCAGATATGTGGCGCAGTGGATAGAGCACTAGCCCTGAATTCAGGAGGACCTGAGTTCAAATGTGGTCTCAGACACTTAACACTTCCTAGCTGTGTGTGACCCTGGGCAAGTCACTTAACCCCAGCCTCAGGAAAAAAAAATCTAACTGACAGAGTTGTTCCAGGCCTTGTCAAAAACAAACATCATTCCAAATAAATTTCTGAGAGGGTACACTAAAAATTTAGTCTGTGTCATTTTCAAAAGGGGAACCTTTTAACCTCTTCAAGTTACATACATATAAATTTGTTGGATATTATTGAAAAGTCATAATCCAGCTTTAATCTCAAAAAAGTATAGCACTGGATCTCTGAAGTCAGCATGTTTTATAAGGAGAAAGCAAAAATATTTTTTTCATTTAATTGCTATTACATTCCATTTTATCTTGCTGGGGAAAAATTAAGAATATATATTTTTTAAATCTTTGAAATACTTGAAGTCCCATAAGCCTTTGAACAGTACTAAATTGAAAATCAATAGTACCTTTATATTATTAATTCTCAATGACTAATCCAATTGCTGACTAAGGTGCTAAACTCTCAGGATTTTTGATTGTTAATTGGTGTTATTGGTGGTATGAATTGGTAGCACAGCCTCAATTCCTGATAACAATGAAAACTAAATTTACTAATAAATCCCAGCAAGGATACCTTGCCCCTTGATATTTCTCTTTGATTCAACATCTGATGAAAAAAAAAAAAAAACATGAAATAGCACTGGTTTTCTAATCAGGGCACATGAGCTTAAAACTGAATTGTGCTATCTACATAGTTTCCTTATTTGTAAATGACAATTAGAATAGTTAATTTTTTTCAGATCCCTTTTAGTTCTAGATTCTTTGATACACCGTCTTGCACATAAAACACACACACACACACACACACACACACACATACACACACACAGAAATTAAACAGGAATCTTTTCTAGGTGATAGCTCTAAAAAATTTGAATGAAAAAAATCCAAAAATATTATTTTTTATTTTTGGAATATTCTTGTTAATAATTAAGAATAATTAGGTTTTGTAATATTTTATTTATTGGCTGCAAATTTAAAGTCAATCAACCTTTAGAAAAAATCATTTTTAACTAAGAAATAAGCACTTGATTACTATTGTTCTCTCTTATAATATTCACCTAATGCAAACATAATTCCTAGCTAGAAAAAAAAAATGTTCCCTTTTCCCCAGACTTTGATCTGACCACTTTCTGGCAAATACCAAAACAAGACCTGTCATTTTCAGTATCTTCAGCTCTAGCCGTCATTCCTTTATGACACCAGATTCACCTAAATAGCACTAAAGTCAGAGAATTAGAAAAGATTTTATGCATCATCTACTTTACCTCATATACAAAGAGTATATATACCTAAGTGGTTATCCAGTTTTTGTTTTAAAGATATCCAGTGAATAGAATCCCCTATTTCTTGGTTAGTGCATTAAATTTTCAGATGTAACTTTTAGGAAGCTTTGACAATTAGGAAAATTTTACTTACCTCAAGTTTAAATTTTCTTCCTTTCAGCTTCCAGATACTGCTTTGTTGGGGCCAAGAAAAATATATCTATTCCCTCTCTGAATACTTGTTGTCAAGTGTCATGTACCCATAAATTTTCTTTTCTATAAGCTACAAACTCCCAATTCCTTCAATCAAGCACCATGTCAAAAAACTTGAAGTTCTCCATTATTCACTAAGAATTTTTTATTCTCCAGCTTAACGTATTTTCTAAAACATATCACACAGAACTATATATTTGAAATATATGACTAGGGCAATTTTAACCTGTAAATGTAAAATGTAAATGTTTTCTCATCTGGAAATTCCCTGTACCAATGAAATCAGAGGTCCAATCTCTACCCTCATTTTTATATTTTAAATGTACAAATTATTGTTCTTTGTGGAATGAAAAGGTGGCACATGAGAACAGACTTGTTTTCATGAACTTACTCTAAAAGCTATAATTATGATAATTAATAAAGCCTGTGATGAAGCTGTTTAACTTTGAGTAGTCTGGAATCTCTTAGGGATGGGATTACCTCTGTTTTGAAAGAGTCTTTATTTGTCACAAGGTTGTAATAAAGACTACAGGGATTTCAACTAGTCTGGAACCTCAACATATTCATTCTGATGAAGTTGTTAGTCACCCAAAGAAAGATTGCCACAAATTAAAAAAAAATAAAAAATTCATAAATGAGAGCCATGATACAATGAATTATATAAATTATAAATATATTATAAATTATTAAATTAGCATTTGGGCACAAATTTTTTGTCATTAAAAAATCTAGGCAGGATAAAGTATCTATACAGGGCCTTGTTAAGATTACTAGGCCTATAAAGCGGAGACCTAAGCACAAGAGCAGAGATGCAAGAAATAGCCTGCCTTAGACTTTACTCTGGAAGCACACAAGCTTTTCAGCAGGCCACCCTTTTTCTTGTCAGTGTTACACTCTTGGCAAAATGGAGGGGAGTGAGGAAGGGGAAGGTTGACAAGATAAACATCATTGGGTCTCCTTTACCAGAAGAGGACAAAAATATTACTGTACACATAAGAGCTACCTGTTAGCCAAGATGCTTGAGTAGTGTAGAATAGTGGACAGAGTTGTTCTGTGAGTTAATAAGGATTGAGTTCAAACATATGGTCTAACACATATTAGCTAAATTGCCTTGGGAAAATCATTAATGCCCAGAAAACCCTCTATGACTTTAAGTTGGAGAACAAATAAAAATTTTTATTGACAAATTTTCCTTATCATGCATTTCTTAATAAAAACAAAGTTACAGAACTGATTTAAAAAGGGAAAAAAAGGAATGCAAACATTTACAGTTTTAGTAGCTTGCACAATGTTGAGGGATAGTTTTGTACTATGAAACTATTTCTGACATTGTGCAAACATAATAATCAATGAAAAATGAGAAGATGCAAACAGAATTATGCATACAGTATAACAATAATGACTATTAGCTTTGGATCTTTGGAGAGTTTTTTTGTGTACACATTAAAGTACCTGATTAGTATACTGTCCATTGGGGAAGGCAGCTTAAAGAAATATTAGATGACACCTATGGATGTCTTTTAAAAATTGTATTTTTAAATTAATAAAATAAAATACATAGCATTACAAGGGGAAACAAATATATCAAAACAGACTCATTATAATATTATAAAAACACGTTCATGGGCCCTAGCCCAAGAACACCTTCACTGTGTCTTTCATGTCACTGGATCAGAAATCTCACTTTTTATTTTCAGATTGTCTGAATAGAATGATTCCTATTAGGAAATGCCCAATAGGGACTTCAAGCAGATATGTAATTTATGTAATTTTAAAAGCTAGTTAGCATTTGACTAGTTTACAACTCAATTTATTTTAGATTTGACCAAACTTCATGGCCATGATCTAGGATTTTATGATAATTTGGATAGTCAATAAAAGCAGTATCTCCATATATGATACAAGCTTACTTAGAAAATTATTCCAATTAAAACCTTCAGCTGAACAGATTAGTTGAATCTCTCTGTGTAAAAAAATCATTAAGAATTATGACCTTCCATGCCCAAAGGGCTATATTCATTCATATCCTTTGATTTAACACTTCCACTATTAGGCATGAATACCAAAAGAGATTTTTTTTAAAAAAGGAAATGACTTATATGTACAAAAAATATTCATATCAGCTCTCTTCTGAGGATAAAAAAAGAAGGAAATTGAGAGGATGCCCATCAATTGAAGAATGGCTCAATAATATGTATTTGTGGTGGAATATTGGTATTCTATGGAAAATGTTGAACACAGAACCCTCTCAAGGAAAAAAAAAACCTGGAAAGTCCTCCATAAACTCAAGTGAAGTAAAATGTATTATAGCAATGTTCTGGGATAACCAACTATAAATGACTTTGCTTTTCTCAGCAATACAATCATCCACAACTACTGAGAAGTTTTTATGATGAAAAATTCTATCCAGATAAGATCAAAATGGGTCCAAGATTTAGGCATAAAGAACGAAATCACAAATAAATTGGAGGACCAGGAGATGATTTACCTCTCAGACTTGTGGAGGAGGAAGGAGTTTGTGTCCAAGGGAGAACTAGAGACCATTATTGATCACAAAATAGAAAATTTTGATTACACCAAATTAAAACGTTTCTGCACAAACAAAACTAATGCAAACAAGATTAGAAGGGACATAACAAATTGGGAAAACATTTTTACAGTTAAAGATTCTGATAAAGGCCTCATCTCCAAAATATACAGAGAATTGACTTTAATTTATAAGAAATCAATCCATTCTCCAATTGATAAATGGTCAAAATACATGAACAGACAATTTTCAGATGATGAAATTAAAAAACTATTTCCACTCATATGAAAGTGTTCCAAATCACTATTGATCAGAGAAATGCAAATTAAGACAACTCTGAGATATCATTACACACCTGTCAGGTTGGCTAAGATGACAAGAACAAATAATGATGAATGTTGGAGGGGCTGTGGGAAAACTGGGACACTGATGCATTGTTGGTGGAGTTGTGAAAGAATTCAACCATTCTGGAGAGCAATCTGGAATTATGCCCAAAAAGTTATCAAAATGTGCATACCCTTTGACCCAGCAGTGCTACTACTGGGCTTATATCCCAAAGAAATACTAAAAAAGGAAAAGGGATCTGTATGTGCCAAAATGTTTGTGGCAGCCCTTTTCATAATGGCTAGAAACTGGAAAATGAATGGATGTCCATCAATTGGAGAATGATTGGATAAATTATGGTATATGAATGTTATGGAATATATTGTTCTGTAAGAAATGACCAACAGGAGGAATACAGAGAGGCCTGGAGAGACTTACATCAACTGATGCTGAGTGAAACAAGCAGAACTAGGGGTTCATTATACACTTCAACAATGATACTGTATGAGGATGTATTCTGATGGAAGTGGATATCTTCAACATAGAGAAGAGCTAATCCAATTCCAATTGATTAATGATGGACAGAATTAGCTATATCCAGAAAAGGAACACTGGGAAATGAGTGTAAACTGTGAGCATTGTTTTTTTTTTTTTTGTTTGTTTGTTTGTTTTGTTTCTCTTCCCAGATTATTTTTACCTTCCGAATACAATCCTTCCTTTGCAACAACAACAACAACAAAATTCGGTTCTGCACATATATATTGTACCTAGGATATACTATAAGATATTTAATATGTATGGGAATGCCATCTAGGGGAGGGAGTGGAGGGAAGGAGAGGGAAAAACTTGGAACAGAATGGAGTACAAGAGATAATGTTGTAAAAAAATTTACCTATACATATGTACTGTCATAGAAAATGTTATAATTATAAAAATTAATAAAAAAAAAAAGGAAAATCCTATCCATACCTTGAAAAGGAACTGATTGTGTCTGATTGAAGCATTGTTTTTTTCTTTCTCTCTCTCTTTTTAACTTAATTTGTGTTGAGGATTTTTATTTTCATTAGAATGGGAGATCTATATTTTCTTTCACATCTTGACTTTTATGGAAATACTTAACTACATGTGTGATTTCTTAATTGTAGGTGGGGATAAGGGTGAGAACTTAAAACTCAAAAATTTTACTTTTTTTGGTTTTGAATGTAATTGGGGAAAAAATTAAGTAAAAAAATTTTAAAAATACTTGCCAAGTAGAACTTTGGTGACTTGTTGGACTGAAAGTTATAGTTTACAATGATTCTTGAGTTAATGTGTATATAAGCATATACTTAGTCAATATAATCATTTGGTCCTTGGTCTGAAGAAGTTCAGAAAATAGAGTCAACTTTCATCATTTCTCTTTTGACCCTTTTTAGCAATGATATTTCATCTAATATGCTACCAGTCTTTAATTTTGATATATTCCTGGTGAATGAATCTACTTTTCCAATCCCTATAATCTAAAAGCAATGATCAAGTTATAAAATGTAAATTTTGAGGAAGAAAAAATGTAGAGGAACCAAATTTATTTAATAAGTAAAGGATAACAAGTATGCAAAAGTACAAAGTATATTTTACTTTTTAGGGAATGGTGAAAACAGGATATGTCAGAAATAATGGTAGTAACATCTTATCCAAATTAGGTATGAACTGTTACATGATGCTATAGTAGGTATTTGTAATGAAGAGGGTGGAAATTCCCTTCATTTATTATGAGGTAATATAAAAGAAAATGATTCATTAATAATTTTTCATGTTATTTTATTGTCTTTAATGAACTGCTTGACATTTTACAAATCTTCAATTATCATTTTACTATCAATACAATATTATTTATAATAAATACACTGAAATGTGAAAAGACACCTCTGATAAAAATACAAAAGATAGAAACACTTAGAAAGTAGGATTCATAACATCAATACTAGGTCTGAAATGGAAGGACAGTGAAACCTTTTTTATAACATGGGTGTGGTTGAACAGAGAGAACTGTAAACCAAACCATGCCATATCAGGCTTTTACTATATGATACAATTATGATTTAGGGGACATTATTTGACCTATCATCTGTCCCAATCTTTGTAATAATGAGCCATATTGTAAGAGGGTTCCATCACACACAATGTTTTGAAAATGATTGCCAAAGCAAGGAACTGTTTTTTGTTTGTTTTGTGTTTTTTTTTCTGAGATTTTGGTAAGTGTCATGCTTTATTGTGCATTAAAAAGGGCTTGATCCCCCATTCAACTTCAAAAATGTTGTAAAAATATATTTTATAAAGGCTCAAGATCATAATATGTATCAGAACAATACATATTACTGTGCTTATTAAGTAGATCCATCAGTTAATTGAGGGATAGTTTATTTGTTAAAGATATATCTGAAGTATATACAAATGTTCAGGAAATGTTAATAGTATGTGACCAAAATTAATAAATCCCTGGAAAATTTCCATTTAAAATATTGAGAAAGTTATAAGTATCATATGTGAGATTGACTTTTTGTCATTTGAAGTAAGAAAGGGTAGATGGCTTTAGGCTTGTCTTTTTTTTTTATTTTATTTTGTTTTTTAACAGGAAAGTATGGATTGCTCTCAAATGAAAAATTATAATGTCTTTATCATTAAAATGAATATATCACCAAGATTTTTAGCAAAAATAAGCTTCCAAAATTTAAATTTAGAACAAAATGGACAGAGTACCTAAAAAAAAAAAGAAAATGCATTTCTAAAATAGATAGGCTTTCAAGAAAGGGCCTTGACTTTTTTATCCTCGTTGCCCTTAAAATAAATGAACGATCTGAATGATAGTCTGCCTGGTGTGTCCTTTCCAAAAACTCAGGTCCTGACTTATGTTCATCCAGATAACCTTATGTTGTTGATACTTTGAGTCAACCTGTTACTAAAATGGAAAATTAGATTTTTTTTGTCTACAAAAGGGAAAAATAATTCTGCTCAAACGATTGAATAGATGCAATTTTATGTATAATTTTAAACTTCATTCCGGTATGAATAATCTGTCAGAATTTATTAGATCAGAAAAAATAAGCACAGAGAATATAAGAAAGGGGAGTTAAATATTACCTACATGGAAAATTCACTGTTCCAACATGAAACATTAGATTTTGTCTTTTTTTAAAATTAGCTTTAAAAAAAAGAAAGAAAATTTCCAGTTGAGTGATGATATTTTGGCTAAGAGAAAAAACAAATGCATTTTTAAGATTTTGTTGTGTTCTTCTGATAAAATGTTATCTATTAAAGGCACTTCAGCATTGTATTAACTCCTTGTCCTTTTTTCATGCCATAATTATTTAAGCTACCTGAATGCATCTTCCAAATGAGTGACACATGATGAACATTCACTAATTGCAGATGTTAGTCTACTCTAAAACTTAAGTTTAAGGATTATCCAAGGCAATTAACTCTTGAACTGGTTGAAACAATATCTATGATAAAAACCAATTTCACATGTCTTCCAAGAGCTTTGTTATTCAGGAAAATACATCAAAATAAAATTGTCATCAGAAAGTTGGTCAAAAATAAAGATAAATCTGGAAATGTATCATCCTGAGACAAGCGCTAATGTTACCCATTTCATTTAGGTCTGTAAGTTTAATAAAGGTCCTTATCCATTCTGCCATATTTTTATTTTGTTGGATTGTCCAGTCCATTCATATTTAAAATTATAAGCATACTTTTATTACCCTTCATTGGTTTCCTTAGCATTCCTTTTATTATTATTGTTTTGTCACAGAGTCAATGCTGGGTTGCTTCTCTATTTGCTCTAATGTTAACTGACATGATTTAGAACCAAGTCAATGAAACTTGATTTTTTTTGTTATCTTAGAGAAAAGGGGATTGCAGATATTTTATTATCTCAGGAAATTTTAAAAAAAGATAAGTTTATGGTACTTAACATGGATCATCTAGTGTTATGATGGCTGAAAACTGAATTAAAAGATAGCTTGGGCTAGCTATGAAACAGTTGTTCTATCATGCCATAGCACAAATCCTTCAAATAATGAAAGGCATTTTGATATGGTACTTCTAAAATGGTGATATCATTTCAAAAATATTTTGGACTTTTGATGATTCAGGATGAAAATTCCTCCACTATTGTGAAATTTTAAAGCACATTTGATGAATATTAACTAAAGGTTTTGAATAGATAACTAATATGTTAAGGATATTTCAGAGTATATGGAAAACCACATCATTTTTCTGCTAGCCAAGACACATATCCCACTCTGAGAAAATTAGTTTTTCCACAGTATTTTAAAAGATTATTTTCTTCTTTTAAATAAAATTTTAAGTTAAATTTCTTGTGTTCATGAAAAGCTTTTCATTGATTGAGACTATAACCTGACTATCTCATGATGGCTGAGTTTGAAGGAGCTTAAATAATACATTCTTTCAAAAACTGATTTTTATCATTGAGGAAATAAACATAGTAAAAGAAAATTCAATTTGAAATTGCTTGGAAAGAAACTCAATTTGGAAAAGAAATTCCATTTGAAACTGCTTGGGGGAAAGAAAACTCCTTGACATTTACCTCAATTCACTAATCAAGAGAAAAAGAAAAAGAATAATCATAACTTTTATTTTCAATTATCAAAATACAGGATATTTCCCGCAAATTCTGCCAAGTTATCACTGATCCAATTTAGGTGAGTTAGGGGTGGGATTACTTTGAGGAATGATACATTATACATAGTGTTAATCACACTAAAGAAAATCATGTTTCACTTTTAAACTCTAGAATAATATCAGTCCAAAATATCTATCATTATATTTCAAAGTATAAGAGAGAACAGGTGATAGGACTGTGGGCATTTTACAAGAAAGTAATGATTGCAGAAGGAAATATTTTTAAATGTTATGGATGGTAATTCCAGGCAAAGGTAACATTTTGGGAATCACTTGAGGAGCACACATTTGTCAGTCTCTGCAGAATGCCTGCAATACAAATACATTGAGGCTATTTTGTAATTTGAACTTCCTCAAACTCATTACTAACAAAAGAAAACAATCAGAAAGTAAAAGAGATTGGCAAGAAAGCTTTCCTCAGTGCTTTTTTTTCTGAGTAGGAAATTAATATTGTACATTTTACATCTGTTACTCCTTTGAAGTCATAGCTTCAGTTCTTACCTTGAACTATATCTGTTACTAAGAAATAGCTCAGCCTCATTTGCTCTTTACAGAATTCATATTCCATTTAACAAGAGTTAAGACAGCTCTGTAGCTATTAGGTAAAGTGATCATCTTAATGGGTTAATTTATGGAAATGAGTGGTCTTTCCTCTCTCTTCTTCCAGATATTAGTTTTACTATCTTTTTTTGCCAATGGGGTTCTGCCTCTTTTTTTAGTAGGGGACATACTGGCTTCCAAATCGTCAGCTATGTTTTTTCTTCTTGGTGACTCTTCCATAGGCTGCTCCATAATTGTCCCACTCCCCCCATCTAGAATGTGCCTTAAAGCTGGATCCTCAGGAGAGCAAACAGTGGTTCCACTTTCACTGCTGCTGAGATCTAAATCTTCTAAATAAAGAATCTTAGGTTGATGCATGCTTTTGATGAATGTTTTCTCCCTCTCAAGTTTTCTATTGGAGTGATGCTCATTCATGTCCACTCCGGAGTCTAGACTGGTGTCATTACTTTGGGTTCTTCTCCCCTTTTTCAGATCTATAAAGGAATGCCTCACTTGAGCAATTGGCTTTCCATCCAGAGAAACAAACCAGGCTCTGGGATGTGGTGAGGGCTTTCCTTTGGACAATTCTAATAGTGTCTGTTCTGAAATGCCTTGAAGTTCTGATGAAAATGGAGTCATAACAACAGCTTCATTCAATGTCCCTGGAACAGAGACTGATTCTAATAAACTATTAGAATATCTACTCCAGTCTGAAGTTTGGGAAGGTAAGCTTTGTTGAACTTCAGGTGTAACTTTTTCCTCTCTTGTGGCAGGGGGCTGTAAATGAGAATGTATTGGCATTTTGGGTAATGTCTGGGTATAGTTTTCTCGGTTTACTGGCTCCATCAGTTGGCCATAGACTACCTGTCCCTTTCTTGGCAAAGTAGCTGACTTAGCAGAATGTATCTGTTCTGGAGAATGAAAAAGGTCAGATGTTTGAAGGATAGCTATTGGCTGGCTGTAGATATGCATCAATTGTTCAGGTATATGAGAAAGCCCATATATTTCTTCATTTACTGAAATATACCTGCTTTGTTCTTGAATATCACCTGTAGATGGAGAGACATTGCTATTATTGTGTTTTGGTTGTACTATCTGTCTGGATGCAGCATTGTGCTCTAAAGACTGACTTGAGTTTCTTGAATGACTTTTCTTATTGGCTGCCAAAAATGAAACTTCTTCATTGTAGATTTTAAAACTGTCTTGAGTTTTCATTGTAGAGACTCTGTCTTCAAGTTCTAACTTTGTAGAATCCATTTTGCGAGGACTGTATGGAGAATTCTTAGAGTGGTACAACTGTAACCTGTCCTCAGCTTTTAATGAACTCTTCACTGAACTTACATGGTTTATGTGACTTGTTGATGTGGTCTGGTCTTTCTTAAGAACCTCAAGTCTAGTGGCATTTCTTTCCCTTTTATGTGATCCACCACATTTATCCCTATTTGGAAAGAAAACACAAATAATTGTTTAGAAGTAATCAAGTAAAAAAAATCTGCTATTTAAAAAGAATCTTCAAAATGAGATATTTAGAAAATGAGTCATATTTGAATTATATAAATTTTATATTTTTAAAAATCATATATTAAAAAAGCAATGTCTTCATTATGCTTCTATTTTGCCAAAGGTCCACATTTACTGACATACTAAACATGTTGAAAGTAAAACAGGTAGTTCAAAAAGAATTATTGAAAACAATGTATTTCTGGGTATTTATTAATGCTCTCACATTAATCTATTTTATTCTTACCTGCAATAACAAAGAAGAACAGCAAAAAAGCCAATTAGAATGACGACTGTACCTCCCAATATGGCTGTCAGAAATACAGTGTGGTAGGCAGTGATATCCTTGGAGACTTCACTTACAAATGAACCTAAAATATTTAACACAAATATACACATGTAAAAATAATTTTAACAAAATATAACTCATCCAGTGCCAAGTTCTTCTCAATTAGACCATCTCCTATAACCTTAAACACTCCCTATATAAAGTTTCTCATCTAACTTTCTGTTTAATCTTTTACCATCTTCATTTCTTCACAACTGTTAAGGAATCTAAAATTATATTTTAAAGCAGCAGTTACCAAAACCATGTGGTATTGACTAAGAAATAGACTAGTTGATCAGGGGAATACATTAGGTCCAAAGGACAAAATAATCAATAACTCTAATAATCTAGTGTTTGACAAAGCCAAGGACCCCAGCCTTTGGGATAAGAACTCAATGTTTGACAAAAATTGCTGGGAAAATTGGAAATTAATATGGCAGAAACTAGGCATTGACCCACACTTAACACCATACACCAAGGTCAGGTCAAAATGGGTTCATGACCTAGGCATAAAAAATGAGATTATAAATAAATTAGAGGAACATAGGATAGTTTACTTCTCAGACCTGTGGAAGAGGAATGAATTTATGTCCAAAGAAGAACTAGAGATCATTATTGATCACAAAGTAGAACACTTTGATTATATCAAATTGAAAAGTTGTTGTACAAACAAAACTAATGCAGATAAGATTAGAAGGTTAACAATAAACTGTGAAAACATTTTTACAGTCAAAGGTTCTGATAAAGGCCTCATTTCTAAAATATATAGAGAATTGACTCTAATTAATAAGAAATCAAGCCAATCTCCAATTGATAAATGGTTAAGGATATGAACAGACAATTATCAGATGAAGAAATTGAAACTATTTCTAGTCATATGAAAAGATGCTCCAAGTCATTATTAATCAGAGAAATGCAAATTAAGACAACTCTGAGACACCACTACACACCTGTCAGATTGTCTAGATAATGCAGAATATTGGAGGGGATGTGGGAAAACAGGGACACTGATTGTTGGTGGAATTGTGAATACATCCAGCTATTCTGGAGAGCAATTTGGAACTATGCTCAAAAAGTTATCAAACTGTGCATACCTTTTGACCCAGCAGTGTTACTACTGGGCTTATATCCCAAAGATATCTTAAAGAAGGGAAAGGGACCTGTATTGTTTGTGGCAGCCCTCTTTGTGGTGGCCAGAAACTGGAAACTATGTGGATGCCCATCAATTGGAGAATGTCTAAATAAATTGTGGTATATGAATATTATGGAATATTATTGTTCTGTAAGAAATGACCAACAGGATGGTTTCAGAAAGGCCTGAAGAGACTTACATGAACTGATGCTGAGTGAAATGAGTAGGACTAGGAGATCGTTGTATACTTCAACAACAATATTATATGATGATCAATTCTGATGGATGTGACCATTTTCAACAATGAGATGAACCAAATCAGTTCCAATAGAGCAGTAATGAAGTGAACCACTTACACCCAGGGAAAGAACTCTAGGAGATGACTATGTATCACTACATGGAATTCCCAATCCCTCTGTTTTTGTCTGCCTGCATTTTGGATTTCCTTCACAGGCTAATTGTACACTATTTCAAAGTCTGATTATTTTTGTACAGCAAAACAACTGTTTGGACATATATACATATATTGTATTTAATTTATACTTTAACATATTCAACATGTATTAGTCAACCTGCCATCTGGGGAGGGAGGAGGGGAAAAATTAGAACAAAAGGTTTGGCAATTGTCAATGTTGTAAAATTACCCATGCATATATCTGGTAAATAAAAACTATTAAAATTTTTAAAAAGAAAGGATAGAAGTGAGCATGTAGAAAAATGAAAATACATTTTATATTTACACCAGTCACGTCCAATTCTCAGGAAGGAGAAAAATGCTCTATCTTCATTCAGTACTTAATAAATTTATTTATTTCTTAAATTTACAGTTTTCCTTAAAAAAAGACTACTTACTCTTGATACTATTTTAATCTGTTTATTATGTTTAACACTTATTTAAGTTTCAATTTTGGTAAAAGACAGATTTTAAGGCAACTGGCTTTTAAACCATTGGCTCAGATATAACTAACATGATGCTGAATGTATGAGCATTTCTATCAATACTGGAATTATTTTTATCAATTCATTTATTAGTTTGAGTGTTAATAGTACATTCACTGCAATATATATTGTTAGAACTAGTCAGAACCTTAAATATCACTTAGTTAAAACCCCTCCTTTCACAAAGAAAGAAAAGGCCATGAAAACACTGGTAGATTTCCCAAGGTTATTCACCTGTTTAGTAGCTTAGCCAAGGACATAATTCAGTTTTCCTTACTCTTCAAAGTCCCTTTCACTAGGTTGTGCTAAATGTGGAAGGAAAGTAAAATAAAATAGTGGGGGAAAGCCTCATTTTGAGAGTTAGCATTCACATTTAGGTTCTGACACCTACCAGCTGTTTGGCATTGAGCAAATCAGGTCACCCCTCTAAGCCTCTAGATCGGATAACTATAAAATTAAGGATTTGGACTCAATGATTTCGAAAGTCTCTTACAAGTCTCAATCGTAGGGAGATGGGTTAAATATCCTCTTTAATATGTAGTATGTGCATTTGATAAATGTTTATTGAACTGCTGAACAGAAATTTCTTTTCAAGTGACAAGCAAGTCAATATGAATTGCTTATATGTTTTTGCTTCTATGAATACTTTCATTTCCCTCAAAATCATCTCATAGGGGATAAGCTGAAAACTACATTTAAAAGTGAATCCTAAAATAGGACTTTCACCTACTTCAGAATACTATATCTTCCATAATTTATAACCTCATCTTTTTTTAAGTTGATATTTAAAATCTGTTTTTAGTTAGTGTCATATTTGCCTACAAACCTTGACTATTCCTCATGGTATTTGAATTAAAAATTAAATGTCTTGAGTCTAAAATAGTAATACTATCAAATGAAATATTAATTGCTCTTTGAATCAGTATTTCATTACATTAACAAATCAGGATTTGTGTATGGTCAGACAGCTGGGAAGACTCCATGTTATTTTGCATAAATAAATACCAAAGACAATCACCTCCTGGGTTTGTATCAAATAGCTTTTTTTAAATGCTGACTTCAAATGATGAAAAGAAAAATTATCTCTTTTGATCATATTAGATTAATGGACAAATATCAACAACTGGACTGATAACTGTTGGCCTCACAAAATAATGTTTTTATTTTCTTTTGTTTTTTAGAAGAAATCAAATCTCATTTGTAATAAACTGAATATTTTATCTTGGTGTTTTTTCTGACCTATTCTTTTTATTGGAAATAATGTCAATATACAGTAAGGGGAAAAATAAAACAGAATTTTTATTTAAAAAATTTATTGAAGACCCAGGAAAAGCCCTCTACTAACATATTATAAAATAATTATCTGGTGTAATACTTTAGAGATAAATTTTAAATCTTGGTTCTTTTTCTAACCTTAGCAACTTTTAAATTTATTGCACTCCTTTTCAATACACAAGCAAGTCTGAATGTGAGAAGGAATTTTTTTTTACTTTAAAACTCATAATTAAGTGAAATCTTCTTAAGACAGATGTTACAAAAGACTGATCCAAAGTAGAAAAAGCTGCCTTAGATTCAAGTGCCCCATTACTAGAGTCTTTCAAGCAGGTATTGCATCATTATTATTATTATTATTTATTACTATGAGATTCTTCAAAATAAGATATTTAGAAAATATTGAGTCATATTTGGAATATAACTATTTTATATTCTTCATTTATAGTCTTCATTTTGTTTCTATTTTGCCAAAGGTTCACATTTGCTGACTATCAAAAATGTTGAAAGTAAAATGAGCAATTTAAAAAGAATTATTCAAAATAACGTTGTGGTCAGGCAGCTAGTTAATAAATAGTCAACCCAAAGACAGAACTCAGGTCTGCTTCCAATTCAATGTCCTTTCTTCTAAACCCCAATGATTTTTTTAAAATGTGTAACTACACTGAGTATATTAAGTCAGACTATGTTCAAACTAAGATAATATTTGTTTCATCTGGCTTCAAACAACTAATTTTTAGATTGCCTCATTCACTACCAAGGAACAACCAACATAAGTATAAAAATGATTTGTTAGCACTGAATTTCTCTTTGCTTTTTAAAATATTACCTCTGCTTCCAGGAAGTGGTGCTGCAATCCAGTAGCCTAAATGTGGAGCCATATAAGTCCATACTAAATGGTCATTAAATTTTTTGACCATTCCCAAGCCACGATTTGCCCAAGCACCTGGAAAAAAACAAACAAACAAATAACTATAGTTAGGTAGGAGCCTGATACAGAGCCTTTTACTTTTAAAGTATCTTTCTAAATATAATATTTACCCATATTTTAGAGTTGGTAGAATAAATATCTGAGATTAAATGTCATTTCAATATATCAAAATATGTTTTCAAAGAGTATTCTAAAAAATTCTAACTACACAACATGAATTTGGGAGGATTACTTCTAATTTGAAGCATTTACCCTTGGATTGATGAGAGAATGAGGCTTTGGGGAAAAGCCTCAATGACTTTTAGCTATGCCCAAGAAGAATCCTAATCAATATCCAAATAGAATTTAAATGAGACCTATTTAGATATCAGAAAGTTATAGAATTAATGTAGTTCAATGCTCTCATTTTACAAAAGATAAAACTCAGAAACAGAGGGGTTAAGTGACTTGCTCAAGGAGTTATAGGACATGAAAGCATCTGAGACTGACATTGAACTCAGGTATTTCTGGCTCCAGTTTCTATGTTCATACACAAATGTTGCTTAATCGTTTATGTCTGATTGTGGTTAACATCTGTGTTTTTTGAAGATCTCAATAAACAGTCCCTTGATGTCTTATGGGTGATGATTTGCTCCCTTAATATGTTATGTGTGTGTGTATTTATATCTATATATACATATGTATGTATATTATATATATATATGTACATTATACATATATAAAACACTGTAAATATTTGTTTAAAGAGCCTAAATTTACTATTTTGTTTCATTCTAGTAATAAAATACATATCTTTCTAAGGCTATTGGTATCCAGTAGGGTTTTGCTGTATTAAAGGGGAGAGACAGAGACAGAGAGGTATATAGATATATATATGCATATTTTTCTCCATAAACATCAGTGATAGGAGACTGAGATTTAGTAAAATTTTTTGGGGGGGAGACAGATGTTGGAAACAAAATTTTTCTTAAATGTCATATTATGTATTGACAACATTTAACAAAAATGAATGCTCAATAAATAGCTATTTTTGTAAAATTAACAATTTGCTAACGATTTACAAAGCTATGCAAAATATACAAACAAAAATTTCATATTTTTATATACTGAATTTTTATACACTGAAATATTTATATATTTATATGCTGAAATACTTATATAATATATTCATAATATAATATAAATAAACTATTTTATATATTGAAATATGTATATATTTTATATATTGAAGTATTTTATTTTATATACTGAATACTATATTTTATATACTGAAAAAATGTATATTATTATTGAAATGTTACGCTATAAGCTATAACCTAATCTGTTTTAAAAGATATTCAGTGCTTCATATTCCTTAACCTGTAGAGTCCACTTACCCGTTTTCATATCAAATGTCCAAGCAGGTAGAGCATCCCCTGACTTTGCAGTGGTTGGGTCCAGGAGGGGGAGAGTAATTTGAATGGAGCCATCCACATTTAGTTCTTTTCCACCAGAATATATATTCACACATATTGCGGCAAGAGGAGTCAATTCAATACTTTTAAAACCTAAAAATAGAAGACTTTTTTTCTTACTTAGAGTATCAAACATTTAAGATAAAAGCAATATAGAAAAGCAAAGCAAAGAACCAAAATATCAAATCCTTCTAATTTCTCAAAAGCTTTGTTTTTATCCCCAATAAGTTCATACAAATCCAACTTTTATCCTTGCATTACAGGGAGAAGTTTGCATAATATTTGATGATTTGAAATTAAAATATTAAATTGCTAAATGCAGTAATTTTAAAAAATGGGTTATATTTGAAATCTGATGAACCTCTCCTGATAGACTGCATCTTTTATTTTACTACTGATAGAACTGATATTATTATGTACTAAGATTTTAAATTTGAAAAAGGGATTAATAGAACATTTGCCAATATACCAATATAATTTGCCAATATACTAATTCAACTGTGTCAGAGATTTTTCCATATTTTATTATAATGAGACCTCTTTAAAACTTTGGGAGCTACCTATTAGTTCTACACAGTAAGCAGAAAATGAGTTTTCCCTCATTATTTTCCTTTGATCACTCAAACTGTCAAACAGAATAACACCATACATGTCAAATGTTAAAAATAAATTATGTGATATGATTCTTGAAAAAGAGAAAGTTTTCAAGTACCTGCACAATTAGAGATGTTTACTCAGAAGCCCCTTATTCCAAAAACTCATTTATATTAAACAAAAATTAACTTCAATTTTCTCACAGTCAGGACTCTTGATCTTAAACAGTAAAAATCATAGAAAACATATACAAAAAATTATTTATAGTTTTTCAATATAAAATAATGCATTTCCATTTTAGCCCAAATCTTACCTCTTTGGCTCAAAAAGGGAACCAAAATAACACTATTTAGATCATGAAGTTTTGAATGTTTTATAACACTCACAATCATTTATAACAAAAATACCAATCACTATTCAGAAAAATAATTAATAAAGTAATGAACTAAATTTGCATTTTAAAATGATAAATTAAAACAAATATAAATTGGTATATAGCCTACTGGAATTATACATTTTAGTATTTGATGAAGTTGGGTGTCTGGCTCTAGGATTTTCTTTTTTTTTTTTCTTTCTTGGCTACAACTAGAAGTAGTTTCGTGCTTTCACTGAAGCATAGTCTAGGGAGATTGCCTTACCACAACTCTCAGATTATATGAACCTAAAGAAGAGGCATAGAGAAATATAGGAGGGGAAATAAGAGACATAACTAGTAGGTATACAAAGTGGAAATAAGTGAAAAGAAATAAAGCTGCATATCTGGTAATATGACTGGTATCTTCACCTCTTTCAGATACTGTATATACCAATTTCTTAATTTCCTAAAGACTATTATCTCCAACACTAATTTCTTCATTTCACTAATTTACTTGGTCTATACATATATTTTAACTATCTTTATTCTTTAGTGCCATTGTTAGTGACATATTTGAGCTTAAGTTTGATGGAATATTATCCTTGGTAATAAAAAGTTTGTTATTTTAGCCTTTACTAAGCTTTTCCATTTTTCTTCTGTTGGTTATTCTTGATCACTTTTTTTGCCTTCAATGTCTTTGAGATGATTCTGCTTAGTTGAATCCTATACAAACAAACTTACTTGCTTTTATTTGCTTTATAAGATGATACTTTTCATAATTATTTATTTTCATTTATAAGATTTTAAGCTTATGTTGTAAACCATTGTTTCCTTTAATTGAAATCTCTCTGCATGCAAGAGAATCAAGTATTTGATTTATTTTAGTTAGGAGAAATGTTTACTGTAACTTACTTTAAAATATTTCAATCCATTAATCTCAAGTATATATAAATGAAACATTTTAACTGCCTTATGAGATTTGAATGATGTTATTTCTAAAGATCCAGTCTCAACAATGCTATTTACCCCACCAAAATAGGCTGCAACTCCTTTCTGTCTTTTCATCCTATGCAATTCCTGATCATGTACTTACATAAAATTTTACCAAAAGGTTGAAGGCCTTCATGAAAGTATTTTTGTATGTGTGTGTGTGTGTGTGTGTGTGTGTGTGTGTGTGTGTGTGTGTGTGTGTGTGTAATGCAAATTTACATAAAGTAAGAACTATCTACTCCTTTAAGATAGAAGCTGCAAACTCTTGTATGGATCCTGATTATGGCTCCAAAATATTAGAATTGCTTCTGAATGCTTGTAATATTTTCTCTTTGATTTAGGAACTCTGGAATTTGGACACAATATTCCTAGAAGTTTTCATTTGGGAATCCCTTTAGGAGATGACCATTGGATTCCTTCAATATTTATTTTACCTTCTGAATGTAAGATATCAGGAATATTTTCTTTGATAATTTCTTGAAATATAATGTCTCTTTTTTATTATGGCTTTCAGATAGTCCAGGAAGATATTTCATATTTTCTTCTATTTTTTCTCTTTATTGTTTCTTGATGTCTTGTGGAGTCATTTAATGTTTTCATTTATCCAGTTATAATTATTTTTTTTTATTTTTTGCTGAGGCAATTGGGGTTAAGTGACTTGCCCAGGGTAACACAGCCAGGAAGTGTTAAGTGACTGAGGCCAGATTTGAACTTACGTTCTCCTGACTTTAGGGCTGGTGCTCTAACCATTACACCAACTAGCTAATCCCCAATTATAATTTTTAAAGAATTATTTTCTTTATTGAGCTTTTGTATCTATTTTTCCATTTAGTCAATTCTGCTTTTTAAGGAGTTCTTTTCTTCAGTGAATTTTTGGGCCTTTTTTTTTTTTTTAACTATTAGGCCAATTCTGATTTTTATGGTATTATTGTATTCAGTATTCTTTTTCCCTCTTTTACAAACTATTAATTCTCTTCTCACTATTCTCCTGCACCACTCTAATTTCTTTTCAAATTTTTTCCTCTACCAGTCTTTAACATTTTCAGGAACTCTTGTTGGGCTTGAGTTCAATTAGCATTTTTCTTTGAGGCTCTGCTTGTAGTTGTTTCCATAGTGTTATATTCTGAATGTGTAACTTGGTCTTCCCTGCCACTGTAGTAGTTTTCTATGATTAAGTTCTTTGTTTGTTGTTTGCTTATTTATCCTGCCTATTTCTTGATTTTTGAATTCTTGGTTGGACTCTGATTACTGCTCTCCTGATCTGCATTCTGGTCTTTACTAGGAAGATCTTTTGAAACCCTGCAGCCAAAAATACTAATGCTGCTTTTAACTGTGAAATTGAGCAGGTAGCTTACTCTCCTGGACAAGCATTAGTTCTTTGGAACTGAAACCAGGGCCTCTACTCCCTTGTGCCCAAACACAAGTGATTTCTACACACCAAAATTGTAATTCAGAACTGTTTATAGGCAATAAAGTGTCAATTAACTCCAGCTATACCTGGTGCCAGCAAAAGGTAATCTGTACTCTCTAACATCTTGCTGTCTCTGGATTGCAGATGCTGCTGTTGCCTTCTCCAAGGCCTGTGCTGGGATACTGCAACTGCATCTGTTCAAGGTAGACCTCCAACCTAGTGTCATAGACCTCCCCTGCTGACATTCTTAGTTATGTTAGGCTGGAAAATTGTCTCACCTCAACCTTTTGTTGTCTCTCCTACTCAAAATTTGATTTGAGGTATAATTTTAAAGTTGTTTGGAGGGGAATGTTGGGAGAGTTGAGTTGGAATGCTGCTTATACTCTTCCATTTTAGTCTCCTAAGAATGTTTTAATATTTAGGAGTATGATTATTCTACTCATCTGTTATCTCTCATTTGTAGTATAAAACCAACCCATATTCTTTTCCAGTCATGCAAGTTTTCTAATGATTTTATATAGAATTTATTTGGTACAAGTTATAATTGGAAATATGTTACAACTTGCTTATAGCCACTAAACATAGATTCGTATCTAAGTAGTGATGTCTGAGAAGTAAAATATGAGAATGAAAAGGAAAAAAAGATATATTTTCTTTCTTAAGGTACTCTTTGGGCATTAAAAAACACTGGAAATGAAATTCACATTAATTTCAAATGGAATTATAGCAAGTACTATAGGAAACCAATTGTACTTTTAGATAAAAAGGCTGACAGAGACATCTTGATAATACATATGGCATTCAAGAATATATGAATTGCTCAACTTCAAATGTACACCTAACCATATCTCTGCATTTACTTAAAAAGTGTAAGTGACATACTTATGTCCTTATAATAAATTTAATCCAATTACAAGACGAAGAAGAACACTGAATACCTGATTTATTAAGAAGAATTCCTGTTGTGTAAAGAAAGTTGTCTACTTTCAGAAACTGTTGTAGCACTGTAAGATAGCCCGTGACATTATTAATATGATGGTTGCTGGGAAGTTTAATTAAACCCTTTGGAAACTGAACACTTGGTTGAGATTTGGCATCTGGAAAGAAATTTTTAATTTAGCAAACAGTAAAATTAAGAAAACAAACCATTGAGTTAGAAACAAATGTAGAACAATGACATAGATTAGTGTTTGTACTATGAATCACTCTCTTCTCCAAAATTTCTTTTCTTATTTGTAAAATTAGGAAAAGCAATAGCAAATGCCTTCCAAAAGGTGGTATAGAGAAATAATCTTTCCTAATTCCTAATTTAATCCAACTCTATCTATTAATGTTTTCTGTGGTAAATGAAAGTAATTTGTAGTTTGGGAGTAGTTGTTCCAAGTATTAGAATTTCATCAATGTTGAGAACTCACAATGTGAAAATAGACTCTTTCCATATAGATTGTCAGTTGGTCTGTAGCTTACAGTCTTAGAAAATTGCTAGGAAGCACTGAGAAATGAAATGGCTTGTCTATAGTCCCAGAACTAATATATGTTAAAGGCAGTATTTGAATCCAGGTTATTTGACTCCTCAGTTGACTCACTCTCCCCCACTACATATTGCCTCTGTGACTTGTACTTATGACCTATAAATGGTTACTCTTACATTGACTTTTTTTAATCTCAGGTTGCTTCACTCCAGAAGCTTTATTTTTCTTTGGAAGCAATCGGGCATATTGAAGAGAGGGCTGGCCTTGGAATTAGGGAGACCTAATTCTGCCTTTGACACATTAGATATGTGACCATGGCTAAATCACTTAATTTCTCAAGGTCCTAGGTAACTGGCTAAAAATATCCATAACAAGAAAATCACCCATTTGTAGTGGTGAAGGGAAGTCCCCAGATTGTGTTATTGCTTTGATAAAACCATAGGCCCAGATTCAAGCAAACCCCTAAAGCCACAGAATTATATAATTGGGTATTTTTGTGGGTTTAGGGGTTTGTTTGAATGTGTGTATGTATATATGGATGATAGATAGATAGATAGACAGACAGACAGACAGACATTCAGACAGATAGATAGATAGATAGATAGATGATTTTCTAAAACTGTAAATTACAGACAAATTGACAATCTGCTTGGAGGAGTTTTCATTATGAGTTTTCAATAATGATGAAATATCAACTCTTGCCCCAACCATGCCCAAACTGCAAGTTACTTTTATTTATTCTAGAAAGCACTAATATATGCAGTTGGATTGAAGGGAAGTATAAAACAAATTAGAAGATAGCCTAAAGATATTTGTCTACCCAATGTAGCTAATCTAACTAGAAAAAAAATGTGTATTTGTATTGAAGAGTTATATATTTATCATATCTATTTTTTATCTCTGATAAAAACAATAATCATTTTCATACTCAAATAATGATTAAGAAAGCAATTGACTTACCTCACAAAGCAAAAACAAAGAGCTTTAAGAATTCTGCATGGAAAGCTAAGTAATCAGGATAAGTAAGCATACATTTTTTAAAAGAAGATACTCTTCTATTTCTTGATAATGTCTGGCCTACATATCTTATAACAATTTCAAAATTCAATTTAGAAATACTTATTTGGAACTCAGAACAAAGTTTTCACTCGAAACAGTGTAACGCATAGGGTTTAAGTTTTTAAGAAAGTTCATAAAAGACAACTCACAAATAGATGGGCAAATAATTAATATTGCTATAGGACATAAGGACCATTTACCATATTGTTTCTATATGCAAATGCATTCTGATATGTACTATGGGACTTTAGCAACAGCTTCTCTGTGAATATATCACCTCTTTTTCCAACTAAGTTTAGCAGTAGAAGAAAAGACTTTGTCTCCTTGCATAAGCTATAATATGGGCATGGGATCCTGATGACCTATAGTCAGGAAAGAATAAAGAAAGAAAGAAAAGAATTGTAGACATCACTAGCATCAACAATGAAGATGTCCCATACTTTTAGAAAAAATGAAGGAGACTTCCAGCTAGTTCATTACCTAATCGAGAGAATCATTTGAGAATACATGGCATTCCTAAGTAAAATATTTTAAAGACAGCATATGCCTCACTCAGTGGTAGTGGGAGACAATTTGCATAGGAAAAAATATCCAATTTGCTATTTAGAATATGAAAAAACTTATGAAAAAATATCTAAAAGCTTCTAACTTTTATGCTGAATTCTACTGTGTGGCTAACTTGCATATTTAAGTTATTCCTCTCCTTTTTTTTCATAAAAATGAACATTTTATTTTAATAGTATATTATTTTCCCAATTATATGAAAAAATGGTTTTCAACTTTCATTTTTGTAAGATTTTGAATTCCAAATTTTCTTCTCTCTCCTCCTATCCCTAAAACTGCAAGTAATCTGATATAGGGAATATATGTGCATTCATTTTCAACATATCTCTATGAGACATGTGGGGGAAAAAAATCAGAATAAAAAGGGGAAAAAAAAGAAAGAAAAAATGAAAGAAAAAAAAGAGTGAAAATAGTATGCTTCAATCTGCATTTTCTCCATAGTTCTCTCTCTGGATGAGGATGGTATTTTCCATCCAAAGTTTACTGAAAATTGCCTGAGATCACTGAATTGCTGAGAAGAGCTAATTCTATCAAAGCTGATCATCACCCTCTCTTGCTGTTGCTGTGTACATTTTTCTGGTTCTGCTCACTTCACTCAACATCAGTTCATGTAAGTTTTTTCCAGGCTTTTATGAAATCATCCTGTTCATCATTACTTATAGAATAATAGTACTCTATCACATTCATATACCATAACTTCTTCAGCCATTCCCCAATTCATGGGCTTCCATTCATTTTCCAATTCCTTGCTACCACAAAAAGCAGTTATATTTTTGCACGTGTGAGTCCTTTTCTCTCTTTTATGATCTTTTGGGGACACAGACTCACCAGGGACAATGCTAGATCAAAGGGCATACGCACGTTTATATTCTTTTTAGCATAGTTCCAAATTCTCTAGAATGGCTGGATCAAGTTAACAACTCCATCAACAATGCATTAGTGTACCAGTTTTTCCAAACCCCTACAACATTTATCACTATCTTTTCCTATCATTTTAGCCAATCTGATAAGTATAAGATAGTGCCTCAGAATTTTAATTTGCATTTCTCTAATTAATAGTGACTTAGAGCATTTTTTCCATATGATTATAGATGGCTTTAATTTCTTCATCTGAAAATTGTTCATATATTTTGACTATTCACCAACTGAAGAATATAAGCCATTCCTCTTAATCTTCACCTGAACATTTGACACCTTAGGAATGGAGCCAATTTCAACTAACCACTTAATATTTATCCCATATATCATGAAATATAGATTTTTAAATGAGGAAAATCTATAAATATGTCTAATACTAATTTTATCTATTCTGTTTACTGATTTCCTAGATCTAATTAACTTAGTTTATTAGTAAAGAATTTTAATTGCATAATAATAAGCATATTACATAATAAATTGTGGCATAGTGTACTTACCAGATGATTTTCCAGTAACTAAAACAGTATCTTCAAATAGCCATATATTAGCTTGACTTTGAGGGAACAGTGAAAGTGTCACTGATGAGTATACTGTGAAATGTAACACATTTAATATATTTTATTAAGTGAGAAAGCTATAATATATTTAGCTCTGTTTCAACAGTTCTGAAAAGTGTTGAACAGACCAAATGTATGACAAGAAAGTCAGACAACTGTAAAGTGAGGAAAAACAAGAAGGCAAAATATGATGGAGGCAAAAAAAGGAAGATGATGAAAAAGAAACAAATGAAAATTAATTTATGGTAAAATTTATTAAAGTTTAGTAGTTTATTTTCTATGGTATATAAACTTATTCAAAAGTATTTAAGGTATATTATTTGAAATAAGGTTTCCTTGTGTGGAATGGATAAGGGAATAGACTTGAAACATGAAGACTGATTTCAAACCCTATACTTCAGACACTAATTAAATATGTAATACTGGGCACTTCATTTAATCTCTCTACATCTCAGAATCTTTAACTGTTAAAAAAAATGGGATTGGAAGGTCTGGAAGGCCCAAGAAGCACAAAACTTAATTAATTTTGCACATAATAGTCCTACAAGTACTTGAAGGCAGCTATCTATTGTGCTCCACCTAATTCTTTCCAAGCCATTCTTTCAATCAACTTTCCTATGGCATTTATCATTCTGAATACCCTCGTATGGATAATATCAGATTGTTAATATTCTTCCTAAAATATGGCACCCACAATACTCTATTTTTCCTAATCCATAAACTATATATCAGCACTCTGGATTCTATATTTCTATTGATACATCTTTATTAGGTAGGTACTATTATCATATCCCTTTTACAGTTTAAGAAATATAGGGTAAGTGATTTGCTTTGAGTCACACAACTAATAGCTGTTTAGGAAAATTTTAATTCAGGTCTTCCTGATTCCAAGCCTGCATCTTATCCACTGTATCATTTAGCTGCCCAAGCTATCCAATTCATAGATATGTTGAAATATCTACAAGAACAACAACAACAAAAAGATTCCAGAGTCTCTTCAAGTTGATTTCCACTTTTTCTTTGGGTTCTCATTAAACCAGTTCTGATATAATTTAGCCCACATATTTAGTTTGTCCACAAGTGTAGCTCAGAAAATTATGTATAACATTCTCTGGAATTCCACTGACAAGTCTAGTATCCTTGTCAAAAGTAGAAATGACATTAGTCATGACTGGACTATTCTTGATCACCTCTTTAGAACATAGATTAGGAAGTAGGAGGGAATTTAGGGGTTATCAAATCTAATCCCATTTTTTTCACAGATGATGAAATGGAGTCCCAGAGAGAATATATGACTTGTCCAGAGTCACAAAGTCAGAAAGTGACTGATATGGGATTATAGGAACTCTTCCTGATTCTAAGTTCAGCACTTTATCTGCTACCCCAATATGTTGGCTTTTTGGGGTTCACATGAATTATTTTTAATTTGTAACACACAAGTCTATCTCAGTTAATTATATACAATTATTTTCTAATTATTTAAATTTTATTAATTATCTCTCAACAATCTCTGTGATATTTATGTCAGTGTGAAGTCCTACACAGTTTTTGAATCTTAAACTCTGTCTGGTATCATGTTTGGCCAAAGATAGGTTCCCAAATCAATTTCTTAATGAATTGCTTTATCCTACTCAATATCTGTTTCTTGTCCTGATGGTTGCTGAGACAAAAATACAGCTTCTTTAAGCTAAGTTGTTTGGCTTTTGTTTCAAAATCTTCTGAAATGAAAATATAGTTAAAATTTAAATTGGGTGGTATGGTTTTTGTTTTAAAAGAATTTAGAAACAGCAATATTTCTGGCCCTATCTACTCAAAGTACAGCCATAAGAAAGAAAGAGAGCTTTCTTAATCTTTTAATACTTACCTCAGCAGCCAGAACAACTATGTCAAATTAATAAACAACTTTATTTCATTATTTTCATTTTTTATTTACTATATGACTACCATGAACCAAGTATTATAAGGTATAAAAAATGATTATAGAGTTTCTTATATTCTTGTATGTATACATGTATTGTTTCCCTATTGTCTCTGCCATTAGAAAGTAACTTCCTTGAAAAAATGTGTTTTTTTCTCCTTTTTTTATATACCCAGTGCTTAGCAGAGTACACGGCATACAGTAAGTGTTTAATAAATTCTTCTTGAATTGACTTCAAAGATCTTATACTGTAGTTGGAGGGGAAAAAAACCCAAATTTATGAAATAATCATTGGAAATTGAAGAATAAGTATATGGATTTTACTTGTTATTTCACATGTATAAATCTCTCTAATGAAGAAAATCAACAGATGCAATTTATTACCTTTGTAACTTGTAATCATAGAGAGTCCCTTAGAATATTGAGTAGGTGAGTACTAGTATTCAATATTACACAGCTAATTTCTGTTAGAGAAAGAATTCAAACCCATGGTTTCTTTTGGTTGATTTTCTATTATATTACAACTACTCATAAGCCATCAAAAACAATATATAATTATAGACTACATTGTATGGTACAGACTATAAGTGCTGAAGGAATTTAGAGCAGATAGAAATAGGTCAAGACAGATTAGAGCACTGAGAGAAAAGACAGATATGAACAAAGCTTTAAAGAATGAGAACAAATATTTATATAGGTTGAGAAGAACTGTGAGACATTTGTACATTGTTTTTAAACAATTTTATCAATAACTTTTACCATACGTGTCCTTAAATAGAAATTACTATTTATTGTCCCTATATAGACAATATTCTTAAATCTTTACTTTCTTGTAATTAGCACCTACAACTGCAAGTTTATGTGAATTTAATTGAAAGGATTTTTAAAGTCTTTTCAAAATAGCATTTAAATAAAACCATAATAGAAGGTAAAAATCCCTCTTGTTTTGCTTTAGACTAATATTCAGTCCTGACTTATTTAGGCTAATTCTTTGGAGTTATATTCAATTGACAAGAAGAGATGGCTTTCCAAAAAAAAGAGGGGAAAGCTAATTAATAATATTCTTAAATGGCTTACTTGGCATTTTTCTGGTCTTCCAGGGTAATGGTGTTAATAAGTAACCATCTTTGTAAGCGGTGATAGTCAAGCTGACACCCAATTTATAGGGAACTTTTATTAACACTGCTCCATTGTTTCCAGTTACAGTAGAATTTGTCTTTGTGTAGTTCACATACACTTCTACAACTGCTTGGCGAAGATACTGACGACTGATGATATCATTCACATGGACTTTCAGCAAAAATAGAGATACTAAGAGGAAAAGAGAAATTAAATATTAATATTGAAGTTTGTTCTATATTGCATCATATGTGTTATAAAATGTTATTCATAATTATTTCTTGGATTAGCACAAAAATTAATTTTTGGGATTTGAAATGTTTCCTCCTGTG
Source organism: Sminthopsis crassicaudata (assembly GCF_048593235.1). Lineage (NCBI taxonomy): Eukaryota > Metazoa > Chordata > Mammalia > Dasyuromorphia > Dasyuridae > Sminthopsis > Sminthopsis crassicaudata. Next base: position 421,485,111 of record NC_133619.1, read on the forward strand.
TCTGTCCATAATATATATTTCTTTCCACCTAGCAAAATAATTTGTCTAAACTGGAGTATCTTTTCAAAAGAGAAGAAAAAGTAATATGGAGAAAATGACATTTTCTCCTCCAAAACATGCAATTTTACAATATTTCAATAAGCTTCATAAAACTAAGCCAAGTTAATTTCAATTTTTTCCAACAAGAAATAGGACATATTTCCACAGAAACTCATTCATTTATTTTTGTGGTCTTAAATATAATTTGGTAACATTTTTCATAACATTAAAAGAAATGTTCTAAGTGTAAGAAATCTAGGACTGTTGGCCTACAGTATAAAAGTAAGCACTGACTAATGTCAATGAACTATGTTAAAGTGATTTGAATATTTGGGGTGGATGAAGGTTATGGCCTTAATTCTTTTTTGAATTTTCATCACTACCATCACTCTAGTCTACACTAACATTTTGGATAGCATTTCCTCTTATTTTCAGGGTAATGAAAAGAATCAAGACAGGGTTCTCCTTTCAAACTTACTAGTTCACATCTTCATTGACAGAGGAGATGATTAAATTGATGATTTTATTTTGCCTGTTGAAATATCTATCTATTAGAATAACTTATGATCTGATTTATATAAATAAAATATTTAGTGCAGCTAAATTTTAATAAAAATTTGAAAACAGGGTTTTTTTGGTCAGTAAACTATGAAAGATTATCTAATGGTATTAATGAAAAAATCATTTCAAGTACTCATAAATATATCACTATGATATGAAAGCATCTTAATCTGAGTTCTTACATTCTTAATCTGAGATTCATAAACTTTTTTTTTTAAAATTGTAATTATGTTTCAATGTGACTGGTTTTCCTTGTAAGCTCGCAAATTTTACCTTATGCACTTTAAAACAATGTTCTGAAAAGATGTGCATAAGCATCATCAAGCTACCAGTGAGATCAACAACATAAAAAAAGATTAAGAACCCAGGTGTTAGAGAAGGAGCACTAAACTTAGTTAGAAGTCATAACAGAAGTCCCTACATAGGACAATAAAACTGGTATCAATTCAAATAGAAATAAAACTTAACTCTTCATTATTAAGACTAATCTGTATTCAGGTGTCTAAATCTATTGAGTTGCAGGTATTTTGATTTAATACAATTATGGACAATTTCAATAATTAATTGTGTTTTCTGGCTCAAAAGGAGCAAAATTATTCTTTTCAACATGTATCTTAGCACCAAAATTGTTTGCTTTTTTTAAATTAGAAAAAAAAGTTTCACATTATTTTAAAAAATATATTTCATGAGCCTGAAAATAGGCTTCAGGGGGGATGTGATACCTTTAATTATCAGAAAAACAATTATGTAGAAGAAGGTTAGACTTATTCTGTTTTGCCCTAGCAGAAAAGAACTAGTTGAAAGTTGCAAAGAGGCAAATTTAGATTCATTCAGAAAAAAAATTAATTTCCTTGAAAACAGAATCGTCTAAAAGAGGAATGCAGTGTTTAGAGAATTAACATGTCCTCAAGCAGAAGCTGGATGATCATTTAATAGAGTATGCTATAGTGAGGGTTCTTTCCTATGTGAATTGATTTTCTGTTGAGATCTATGTCAGCTATCAACTTTTCTGATTCTGTAAGCAATTGAGATTTTATACTGACTGCTTATATTACAAGAACTCATATTTAGCTGTCATCTTATATATTGTTTTCAGCCCAAAAATTATTTGAGGCAGATTACATAAGTACCATTATTCCAATTTGTGGAGATCAGGAAGTGAAATCTCACCAGTCTTATGGTTTATTCTTGGTAGTTGTTATCTACACTATTAAAATATAAAGTTCTTATGAGTAGATATTGTTTCATTCATTATACTTAAAACCTTAACCTAGCAAAGTAGCTGACATATAATAGATACTCAATAAATACTTATTGATTGATTATATACACCTCATAAATAGCAAGAAGACTTGAGCCCAATTTCCAATAAAATTCAGGTTTTTTTCCCCTACACCATGCTGTCTTACTATTGATAATGGTAATTGATAAAGAATAAAATTACCTCTTTCCCCCCTTTAAAACCATAAGATAAATTATTAACTATTTTAACCAAGGAATAACCTGCTGGTACATTTTTAGTTAATTTTGCCTATTCTAAATATTTCATGGGCATAAAATATTTTTACTATAGGAGAATTTTAATGAAAAAAAAACATATCTTCCTATCCTGCAGAAGATGTCAGATATGTCAGCAAATTTGTAAGAAGAGCCCATCTCTTATTTTTTTAAAGGAAAAAAGAAAATGTTACACAAAACAATATCTCTATTGCCCATAGGAAAAAAAACCCAAAACATTCTATAGTTACAGAATGTTTAATATCATGCATAAAAGCCTGCTAAGTGCTTTTATGGATGCTAAGTGGTTCATTAAACAGAGTACCAAACCTGCAGTTAAGAAGAGTCCCCTTACTAAGTTCAGATTGACTTCAGACACTGACTAATTGTGTGTGACCCTGGACAAGAAACTAACCCTGTTTGCCTCAGTTTCCTCCTCTGTAAAATGAGCTGAAGAAAGAAATGGCAAACCATTTTCGTATCTTTGCCCAGAAAACCCCAAATGGAGTCACAAAGAGTCAGACATGATAGAAATAATTGAACAACAACAAAAATAAAAGCCTGTGCTTACTTTTTTGGTCAAGTAAAACAATGAATCTTAGTTAAGAAATAAATTCAGAAAAAAAACTGATCAGAGGATACATAATCTGCATAGTCAGACCTTTACATTGAAGTTTATTATTATACTTCTGGAAGCTGTCCAGATATTCTGAGCATATCAAGTAAACATATTCCAAAACAAATACAAAAATTCCTGTGTAGAGCCAGATAAAAATGATCCTTGTGCTCCAGTTCATTGTTGTGGATAATCAAGATAGGGTTATAATTGATTAATCTAAATAGTTCTTATATATGAAAAATCATTGTCATTTTACTATTTTGTGATGAGAAAAGACATTTATGAAAGAATTTTGAAAAGATAAAGCCACAGAGCCTTACAAGCTCTCAATTCTATCTATTCCTCAAATAGTTTGATCTTTTAAAAAATTTTGTCATTCAAAAACTGCTGGGAAAATTGGAAATTAGTATGGCAGAAACTAGGCATTGACCCACACTTAACACTGTACACCAAAATGGGTTCATGATCGAGGCATAAATAATGAGATTATAAATAAATTAGAAGAACATAGGATAGTTTACCTCTCAGACCTGTGGAGGATGAAGGAATTTGTGACCAAAAAAGAACTAGATATCATTATTGTTCACAAAATAGAAAAAATTTATTATATCAAGTTAAAAAGTTTTTGTACAAACAAAACTAATGCAGACAAGATTAGAAGGGAAGCAATAAACTGGGAAAACATTTTTTATAATCAAATGATTATATATGATAAAGGCTTCATTGCCAAAATATAGAGAGAATTGATGCTAATTTATAAGAAATCAAGCCATTCTCCAATTGATTGTCAAATTGTCAATTTGACAATTGTCAATTGTCAAAGGATATGAACAGAGAATTTTCAAATGAAGAAATGGAAACTATTTTTAGCCATATGAAAAGATTCTCCAAATCATTATTGATCAGAGAATTAAGACAACTCTGAGCTACTACTACATACTTTTCAGATTGGCTAGGATGACAGGAAAAGGTAATGATTCATCTTGGAGAGGATGGGGAAAACTGGAACACTGATCCATTGTTGGTGGAATTGTGAATGCATCCAACCATTCTGGAGAGCAATTTAGAACTATGCTCAAAAAGTTATCAAATTGTGCATATCATTTGATCCAGCAGTGTTACTATTGGGCATATATCCCAAAGAGATCTTAAAGAAGGGAAAGAGACCCGTATGGGCAAAAATGTTTATGTCAGCTCTTTTTGTAGTGGCTAGAAACTAGAAATTGAATGGATGCCCATCAATTGGAGAATGGCTGAATAAATTGTGGTATATGAATGTTATGGAATATTATTGTTCTGTAAGAAATGACCAGCAGGAGGAATACAGAGAGGCTTGGAGAGACTTACATCAACTGATGCTGAGTGAGATGAGCAGAACCAGGAGATCATTATATACTTCAACAACAATACTATATGATGATCAATTCTGATGGATGTGGCTCTCTTCAATAATGAGATGAACCAAATTAATTCCAATTGTTCAATAATGAAGAGAACCAGCTACACCCAGTGAAAGAACTATGGGAAATGAGTGTGAACCACAACATAGCATTTCCATTCCTTCTGTTTTTGTCTGCTTGCATTTTTGTTTTCCTTCTCAGGTTCTTTTTACCTTATTTCTAAATCTGATTTTCCTTGTGCAGCAAGATAACTGTATAAATATGTATACATAGATTGCATTTAACATACACTTTAACATATTTAACATGTATTGGTCTACTGCAATCTGGGGGGGGGGGGAAGAGGGGAAAAGTTGGAACAGAAGGTTTTGCAAGGGTCAATGCAGAAAAATTACCCATGCATATATCTTATAAATAAAAATAAACTATAATAAAAAATAAAGAAAATAATTTGTCATTAACTTGGTTCATAATAAAATGACATCAAATTTGTAACAATTTTAAAAAGCAAATAACATTCTTTAAATCACTATTTTAGTATTTTTAAAATCAGTTTTAAAAATAAAGGCAATATCAAGAGCTTATTCAAAATAAAACTTAAATAGCAACTATTTGTCTAATGAGTTATTTTAAGATTACTCATAATGGAATTTTAATTTTTAATTTTAATAAACAGGGGAGAAACAGTGAAAGAATATAAGCTGATGGGTCCATAAACTAAATGTATTCAAGAAAACTCATTCATTATAAGTAACATGCATATTTATTATATGTCTGTTATAGTTTTCCTTTCATTTTTAGGCTTAAAAATCTTTTTCAGTAGACACAGGAAGAAATAGATCTAAAAATATTTTCTTTTCTTTTTAATTTAACCTTCATGTTTTTAAATTAATTGATTAATTTTTTATTAGTTTTATAATTATAATTTTTTGACAGTACATATGGATGGGTAATTTTTTTTTACAACATTATCCCTTGTATTCATTTTTCTAAATTTTCCCCTCCCTCCCTCTACTACTTCCCCTAAATGACAGGCAATCTCATACACATTAAATGTGTTACAGTATATCCTGGATACAATATATGTGTATAAAATCAAATTTCTTGTTGCATGGTAAGATTTGGATTCCGAAGGTATAAGTAATCTGAGTAGAAATACAATAGTGCAAACATTTTACACTCATTTCCCATTGTTCCTTCTCTGGGTGTAGCTGTTTCTGTCCATCATTGATCAACTGGAACTGAATTGGATCTTCTTTATGTTGAAGATATCCACGTCAATCAGAACACATCTTCATACAATATCGTTGTTGAAGTGTATAGTGATCTCCTGGTTCTGCTCATTTCACTCAGCATCAGTTCATGTAAGTCTCTCCAAGCGTCCCTGTATTCATCCTGCTGGTCATTTCTTACAGAGCAATAATATTCCATAACATTCATATACCATAATTTACCCAACCATTCTCCAATTGATGGGCATCCATTCATTTTCCAGTGTCTAGCCACTAAAAAAAAGAGCTGCCACAAAAATTTTGGCATATACAGGTCCCTTTCCCTTCTTTAGTATTTCTTTGGGATATAAGCCCAGTAGTAGCACTGCTGGGTCAAAGGGTTAAAATTTTTTCCAGGTAAAGCATGACTTATTTGAAGCATTCTTGCTGCATTTAACTTTTTTTATTATTATTAAAGCTTTTTATTTTCAAAACATATGCATGAATACTTTTTCAACATGGACCCTTGCAAAACTTTGTGAGTGATTCACACTTAATTCCCACAGTCCTCTCTCTGAGTGCAGATGGCTCTTCATCATTGGAACTGGCCTGAATCATCTCATTATTGAAAAGAGCCATTCCATGGACAATTAAAAAAAAACAAACAAAGAAAATTATAGACAAATAACCCTAATGAATATCAATGCAAAAAATGTAAATAAAATTAGCCAAGAGATTACAGAACTTTTCACAAAGATTATACACTATTACTAGTAAAGTTTAACATCAATAAACAAAGCTTGCTCAATATTAGGAAAATTATCTATATAATTTATCATATTAATAATAATGATCAAAATCATGATATATAAGTAAATGTAGAAGAAAAGCTTTGGGCAAAATAAAGCACCAATTTCTCTTTTAGAAAACTCTAGAAACAAAGCAAAAATGGATTTTTTTCTCTATATGATAAATAGTTTTCATAATAATATAACAGGGGGACAGCAAGGAAATGTTATCACTATTTAGTATAGTACTAGAAAAGTTAACTATAATAGTAAGAAAGGAAAAATAAAAAGTAATACCTAAGCATAAACAAAGAAGAAAAAAAATTTGCTTTTTATGTATGATATGCTTAATACTTAAGAGAATACTAGAAGGCCAACTAAAAATTAAACAATAATTTTAGTAAAATTGTAAAAGATGTAAAATAAATCCATGTAAATCATCATTTTCATAGAACAACAAAAACCAGCAGAGACTTTAAGAAAAGAAGTTTAATTTTAAAATAACTGCAGAATATATAAACCTCTTGAGAGATTATCTTAGAGATCAAGAAAACACAGGAACTATGTGAATTTGACAACTACAAAACGAAATTTGTGATATTAAAAATAGTCCTTAAAAATTGGAGAAATATTTGAAGGCAGGTCAAATTGATAAAATAGAAGTGAATATTTCTCAAATTCATTTTTTTATTCAGTGCAATACCAATCAAACTACCAAAAAATTACTCTGTAGAATTACTTTGTAGAACTAAAAACAAAAACAATCCACATAAATAAGTAGAAGAGCAAGAATCTTAAGGAAAATAATGGGGGAAGTTGAAAAGTAGGAGGCCTAGAAATTTCAGATCATAACTATAATACAAAGTAGGAAATATCAGAATGATTTGGTGCTGGTTAAAAAAACAAAAGGAGGCCACACAGTGGAAGAAAGTAGATATTCAGTATATGGATGCACTCTGCCCTAGTAAATTAGTGATTGATTACTTAAAGATCAAAGTTACTGATGTCACTATTAGACAAACACTGACAAACAGTAATCTGGAAGATGATTTAGATCAACATCTCACACCATTTTCTATCATAATCTCCAAATGAATTGATAATTTAGATGTAAGAATCAATTAATAAACAAATTAGAAGAATAAGGAATGAATTATGTTACAGAGTTATAAATCAGGGAAGAGTTCATGAATAAATAAGTAACAGAGAAGATTAAATAATATTGTAAAAGACTATTTTGTTGCTGAAAATTAAGTTTTTTGAGACTTTCAGGGGTGGAAACAAGATGGTAAAATGAAGTCACAAAACTGGTTGAGCTCTCCTTTTTTCCCTCCAAAAACCACATGAAATCAAGTCTCTGAAAAGACTCTAACAGAATGAAAACATTCTCCAGTTCAAGCTTTATTGGAAAAACTTCAAGAAAGGTCAGTCTCACTGTGGTGAAAAGGATGTTCAGTTCAGCTCAGACAGACTCTAGGAAAGACAATGAGAGGGTCTTAATCACAGCAAATCAGCAACTGAGACCCTTGATCCTGGCTTAGTAGAGAAGCATATCAGTGGGGCAGCCTCCAGTTTCCTCTCAGTAGGTAAACTCTGGAAAACCAGGCTATTTTATGAAAAGATCAGGCAAAGCTATCCCCTGAAGCCCCTTGGCTCAAATCCAAGGCCCAGAGCTGCACAAGAAGCTTGGGACAGTGCCCCCTTTTATTCCAGGAGCAGAGCTTGATCATAAAAGTAAAAAAGAGGAAATAATAAAAGAAAAGAAAATGAGCAAGAAACAGAATAGAACTTTGATGACAGAAAGCTACTATGGTGATAGGGAAGACCAAAACATAAACTCAGAGAACAAAATGTCCACAAAGGAAATCTCATAGTGATATGAATTGGTCTCAAACCCAAAGAACTTCTTGGAATTGCTCATAAAATACTTTAAAAGGCAAATAAGAGAAACAGAAGAAAAAAATTCAAAAATAAACAAACAAAAAAAAAAAAAAACAAGAGATGTGCAAGAAAAGGAAGGTGAGTCCTTAAAAAAATACAATTGGCCAAGTTAAAAAAAAATCCACTGAAGAAAACAATACCTCCCAAAGTAGAATTAACCAAATGGGAAAAGAGATACAAAAGCTAACTGAATAAAATCTCACATTAAAAAGTAGAATGGGCGAATGGAACCTAAGGACTCTATGAGACATGAAGAATCAAACTAAAAAGAATGAAAAACATGGAAGAAAATGTGTAATACCTCATTAGACATAGACATAGAAAGGTAAACAGGGGAAATATATTTTATATACATATATATATATGTGTGTGTGTATATAAATATATGTATATATATAAATATATATAATTTAAAGGTTATACTAGTAAGAGACCTCCTCAACATTCCACTCTCTGAATCAGACAAATCTAACCATAAAATAAACAAGAAATAAATTAGAGAGGTTAATAGAATCCTAGAAAACCTGGTTATGGTAGACCTCTGGAGAAAACTAAATAGAGACAGAAATAAATACATCTTTTCCTCCACAGTATGTGGCACTTACATAAACTGAAAATGTATCAGAGCATAACAACTTAATGCAGAAAGGCAAAAATATTAAATGCTCATTTTTCAGACCACAATGCAATAAAAAATCATATTCAATAAAGGACCAGGGAAAAAAGGGAAAAAAACAATTGGAAATTAAATAATCTAATTCTAAAAGATGAGTGGGTCAAACAACAAATCACAGAAACAATCCACAATTTCATCCAAGAGAATGACAATAATGAGACAACATACCAAAATCTATGGGATACACCCAAAGCAGTTCTTAGGGGAAATTTTATATCTCTAAATATCTACATGAATAATATAGAGAAAGAGGAAATCAATGAATTGAGTATGTAACTAAAAAAAAGCTAGAAAAAGAAAAAAAAAAAAAACCTCAATTCACGGTCAAATTAGAAATTCTGAAACTCAAAGGTGAGAGTAATAAAATTGAAACTAAGGAAACTATTAAACTAACAAATAAAACTAAAAGTTGGATTTATGAAGAACTTCAACATTGGTTATTTGATTAGAAAAAGGAAAGAAAAGAAAAACCAAATTACCTGCATCAAAAATAAAGAGGGTGAATTTACCACCAATAAAAAAAAAAAATCAAAGCAATAATTTAAAACTATTTTGCCCAACTGTATGCCTACAAGTGTGACAATATAATCAAAATGCATCAATATTTACAAAAATATAAATTGCCCAGATTAATAGAGAGGAAATAAAATACTTAAATAGTGCCATTTTAGAAAAAGAAATTTAATGAGCCATCAATGAATTCTCTAAGAAAAAGTCTTCAAAGCCTTATGGATTTACAAGTGAATCCTACCAAATATTTAAAGGATAATTAATTCCAATACTATGTAAACTATTTGGAAAAATGAGCAAAGAAAGAGTCTTGTCAAATTCCTTTTAAGACACAAATATGGTGCTAATACTTAAACCAGGAGGAGCCAAAACAGAGAAAGAAAATCATAGTCCAATCTCCCTAATGAATATTGATGCAAAACTTTCAAATAAAATATTAGCAAAGAGATTGAAGCAACTTATCAGCAGGATAATATGCTGTGACCAAGTGAGATTTATATCAAAATGCAGGGCTGGTTCAATATCAGAAAAACTATTTCAATAATCTACTATATCAATTACAAAACCAATAAAAATCAGATGATATTCTCAATAGATGAAGAAAAAGCTTTTCACAAAATACAGCAACCATTTGTATTAAAAGACACTAAAAAGCATACAGATAAATGAAGCTTTTCTTAAAATAATAAATAGTATGCATTTAAAACCAACAGCAAGCATTATTTGCAATAGAAAGAAGCTGGAAGCATTCCCAACTGAATCAAAGGTGAAAAAAAGATGCTCATTATCTCCCCTATTATTCAACATCATACTAGAAATGTTGGCTTTAACAATAAGAAAAGAAAAAGAAATTAAAGGAATTATAATAGGCAATGAAGAAATAAAACTATCAGTCTTTGCAGATGATATGATGATATACTTAGAGAATCCTAGAAAATCATCCAAAAACCTACTGGAAACAACAATTTTTGCAAAGTTGCAGGATATAAAATAAACTCAAAGAAATCATCATCAATTCTATCTATTACTAACAAAGCCCATCAGCAAGAGTCAGAAAGAGAAATTCCATTAAAAATAATTAAAAACAAAATAAAATATTTTGGGGTACAAATCCAAGTATCATATGAACACAATTACAAGACACTTCTCACACAAATAAAGTCAGCTCTAAACAAGTGGAAAAATATAATTGCTCACAGGTAGGCCTAACTAATAATAATGGCAATTCTGCCTAACTGGATCTACTTGTTCAGTGCCATAACAGTCAAACTACCAAAAAGATATTTTATAGAATTAGAAAAAATAATAAAAGTCATCTATAAGAACAAAAGGTCAAGAATATCAAGGGAATTATTGAAAAAAAAACACATAAAAGATGATGGCTTAGTCATACCAATCCTAAAATGATAGTATAAAGCAGCAATCATCAAAACCATTTGGTCCTGGCTAAGAAATAGAATGGTGGAGCAGTGAAATAGATTAAATACACATGACAAGGCCTATTGTAATCCAGCATTAAAAAAAAAAAAAACATCTCCAGCTTCTGGAATAAGAACTCACTATTTAACAAAAAAATTTGGAAAGATTTGCACAAACTGATGCTGAGTGAAAGAAGCAGAACAAAAAATACATCATATACAATAATAACAAGAATGTACAATGATCAATTATGAAATACTTGGTTCTTCTCAGTGGTTCAGTGATCCAAAGCAATCCCAATAGAGTTTGAACAGAAAATGTCATCTGCATCTAGAAAAAGAATTATGGAATTTGAATATAAACATGCTATGTTCACTTTTTTTTTCTCTCCCATGTTTTTTTTTCCTTTTGCTCTGATTTTTCTTTCCCAACATGATTCATGAAGCAATGTATGTTAACATTAACTAATTAATTAAAATAATAAAGAAAAAAGAAAATTAAGTTTTTTGACAAATCCAGTGGAGTTATGATTATGAAAGAGTTAACAGAGGAAAAAATATTTTCACAACAATTTCTTCTGATACAGGTTTTTTTTTCAAAACATAAAAGGAACACATTCAAATTTATTAGTCATTGATTGATTGATAAATGGTCAAAGAATACCAAAAGGCAGTGCTCAGAGAAACAAATCTAAGCTACCTATAGTGATGTGAATAACTATTAATAACCACAAACCATTAAGAACTAGAGAAATATAAATTAAAGTAACTTTTTTATTCTATCCTTATAACTATTAATTGAAAACAGTACAAAAAGGAAAATAAATATTGGAAGGACTGTGGGAAAAATTGATTTTTATCACTGGAATACACCTACTCAAAATCCTTAAAATTGTCATTATGCAGGTCAAACAAAGATGAAAGTTGAACTATTAAAAACAAAATAAAAAGTAAAACAACAATCTACTTAGATTCCAAGTTTTGTGATTATACTAAATCTAAGCAAAAAGCAAGAGGTAGAATCAGAATACAAATTTCAAATATGGAAAAGCTGTTTCCTTATCCCAAAAATAGAAAATTGCATGGGAAAGAAAATCTCATTTTACTCAACTGGACCCTGTTGCTTTAAAAAGTGATTTACCAAAATAAAGAAATAGATAACATAAAGAGAGCCTTTATAGCCTAAAAATAACTACACAGATATTTGATAAAGAGTCTTGATCATTAAACTATTCTTCTGGGGTTTTGTTGTTATTGTTGTTGCCATCATTTATGCTCACTTCCAAATTTACTTCTGGCTTTACCATTCTAATTCCTTATTTTCTCTCACCAATTTGATCAAAGGTAGTTATGTGGCACAGTGGATAGAGTTCTCAACCTAAAGTCAGGAAGAGATGAATTTAAATCTAGTCCCTGTCACTTCCTAATTATGTGACATTAAGCAAGTCATTTAACCTCTTTGTATCTGTCTCCTCAAATTTAAGCTTCTCAGAATTGTAAAGATTAAATAAAATATGAATTGTAAAGCATTTAGTACAAGGTTGCCATATAGGCAGTTAATAAGTATATATACACCCTTCTCTCATCTTGTGTTTTCAGTAAGCATCAACCATATTCATTATACTACATATTTAACCTTCCAAATTTAGAAAATACACATATTAGTAGCTTTTAATTCTTGGTTGAAATATCAATCCTGGGGCAGCTAGGTGAGTCTTAAAGAGACTTTATGAATTGATACAGAAAACTGAAACCCAATACAATTTACACAATACAATAACTACAAAAAAAATTTTTAATTCATTTTTCCAAATTATCCCCTCCCTCCCTCCACTCCCTCCCCCCATGACAGGTAATCCCATACATTTTACATGTGTTACAATATAACCTAGATACAATATATGTGTGTAAATACCATTTTCTTGTTGCACATTAATTATTAGCTTCCGAAGGTATAAGTAACCTGGGTAGATAGACAGTAGTGCTAACAATTTACATTCACTTCCCAGTGTTCCTTCTCTGGGTATAGTTATTTCTGTCCATCATTGATCAACTGGAAGTGAGTTGGATCTTCTTTATGTTGAAGATTTCCACTTCCATCAGAATACATCCTCATACAGTATTGTTGTTGAAGTGTATAGTGATCTTCTGGTTCTGCTCATTTCACTCAGCAACAGTTGATTTAAGTCTCTCCAAGCCTCTCTGTATTCCTCCTGCTGGTCATTTCTTACAGAGCAATAATATTCCATAACCTTCATATACCACAATTTACCCAACCATTCTCCAATTGATGGACATCCATTCAACTTCAAGTTTCTAGCTACAACAAAAAGAGCTGCCACAAACATTTTGGCACATACAGGTCCCTTTCCACTCTTTAGTATTTCTTTGGGATATAATCCCAATAACAGCAATGCTGGGTCAAAGGGTATGCACAGTTTGATAATAACTACAAAAATTTAATAAAAATACCATTGAAAGATATCAGTTCAATGAACAATTATTTTACTTCAGAAGTTGAATAGTGAAATATGCCTCCCCCTCACAATTCAGGTGGCAGACTAAGTGGAGAAAGAGGAACATATTTTTCAATGTGGAAAATGTTTTGGTTCTACTTGGTTATTATTTGTTATGATGACAAGTCCTAGGAATTAGGATTCATTAGGAAATGAACATTTTAGTTTTAAACCCAATAATTGTCCTAAGATAATACAAAGAAACCAAATAGCCAATTTTAATCCAAAGTGGTTATATGAGAATAGTTTCTCCCTCACTGTTCTGTAGGAATGAAGTTTTAGGAATATGGAATTTTGTATATGATGTTTAACTTAGTTGATGTTTTGTATAGTTTTACTTAACTTTTCCCCCCTTTCCTCTAAAAGAAGAATATATTGGATAATGAAAACAATGTGTAAACAAAAAATAAAGATATTTTTCTTTTTAAAATTAAATTTTATTTTATTTTCAGTTTCAAATTCTCTCCCAAAACTCCCAAACTTTTTTCCACCTACTGAGAAGGCATGAAATTCCATAATTACTACATATGTCTCTTCTTTCCTTCTCTCCCTCTTTCCTCCCTTTCTTCTTCTCCTCTTCTTCCTTTTCTTCCTCCTCCTCCTCCTCCTCCTCCTCCTCCTCCTCCTCCTCCTCCTCCTCCTCCTCCTCCTCCTCCTCCTCCTCCTCCTCCTTCTTCTTCTTCTTCTTCTTCTTCTTCTTCTTCTTCTTCTTCTTCTTCTTCTTCTTCTTCTTCTTCTTCTTCTTCTTCTCTCTCTCTCTCTCTTTCTCTCTCTCTCTCTCTCTCTCTCTCTCTCTCTCTCTCTCTCTCTCTCTCTCTCTCTCTCTCTTTTCTTTCCTCTAATAAACAGAAATTGAGCTATTTCACTTTAAGAAGTATATACAGTGAACAAGATTTAACATTTCTTTGAACTGAAATATGTGTACACATATTGGATTTAACATATTTAACATGTATTGGACTATCGGCCATCTAGGGGAGGGGTGGGGGGAAGAAGGGGAAAATTTGGAACAAGGTTTTGCAAGAGTCAATATTGAAAGATTACCCATGCATATGTTTTGTAAATAAAAAGCTATAATAAAATAAAATTTAAAAAACCTTTCTTTGATAAAACTCATTGAATTGCATAGATTATGAACACACAATAAATGATTCAAATTAGATGTACAAAAACTAAAATGATTGAGCTATAATGAATAATATAATGATAATAAATGATATTAACTTCACTATGTCAAATATAATACATCTACAGACATATGTTGGAACATATTTTTTCAATGAATGTATTTTTAAATTACATAGTAAGTTTGTTTTCTTGTCATTTGTCTCTTTAGCCACCAAAAAAAGCTGGGAAAAATATCTGATTGATTGAGAGTGCTGACTGTTGGTATTCTCTGGTTAACAGATTTTAACGTGCTCAAGAATTTTTATCTGTGTAAAGATTAGTGTGCCTGTTAGGCTGATAGCTTTTCAAATATGATTAATGAACTTGAGAAAGTATCAAATTTCTCCAAAGTTTACTCTTTTGTTTCTGACACTAATTGTCAGATTGGTTTAGATTTAAAAAAGTTTTATGATGTGTTAATAGCCCCAAAGAAAGTTAAATGAAGTTAGCTTGACAATAAAAATAACAGCATAGACACAATGAATTAATTTGCTGACTTGAAGTAGATATTAGGTAAACTTTATCTATAAAAATTTTAAAATAAAATTCAGATATTCATATAGAAATAATATTTGCTCAATTATCTAGAAAGCCCCTTACCCATTCTCTTTGCAAGCAAAATATATTTAAATCAATGAAGTAAAAATGGAAATCATTTAGAAGCAGCCAGACATGCTTCAGCATGTTTTCTGGAAACTATCAGCACCATATTGCTCTTCAGCACTTCAGTTAAGTAGATCAGACTACCCTGCTGTGAGAGTATTGGGGGATTTAAACTGAAAGAGCCACCATCATTTTCTCTGGGCTTTTCTGACTCCTTTAGAAAATGCCATTTTTTATCTGAAATCTAATTAGAAGGGTACACTGACTTGTAAGCACAAAAATCACCCAGAATGAGGACATCAGTAACTCAAAAACAGAGCATATAGCCCCTCAGTAGGGTGCTTAATTTATGCATCATTATAAAATCAAGTTTAATGCCAAGGATACATTTTTAAAGTAAATAACTTATACATTTCTTTTAGTTTCCATGTTTTAAAGTCAATTCAAGTTCAACAAGGATTTTTTTTAAGCATAAAGGGGAAAAAAAGCTTTTAATAAATCAAACTGACATTAACATTACCCTGAAAATTTAACAAACTATTTTGTGCTTAGTGTGGAAAGATGTTATATTAAACATTGATCAAAACCATTAGGTACTAATTTTAAAAACTTCCATGTGATAGACTTGTCAAGGAAAAAACATAAATATAGACTACAATAAACACAACATGTACAATAAACAGAAAACTTAAATCACCTAGCAAAGAACTCCCTATTAGATAAGACCTTCTGGGAAAAATGGGAATTAGTCTGACATAACAACAACAAATTCCAAACCACTTGTTATAAATAGTAGTTCCCTGGGAGCTTGGAGGAGGATGGGTAACTGTGGTGGTGGTGGTGGTGGTAATGGTGTCAGCCATTTCAGTCATGTCTGAATCTTCTGAAACCCATTTGGGGTTTTCTTAACAAAGTGGTTTATCATTTCCTTCTCCAGCTCAATTTACAGATGAGGACTTGTCCAGGATCATAGACCTAATAAGTTTCTTAGGCCAAGCAGACTTGAACTCAGGTCTTCCTGAGTCCAAGCCTGGTGCTTTCTTTACTGTCCCAACTAAATGTCCTCCTGGCAAGCTGAAGAAGGCAGGAGAAATTTAAGCAATAAAAAAAAATAAAAGAATATTAAGAAAAGTTCATTTTTAAATATTAAATTTTTAAAATTTTCTCAATATTATGTACACTTGCTTTATATTTCAAATAAGCACCTTATCAGCAAGAACTAAGCTACTATATATTTGACAAATTAATAAATGAAATAAAATTTTATAATAAATTCACAATGATGCAGAACACAAATTATTGTCTGAAGGAACTGATCACCAAATGGGGGGAAAGAGTACAGATAAATAAGTATGACAAGGGAAAATGTGATAAATATGTGCAAAAGGATGAAGCAAAGTGTTGTTTTGAGACATCTGAGGAAGGAGAAATAATTTTCAGTATGGGTTTTAAGGTGCAGAAAGGAATAACAGAAAAGACTTCATGGAAGAAGTGAAACCAGAGTCAGACCATAAAGGAAAGAAAGGAAAGGAGGAAAGCCTGCTTGAGGAGAGGATAAAAAAGAATCCATCCCAGGAATCAGGGACAGTATGGACTAAAATACAAAGACATTATAAGGCAGGATACTAAATTAGATTTATTGCTGCTTTATGTAAGTAATCAAATTTTTATATTTTAATATTATTTGGGAGAGGCAACTAGGTGGCGCAGGGGATAGAGCACCAGCCCTGAATTCAGGAGGAACCAAGTTCAAATCTGATCTCAAACACAACACTTCCTATCTGTGTAACCCTGGGCAAGTCACTTAACCCCAGCCTCAGGGGGAAAAAAAATATTATTTGGGGAGAGGAGGGCAGAGGAAAAGGGAATCTGGTTTAAAAGTACCTTGTAAATACAAAATTCATTAAGAACAAAAAGCATGAGTCTGAGCCATCTGCTTGACTTGACAGCTTTTTTGGCTACATGTATTGTGCCAGTCTTAAGACTATTTCCCTCAATGGATAAGAAACTTTGGATCATTTTTACTGTTTTTATAAATATGCTCAAACTTCTATGTGCATATTATTCTATCTTTTAAATTAATAACCTAAAGTTTGTGACATGTGTTGCATAGCTCCTTATGGATCCCATGCAATTTTTAGATAAAACCTTCAGTTCTGTAATTATTGACAAGCTAATATTGCCTCAGAAGCAATCAAAAACTTTTAAGAGAAGATCACAGATAGTTAAATGAGAAATGCTGATTTACTAAAAATGCTTTTGAATTTAAATTTGAAAAAGAAAAATATAGAGAGATTACATGTTGGACCAGATATTAACACAGAATTTCTTAGAGAATAAAGTCACCAAGAGAATGACCACAGCAAGGATTTCCTAGATTATTTCAGGAATTCATTGATGATATATCACAATAGAGGAAATTATAAATATCTCATTTAATCCTCACAACAACATTGTGAAATAAATGTTATTAGTACCCCCATTTTATGTTGAAAAAATTGAAGCATGCATAGGTTAAGTGATTGCCTAGGGTCACACAAAGAGTAAATGACTGAAGTTGATTTGAACTCAGGTCTTCCTGACACCCACCTAGCTGCCTCCACTTTACTATGTCATAATAAGAATAACTTAATTATATAACAATTTATACTTAAAAAGCATTTTACTATACAGTCTCTCATTTAATATTCACAACTAATATACAGTATTCCTATTATTATCCATATTTTACAGAGGAAATCAGAGAATTCTTTGAAGGGAAGCTTAGCTACATTGATTAATAATAATCTAAGGCAATTATCTGTAGCAAAATGGGGATTTTAAGGGTAGCACCCACATATAAATTGAGTACTTAACTATAATAAGATATTAATAGAAGTACACGACTTGGGGTCAGGATTACCTGGGTTCAAGTCCTACTTTAATTTTGACTACTAGAAAATGATTTAGCCTTTCAATACCCTCCAGAAAGCTTGGTATGGCAGGGGTTTGACAATCTTGTGAAATCTATAGATCTCTTCTAGAAATGTTTTTTAATAACTTGAGTAAATGCTAAATTTCAGATAAAGGTTAGAAAAAATAAAAATGTCATTTTTCACATCCAAGTTCTTGAATTTTTTGACATCTGTCTATAGATTAGTTAGAGAGACCATGGATTAAAGGTTAAGAATTTCAGAAAGCTTTCTTGACTCAAGGGGAAATGTTTTTGCCTTGGCATTTTGCTCATTCCCAAACATTTACATATTTACACCATTAAATTTCCATATAAGTAAAACACTTCTTGGGAAGCCCTTACTCAAAGGTTTTGATCAAAATATTTTGGAACACATATATTTATAAGCTCAAAACTTTTTTTAAAAGAAGTTACTTGATTTTTTTGTTTCTTGGTTTGTTTGTTTGTTTGTTTTTGAGTGGGCCCATCAATAACTTGAGACAGCAATCCGGACCCAGGAAATGAGGGAACATAACAGGTGCTGCTTAAAGTTACATACCCCTGTCTTTATTTAGATCCAGTATTCTCCTTATACAGCCATAAATTCATTTGATAAGTTACCCTTTCAGGATTTGTTACTCAAATCAATCTATCTATTCTCCAAAGTTCAACAGTGAAACCCTAAGGCAGGAAGAAAAAAAAAACTGATTTAACAGACTCATAGATCTGGAAGGGGCCTTAGAAACTCAATTCATCTCTTTATTTCACAGGTGAAAAGGTCAAAAGAAGTGAAGTGATTCTTCCCACTGTGAGGGATAGAAAATCCTATCTAAAAATGAGTACTCAGAGATCACTTATAGAAAAGCAGAATTATTTATTAGAATCTCTAGAAGCAGACCCCATCCTGGTCTGTGAGACAGATTCACATCAGGAGAGAGCCACTCCTTTGAAGATGTTCACAACTTTTATACATGTCAGACAAAGAACCTCAAAAATCCCACCCTCCATAGGTTGTGATTGGTCATACAAGTCTGCCCCCCCATTTGGTCAGTGGAATGCAACCCGGAAAGATGATTTATAACCTCTTCTTTGGGCAATGGAATGCAACCTAGGCCTTCATGTGACTGGGGCCTATAGGTCTGGTTTATGTTAGCTAGCTTTGATCAATATGTGCTTAATCTATAAATTCTTCATATCTTACTCCACATCCCACCCACCCCCAGGCAGATAGCTAATTCTAGGTATCTAATCTAACCTTTCTGATTCCAAGTCCAGTGTCCTTTCTTATTTTTAATATAACTGAATTTCTTGTTTTAAGGCAAGTTATTTGGGGCATCTTAATGATCACAGAATGTATTTTAAAGTTATTGTGTAGCTATCTATAACACAGATTTTTGACTAAATAAACAGCAATATGTTATAGTGTAGAAGTATTAAACTCCCCTAGCAAGGATCCCAAGTGCAGCCCAAACCAGATTAAAATGTAATTGGTGATTTTTTAACAAAATAAGTGTAGACACAAAATATTTAGGGTTAATTTGTAATTTTCTAAGTCAAAATGCAGCCCAGAAAGATTTGTTTCTATTTGTTTGACACGGCTGTTGAGATAGCTAAAATCACTGGACCTGGAGTCAGAAAGACCCAAATCAAATCTTACTTTAAATACTTAGTAGTTGTACAATCTTGAGCAAATGTCTTAATCTTTCAGTCTCTATTTCCTCATCTGCAATAATAATTGCCCCAATTCACAAGGTTGTCTGAGAATCAACTGATGTAATATTTACAAAGAACAAAGAGCTAGTTGTAAATTCAATGTTCAGCAATTCATAGTAAAATCTAATTCAACTTTATCCTATTTCCCCTCCATAGGAATAAGCCTGTTAAAAGCCTTTGACAAACATTTAAGATGCTTCTACTAATTTTCTTCTATTCCCATTCAATCTTTTAATGACAGCTTAAATAACTACTTAAATTACCCTTATGTATTGTAATTAGAAATTTAGAAAATTGTAGCAGCAAGTGTTGAGGCAGCTAGTGGTGTAGAGGATAATAGTGAACTGTTAGTCAGGCCTAAATTCATATCCTATATCACATAATCATCTCCACAGGCAAGCCACCATCTCTTCAGATTAGGTTTCCTCAATAAAACCTCAAGGTAGTTGTGCATTGCATAATATCGGGAAAGTGCTATATAAATGCTAGCTATTATCATTAGAGTAATAATAAAAATTTAATTTTATGTGAAAATCATGTGAAAATAGATCTAATCAATATCCTAATTAATCAGCAATATTTCTGTAAAAGGATATAGTCTTATAAAAAAAATTCTACAAAGGCCTGCTATCATCTACACCTTTGAGATAATTATAAAATAGAGAAGCAAATATAAAAATACATTTTGTTTTTAAATGATTATTTTCTGAAATTTCTGTTCTGGGATACTCACTTGACTGGAGAATAAAACATACATGAACACACACAGACACAGGCATGGACACAGATACACACACGTACACATACATACACACCCTATACACACACTCTGCCAAGACTATGCAAAAAGACATGCATAAAGGTCTATGAAAGAAGAAGAAAAGAGTTTAAAAACAGACCTGTTTTTCTCTAAAAGGAAAAAAGTCACCCTTTAAAATACAAGCTACCCAAAGGACTCCAAGCAGTTTTAGTTAGCCTATTTGGTAAGCCAAAATCATTCTGGGAAATGTTAAGACTTTGAACAAACAAGAAAGAATATTAAAGACTATTGTACTATTACTGTCCCCATTTTACAGATGTCTGAAATATATAACATAAATGATTGAATGTATAAAGTCAAAGGGAATTATAAGAAGATTACTGACAGGCCGTATGAGTCTTGGCTATGTATTTAAGATACTATTTTTTATTTACTTTAATATCTCTGTGATCTTATCAAAGGACAAACAATCTTTATTGACAAATATCACAACCTATCAAGTCCTTATGTCTGCCCAAAAGTCTGTTATGGGTCACAACTCTGAAACAATTCTTACAAGGTGTTAAAGTCAGTGGAATTGATGAGACAATGATTACCTAGTTTAGCATGGTGCTTAATATTCTCTAGTTCAGTACATGTACTTAGTACTTAATATAGTTTTACAAGATTCACACCTATAATAATGTAATTGTAAGAGAGCATATAAGCTCAGACAAACTCAGCCAGATTCAGAGCCAGAGAACACAGGCAGACTGGAGACAGGAGCTCAAACTCTTAGAGCTGAGGAGAGCGAGATTCATTCATCCCATCTCACACACTGTGATGGCAGGCTCTCCTCCTTAGCTTCTACACTGAAACCAAGACTCAGGAAGGCTTCTAAGAAAGCTAGCTGGGGCCCTAGGCAAGGAAACTAGATTGTGATTTGATTCTTCAGGTCAAGCCAGGAAAAGATACACTCCTTTTGATCTGGAAATTATCAAAGATTTTAAAAAGGGTTGCACTCTTTATGAAACTACATCATCTTATGTTAAGATGTTATTAGAGATTTTGGCTTATGAAATTTTAACGTGCTGTTGTCTCCAGAAACTGCCGGATCACTCTCTGGGGGGAGATCTGCTGTGTCAACTCAAATCTCTCAGACAGATTCTTCTTCCTGTAGAGAACCGTTGTCTCCAGGCAGTTGCCGTTAACTGTCGTCCAGAGAAGTGACTTCCCTTCCTGCAGAGAGCCGTGTCAAGCCTGATGTAGCACAGACTTCCCCTATCTCTGGAGTGGTGTCCTCTTTTATCCTCCCAGAGAATGGGCGTGGGATAATGCAAGGGCTTCTGGGAAGAAGTACTTCAACCAATGAGCTTGCTCCTCTTAGAATCTGAGCCAGAGAACTATCAAGTCAACCTGAATTCTCACCTTGTCATTGTCCAGACAACCCGAGTTCTCACCTAGCAATCCCAACATCTCCCCCTTTCTTTTGATTTAGAACATAGGATAGTCATGACCTTGAAACATAAATCCATCAATATGGGAAGTATTACACATAATTACATAAATTACATAAGCACATAGTAACATAGTAACATAACACATGCTAGAAGTATATAACAAATAACATGATCAAATAATCATAAATTGAGAATTTATAAATGTCCATAAGTCCATTGTCCATTAGTCTCATCTTGTGTTAGGAAATCCAATGATTTCTGCTGGTTTTTAAAGTTCTTTAACAGTCTTCTTATTAGCCATGCTCTTTCAGTGTCAGATGTTTCTTAGATTTTCTCCTTTATTTTTGAGGTCTTTCTCTTTTTCTGTCTCTCTCTGATGGACAAGGCAAATATGACTCATTGGCACCCATCTGATTCCTTCTCCTGCTGAAGAAATACAAGCAAACCCTCTCTCCCAGGCAGCCAACCTATCTAATTTCCTTCTATTTACCACTTTTTAAATCTCTTCTCATCATCTGGCAATTACATTGGAGTTGTTTGCACTGGACACAGCCCTGCTGATTTAAAAGGCCCGTATTCTCCCCAAGTGTAATCAATTTTTGCAATCTGATTGCCTTTCAGCTGACTTATCAGATAATCCCTTTCTGCCATGTGATTGCATTTCTGCTGGTTGATCAAATCAGAGTCCTGACCTTCTAAAGGCTCTTTGGGTGTAACATCAGCTGCCATCATCCCCCAAGTCTTTTTTGCCTGGGGCCCTGGACCTGGGCCCCTCATCCCGTTTCCCTGAATTAGTCTACACTCTGATGCCCAATGGAGTCCTCTGTTGCATTTTGGACATGGGGTTTTAGGTCTTCTTTCACCCTGTCTTTTCACTATATCTCCATATCTACACTGAGCTCTTAGATGTCTAATTTTTCCACATTGAAAACATCGCCAAGTTTCTCTAGAAGTCCCTTGCCAGGAGGGACCCTGTCTTTCCACATTCATCATTGTCCGGGTGTAAAAAGCATTTGTTCCCACTGTAGCACAGCGTCTTATGATCTCCTCTAAAGGAGCATCTTTGTCTAATCCCCATATAATTCTTTTGCAAATCTCATTGGCATTTTCCTTAGCCAGATGTCTGGTCATTATTTCTGTAGCTGCATTTTCTCCAATAGTTCTTTTGACAGCAGTTTGCAAACGTCCCACAAAATCTGCAAAAGGTTCATTGGGACCTTGCTGTATTTTAGTGAAAGCCTCTACTCGATCTTTCTGTCCAGGGAGGACACCCCAAGCTTTTATTGCAGCCTTAGCAATTTGTTCCTATATTGTCATGGTATAATTAATCTGTTCCAAATTCTCTCCATACTGACCTTCACCAGACAAGTGCTCAAAAGTGAATTGTGTGTTAACTCCTATTTCCAAATTGCATCTGACTTGAATTTTACATAATTCATGAAACTCCGCAAGCCATAACAAATTTTCTCCAGATTGCAGGCATGTCCTTGCTATGGATTTCCAATCATTTGGGGTTAAGACTTCATAAGACAAACCATCTAGTAACATTTTAACATAAGCTGATGTAGCCCCATAAAGGGTACAA
This sequence comes from Sminthopsis crassicaudata, assembly GCF_048593235.1. Lineage (NCBI taxonomy): Eukaryota > Metazoa > Chordata > Mammalia > Dasyuromorphia > Dasyuridae > Sminthopsis > Sminthopsis crassicaudata. The sequence continues at coordinate 421,508,486 of NC_133619.1, forward strand.
CCTTTTTTAAAATCTTTAATTTTATTCAAATCTAAAAGTGCATATCTTCTCCTTTTTTGACCTACAGAGTCAATCTCTTCAATCACAGGATATGCATGTATAAAATCACTTATATCCTGTCCTTCTCTCTTAGCTTTAACCAATGCTTTTTCTAATCTTGTCATAGGCTTAGGCTGCTTCACAGGCAATTCTGTTTGTGTTTCTGCCTCTTCCCTTCCTCCTTCTTGCTCCACCCCTGAAGGGTTAATTGAGGGAGGAGATGGGAGGTGCTCCTGTTGCTCAGAATTGTACTTAACTTCATTGTTATCTGATTCATCCTTTTCACCTAGTTTAGTTGATACTTCCCCATTTTGCTCCTTCATCTCTTCCTGTAGAATAACATTGTTTAAAGCCATTTGGATTAAATTGTATATATGAATTGTATCTTTGGAAATTGAGTTTGGCCTGGAATTGTAGTGTTCACCTAATTGCTTTCCTACTAATTCCCATTCATCTGGATCCAATTCTTCTTCCAGAGAAAAACAAGGACATATGACCTTCACAGTTTTTAAAAGTTCAATAATCTTCCAAATCACTACTGATCAGAGAAATGCAAATTAAGACCACTCTGAGATACCACTACACACCTGTCAGATTGGCTAAGATGACAGGAACAAATAATGACAAATGTTGGAGGGGATGTGGGGAAATTGGGACACTAATACATTGCTGGTGGAGTTGTGAAAGAATCCAGCCATTCTGGAGAGCAATCTGGAATTATGCCCAAAAAGTTATCAAACTGTGCATACCCTTTGACCCAGCAGCGCTACTACTGGGATTATATCCCAAAGAAATACTAAAGAGCGGAAAGAGACATATATGTGCCAAAATGTTTGTGGCAGCTCTTTTTGTTGTAGCTAGAAACTGGAAGATGAATGGATGTCCATCAGTTGGAGAATGGTTGGGTAAATTGTGGTATATGAAAGTTATGGAATATTATTGCTCAGTAAGAAATGACCAGCAGGAGGAATACAGAGAGGGTTGGAGAGACTTAAATCAACTGATGCTGAGTGAAATGAGCAGAACCAGAAGATCACTGTATACTTCAACAACGATACTGTATGAGGATGTATTCTGATGGAAGTGGAAATCTTCAACATAAAGAAGATCCAACTCACTTCCAGTTGATCAATGATGGACAGAGGTAGATACACCCAGAGAAGAAACACTGGGAGGGGAATGTAAATTGTTAGCACTAATATCTGTCTGCCCAGGTTGCATGTACCTTCGGATTCTAATGTTTATTGTGCAACAAGAAAATGATATTCACACACATGTATTGTACTTAGACTATATTGTAACACATGTAAAATGTATGGTATTGCCTGTCGTCGGGGGGAGGGAATAAGGGAGGGGGGGTAATTTGGAAAAATGAATACAAGGGATAATATTATAAAATATATATATATATATATAATAAAAAAAAATTAAAAAAAAAAAAAAACAAAAACAAAACAAAAAAAAAAAAAAAAAAAAAAAATTCTGGAAAAAAAAAAAAAAAAAAAAAAAAAAAGTTCAATAATCTCCTCCAAAATTATAATCAATCCTTGGCTTTTCATAACCTTGATGATGCTCCCTAAACACTTTCCTTGAACAGAAAGTGTTTGCCCCATTTCACTATAAGAGATTGCTGGTTTAGCCCTTAACAAGTTAAGTTCCTTATTTATCTATTAGCACGCTCACTTAATACTTAACAAAGTTTCCTCGTTACTCACGGTTCTGGGTCAGAGAGACTGAGATCTGGATGGGAGGCTTTTCCACTAGAATCAGGACCGTGTCTGTTCCTATTCAGGAGCCAAATTGCAAAGGTCTGGTCTAGCTCCTCTTGTCAGGGTAAGCAAAAGTCCTTGCCCCACCTGTGGACGCCAATTGTAACGTGCTGTCATCTCCAGAAGCTGCCGGATCACTCTCTGGGGGGAAGATCTGCTGTGTCAACTCAAATCTCTCAGACAGATTCTTCTTCCTGTAGAGAACCATTGTCTCCAGGCAGTTGCCATTAACTGTCGTCCAGAGAAGTGACTTCCCTTCCTGCAGAGAGCCGTGTCAAGCCTGATGTAGTACAGACTTCCCCTATCTCTGGAGTGGTGTCCTCTTTTATACTCCCAGAGAATGGGCGTGGGATAATGCAAGGGCTTCTGGGAAGAAGTACTTCAACCAATGAGCTTGCTCCTCTTAGAATCTGAGCCAGAGAACTATCAAGTCAACCTGAATTCTCACCTTGTAATTGTCCAGACAACCTGAGTTCTCACCTAGTAATCCTAACACCTAATGATTGGAAATTTATAGCAAGAACATGTTTAGAACCTGCACAAAATGTGTTGTGGCTTTTGGCGCACAATGAACTATGTAGAATACAAGCCCAACAAAATAGGCAAAGTGGAGTTGATATACAAATCACCTTTGACCAACTAGCAGTTAAAGGTCAGTGTGCAGACACTTCAGTACAGATTAATTACCCTTTGCTAGCATATGAGCAAATTGCTGCTGCTGGTATCAAAGCATGGGACACCCTCCCAGGAATAGATAGAGGAGAAGCCTTCACAAAAATAGAGCAAGGTCCAAATGAACCCTTTGCTGATTTTGTGGGAAATCTGCAAATAGCTGTCATATGAACTATTGGAGAAAATGCAGCTACAGGAATTATGATAAGACAACTTGCTAAAGAAAATGCTAATGAGGTTTGTAGAAGAATTTTTCTGGGACTACACAAAGATGCTCCTTTAGAGGAAATCATAAGATGCTGTGCTACAGTGGGCACAAATGACTTTTATACCCAGGCTATGATGCAGAGCATGGGAAGACAGGGTCCCTCTTGACAAGGGACTCCCAGAAAGACTTGTCAATGCTTTCAGTGTGGCAAAGTAGAGTATCTGAAAGCTCAATGTAGGCAGAGAAACAGAGTGAGAAGTCAGGGTGAGGGAACAAGACCCAAAATTCTATGTACAAAATGCAACCAGAGCTTCCACTGGGCCTCAGACTGTATATTGACCCAGGGAAATGAGAGGCAGGGCCCAGCTCCAAGACCTCAAATAAAAAGCGGGGGGGGGGGGTATGATGGCAGTCAGTTTACACCCCAAGAGTCTTTAGAACTTCAGTACTCTGATATGATCAATCAGCCAAAAAGTAATCTGAGGAAGTAAAGGATTACATGATCAATCAGATGAAAAGCAATCAAATGGAAGGAAGGGATTACAATTGGGAAAAATACAGGCTTTTTAACCCAACAGAAGGGCAGGGTCCAGTGCAAGCAACTCCAATGTAATTGCCAAGTGATGAGAAGAGATCCAGAAAATGATGAATGAAAGGGACTAGATAGGTTAACTGCTTGGGAGAGAAGGTTTGCTTGTATTTCTACAGATGGAGAAGGAATCAGATGGGTGCCAAGGATCACCTAAAGAGAGACAGAAAAAGAGGAAAAACCTCAAAACAAAGGAGAAGACCTAAGAAACATCTGACACTAAAAGAACATGGCTGATAATGAGACTGTCACGGAACTTCAAAACCAGCAGGAATCACTGGATTTCCTGAGATGAAAAATTGTGGATTAAAACTATTGCAGGACTTCAAAATCTGCAGGAATCATTAGATTCTCTGACACATGAAGTAATGGACAATAGATTGGTTTTGGATTATTTCTAGGACTTATGGACATGTATAATTCCTCATGTTGATTCATGTTGTTTGTCTGTAGTATCTCCCATGTTGATGGATTTATGTATAACTGTTTCAAGTGAGACCCTTCAGAAACCCACTAATCTGGTTTGATTCTCCATTTTCCTTTGGTTTTCATCTCCCTTCATGAGATATCATGGAGGGTGCGATCACCTCCTCCTTTTTTGGTATTTTCACTCCTTTTTTGAGAAGTCAGGAGGATGCGACCACCTTATCGTCTAAAATAAAAGAAAGTGGGAGATGTTATGGGCCAAAACTCTGAAATAAGGATTCTTACAAGGTGTTAAGTCAGTGGAATTGATGATACAATGGTTATCTAGTTTAGCATGGTGATTAATAGTTCTCTAAGTTCAGTATGATTGATTTAATCTTACAATAAATAATGGTTTCCTAGTGATATAATGATTGGTTTATACTCAGTGTAGAGCACATAACCTGGGACTCACAATCAGAGAGAGAGACTCAGAAGGACCAGACACATTCTGGGAAGAGACCCAGAGACAGATTCATTCACTTCATCTCACACCATCTTGGGGGCTGGTCTCCTGCACTTCCCCCACTGAAACCAAGGCCTTTAAGAAAGCTATCCCAGGCCCCAGGCAAGGAAACTAGACTAGATAATAAAGGATTTGGACTTTAACACCTGGCTATTCTCGTGGTGATTACTCTACTGAAAGGAAGACTGCTCCAAGACCTCCAGAAAACCAAACTAGAACATTACAAAAGTCCCCATAGGGAACTCTCCTAATATACTAGGCACTCTCATCTAAATTTCTTGACATTGTGGGACTACCCATAATGCACATAGTTATTCCATTTATCTCTCATTTTCCCTATATAGCATTGTTTTCTATTCTTATATGATGCTAGCTTTTTAACATGGTGCTAACTCTGTATAAGAATCTCTTTATGTCATGCATACACCTTCATCAATAATATGCTGCAACTCATGCCTAGAATATATGCCCATCAAATATAGATATCTAAGTGACTATCTAAAATATGGCATCATACAACATCTGGTCCCTCAGCACCAATAATAGAATAATAATGTTGTTTTTTTTATTTATTTTTTTAAATTTAAGATAAATCTTTTTTTTTCAGAAAGAAATTTGGGGTCACTAAAAGTTTTGTACAACTTCCCAAAGACAATCTGCTTTCTTTCCCTTAGTCAAACCTAAGTATAGTTCATTCTCCATCCTTAGCTAGTTGAAGATAAATGCATTGGTAGACCAGTTCTATGGACTAGCCACCTAACATCATTTGATAATCAGGAAAATAAAATCAACTTAACAGAATGTCATTTGCTAATAGGAATATTTGGATAACTTCATCATTTGCAAAGAATGACTCTTTCTTGCTTTTGAACATTCTCTATTACAATAGAAAACACCTTTGGCAAACACATATCTCCCTGTATCATGCCTACCTTAATATTAATATTTAGTGAACTATTACATACTATTTTAGTTAGAATTCTGTGATTAGATTTTCAAGGAATCATTTGTGATTTTAATATATCCATGGAATACATCTTGTTAAGACAGTCTTTAATGCAACATTTTGTTTGACCAAATGAAATGTTTTTAAAGAAATAATCAACAAACAATATCAACAATGTAATGCTATGTTCAATTATGATTATAAAGATGAAGCACACTATAAAATATCATTTGCAAAAAGATGTTCTGTTCCATTCTCATGCCTTAATCAAGAATACCCTTGAGGTTTATTTTCCTCAAAAGTCAGGGGGACCTGAGTTCAAAACTAACCTCAGTTATTTAACACTTCCTAGCTATGTGACCCTGAGCAAGTCACTTAATCCCAATTACCTAGCAAAAACAAAAAAGAGAGAGAATAGTATATAATCATTGGAATCAGTACTTGTAAATTAAAGTTAAATTTAATTGTATAGCTTTGGTAGTAGAGTTGATAAGAGTTTAACTTTCCTATTTCTTTAGGTTATATCTTGGAGTCAATCTGTCTTACCTAGAATGGGAAGAGGGAAATGGGAGAATGAGTCTACCTATTCCTGAAATGTTCTTTCCGATTATAAACCTAGCACTAAACCACTCTGTTATAGATGGTAGCCTTAAATAGGACTTTTTAGAGAATGTTGTACAACACTGTATTTTCTCCATTATGGTTCTGGAGATATACTCTTATGAGTCAGGTCAAATGAAAGTCTGCCCTTTATCTCTATAAGCCCACACTTACCTCTAAAATAGACCAATTACAATTATAGTTTGACATATTTAAAAAAAAAAAAAGGTTGCTCTGATCATCAAAAGCATCCTTGACTGTAAGAGGAGTCATAGATCCCATTTATTGGCAATTGCTAGTCTTGCTAATAAATTGATCATGTTCAAAATTATGCTTCCATTTCTCTTTATCATAGATCTTACTATCACATAGGCCAAATTCTTTATTTGTTTCTCCAAGGAAATTTTCCAATTAGCGGCAATTTCCTTCTGTCTTCTGCTTTCATTTATAGAAACAATATCAAGATTAGAAAGAACCAGTTCTTATAGGAATATACCTACTCAATAACCTATATTTTAAAAAAAGAATATCACAAGGTCCTCACATGTGCAAAAAAGGTAGCCCTTTTTGCAGTGGCAAGAAACTGGAAACAATAGACACCCATCAATTAGAGAATGGCTGTACAAATTATGGTGTATGAATGTTATGGAATATTATTGTTCTGTAAGAAATGACCAGCAGGATGATTTCAGAGAGGCCTGAGAGACTTAACATGAACTTATGCTATGTGAACAGAACTAGGAGATCATTATACACAGCAACAACAAGACTATACACAAAGATGAATTCTGATGGATGTAGCTCTCTTCAACAATGAGATGGTTCAAACCAATTCCAGTTGTTCAATGATGAAGAGCACCATCTTCACCCAGAGACAGAACTATGGGAACTGAGTGTGGACCACAATATAGCATTCTCACTCTTTCTGTGGTTGTTTGATTGCATTTTGTTTTCTTTCCCAGTTTTTTTTTCCTTCTTGATCTGATTTTTCTTGTGCAGCAAGATAACTATATAAATATGTGTATATACATATATATATATATATATTGGATTTAAAATACATTTTAACTTACTTAACATATTGGACTATCTACTATCCAGGTGGGGGGGATCATTTGGAACAGAAGGTTTTGCAAGGATCAATGTTGAAAAACTACCCATGCATATGTTTTGTAAATAAAAAGCTTTAATTAAAAAAATAATATCACATATAAAATACCAATAGCTAAATTAATGATTATAGAGCATCTAAAATTTTTGTGATTACTGGCATTCTCCACCTTCTTTCCATCCCCTATTCTGTCATTCTCATTGCAGAGTTATTAGGAAATCATGCTGACTGAATTCACTATAAATTTATGTTCCATAATCTCAACTAGGCCTTCACTAATGCAGAGAAATCCTTTTACAATTTAACATATTGACTCTCCCACACACCACAGTATCTTTCACAAATTTCTTTAAACCTCCTTTCCCTCCACCTGCCCTCCAAATACATTGTCTCAAATTTTACTTGCTAAGAGCTTCCTCCTCTCCCTCCTTCCTCATTTCACATCACTTAGATACCTTTTGCTGCTATTTCCTACATGTCTTTCTCAATGAAAAAGATAGCTTTCCATGTACATACATAAGTGACAGTATTCCATCTTATCCAGCAGATTGTCCCCCTTTTCTCTAATTACCATGTCTCCCCTATCTTCAAGAAACACCCACTAGATCCATCCATCATTTGCTATAATATCATATTTCTCCTCCTTTTTGTGATTAAGCTTCTAGAGAAAGTTGTCTATTATCAGTGCTTCCACTTCCTCTTCCTTTCATTCTCTTCTTAATTCTCTGTAATCTGTTCTAAACTCACCATACAACTCAGACTGCTCTCTCCAAAATTACTTATGATCTCTTAATTGCTAAATCTAATAACCATTTCTAAATTCTCATTCTTTGAGAACTGTCTTCAGACTTTGACATTATCAATCACCATCTTCTCCTTGATATTCTCTTCTCTCTAGATTTTCATGGCTTCCCTCTATTGATTCTATCTAATTTATCTCATACATTTATTATTTGTAAATAGTTGTTCTTAAATTGTCTTTTCATTAGATTGTTAACTTCTTGAAAGAAGAGACTGGTTTTGGTTTTGTTTGCGAATTCTGCTTTCTTTGTATTCTGAGAACTTAGTATAGTTGCTAGTGTATTAGCAACTATAGTATAGTATTGTATAGTATACTATAGTTGTATAGTATTAAGCACTTAAATCCTTGTGGAATGACTACAGTTTTTTTTAATCCCAAGGATTGCTATAAAGTTAACTTATTGATGATTATCTTTAGAAAGCACCTGTTCAGTCTGTTGCTGGAACAATAATAAAAGTCTTTCTAAAATGCAAAAATTATCCAGAACTTACTTCCCTGACCTAGACTTAAAAGAATTCAATTATCCAAACAAAGAGTTTATGGAAACATAAATGCAGTGTTTCTATGAAAATATTCTATCATGTCATTTGTTAATTCAGCATCATCAAATTTTTAGTGACTGCTTAGGATTTTTCCTCTGTATTATTTATCTTTGTAACTCCCCATCCCCAATTTCTCAGGTTCCCTACAGAGCACATTCTTTCTACAAAATAAACTGAATGAATAAACAAAGAATACATGAATGCTAGGTACTGGTAATATAGACACAGTCCTTATCTCCAAGAAGCTTTCATTATTTTTAATAGTATTTTATTTTTCCAAATACAACATTCACCTTTGCAAACTTTTGTGTTCCAAATTTTTCTCTCATCCTCCCCTTCTCTAAGACAGCAAGCAATTCAATATAGGTTAAACATGGGTAATTATTTTAAACACATTTCTTATTCTTCACAAACATATATCCATATTCATCATGCTTCACAAGAAAAATCAGATCAAAAGGGAAAAAAAAACTATGAGAAAAAAACTAAGCAAATAAACAACAACAAGGTGAAAATACTATGTTTTGATCTATATTTAGTCTCCATAGTTCTCTCTTGGGATGCAAATAGCACTTTCCCATCACAATTCTATTGGAATAACCTTGAATCACTTAATTGTTTAAAAGAGCCAAATCTATCACAGTGATCATCACATAATCTTGTTACTGTACACAATGCTGTTTTGGTTCTGTTCACTTCGTTCAGCATCAGTTCATATAAGTCTTCAGACTTTTAAGAAATCAGACTACTCATCATTTTTCATAGAACAATAATAGTTCACAAACTTTATATACCATAACTAATTCAGCCATTCCCCAGCTGATAAGGATCCACTCGATTTCCAGTTTCTTATCACTACAAAAAGGGCTACTACAAACATTTTGGAAACATTTTATGATCTCACGGGACACAGACTCAGTGGAGATGCTGCTGGAACAAAAGACATATAAAGTTCTGTGGCCCTTTGGCCTAGTTCCAAATTACCATCCAGCATAATTAGATCATTTCACAATTCCAATATAAATGAATTAGTGTCCCAGTTTCCCACATCCCTTCCAATCTTTATCATTATCTTTTCCTGTCATTTTAGCCAATCTAAGAGGGATGAAGTAGTAAGAAGGCTTCCATTCTAATTAAAAGATAACATGTACATATATATAGGCATATATTTCATAATGTTTACAGAGAAGGGGGGAGATATATAAAATACCAGCTTCAATAACTTTTCTCATAAAGATTATAGATAATGCTTCTGTAGTTTTAAAAGATTTTGGAATATTGAGCAGTAACAATTTAACATCTGGTCCTGAGTCTTAAGGAAGGCTTATAGTTTAGCTGTTATTCTAGAAAGACTATTAATTGTCATTGTTTAGGATAAACTAAGATGACTTAAAGAAAGAAAAAAAATTTTAAATGCATTAAAATGTATAGATAGAACTGAACTCTTGTGAAGAAAAGTTATTTTAAAAAATCATGTATAGTCTTCAAGGTGATTAGAAAATTTTAACTGGTAATTGGAGAGTTACCTGTCATTATTATAGAAATACTGTGACAAAATGAAAGAACTATTTCCTGAAAGAAGTACATTTAGTTCTTATATTCTGAACTAATAAGGAGAGGATTCTTGAGACACTTTGGCTATAATCTTGAGAACTGAATGTTGAGACTACATCCAACTGTATCCATCAGTAGCAGTGACTTTTTCATATAACTAAAGACTTTATGTTATTATTTATTTTACTATTCAAAAATTGAATAGGCAATAACTTTGATATATTTTTAAACCTATGAAATCAGGAATTTGGATAGGTATATACAAAAGTTAAGAACTGCTTAAGAAAAAATATTAATTCAACTTATTAAATATATTTAATAAACTGGAATGGGAGCTAATAGCTAATTGATTAATAGGAAAAAAAGAATTTTATTCAGTAAATATTCATTTATGCTCTGGAGGATGAGAATTAATATAATAATGATTTAAGTAGATTGTTAGAAGCTAATTACTCCCACCTAGGCTACATAAAGTTAAGGTCAATTCAAAACTCTATCAAGGGCAATGGGTTAAATTCTGAATAACTAGTAAAGACTTTAAATGATATCAAAGTTTAGAAGAGAAAGGTTCATTGATGGTTGAAAGGGTTGAAGAAGAATTCATGGACAAGTTAGAACTTGACCTGAATTCAAAATGAAAGGAAGGAAACAAGAATTTAAGTACTACTATATGTCAGGCACTGTTCAAGTTATTTTATGAGCATTATTTCATTTGATCCTCACAGCAACTCAGTATAAGTGTTAATCCCCATTTTGCAGTTGAGGAAAGCAATACATATAGAAATTAAGTGATTTGCCCAGGATCAAATAGCCAGCTCTGTGCGAGGCCATATTAATATTCAAGTCTTACTAACTCCAAACCCAATGTTCTATCCCATTGTGCCACCTAGCTGTACTGGGAAAAGGCTGAATTTAATCAGAGAGTGTGAAGGTTCGGGCTAGCTCCTCTGAAGGGCTCAGAATCAGTCCCTGTCAGGATAAGCAAAAGTCTTTGCCCCACGTTGGGTGCCCAAAATGTGAAGGTCCTGTCATCTCTAAGTTATAATCCTTCTCTGGGAGGAGATCTCTTTTCTGTAAAATCTTTTCCTTTGTGAGCAGGTTTCTTGGTTTTCTTCTCCAGCCAGCCTCTTCTACTTCTTCCTGAATCCTGGCTCTGAATCTCCTCCAGCTCTTGTCCTTCTCCAATCTAGACTGCTTCTCCAGGCCCAATGTTACCCCTTTTTATCCTCCCAGAGAATGGGCATGTGAGAACTCAGGGGCTTGTGAGAACTCCTACAGCCAATGAACTTACTCCTCTTAAAGGTGCAAACTCCTTTAAACATATAAACTCTCCCCAAGAAGTCCAAAGGTGTAAACTCCCCTTAAAGGCCCAAACCCAAAGGTGTGAATTCTGAGCTAGAGAATTGCCCAGACAACCTGAGTTATCACCTTGTAATCCTAACAAGAGAGAATGAGGAAGGATATTACAAAATCACAGAATCTCAGAGTAGAAAAGATTCCTCCAAGATCTCTAAGTCATCTCTTGAACAAATATTCTCTCTATATTGCCTACAAGCTAGTTGTTAACCAGTCTTTGATGAAAGACCTTTGTAAAGAAGAGACCACAATCTATTCCAAGGTAAGTCATTATTCTACCATTGGTCAGCTTGATTAGGTAAATCATTACTTTTACACTGAGATGAAATCATGTCTTTACAGCTTTCAACTATTGCTCCTAGTTATTTCATCTGGAACAAAAAAAAAAAGTAATCACTTTTTCACATTACATTCCATCAAATACTTAAGAAATCTATATTGTCGGGGCAGCTAGGTGGCAAAGTGGATAGAGCATCAGCCCTGAATTCAGGAGGACCTGAGTTCAAATGTGGTCTCAGACACTTAACACTTCCTAGCTGTTTGGCCCTGGGCAAGTCACTTAATCCCAGCCTCAGAAGAAAAAAAAAAAAAAAAAAAAGAAAAAGAAAGAAAGAAAGAAATCTATATTGTCCACAGAAGATACTTAAGATATGTGTAATATACATGTGCATGCATGTACATACACACACAAAAACAAACAATGTCAGTTCCATGAATCCAGGAACTGACATTTTATATCTCTGTAGCTCAAATACTGAGCATATGCTGGGTTTTTAAGCTACTTTATGGTAGGACAATGTCTTATACTTTTCTTTGTATTATACTTCCTTACTACCTTGTGGGATTCTTTACTTTCTTCAAGATACAACATAAGCTCTCACTTCATGTAGAAGCTCCTTGAAGGCATGGGTCATTTCATTTTTGTCTTTGTATTCTAAGAATCTAACAGTATCTGGCACAAATTAGGTACATATTGAGTGTTTGCTGGTTGATTAATTCTTAATAAATATTACTTGGATAAGAACAACTTTAAGTTTCTAGCATGCATTAAATACTGTGCTAGGTACTGAAGGAAAATAGAAAGTTGAGGTAAGACACCATCTTTCATTAGGATAGAACCTATAGTAGGACAAAATATAATATAAAGGATACAATTTGATACTCATATTAGAGGAATACAGAAAATGGCATTTATGAGAGATTCATTGGAAAGAAATAATTATTAGGCAGCATAGAAGGGAGTATCAACTAGGGGGAAAAGTTTCACTTAAGAGAAGATATTTTAATCAGAGGCGAAAACAATATACAATCTCTGCTTTCAAGGAAAAATATTTCAGACAGGAATAGAAATAAAAGGAGGAACCAAAAGATATAATGAAGCAAAAATTGATAGAATTTGGTAACTGATTAGATATGGGGAAGAAGGAAAAATAGGAATTAAGAATTGTCTAAAATATGAAGCCTGAATACTACTTTCTGATTTGGAAAAATTGGTTAAATATTTGTTTATCTTGCCTCCTCAGGATTTTCCATAATGAATTGTTTGAGTTGTTCTATCACAGTGAAATATTGCATAAGCAAACATTAAAAATAGAGCTAAAGATAAATATGCTCTTTCAAATTCTGGCTCTACATGATAAATGTACTTTTTTTTTTCTTTGTAAAATGAAAGGGTCAACCTAGATGATCTCTAAAATCTCTTAAATCTATGATCCCTTCTTGGTTCAAAATCTTAGCTCCCAATCCTAACCTTCCCACTCTGGAAAGACTGCCAAGAACTACCTCTGTTAAAGCAGGAATATAAAAAGGAAAAGAAGATGGAAGACAGAAACAAGAAGACCAAAATATATCTAAAATACAGCATAGATAGTATCCTTTCTGAAATATCAGCAATCAGAGCCAAGATGGCAGCATAAGAGCAGGAATTTACCTTAAATATGTCAAATTCCTTCCCAAACAACTTCAAAATACAGTCTCAAAATAAATTATGGAGTAGCAGAACCAACAAAAAGAAATTCTCAGCTCAAAGCAACTTAGAAAATTGAAAGGAAATATCTGTTTCACTGGGGTAAGAGTGGAGTGCAATCTAGCATAAGTTTTGCCAAGGGAGACAGCAGGAGGCCTTGAGAGTGCTGGCTTCTGGAGCAAATACTAATTATTCAGAATGAGATTATAAGGGACCTTTTTCTGAAATTAGATAAAAGACTCTTGTTTCATTGATACATATTTCTAGGTCACAGTCTCAGAGCAAAAAGGAGTACTACCACACTAGAGCATAAAGTCACAAAGGAGAGAGGCCTCTGGTCACAGTTTCAGGGAGGAAAAGAGTGCTTGTGAACATTCATAAATCAGAGAACAAGCCAGGAGAGGAATGGCCATACCACCTAGGAAGAAATAAAAACTTACAGAGCCCCAGAACTAACTCTAAAAACAGCAAAAGAAAAAGTCTGAAGCTTTCCAACATAGAAGCAGAACCTAATTTTAACTTAAAGTTAGAAGTCAAAAATAGACTGGAAAATGAGCAAAAAAACTAAAACTAAAAAAAGAACTGAACATAGAAAGTCATTATAGTAACAGGGAAGATTAAAAAAGAATTCAGAAGACAAATTCAAACAGTTATATTTAGCATTTCAAAGAAAAATATGAATTGATTTCAGGTATCATAAAAAATTCTGGAAAGACTCAAAAAGATTTTTAAAAATTCAAATAAGAGAGATAGAGGAAAAATTGTGAGAAGACGGATGCAAGAATGAGAGTAATGTAACAAAACCATGGAAAAATAGTTTATAACTTGGTAAAAGTGACTAAGAGGTAAAAAAAATAATGAAAATACATTATAAAAGACATTATAAAGTAGAATAGGCAAATGAGGCACAAAAAGCCAATGAAGAGAAGAAATCCTTTAAAAAGCAGAATTGACCAAATAGGAAAAGAACACTTATTGAAGAAAATAATCCTTTAAAAATTTTAATTTGGTTGTTGGAAACTAATGACTTTATGAGACATCAATAAGGAATAAAACAAAATCTAAAGAATGAAAAAAATGGAAGAAAATGTGAAATATCTCACTGAAAATAGATCCCAGAGAAAGAAATTATGAATTTTTGGACTACCTGAAAGCCAAGATCAAAGAAAGAACTTAGACATCATATTTCAGGAAATTGTTAAGGAAAACTACCTCGACATCATAGAACCAAAAGGCAAAATTGAAATTGAAAGAAACCACCATTAATGTCCTGAAAGAAATCCCAAAATTAAAATTTCTGGAAATATTATAGCCAAAATCCAGCACTCCTAAGTCAGGAAGAAAATATTGTAAGAAGGCAAAAAGAAATAATTTAAATATAATGGAACCACAGTTAGAATAATACAAGAATTGTCAGCTTTTACATTAAAGGATTAGAGGCCCTGGAATATAATATTCCAGAAGGCAAAGGTATTGGAATTACAAATCCGACTTACCTATCTAAAAAAGCTAAGTCTAATTCTTTAGGGATTAAAAAAAAAGATATTTAATTAAATAGAGGACTTTCAAGAATTCCTTATGAAAAAACTAAAGCTGGAAAGAAATTTTAACTTCCAAATACAAGACTCCATAGAAGTTAAAAAGGAAAACAGGAAAGAGAAATCATACATGATTTGATAAAATTAAACATTACATTCCCAGATGAGGAGATAATATGTTTTAATTTCTAGTAACTCTTAGCATCATTGGCAGTTAAAAGGAATACACATAAAGAAAGGTCACATGAGTGAATTGACTATGATGATATAATATCTAAAAAAAATAAAATGGGAAAAAAAGTGTACAAATTTGTTCTAAGGGAAGGGAGAAGTAGAATGAGGTAAATTATCTCATATATTCCTATACCTTAATTCTAATCATTTGACTGCACAATGAACAGCAATATCAAAGAATAATTTATTATCTTTCAAAAGCTACCTTACTTAGCAAAGAAACCTGGGAAACTTTAGTTTGGTGCAACTACATTTTGAAAAAAGTCTAAATTAAAATATCTTGGCCACAATCACATCAATGTAAGAACAAATCACTGGTTTGTGATAGACAATGGGAGAGAATTATTTCAGAGAGGTGAGGAGTAGCTCAGTATGTTTGTAGGATTCACTGTTGGGAAAGATAGCTGGCACAAATGAGAATAAAATGAAAGTTTATATGAGACATCAAATAACAACTGGTCTGTGTTGTGTTCAAAACAGTTTCTTTTCTTTCTTTTTTTAACAAATTGTGTTTAGGCTTAAAATTCAAGGAAACTGGAAATGCAGACAAAACAAAATTTCTTATAGATAAGAATTATATATTGCTATACGTACTACTAACATAACAAAAAGTGATAAACATATGAGTGGGCACTCAAGTGATTTACCAATATGGACAATTAAGTATGAGTTACAAATGAAATATATCCTTCACTTTAGGGAAAAACACAATTTCAATTGTTCTACTGTACACAAGTTTTACTGCTGGGATCTCACTCAGAGCTCTGGAGAAAGTTACATATAAAAGGAATTATTGTAGTTTTAAGCTTATTAAAGCTTATTAATACAGGGTGTCTCAAAAATCTTGGTGTAGTTTTAAGCTTACAAAAGTTTAAAGTATTACTTGTTAATTTTCTTGGCAAAAACACTGGATTGATTTGCCCATTTCTTTCTCTAGCTCATTTTATAGACAAGGAAACAGAGGCAAACAGGGTTAAAGTCACAGCTAAGACCAGTTATGAACTCAGGAAAACAGGTCTTCCTGAATCTGGGCTGAGAATTCTATCCACTGATCACCTAATTGTCCCAAGAGAAAAAAAAAATATTTGAATCATTACTAATTGTTGTTGTTTAGGCTTTTCAGGTATGTCCAGCTCTTTGTAATTTTATAGTTGGGTTTTCTTGGCAAAAATGTTAAAGTGGTTTGCTATTTCCTTTTGTATCTTATTTTACAGAAGAGGAAACTGAGGCAAGCAGAGTTAGTACCTATCCAAGATTATATAGTAAGTATCTGAGATGGATTTGAACTCTGGTCTTCCTAACTCCAGGCCTGGCATTCTCCTTGAGAAGTCTTAATATTTATTATTCTTTACTTTCATGTTACAATGCTCCCCAGTTCAAATTCAATCTCAGATACTAGCAATCTCTAAAGTCTCTCCCAGCATTTTTGCCAAGAAAACCAACAATATAGCATAAATTTAAATATTATTTAGTATAAGATACTTTATTATTTTAATATTTATTATTGATTTTCTACTCAGAATTACATTCTGAGGAGAGTAATTAATACTATCATATGTTACATACAAGGAAGCTGAGATTCAAGGAGGTAAAGTCTTATAATTAGTGCAGTTAGTCAAATACCAAAGCCAGAACTCTCATCTTCTATCCACTGATGTTCTGTTGTTACTATTGGCATACTTTTCTTATTGTTTCATGTGAAAACCAGGAAAGAAGAAAATACTGAGTCAATCAATGAAAAATTCATTAATATCTGCTGCTATATCCTGTCAGAAAAAGGAAGGAAGGAAGGAAGGAAGGAAGGAAGGAAGGAAGGAAGGAAGGAAGGAAGGAAGGAAGGAAGGAAGGAAGGAAGGAAGGAAGGAAGGAAGGAAGGAAGGAAGGAAGGAAGGAAGGAAGGAAGGAAGGAAGGAAGGAAGGAAGGAAGGAAGGAAGGAAGGAAAGGAGGGAGGGAGGGAGGGAGGAAGGAAGGAAGGAAGGAAGGAAGGAAGGAAGGAAGGAAGGAAGGAAGGAAGGAAGGAAGGAAGGAAGGAAGGAAGGAAGGAAGGAAAGAAGGAAGGAAGGAAGGAAGGAAGGAAGGAAGGAAGGAAGGAAGGAAGGAAGGAAGGAAAGGAGGGAGGGAGGGAGGGAGGGAGGAAGGAAGGAAGGAAGGAAGGAAGGAAGGAAGGAAGGAAGGAAGGAAGGAAGGAAGGAAGGAAGGAAGGAAGGAAGGAAGGAAAGGAGGGAGGGAGGAAGGGAGGGAGGGAGGGAGGGAGGGAGGAAAGGAAGGGAAGGAAAGGAAGGGAAGGAAAGGAAGGGAAGGAAAGGAAGGAAGGAATATGGAAGAGAGGAAGGGAGGAAGGAAGGAAGGAATATGGAAGGGAGGGAGGAAGGAAGGAAGGAATATGGAAGGGAGGGAGGAAAGAGGGAAGAACTGATTGATGGCTGTAGCTATTACTTTCCAAAAAGCCACCTGATCATAATGTAAAATATTTAAAGGGAGCAATTTTATACATTTTTATGTCTTATAAGTTTTATTTCAAAGTACCAGGAACTCTGCAATTTTTTGTTGTTGATGCTGCTGCTGTTGCTTTTAAATGAACTATACATTTTGAGATCTAGCACAAAATGCTTATTAAGTATTAAAAGTATGGATTTTTTAGATTCAAAATATTTAATGGATGTTAATGCTACATAACGTATGAGCAAAAATGCATTACTGGAATACCAAATTGGGATAGAGATGATAAGTCTAATAAATTGGGTTCTTGTTATTTGTCTTTGAGATGTCAGAATCTATTAGAGTAAAAATCAATTCCCCAACTGGAATTTCAAAGAAGTAGTGGTGGAAGGGGAATACCCTGAAATAATAATAGCCTCCTCCCTAGAAAGCACAGCAGTTTTCAGAATAAAACTCTTAACATACCATGGTCCAAGAACAAAGAAATCCTTCATTCTACTATTTGAAACCAGATATATAAAGATTTATTTTTTAAACAATAAAGAAAATTAAAATGTTTATTGAGCTTTAAATGGAATTTTATTTTTGAAAGTCTAGATGGCTAATATTTTGCCGAGTAGAGAGTACAGGAACAGTGTCAAAAGAGGAGGTTAAATTAGGAATTAAAATCAAATCCAGATGATGCTGACTCAAAGATGTTAAAATCCCTAAGCTGTTTCTGTAGAACTACTAGTGTTCTATATGCACTAAAGAAATGGCTTGGGATATATAATCTTCTCTAGAGACTGTTAAGAATCACACTATATCCTCCCACCCCATCTGCTCAGGGTGACATTTATATTACTATGTGGGAAAATAGCATCTCACTTTCAACCTCTGTTATATAGGGCGCCTGAAATCTATTACATTATTGGATGAGTTGACTGCCAGGGAATGGTTCAAGTACAGGGAAACTTAGAAATTTCTTATATCATCTGAGGGTAACATGCATATGGAATAACTCAAGCCTTTTACCAAAAAAAACATGTTTTACTTATTGACCTACTTTTGAAAACTCATAGAAATTCATTTTTTAAAATCCTAAGAAAAATGTAAAGAGTGGCTGACCTTGCAAGTATCATCATCTCAACTCTAAAATTTCCACATTCAATCCTAATCTTTTAATCTTTTGGATCAAGTCATTTACACAGTTGTCACAAAATCCACAGCTTCCCAAGTGACTACATTACACAATTTTTATTATTCTAGCATAAAATGTTTGTAATCTATATTAATTTTGTTGTCCCCTTCCCAATCTATCATTTATCTTATGTTTTTCTTGAGATAGATATCCATTTCACAGTATCATTTTTTACTGACAAATAAACAGGAGCCCTCAAACACTGTAGTAGTGAAAAGGAGAAGGGAAAATATCTCTATGTAAGTAGTTTCCCTGCCCCTACAGGCCTATCAGATTACTTTGTTCCATCTCATAATTCACAGTGAGTTACATTATCTCAATCTCTGTTCTTTGATGCCTCCAATGTATTCTCCTACAACTGCCCAGCTCAAACGACTTAACAATTTGTGATTTCTTCTTTCCTATTTAAGCCACTTGTGGAACTGAGGCAATCTAAATATATATATATATTCTCATTACCTATTTGTACAGGAAGAAAAAGTTCCTATATGCTGGTTTTCCCCAGACTGATAAAGAAAAGGTCTGATTCCAGACATATCCTTTAAATTATGTATAATTGGGAAATGAGGTTTAAAAAGTTTGCTGTTATCTTTTGTAATTTTACTCTAAGTCTTTTTCTTTATCTTTGCTTTTTTTGAGTCTAGACGGTCTTTATGGTCTAACTCTAAAAGTATATACTTTTATTTTAAAGTACTCAAAGTGTATTCTAAAAGCTCTACAATTCCAATTAAAAGATAAAATATGTTGATGTTATATGCTCTACATATATTTTATTCATTTATAGGTTTCTAAACTTTTTATGTTGTCTCTTGGCCTTCATGTAACATCTTCAATTACTACAAGGCTTCCAAAAATTCTCATTTAATTTCTTATGCCAATCCATAATATATTAAAACCACAATGGGGGAAACATGATGTGAACGGATAACTGTAGTTAAAATTAGAATGGCAAAAAGTAATTGCAAAAAAAATCTTTACAGCAAGTTTTTTAATAAAGGTCTCATTTTCAACATATGAATATAAAGAACTTATTTGAGGTAGGCCAATATAACAAAATGATAATTCTGCCTAAATTAATTGATTCATTCAGCACCAATCAAATTTTATAGAATTATTCTATAGAGCTGGAATAAATCATAACAAAATCCATCTTGAAGAATAAAAAGTCAAGAATATCAGGGGAATCAGTGAAAATAAATATGAAGAATGGAAGAAAACCAGATTTCAAACTATATTACAAAGTTGTCATTATCAAAACAATATACATTGGATAATAAATGTTAATAAGAAATAACAATGTTTCATCAATGCAATATATCAGGTGCACAATGTACAGTAATAAATGATAATAGGAATCTAGAATTTGATAAATCAAATGATCCAAGCTTTTGGGACAAGAATTCACTATTTGATAAATACTACTAGAAAACTGGAAAACAGTCTGCCAGAAACTAGACAGAGACCAACATTTCACACAGAATACCAAGATAAGCTCAAAATGGGTACATGATTTAGATTTGAAGGGTGATACTATAAGCAAATTGGGGGAGCATGAAAAAATTTGCCTCAAATCTATAGATATGGAAAAAAATATTGACCAAACAAGAGACAGAAAGGATCACAGGAGGTAAAATGTATAATTTTTATTACATAAAATTAAAAATATTTTATACAAGCAAAATCAGTGTGGCCCAAACTAAAAGGAAAGCAGGAAAGTGGAGAGGGTGAGGTGGGTACTGAGGAGGGGAGATATTCACCAATTGAAAATAGTCAAAAGATATAAAAAGAAAGTTTCAGAAGCAGAAATCTCAGCTCTCAATAGTTATATAAAAATGTTCTAAATTACTAATAATTAGAGAAATATAAAATTTAAAAACTGTGGAGATTGGCTAAAGAGAAAGAAAAAGGAAAATAACAAGCACTGGAGTGGCTGTGGCAAAATAGATTCACTAATGTACTGTTGGCAAAGTTGTGAACTGGTTCAACCATTTTAGAGAACAATATAAAAAAATGTTTGTCTTTTGACTTAGCAATACCACTGTGAGATCTATGCCCTAAAGAGATCGAAGATAAAGGAAAAGATCCTATATGTACCAAGAGGATGCCCATCAATTGGGGAATTAGATGAACACACTACAATGCTATAAAAAAATTATGAGGAAGCTTGTTTCATTAAAATCTGGAAGACATATAAGAGTTATTAACTGTAAAGTCTCAGCTACCCTGATTGAAACAGTGATCCAAGAAAATTCCAAAGGACTTATGATATGGCTAATATAGAAATATGTTTTATATGTCTTTACATGTATATTGGGTATCATTGCTTGCCTTTTCAGGGAGTGGGAAAAGGATGAGAGAGAAAGAGAGAGAGAGAGAGAGAGAGAGAGAGAGAGAGAGAGAGAGAGAGAGAGAGAGAAAGAGAGAGAGAGAGAAAGAGAGAAAGAGAGAGAATATGAAGTTCAGATTTTAAAAAAATGTTTAAAAATATAATTTTGAAATGTTTTAAAAATAAAACACACAATTTAATAATAGGAATAAAGAAAAAAATAAATCAAATTTATAAAAACAAGAGCTATTCTTGAATTGAAAAATAACCAATTGAAAAATAGTCAAAAGGCAAAGAGGAAAAGTGAACAAACACTTTTTGTCTACTACATACTAAGTTCTTTGCTAAAAGCATTAAAATATTATCTGACTTGAAATAATCATGAAATTTTTTTAGTAAAAATTCACCCTCTCAACAGTCACACTTAAAATTCTTCAAGTCCCTAATAATTAGACAAATGAAAATTAAAGCAACTCTTGAGATTTTATGTCATATCTATCATTGTCAATAATGACAAAGAAGAAAGTGATAAATATTAGAGGAGCTGGATGAAAATTGGCACACTAATGCATTATAGATGAAGTGTGAATTCACCTAGCCATTCTGGAAAACATTTCAAACCGCACTCAAAAAGACAATACCTTGGACATAGCCTTTGATCCAGTGTTTTAATTCTAAGACACATATACTGCATAGAGCTCAAGAAAAAAGATACCCATATGTACAAAAATATCTATGGTAGTTCCTTTCATAATAGCAAAGCTAGAAAATAACTGCATGAAATTGTCCACCTAGCAGGGAATGACTAAAAAAATCATCATATATGAATGTAATTACTGAGCCATAAAAATGATAAAAATGAACACTGTAAGAGGAAACTGAGAAGACATCTAAAATGATGCAAAATAAGATGAGCAAAATCTGTAAAACAATTCATAAATTGATAGTATAAAGGAAAACAATTTTGAAAGTCTTTAGAAATCTGATGGATGAAATGTCAAATAAAAATTCCAGAATACTGATGATGAAGCATTCTAACAGAGAAGAAATGGATTAAAAATGCAAAATATATTTTTATAATTGTCAATGAGGAAATCTGCTTCATTTGATCATATATACTAGACATGAGGGTTTTTTTCTGTTTCCCACTTGTGTCAAAAAAGGAGGAAGAGAAAATAAATGCTTGTTAATTGAAAAATAATGAGAATGTTTAATTTTAAACACATCCATATTTAGAGCCAATTCTATCCATTAGTCATGATGACTAATTCTTCCCAGTAAAAAAAAATTACCCTTCACTATATCATTTTACTTTAAATTCATACTCTCTTAAAATTGCCTCAGACTCCATACGAGAAACTATTAGCAGCATATTAAAATATTCCAAAGTTCATGATTATTTAACAATACAGAAGTACATTTTGACCATTTAATTCTTACTTTCTAAAATATTAAACATAATTCAGTGAAGCACCAAAAGGAAGAAAACCAGAATTTTGCCAGACAGAAAATATAAAGAATTCTGTTCACATCTTAACTAAAATTAACCACCATTTTCCCCTCTTCCAAGTTCAAGTTTCCCTTACTTAATCTAAGAGGGGAAGAAAAAAAAACAAAGTTTGGGGATAACAATTGATCAAATTCCTTCCCTCCTTTTATAAAGCAGAAATTTGAAAAAATATTTTATCATCCTCAGTGATTACTAAACCTGGAAGTTATTGTTCTTGACCCCAGGGACATTGCACATTTTCCCATAAATTTTGTCTTGGGGTTGAGGTTGCCAATCAACTGATCTTGTTTGATAATTTAAGGTTAGTTATAGAGTTAATGTTCTATATTTTAAGAGATTCTTTCCTTTAAAAAATTCTCTAAAATAAAATGTTTTTTTTCCTCATGGAACTTTTATAATAAATGGTAAATATGATGACAAAATATTGGCATAAGTCTGTCACTTGAAGATTATATCTTATGAGACTGCAAGATAGCACGGTGGATAGAGCATCAGCCCTGAATTCAGGAGCACCTAAGTTCAAATCTAACCTCAGACACTTAATACTTCCTAGCTATGCTGCCTCAGGAAAAAAAAATCGTGTTTTTATTTTACTCTAATACTTCATAGTGGAAGAAGGCAAGTGGTCCTAGATTCATGACAACTGGTTAACTCTACTAGAAAGACTTTGAGTATACTATCAACAGATGATATCTGTATTGTGAATTCCAACCTAAGTACAATGACATTATCACTAGTAAGTTACCATTTGATGATGACTTCTTTGAGCATAGCAATATACCATAAGCTAGGGACAGATAACTAATAGACATGCTTTACTGCTGTCCTCATTCTTAGAAGACAACTCAAAAAAAGTCCATAACATATTTAATCCCTTTCCCTCTATTTTGGAGGACATGGACAAGAGTCACACAAGACAAAACAAGTATGGATGAACTCTGATCTTTATTACTGAAGGAAAGAGTACTACATCAATAAAGTCATAGACCCTCTGAAGTATATATATGAATGGGGATGGAATAAGATTTTATTAAGTACCAACTATATGCTAGTTGTTTTATAAATATTTCATTTGATTTTCACATAATGAACAAAATATATTTAAATTGCTCAAATTTCTATAAGGACAAGTGAAATAATTCTGTATTATCAAATTTGAGAGGTTCGAAAAGAAGAAATAAAGTGCAGGACCTTTTTTAAAGCATAAGTCATTCATATAAATTTGGTTCATTTTTGTAATGCCTGAAAATTACTTCATAATTATTTAGTGTAGTATCTTACGTGAAATGACAATTAGATTCGTTCACTCCAGGCCTTAAAGAAAGCATTCATAACAAATATATATTATCAACTACTATGCAAAAATAATTCCTAATTAATATTGCTAAAAATGAAAAAGACATATGTATTTAAATAGTATAAACTCTGATATACCAGTGTAGCCTAAGCCATATGTGAATAATGTTATGTGTATATTTGTATGTATGCAAATGTATGTAATGTGCACATTTACCTATATGTATGTATAGAAAGTTGCAGATTTGCCAATATAATTCCAATATACGAAAAGAATTCTTATCATCATCAGATTGAAATAGTTTAGAGATAACCTACATCTTTTATAACCCAAATAATCACAGCACTTTCCTACAAATCTTGAAGGAGTATAAACAGGAATTATTATGCCAGAGCACTCATTTTAATAATACCTCATGGAAAACACTATTAAATATTTTCTACCTCAAGGAATCTGGGCAAAAGTAGGTTTAAATAATTAGCCAAAGTCATGCAGTTAATAATAATATTGATGGTGCCTGAACTTCAGGAAAATCTTAATAGAGAAACAAGTCTCTTATTCAAATAGTATGACATTGTGTTGTGAAAACATTTGATAGGGGCATATTGAAAACACTGAAAACTAACTTGAAAAAGGGTATATCTCAAACTTAAGTCCTCACAGGTTTTTCCAATGTATTTTTTTCTTAAGTGTATGAAAGGTTTATGATACAACTGCTGGTGACAAGTAATGATGATAGTTTTCTGCATGTTGGGGAAAGAGGCAAGTGGTGTTAACATTAAAAATCATCATAAATAGCACTATTGCATAATGGAATGAATGCTGATTTAAAAATCAGGAGACTCATAGATTTAGTCTCTGGCTTTAGCATTATCATCTTGATCAAGTTAGTTATCTGTTAAGTAGAATAATAACACACTAATTTCACAGGGTCGTTGGAAAGAATATATTTATATACTCTAAAATGCTATATAAATGTAAGATTTTTATTTTATCAGAATACCCATCTTAAGTTTTTTATGCTTGGGACAAAGTATTTATTCATAATTTTACTTGTTTTATAATTTTGTAATCACATAAGGATTGATTGATGCACTGACACATACTTCATTTATTTTGTTTTTCAACTAATTTTAAGCTAAAAAATATATAATCACTTTTGATTTCTATAAATCCCAGACTTAGAAATAAGATTTCTCTGCACAATTGCTTCAATTCTACAAGCATATGTTAAATGCTTATTATGTGCAAAATATTATGTTAGACTTAGGGATAATAAGACCAAAAATAGTGACTATTGAATATATACTCCTATATTTGGATAATATGGGAATGGGTGTATATGTGTATGTATAAACACAGAGAGAAATATGTATATATAATATATATTGAATTACCAAAGAAAATTGAATATGTGAAAATTAAAAATTAAAATGAAGTCACTATCTAAGTTACAACATATGAAAATATTTTTCCATAATATACTAATTAAATATGTAATCAATAGTATAACATGTAATTTTCAAGACTATCTTATTATATAGTACTAGATATAAAGAAGTTAGAACTATGAGACACCATAGAGATCATCTAATCTAATCTTCTTTTGTGGTTAAGGAAAATGAGACTCAAGGAAGCAATAGAACTTTCCTAAGGCTACACAGGGAGTCAACAGTAAGGCTAATATTAGAATCCACAGTGTCTGATTCTAAATACAGGTTTGTTTGGTTTTTCCCTTATACTATGCTGCCTCACCATTCCTAGGTTATTCTCCTTATATTTGACCAATGAAGAAAACACCTCTAACAAAACTTCTCCAGGTTGTCTTGACTTATTTTTTTCCTCTATTCCCTTTGAATACTCTGGGTGATCTGAGAGAATAGAATGTAATTGTGGCAATTTCAACCAGCCCCAAAGCTGAACCTCTTTATTTCTAGCAAAAGTTAGCAGAGTTACACAATTAGGGCTCTGCAAATTGGAAAAAAACAAATTCATCTTAATAAGCAAGTATTAATTACCAACTTGGTGAAAAATAATGTAATAATATTTGTTAAAATAGTCCTCTACCCTCCTTGGAGGAGAGAGATACATGACATATACAAATAATGTAGCACAAAATAACATATTTTAAATATATTAAAGATATTCAAAGAAAATAATACCTATGTTCCAAGAGGGTAAAATTAATTTTTGATTAGGAAGAAGAAAAAAGTTTCTTGGAACTTAAAGAATTTGATTTATTCTTTTACAAAAGAATTAGGAACTGAAATGTTTGACAATTCCAACAACAAGAAATAAAAATATTGGAAGCATAGGGACCTGTATAAGTAAAGGCAGTGAAAAAGTGGAAATACAAGTTACAAATTTGACAATAATATGGAGTATGTGAAAGGAATATTACTTTAAATAATGTGAAAGAAGAAATGATAGTGCTTTGTAACTGATCTTATATGAGTAAGTTGTACAGTTCCATATCTTATTTGCTCCCTCTTCTTACAGGAAGGGCAAGTCATCATAGCATGATTAAAAGTGGTAATACTATTTTAAGATAGTATCATGCAATGGAAACTAAGTTTTTACTATGAAAAGTTTAACTATTCATAAACTATTTACAACTTATACATAATTCATTTTCAATATTACAAGCATTTTACTTTACCATTCTTTTATTTCTCAATATTTTAAAAGTGTAATGAATCATGGATATTTATAGTGTCATTGTTTTTATGAAAACTAATCAGCGGCACTAACTATAAACTAAGTTGCTAATTTCTCCACTATAGATAAAAAGCTAAGACTGCTATTCATCACTTATTGATCCCCAATTCTATCTACTCTTTCCTTCTTTATTCTGCCAGTTTTTAACTGGATACCTTTTGAAACAATAACGATATCAGCACTTCTTAACCTAGCATTCACAAAGGAGCAACATGATGTAATAGAAAGAATCTCTCATAAGAAAAATGGAAATTAAAATTCAACAAATTAGCAGCTGATAAAACATAGACATTAATACATTAATATTCTGTGAATTTTTAAGTATTCTAGAAACAATCTGACAGGATGACAAGCAAAGATCTCAAATGTCCATACTCCTTAGCAAGTCCAGGGTACATAATAGGCAGTTAATAAACTTTTGTGATTATTCATTTTCTACATGTTTGAATCCTTACTTTTGATCCAGGAATCTTTTGGCTAAACATGTAACCCAATAAGACTAAAGGTAAAAGATCCAATATATTCCAAAATATTTGTAGTAGCACTTTTTACAGTAGAAAAAAACCAACAGATCAAAACAACCCACCAACCAACAAACAAACAAAAAAACCCTGGGAAAATGTCCATTGATTAATAAATGGCTAAACAAAATGAGGTACAATAATCTAATGGAATATTACTTCATTGAATGCAATAATACATATGAAGAATATACAAAATTCTAGGAAGTCTTATATAAGCTCATAAAAATGAAGCAATAAAAATCAGGAAAATAATATATGTAATAATTACAACAATGGAAATAAAATAACAACAATAAAAACTATACATGGAATATAAAATGACTGATCTTGGTTCCGAAGAAGAGACTATAAGACTATATAGACTACTCCTCCCTTCCTTCTTTGAAGAGGTAGGAAACTGTGGAGTATATTTGATTAATATGTTAATTTTGCTGAACTTATTTTCTATCTTTTTCTTTTTTATTCTTTGTTATAATAGTAGGGAATGGGAAGAGAGGTGTACAACCCATCCTCAACATTCTTGTATTTAATTTTCATGACTTCCAGCATTACCATGATTTTATTAGTAATGTCATTTTCACTTTCCCATAAAAAAAAAAAAAAAAAAAAAAAACAAATTTGCAAAAGTTTGTAGAGCCTCTGGTAGTCTAACAGGCTTCACTGCTCTTGCTCATCTTATCGGTGTAAAGCGCTCCCTATATATTCATGTCATATTTTCATTATTGTCTTTAAAACTCGAAAGTTTTGTCTTGAAATTATGGCATCAGAAGGTAAGTAAGGTCTTTGGGTTCAAAGGCCATGTGTGAAAAGTCAGTGAAGTAACTTGGTGAGAAAATAAAGATATTAAACAAACTTCATGCTGAAATGTCTGCAGCTGCCATCACTACAATTTTGATGTTTTAAAAAACCAGTAACTGGCTTTATCTGTAAAAAGAAGGAAAGTTACCTGTGCTACTAGATATTTCATATGTTATAAAGAATAAAAATTATCTTTAATTAATGGATTTTTTAAAAATAAATTTAGCACAAAAAAGATCACAGAATTCTAGAGAATTACTAGAAAGAAAAATGTTTTGCAAGTTACCAATTTTATTTCGGGGATTTTTTCATGGTTACTATATTAAGGAAAGTATATGTTATCAGAATTAATGTCATTGTTACTATATTAGGGAAAGTACATGTTATCAGAATTAATATTTTATAAAGAATTATCTGCAGTAAAGTATATTTTCAACTATCTCCATTGAAAGATTAGAATTTTTGATTGTTGTGATATCCTGACCCTCTATTTTTCATACGTTCACCATGTCAAAATTCCCATTTTTTTTTACTTTCACACCATTTTCTAGGAACATTACCCTTTGATTGCTGAAGACTGTGATTATATTGAAAAATAAAAGTATTATATTACTTTTTAATACAACTTTTTTGAAAAAAAAATCAGGTATTTTAGAGCTGGAAAGATCCTTAGAAATAATCTATTCTATCCATCTCATTTTATGTGTGAAAAAAAAAAACTGAGGTCAAGACAAAGTTACTTACTAAGGAAGTAGTAGAGTAAACCTAGAACCCTGGGTCTCTATGCCTCCATGGCTTCCATGCCATCAAAGATGAAGGCCTAGGGTTGGGTTTTGGCTCTGTCAAAATTGGTTAAATAACCTTGGACAAATCATTAAGTTCTCTGAGCTCAGTTTCTTCATCTATACCATGCAGATAATAATAGATTTCTTAACTCAAAAAGAAAATTGTGAGAATCAAATGAAATAATATATGTGAAATATTTGTACATCATGAAAGTATTATTAGAAAATATTAAGCTATCACTCTTAGCCATCTTTCCAATATTATCCTTTATTATTCTTGCTCACCTACAGTTTACTCTGCCCAAATGAACTTATTATCTCATCATTTCCTATTTCTTTGCCTTTACTCAAGCTTTTCCTTAGACTAAAAATGTCCTGCTTTCTGTATGCTCTACACATTTATTTATTGAGATCTTAGCTAGTTTCCAAACCCAGCTCAAATGTGCTTCTTCCACGTAGCCTCCTCTGATCCTCTCAGATTGAAATGCTCTCTCTTGGAATTCATCTGATTTCATAATACTTTTTTCCCTTCTAATGTATTATTTATACCCTAATTTACATTTCATCTGTATGTGATCTTATCAATCCTATTAACACAAAAAGTTACTTAAGTACAGGAAATCTGGTTTGTCCATTGTCCACAGAGGGAATGAGTAAATGAACAGAAACAAACAAAAAAAATCAAATTAAAATTCAAATATCAGCATACTGTGGTAAAGTGAGGAAGGTCAAACAAAGCTTCAGATCTGTGAGTCACGAAGAATCTAATGAATGAACTTGGCCATAGTTATGGATCAAATTTTGATTTTTTTTCCTGCAACTACAGAATCAAGATTTATAAACTTTTTTTCATAACTACCCCATCTAAATATTTTCTTAGTTTTTGAAAAGAAAAAATTTAATATTTTTACCACACAATATCACTCAAAAATACTTAGTATTTAAAAGTTAATACTAAAGTCAGGAGCCATACTTTCAATTATCTGAAGAAACATTAGACACCACAAACATATTAAGCATAACAGTAGCTATAATGTTTTCAAAGGAACAGTAGAGCCTTTATTTTTCCCCCAGAGGATTGTGATGGGGTTCTGTGATTATATATTCCCATTATTAAGAAAAACATGAGTTATCCTTTGTTCACCATGATTTAGAATTCTAGGCTGAAAAAAGAGAACCCTTTGGATACAACTATATAGGCTCTCACATCAATCTGTTGAACAGTTTTTACTTTCCTCATGCCTGATAATTCTAATATTTAAACAGGATGCACTAATAATGTTATGGGGTTTGCTAGTGATGTTTTCCCAAATATACTTTTTCTAATGAGTCCTTACCAAAATACTAAAATATGTTATTTAAGATATACAGTAAAATATGGAAATTTTAATAGTTGGTTTATAAAATAAGCTAGAATAATAAAAATCTGCTTAAGTTTTTAAACTACTACATAATTATCCCCCTCAAAAAAAAGATAATTTATGGACAAAAAAATGTCAATAATCAGTTCTTCATTCACAGACTTGGCTTTTTATTTTAAAGAGTTTTTAAAGATATTTCTCTTCAAAAAGCATTTCTGCATAGCGATCATATTTCTATCTTAAGACTCTACAATTTTGTGATTAAAGTTTCCACAGAATATCTTTTCATTTGCTTTGGTACCCCAGATACAAAGGTTGGGGAAAGGAGTATGGAAAATTCTATTAAACAATTTCTTTCAAGACATTTTAATTCATAATATAGTGATTTTTAAAAATTAGATTTTTTTTGAGGCACTGTGTCTATACTTTATGGAAAATTTTAAAGTTGTTTCATTCTGTGCACAGAACTTTAATAAATTAAATCAGCCTGGATGTTTCATTATTTTCAGATAGTAAATCTGAATGGTGCCCTTTGAGTATTCTTTCAAAATAGGACTGTTTTTTCTATCTCTTTGAAACCCTCATTTTCTCATTTTCAACACCATTTATGAGGCAACAAGCAGAATAATACACACCATCATCAACATTATCACCAACAAACCCCCACTGTAACACAATTCCCAATAGTTTCCATAGAAAATGAAATCTAGCAAGACAGCACTGCAGCAATCAAAAAGTAAGGGGGTTGGGAGGGAAACGTGTTATTGCTAAGGGCGATTTTGCTCCCGGTTTACAAGAGGAGCATTAAAGGATATAAAAATAGTGAGAACCATAATCCTCTTAGCTTCATAACAGAAAAGTAACCCTCTTTCCCCATCTCCATCAAGAGAATGTTCATTTAAGTTCCCCTTACAAGTAGGAAAGATTGGCCTGTACAGCTTTAAATTTAAGGATCTGTTTTAGCTGGGAATCTTTTGCAATGTTTCTTTGCCTCTAGGATTGTAAAACATAGGATTTAGAAAGTCTGTGTGCGTCAGAATGGGAGAGAAGAATTCATTCTGGAGAGACAGCGAGAATTTGGGAATAGAAGAGGGTGGGGGAAAAATTGGTTAAGGCAGCTATCCTCCCCCGCACCCCAAGACTGCAGTGCAATGCGTTTAAAAGAAAGCCAGACTCTGAAGAGATCTTTCTCAACCATAGGAGAAGATCAGGGATATAAACAAGCAAAAAAAAAAAAAAAAAGGAACAAGAAAGGGAACCTGGGAAATGGGGCGATGGATACAGAACTGACTGATAAGCATCCTGAATAAAGCAGAAGGAAGGCCACAGAAGAAAACCCAACACTCAAGACCCTACCTGAACTAGATAGGGTAGAGGATGCTCCGGGCACCTCTGGCCTATCGTCCTCCTCCTCCTCCTCTCGCTGCTGTTGTTGCTCCTGCTGTTGCCGCTGTTGCTGCTGCTGGATCAGGCTTAAGTCAGAGCGGCTGGGCTCTGATCTCGAGGCTGCGGGGACAAGCCGCCCTTTCAGCAGCACCGCGGCCAGACCTAGAAGCAGAGTGAAGGGAAAGCTCCCGCAAATCCTCGACATGGCGAAAAGCCAGAGGGCAGCGGAGGCATATTGCGACAGAAACCAGCTCTCTGGGTGGAGCCGGCAGTGGCCAGCGACAGCGGCCGGGCTGCCTGCTCCCCCACCTCACTGACCTGCGGACACTCGAAAGCCCGCTCTCACACACATACACAGACACTCATACCGAGGGAGACAGAAACACATACACACAAACCAAGACACGCGCACCACGGACCGGGAGAAGAGGAGGAAGCTGGGAGGGAAGAGGAGGAGAGGGGAGGGGAGCAGAACACTCGGAGCTCTGCACATGTGACAGAGGAGGGTGAAGATGGGAAGGTGAAGGAGGAGGAGGGCTGCTGCATCCTAGAGAACCAACGGGGGTAGGGATTGGTTGTTAGTTCTGAGGGACTGAGTAGGGAGCTCCGAGTAAATATTTGCTATGACTATACCTTATTTATTTGGCCATTGTTTAAAAAACAAACAAGTTTTTGCCTATGAGTTATCCTTGGAACTGGAAAAGGCCCAGTGTCTCACTCACCTTAAAAACAATAACAATAAAACTATTCCCCGACTTACTGGGCAGGGAAAAGATGGACTGATTTACACCACCATCATCATCACACCCCCACCCCCATCTCAGGAATGGTACAAATTCGTGCGATTTAAAAAACCTCATCCTAGTCCGGTTGCTGGGTAACTAGCTCTAATTGGACTTACTATTTTTTTTTTTTCAAAAATCCCCATCCCAGACCCTACCATCTACCTTTAAAACATCTTTTTGTTGTTGTTGTTGTTGTTTTTTTCTTCCTTCTCTTTTCTTCTAGAGGAGCAGAGGGCAGCGGGAGCGGGGTAAAAGGAATGAAGTCCCACTATCTTCTGTTTCACAACTTAGACATTATCCTCGGGTTTTGAGCCAAGCCTTCTCTGAACTTTTGTAGTAGCCAAACAAGAAGCATTTATTAAGGGCTTATAATGTCCCAGACAATGTGCTAGGCTACAAAGGGGGGAAAAGTCATGGTCTTTGTTTTCAAGAACTTCAATGGGGTACATTTGCACATATAACTAAATTTAAAATATAGGCAAAGAAAACACAAAATAGTTTCTGGATTAGTGGATGAAGAAGAGTAAACTGCAGTAACTGGAGCAAGTAAAATATCGTATAAAGAGTGACTTAAACTAAACTAAAGAAAGCTAGGGATTCTTTGAGATTCTATGATGATAAACTTCAAGTGGAAACCTAGAAAGAGATTTATGTTTGGACAACACTATGCTTTTTTAGGTTTAAATTGCAAAAGCTGAGACCCAGCATAAAGAGCATTACTTTAAGGCTTATGTAGCTGACTATTAAAACAGTGGGTCCCTTAGGATACTCATAAACTGGCCAGAGGAAAAACCCATCTGCCTGACTTGCTATAAGTCCCCAAGGAGGAGCATTCTTTGAAGAGCTCAATCATGCATATTCTGGACATAAAATGATCAGATTTTAGCTGCAGTGTGATTATAGCAGAGGCTGGTGTAAGTAGAGTACATTTATTTGTTGGAAGGTAGATTAGATTCAGTTATTGTCATTTATTCTGCCAAAACAAAAGAAAACAAAAACCTGTCTCTTTAATAATGGTGGATGAAATGTGGCAATAGATGAAAGATATATATATATATATATATATATATATATATATATATATATATATATATATATATATATATATATATATATATATATATATATATATATTTGGTTTAAATAATCCTTGAAAGGAAGTTTCATTTGAGAACAGTGAGGACTAGGTATTATATTAATTGCTTTGTCAGGAAAAATACAGACTAGCTATATCAGGCCAGTATTAACTGAAGCTTTGGGGTTAACTATTAGGTTCCCATTCATTCTTTCATTTCTTTCCTGCCACCTCTATTTTTGCAGAATATGCTTAGCTACCAGCACCAACTACTTTAAAATGGAATTCTTGACTGAAGGTTGAACATGCCCATGTTTTGGTGAAATTGGTTGGCAAAATGCTATTTTTTCCAATAGTGGAATTTTCTTCCTTTTTGATGTGGTAATGAACTTATTAATTCCTGAGGGAAATACCAACCTACACTGTCACTATTAGTTCCTGAACAAATAGCCCAAGGAAATACAGTTGGTTTCAGCAGGCTTACTAAATTTAAGCTAAATTACTAAATTTACTTTTAAGAGCTTAAATAATATTGTCATTTAGAATCCAGATAAGGCTGAGTAGAAAATAGAATTCAGTGTAAGATTGGGAAGAAATGAATTGTGAAGGAAACAAGACCACAAAATACTTTTGGTGAGCTGATGTTGCCTGTCACTTATATAAATAAATGAATGAAATTAGGCATCATTGGTTTCACCACAGCTTTGTTTCCTGTGTGTAAGCAGGAGGTATTTGGGAAAGGGAGGAGGGGAGAAGAGAATAAAGAGCTGAGCTGGTATATGTCTAGTGCAGCAAACCCTCATTAGTCATACCAAGCTGCTTGTGTTGCTTTTTCTTCCAAGTTACCTCTGCTCCTGGAGAGGAGAGAGGAAGATGAAATGATTCCAAAATACTGACTGCCAGATCAGAAAGAAGAGTAGCCTAGAAGATGTATGTATTTCTCTCTGTGTGGTGTCCACTTCTTGTTTAATTACATTGGCATTCTGTTTTAGCAGTGGAATGATTAATTCAGGAACTTCCCTCTCACGCTTCCTTTCACTTTTCATCCCTTATCTGTAACATCACCTAGGTATCAGCATGTAGTAAGTTCATATTATGAGCATATTTTGAGGTAAATAAAGTTGTGCATATCAAGAGGTAACTACAGTAGAAGAGAAAACAGAATTTTCTGAGTGAATAGATATGTTTAATTTTGAGCTTTAATGGTTGCTATTTAATTTGGCTCAGGTCACTCTGTATCTTAGAGCCTTCTTTTCCTCATCTGGCATGCAAAGGATATGTGATTCCTTTATCATGAAAGGGCAACTCAAATGCTACCTTATATATGAGACTTCCTAATACCCCCCGTTTAATTTTCTGTTGATTTTTATTTTGAATTTAAATGCAAAAGGAGGGTCTTTTCATATATACACCACACAAAGAGAATAAATGAAATTGTAAATCTCCATTTTATAGTAGTTATCTTTGTTTTAATTCTGCAATAACATATAGTCATAAACTGTGTTTCCTAACTACACTTCCAAGTACAGAATTACTATGAACTTAGAGTCTTTTACATCTGCTTTTAATGTTTAATGTTTATAGATCTAATTGAGAAATACTACAATGGTCTAAGATTTGATGAGACCAGCACAATGTTATTTGCAAACATGAACATATAGCAAATCCCCTTTCATTTTGAATTCTGAACTAGATTTCCATTACAGTAGGAAAAATATTTGACAATCATACATCTCTATATTGTATATCTACCTGAAATTAAATATTAGAGGATCATCTTCTAATAGTGTTATATCTTCCCAGGAATTTTGTAAAATTTTGATGTACACATGAGAAACAACTTGTTGAAGAAGAGCCTTTAAATCAGTGTTTTATTCTACTAAATCTAGTGGGAATTTTTGTTGCTGTTGTTGAACAATAAGCACAATGGAATCTTGCATCCTCTATATTTTTCAGGGAATTGTGTGAAGGTTAAAAAATTGTTATATTGTGATATATTACGTATGAAAGTCTGAATCTTCCATTCTTGATTCTTTCATAAAGGAAATTCTTGGTTGAAGAATATATTAATGATTCTAAGAAAACTGTATAGATAGGAAAGTGGGCATATATGTCATGTTAATGTTTTCTGTCACTTCTTTAAAGTTTCTATAGATATCTTTTATTTTTGAATCACAATCATTTCTGAAAATAACTACTTACTACCAACTCCTTGCAACAAAGAAAAACATTTAAGCAAAACCAGATATTATATTAATATTACATCTGACAAGTTGGATTTAATAGCCTAACATTTATGTGTTGTGAAGAGGGGGTATAGTTTATTACTAGTTTTAGGTCTTCTTTGGTTTTCTAGTTTTTCAGAAAAGCTTCCTTCCTTTTTATTTACATTATTGTAATCAATGTGTATAAGTTCTTTTGGTTTTGCTTATTTCATTCTTCAATGAAAATCAGTTCATACAATACTTCCCATGCTTGATAGGAATACACATACTTAATGGAATAATCCAACAAAATATCTAATAAATAGAAAACAAACAGATAGGAAGATAGGAGAGAATAGCTTCATAATGAAGAAATAACAAGAAATAATATTAACAATAATATTTCCCAGGTACCATAGGCCGGGAGAGGACTTTTCAGTATAAAGAATTTACAAGACATTTATCACAGTCACAAAGGATGCCCTTCATTGACTTGAAAGGGTAACAAGCATTAATCAAAATAATTAAGCAAGGCTAAATAAAATATGATTGAGCAATGTCTTTTGAGTGAAGTGGACTTTTAAGGACAAAGTGAAGAAGGGGAGGGAAGTAAGGGTGAGTTCTAGGAGGTTAGGAAGGAACCAGGAAAGGACTTAGGTGAGAACAAACTCATACATTTATGTGTGCAGGTATGTTGTAATAGTTGCATCAAACAGTTGAGTCAGTTTTAAGTATTGTAATTAGAACTATCTCAGGAGTTGATCTATCTCAGTATATGACATTGGAAATGGGATGGGTGGACTAAAGTTCTGACAATGTAGGCAGGATGAACTGATTGAAGTTCCTGTTCCATTTCAACAAGAAACCATTGGGTTTTCAATTAAAAGGTTGTTGGTGACAGGATGATTTCAGAAAGGCTTGGAGAGACTTACATGAACTGATGCTGAATGAAATGAGCAGGACCAGGAGATCATTGTATACTTCAACAACAATACTATATGATGATCAATTCTGATGGACGAGGCCCTCTCCAACAATGAGATGAACCAAATCAGTTCTGATAGAGCAGTAATGAATTGAACAAGCTACATCCAACGAAAGAACTCTAGGAGACGACTATGAACCATTACATAGAATTCCCAATCCCTCTATTTTTGTCTGCCTGCATTTTTTATTTCCTTCACAGGCTAATTGTACATTATCTCAAAGTCCGATTCTTTTTGAACAGCAAAACACCTGTTTGGACATGTATACATATATTGTATTTAATTTATACTTTAACATATTTAATATGTATGTATCTAGTAAATAAAAAACTATTAAAATAAAATTAATTAATTAATTAATTAATTTTTTTAAAAAAGGTAAAAGGTTGTTGGTAACCTTAGGAAGGGGATTTCAATTGAGTATGCAAATTTAGAGAGATTTACACTCCAAATGTTCATATGAACTATTTGTGCGCAACCTTTGGTAAAGTTTTCTGGGCTCATATTGGTTTGATCAGCCCTTTGATTAACACACTTTATCTTGACACCCCCCCAACATAGTGATGTTATTTTGGTCCTCTTTAAGATCAAAGGACAATGATTACATTCATAACATTGGGCTAGATTCCAAAAGGACTTCACATATGACAAGAAATTTGGAAAAATAAATGAAAAAATATACACTTGGTTTGATCAGTGCCTCCCATTGAATTATTCATTGGACTTTTCATTGTCTCTAAAAACTTCTTCTGCAAGATCAAATTCATTCTGAAATTTGCATCTCCTCATACTTTCTGTTCCTACAGTATCTCCTTTCTTCTGATGAAGATGGTGGAGGATGAACATCAAGAACTCTTCCCAGATTCTCTATTTAAGGACCTGCCCGGACAGACACCTCATCATTGTGTGCCTAATTGCAGTACTTCACCATGCCCAAGAATTAATACACTTTTTCCCTTCTCTTCTGATTTTCATATTTTTAAATTCATTGATTTGTTCTATTAGATCGTAAACTCTTTGAGAGCAAGAACTATCTTTTGGCTTTGGGAGCTGAATGGAAAATGGATTAGAGAGGAAAGGCAAGACTTAAGGAAAGATCAGTTAGAAAGTGTTTGTGATATTCCAGGTGAATAGTAATAAGGGTCTAAAATAAAATGATGACCATCTGAGTGAAGAGAAGGGTCTAGAAAAGTTGTATCAGGAGAATCAATATGATTAGGTAGCTAAATGGGTATGTGGGGTGAGCAAGAGTGAAATGTAAAGATAACAAGACAGTTGTTAACCCGAATGATTAAAATGATATAGAAATAGGGAAGTTAAAAAGAGAAATATGTTTGTAAGAGGAAGAGAATGAGTTCTATTTGAAATGCCCAGAGATGATTAGTGAGATGAGACTGAAGTTCATATGAGATAACTAGGAATGGATATATAGAGAAGTCATTTTCATAGGCATAATAAATGAACCCATGGAAACTGATGGAATCACCAAGAGAGAATACAGGAAGAAATGAGCACCAAGGGCAGAATCTTGGGGTAAACCCCCAATAAGGGGGAGAACATAATAATTGATTAAAGAGATCAGAAAGGAATAGGCAGACTGGTAGAGGGAGAACTAAGAAAGAAAGACACAGAGACAGATAGAGAGAGAGACAGAGAGACAGAGACAGAATGTGTAATATCATAAGCACTCACACGGTGGAAAGAGTTTCCAGGATCAAAGGTGATCACAATGCAAAAGGCTGAAGAGATCAAGAAGGATAAGCACTGGGAAAAGGACAGATGAGTTGACAACGAAGAGATCTTGGGCAAGTATGGAGAGATCAGTTTCAGTTGAGTAATGCAATTAGACAAACAAATTGCAAAAGTAGAGAAATAAAGAAAAAGGAGGAAGCAGTGACAAGGAGTGTAAATATCTTATTTTTCCCTGGAAAGTGATCATAAAAATGATGTTATATAGGATGATAGTTTAAAGGAATAATATAGAATTCGGTGTTAGATGATTGAGAAAAAATTAGATCTACTTCTATGGGAGTATAATACAGAATACAGAATCATTTATGAAAGAGAAAAGAACTGACTACTGCATTGAAGGCCCAGTCAGTATTTAGATAACATAATTTGTAACAGTCAGCATCATTATGATTCATCCTCCAAAACTATTTAATCACATTTGAATAAGAAAGAAAATCAAACTCCCCTTTAAGGTAATCAAATACTCAAGATAATGATATATTTACATTTTTATATAAGCATTTGCTA
Source organism: Sminthopsis crassicaudata (assembly GCF_048593235.1). Taxonomy (NCBI): domain Eukaryota; kingdom Metazoa; phylum Chordata; class Mammalia; order Dasyuromorphia; family Dasyuridae; genus Sminthopsis; species Sminthopsis crassicaudata. The sequence continues at coordinate 421,546,977 of NC_133619.1, forward strand.
TTGACACAAAAGCATCATACTCATATCATAGTAAGTTCACGAAAAATAAAAATATATCACAATCTACATATAAACCTAGGCCAGATTCATATGAGTAGGAGAAGAAGGAATTCAGGGCTAGAATTTAGTAAGATACAAACTGCATTAAGAAGAAATCAAGGGATTTAAGTGTATAGGACAGTGCAACATTGAACTAGCAAATTCAAGATGAGGAAGGTAGAAGAGTAATCTGAATAAGGATGAATATCTGGAAAATTACTGAAAGATGGAAGAACTGAAGATCATAGTAAAGATGAATAGGCCTAGAGATAGTGAGACATAATCAAAGACAGGATCACAAAATATTATAGTTACAAAAAGAAATTTCACATTCCCAGTAATGGAGTGAAATACTCATTGATGATATTGAGTTAAACCATATTGTGGTTCTTGTACAGACTACCAGCAAGGCTCCACCAGTAGCAAGATCAAGCTCTCAGAGCTGCCCAGCATAAGATCCCTTCCCTGAGGCCTACCAATAGTGAGGACTCACCTCCATAGCAAGCCAGCAATGACACCTGCATCTGAAGCAGACCAGGAAGGAGGATACCCTTCTCCCCTTCCAGTACAAGTCATTAGATAAGCCAAGGCCCAGTGAAAGACAGTAACAATGTCCCAAAGCCCAGCACAAGTCCATTGAGACAGAGAACAGGAGTAGAAACCAACTCTTAAATAAAAGTACAGTCATAAAATAGGTAGAAAAAATGAACAACAATAAAAAAACATGAATATAGACAATGACTATAATGGCAGGGAGAATCAAGGCATAAACTTAGACAAGGACAACAATGTCAATATGGGTACATGTAAAACATCAAAAGAAAATGTAAATAAGCCTTAACCACCACCTCCTAAAAAAATCTTTCTGGAAGAGTTTAAAGGGAACTTCAAAAAGGAAATAATAGAAGTAGAAGAACAATTGGGAAAAAAATGGGAGTCAAAAGGAGTAAAAAAAACTTGATAAAAGAGAAACACAAATGGAAGATTAAAAATTGAACAAAGAAAATAACTCAAAAAATAGAATTTTTTCCTAGCTCCATAAAATATTTTTAGCAATTTGATTGGTATGGCATTGAATAAGTCAATTAATTTAGGTAGAATTATCATTTTTATTATATTAGCTTAGTCTACCCACAAGCAATTGATAGTTTTCTAATTATTTAGATCTGATTTGATTTGTATGAAAAGTGTTTTATAATTATATTCATATAGTTCCTGGCTTTGTCTTGGCAAATAGAATTCCAATATTTTATATTATCTATATTTTTAATGGAATTTCTATTTTTATTTCTTGCTGCTGAGCTTTACTGGTAATATATAGTTGTTGTTGGGGCAGCTAGGTGGTGCAGTGGATAGAGCACCAGCCTTGAATTCAGGAGGACCGGAGTTCAAATCTGATCTCAGACACTTAACACTTCCTAACTGTGTGACCCTGGGCAAGTCATTGAACCCCAGCCTCAGAAAAAGAAAAAAGAAAAAAAAAAATATATATATATATATAGTTGTTGTTTATCTTTGTTCTCAAAGACGACCATGACCTCAGGGAGATCATGCCATTCAAATAAATTGGATTTAAGTGAGGGAGAGTTGTACAAGGTGATTTGCCTCACTTTCCCCTCCAGAGTCATCTGGGTCTAATGGCAAGATATAGATCAAGATGAGTGCAGATGGTACTGGATGAAGTGGGAGACCTTGGCCTTTTTAAGCTAAGGTCTTCAACAAGTCTTAGTTTGACTGAGGCCACACCCATTCAGTGATGAAGACAAGGTAGCATTAGTGGCACAGAATCTCCTCTTTCACTTAGTCCAAAAAAAATCTAAATAAATAAATAAGTGAGCCACAACCTCTGTGGTAATATATAGAAATGCTAATGCTTTATGTGGGTTCATTTTGTATCCTACAACTTTGCTAAAGTGGTTAACTGTTTCAAATAGTTTTTTAAGTTGATTCTCTAAGTATACCATCATATTATCAGCAAAGAATGATAGTTTTGATTCCTCAATTCCTATTCTAATTCCTTAGATTTCTTTTTCTTCTCTTATTGAAAAGCTAATATTTCTAGTACAATCCTAAATAATAGATAATGGGCATCTTTGTCTCACTGCTGATGTTAATGGAAATGCTTCTAATTTATTCCCATTACATATAATGTTTACTGTTGGTTTTATATAGATGCTACTTATTATCATGAAAGCTCCATTTATTTCTGTACTCTGATGTTTTTATTAGGAATGTGTGCTATATTTTGTCAAAAGCTTTTTCAATAAATATTGAGATAATCATATGATTTCAATAGGTTTTGTTATGGTTATGGTTAATTATGCTGATAATTTTTCTAATATTAAACCCACTCTGTATTCCTGGTATAAATCCTGTTTGGTCATACTGTATTATCCTGGTGATAAATTGCTGTAATCTCTTTGCTAATATTTTATTTAAAATTTGTGCATCTATTTTCATTAGGGAAATTGGTCTATAATTTTCTTTCTCTTTTTTGGTTCTTCCTGATTTATCTGTCAGTAGCATATTTTGTTATGAAAGGAATTTTATAGCACATATTTGCCAATTTCCCTTTCTCATGTTTTCCCCCTTTTTGATCTAATTTTTCTCCAGCAGCATGATGAATTTGGAAATATGTTTAGAAGAATTTCACATGTTTAACTTATAGTGGATTGCTTGCGTCTAGGGAAGGGGAAAGAAGGGGAGAGTGAGAGAAAAAATTGGAATGCAAAAAGTTTTGCAAAGGTGAATGTTAAAAACTATCATTCCATGTAGTTGAAAAATAAAAAAGCTATTATAAAAATAAATAAAAAAGAAAATTTCCTATTTTGTTGAATATTCATCTTTTACTCTAAAAGGTTATGCTCAATTATTTTGCTGGTTAAATGATTTTTGGATGTATTCCAACATCCTTTGTCTTCTAGAATGCCATATTCCAAGCACTCCAGCCAATTAATGAAGAAACTGCTAAATCCTGGGTAACTCTGCCTGTGACTTCTTGATATTGGCATTTTGTTCTGGCTGCTTGCAATATTTTTTCTTGACTTGATAATCCTGGAATTTGACTATGGAATTTCCTAGAATTTTCATTTTGATATCTCTTTCAGGAGGTAATTAGTGGATTATTTAAATTATTATTTTACCCTCAAGTTCTAGGATATGCGGACAGGTTTCTTGAAAGCATCTTGCCTTTGATAATGACTTTTAGGTAAACCAATTATTCTTAAATTCTCTGTCCTGAATCTATTTTCCAGATCAGTTGTTTTTTATGTCACATTGCAAACAATTTGCTAATATATGGCAGCTTGCTTATCCTCACCACAGTTCTCAATTGTTTTTAAGATCACTAATAGGGGGCAAGATTAAGATAGTGAAGAGAAGCCAGGAAATTGCCTGAGCATAAATAGTATCTAGGTATAGCATATGTGCACATAGATAGGCATTTAATAAAGAACTTTTTGATCATATGATCAGGAAAGGAAAGAGGTTGATAATGTAGAAAGAACAATCCCCCAGCCATTTAGGTGGTGCAGTGGATAGAGCATCAGCCCTGAAGTCAGGAGGGTCTGAGTTCAAATTTGCCCTCAGACACTTAACATTCCTAGCTACGTGACCCTGGGCAAATCACTTAATCAAAATTACCTCAGGGGGAAAAAAAGAAAGAATGAACAAACACCATCAGAAGGGAAATTTTAGTATTAAAATCCTTAATTAGGATCCTGAATTATCTATTTTATCTGTTTTTCTAGGTTCAGAATTTAATAAACTTCAATGAGGTTGAGGTGAGGAGACTGTATCAGTATGAACACATATAATAAGAAAAGGCAGAAAGACAAATTCTTGCCATGTTGAGAACTATCCTGGACTTTTTGGGAAAGGAATAGACTTTTTTTTTTATATAACATTATCCCTTGTATTCATTTTTCCAAATTATCCCCTCCCTCCCTCTACTCCCTCCCCTTGATGACAGGCAATCCCATATATTTTACATGTGTTACAATATAACCTAGATACAATATATGTGTGTAAATACCATTTTCTTATTGCACATTAAGTATTAGATTCCAAAGGTATAAGTAACCTGGGTAGATAGACAGTAGTGCTAACAATTTACATTCACTTCCCAGTGTTCCTTCTCTGTGTGTAGTTGTTTCTGTCCATCATTGATCAACTGGAAGTGAGTTGGATCTTCTTTATGTTGAAGATATCCACTTCCATCAGAATACATCTTCATACAACATTGAAGTGTACAGCGATCTTCTGGTTCTATTCATTTCACACAGCATCAGTTGATGTAAGTCTCTCCAAGCTTCTCTCTATTCCTCCTGCTGGTCATTTCTTACAGAGCAATAATAAGGAATACACTTTCTAAAAGTGATCTTATTGAACCCACAGAGTTAGATAATATAACTAATAAAATTAATTTTATATATTTATTAGTTATGGTCCTCTTTGAGAATGATGGACAACGAATAACAATCTAACCTTAATAACTGATGGGCATTGCCTTAGTCAAACTGAGACTTGTTAAAAATCTTAGCTTAAAAGGCATCCATGGCCATCTCTAGTGTTCCAGATCTACATCTTTCCACTAGACCCAGATCTGGAGGAAAAAGGTTGGAAACTTTGTATAGCTGGCCCTCATTTAAATTCTGTTCACTTACATGTCATGGCTGTTAGGATTCTTACAAGGTGCTAAGTCACTGCAATGGATAGAGACAATAATTATCTAATTTAGCATTGTTCACTATGATTGATCTGATCCTGCAAGGAGATGTTATAGGCCAGAACTTGAAACAAGGTACTGAGTGAAATTGAGGAGACAATGGTTAAATCTAATTTAGCATTGATTTAATCCTACAACGAATAATGGTTTCCTAGTGATGAAATGATTGGTGTGTGCTCAGTGTACAGCATATAAGCAAGAAGCTCTCAGGGCCAAAGAAGACTTTGGGAGATTCAGAGTCAGGATTCAGTCAAGAAGATTCACAAGTTGGGCAGAATGAAGGAAGACAGAGACGTAGCGGCAGGCTGTCCTGTGGAGAACACTGAAACCAAGATCTGGAAGGCCTCCAGAAAACTAGCCAAGCCCCAAATAAAGGAGATAAGATTTGGAAAGAGACAGTAAAGGATTTGGATTCCTGGCTGCATTTGGGCTTATTGAACTGAATTGAAACTAAGGCTGCCTCCAGAAGCTCCCCAAGAAATCTGCTCCCAGAAAACATTTCAATTTAAAGAACATTACAATGGCAACACCTCTCTGATGTCATGGTCCTTTTCAAGAAGGAAGGATAAACAACAACTATGTGCTAGACACTATGTTAAACACTTTACAATTATTATCTCATTTGATCCTCATAACAAGAGTGAGGTGGGTGCTGTTTTTTATCCCATTTTATAGGTGAAAAACTGAGGAAAACAGAGGTTGAGTGACTTATGACAAAATTTGAACTAAGGTTTTCCTGTCTCTAGGCTCAGTGCTCTATTCACTGTACCACCTAAAAAAATAATAGGAAGAGATAAACTCAATACATTCTCAGTGCAGAGCAGTGTCTTTTGCATCTTCCTACCTATCGAGTTAAAGTGGAGAAGTTCACAAAAACAAATATCTGGAACAGGTGACTGAATGAGTGTAAGTTGTTCAATCAGTTCAGCTTACACATTTGAAAACAAAGAATGATAAAAATAATGGAAGAATTAGGAAATTAAAGGTTCTTATTCAATTATTAGTAAGTTTCTTTAAGTTATTTCTCTAAATGAGATTCTGTCATAAATGATTCATCCTATTTTCTTATAAGTCAAATGCTTCATTTTAAAGTATTTTTTCCATTTTTTTAATGCATATGTGTATCTAATAGTCAATGACTGTGTATATCCTTTGATCCAGTGTTTCTGCTGGGTTTGTATCCAAAAGAGATCATAAAAGAGGGAAAAGGTTCCACTTGTGCAAAAATGTTTGTGGCTGCTCTTTTTATAGTGGTAAGGAATAGGAAATTGAGTGAAAATCCATCACCTGGGTATAAAGGCTAGAACTGAGCAGATGCAAGGTAACCTAGCAAGTGAGGCTAATTGGACAATTCTCTATTGCCACATGTTTGGAGGATGACCAACTATTCTGTGCTGGATGGATCAGTGGGTGTGGATAAAGAAGGGGAAGTGAAATCAGTGAGTGGAGTAGGAGGAGGAGATTGATTCATTCTCGTGGTGGTGGAGAGAGAGGAAGGAGGTGTGGAGATTGCTAGATCTAATCCCCTGAGAGTGACCCCAAAAGATCAAGAATAAAGACTTTTGCTTATCCTGACTCCAGCTAATTTTAAGATATCCAGGGTCCCAACACCTGGGGAATGGTGGAATAAGTATTGATGTATAAATGTTATGAAATATTATTGTTTTATAAGAAATTATGGGCAGGCTGATTTGAAAAAGTCTGGAAAGACTTACATGAACTGATGCTGAATGAAGTAGAACCAAGAGAACTTTGTATACAACAATAACAAGATTATGTCATGATCAACTGTGATAGACTTGGCTCTTTTCAATAAATAAAGTGATTCAAGGTAATTCCAATAGACTTGTGATGGAAAGTGTCATCTGTACCCAGAGAGAGAACTATGGAGACTAAATGTGGATCAAAGCATAGAATTTTCACTTTTTTGTTGTAGGTTTTTTTCTTATTGTTTTTTTTTCCTTTTGATCTGATTTTTCTTGTGCAGCATGATGAAGATGAAAGTGTCTAGATGAGCCACACATGTGTAACCTATATCAGATTGTTTGCTGTCTTGGGGAAGGAAAAGAGGGAGAGAGACAGAGAAAAATTTGGAACACAAGTTTTCCAGGGGTAAATGTTGAAAATTATCTTTGCATGTATTTGGAAAAATAAAATGATACTAAAATGGAGATGTGCATCACAACATATCATTGTGAATTAAGTTACCCATTACTTGGTTGCAAATCATTTGAGGGTAAGGACCATGCTTTAGCTAACCTTTATCTCCTTCAAGATTTGTTCAGTGACACTCAATAATCATGGGTTTTCTTTATTGTATTTTGGAATTCCATTTATTTGGTGAAGAAAATTTTTTAAAATTATGAATATATTCTCTCTAACATCCTTAGTGTATACAAAAAAAAAGGATTTTTTAAAAAGGAAATAATAGCCATTACTATTTGGCTTTTTTATTAGATATTCAATAACAAGTTTGCAGTTAGATGATATAATGAATAGAGTCCTGCGATCAGGATGACCTGCATTTAATTTTGGTTGTAGATGTATAGTAATTATGTGATGCTGGGCAAGTCACTTAACCTGTTTGCCTCAATTTCCTCATCTATAAAGTAACATAACAGAACTTGCCTTCCAAGATTGTGGTGAAGACCAAATAAGGTAATTGTAAAGCTAAGTGCCTGGAACAAAGTATCAAATAATTGCTTAGTTATTAACTAACCAGGTCTTTTGACTAGAACCCAAGAGACTGGAGTTTGGGTTTCATTTCACCAAGTACTTACCTATGGAATCTTAGGAATGTTATTTCATCTTTTAGGGTCTCTATTTACATAAAATTAAGGAACCAATTAATCTGTAAATCCCTTTAGCTCTAAAATTCTAGGAGTCTATGAAACCAAGTAAATGATGTACTCAGAAGGAACAAAGATTGAACCTATCACCACCATCTTGTGGTTAATATATACATATACATATATAAATGCAAAAATGAACCCCATATAATTGCAAAAAACAAATAAAATTGATATGATTCTATGCTACTTAGAAATTATAGGATTTGGAATTTCAAGGGATTTTATAAGTTGTCCATTCAAATGCCTTTGTTTGTAAAATAAACTAACCCAAAACAGTGAAGTAATTTGATAATATTTATTGTTTCCTAATGAAAAATAAATAACAAAGTTGAAATTTGATCGCTGGTCCTCTGACTTCAGATCCAACATTTTTTTTACAGTAACCAAATTAAATTTATTGTAGTTGATTGTAATTTGACATACAATCTTAATTTCAGCACTTCTAATGTCCCTGATGATGGAGATGTCTATTCTAGAGAGCATATAGTTTTTTTATTCCTTTTTTTTCTAAATAGTATAGTTCTCCAGTATAGGTGAGATTTTATTTATGGGATTCAGGAAAGTAAATGAATAAACATAGATATCTTCTAGACTTCATTTTAGCCAGAACAGGTACATAAGAGCTATGATAATTTGATTTTGGGCAATGTTAGCAAATATAATTTATGCATAATTCACTGAAAAAAATTCCAATGATAAAAGAAAATGACCCATGACCATCAATGGAAAGAAAAAGACAGGTATTTAATAGACTGTGTTTAATCTCTTTTGTATTTATATATCTTATTTGCATACCTACAAAGTAATTTTATTTTAAAACCCACCAAATCTCACAATTTTAAATAAAATTATATTTCTGCTATTTTGTTAGTCATTTCCTGATTTTATTTTGTCCTTTTTTACCTCCCCAATATTAGTTTCTCTAAATTAAGAGAATAATTAATACACCAGAAACAATGTTAACAAGAATATCTTGGTTGCTTGTGATACCCAGGCTATTTTCAGGTTTAATGTAGGCTTCACCAATGATCAAAAAACCCCAAACAAACCAAAAAAACCAAAGTGAGAGGGTTGGATTAACTGCAATACACCTCTAAATTCAATGAAGGGAAGAAGAGACAAGGAGAGTAAGCACATTCTTCAGCATTATGATCTCAGGCTGTTTCCCCCCATCCTGGGAAATACTAAGAATGTTCTTATATAGAGTTGATACATAGTTGTTTATCCTTTTTCTTTATTAAAAACATTAGGATATTCACTTAAAGGCTACTTAAGAGTATCTAGTAAACTACTTAGTAAAATATTATACTAATGAATTTGTCATGACAAAATACATATATGTATCCTTTTGCTTTAATATTTAAAACTACATAATATATAGGAAATGAACATCAGTGAATCAATCAAAAGGTATATATTATGTACTTCCTATGTGCCAGGCACTATATTAAACACTGGGAAACAAGGCAAGGATAATTCCTATCCTTGAGGAATTAGATGTGAAAAATTAGTAATATTCTCCCTTTTGTAAAAAAAGGGAGAAAATGAGTTATTAAAATCAAATTTTCTATTGCCTGTATTTTAACTAGGCAATTGATTTTTATAATCTTTTTATTGCTGTCAGCTAAGTGGAACAGTATAGAATGCTAGACTTTGGAGTTAGGAAAACCTAACTTCCAATCTGGTCATGTGATCATGGGTTCAATCTTTGTTCCTTCTGAATATAATCTTTATTTGCCTCAAATTCCTCATTTGTAAAATGGAGATAATCTATAGCACCTATATCTCAGGATTGTTGTGAGGATCAAATGAATTAATAGTTGTCTGGCACATAGTAAGCACTGTGTTGTTTCATCATCACCACCAACATCATCATTACCTGAGTTTGAATCATGTCTCATGTGTGTGACCCCCAGTCAAGTTACTTATCTTTTAATTTCCTCAATTATAAAATGGGGATAGCAATATTATCTATCTCACAGGGTTATTGTGAGAATCATATGAGTTAACATATGCAAAATGCTGCAAACCGTAAAGAATTCTATAAATGTTAACCATAACAATTTAAGGTTTACAAAGTGCTTTGCACATACCATCTCAATTTCTGTTGTTGGATCTTTTACAGCTGAAGACCTTAGACTTTTTTTCCTGAAGCCTTTAGACAAGAGAAAAATACCTCGGGAGTCAGTTTGAAATTAAAGGGTTTTATTTTTTAAGTTTCACATACAAACCACTGAAAGTCTTTGTATGTTTGAATTACCATTAATAAAGTTCATAATTTGGGGAAGGGCAAAAAATTTAACTTTGTTACTTGAAAAGCATATTAGACTAATTGTCATTTTTTTCAAGAATTTCTACTGCCTTTTACTTTTGTGCTTAGGGGAAGACAAATAATTAACCTTTAGTCTAAGGCTTACACTTCTAACTGAGATATCAAGGAAAAAAATTGATTTAAAGAGGTAGGAATAAAACTGTAAATGTGGCTGTTTTGATGTTTTCATATTTCCCCACTGTCTCTTGAAAGCATTACCAAATTCTTGCATTTTGATCCAACTTTATAAATTCTCAAGAACTACTGATGACATCTGAACTGTCAATCAAACAAGGCAAAATGAAAATACTTCTCCCCCCCCCCCCAACTATCATTGAATAGTTAAGATTAAAGGGCAGTTAGGTAGTATAATGGATAGAGCACCAGAACCATGGTGAGGAAGACATATTACATTTATAAGATTTATAAATATGGCCTCACACATTTACTAACCATGTGATCCTAGGTAATTTCCTTAACCCTGTTTGCCTCAGTTTCTTATCTGTAAAAATGAGCTGGAGAAAGAAATATCAAACCATTCCATTATCTCTGACCCCAAGAACACCCCAAATGGAATCATGAAGAGCTGGACACCACTGACAGCAACAAAAACTGAAGCTTACTATACTTTAAAAATAACTGAATTAAATCTGTGCTAATGAAAATGGCATTTTGAAATTGTACTATACTATCTAAAGTTCGCAACTTTTATAGAAGTTTGCTAGCAGCACACTATCACAGCTTTAGCAGTATAGATACACCAAACTCTTACTCAAAAAAAAAAAAAAAATCAAAGCATTTGGTTTTGTATGTAGAGGTATTTTATTGCAATATCTTAGGACTCAAAATGGATTTTTACAATAGGATTTGCTCAAGTACACCATCATTAAACATCTTAAAATATATTTGGGAAAAAAACCAGGGTTCATTTAACAAATAAACCTTATCACAGAGGTGGAAGAGGATCTCTGAGATAAAATGAATTTAAGAAACATATCACAATAGCCACAATGTAAGTTAATATCAGTGATTATTTTCCAAATATAGCACTATAACTCATAGACCTCATCAGTAAGTTTTACTTTTATTAGAATAAATCGATACTGTTGTTTTTGTTAATTCCATGTTTTTAATTATAAATATTTGTTCAATTAATATATTTTTTAAATTCCAAAGGATAAGTTGATTTTTCTTTAGTCTTCTATTATTGAACAGCTGGGGGAGGAGAGGAAGTTTACTAACATTTTTTGTAGTAACATTATAGATGCCAAAATATATATATTTCTTTAAAAGGAAGAGGTAATTGTCTAGTTTTCCAAATAACAACCAATCTTACTCTTAAAGGTCAGTGTGATATTGCCTTTGTAAATCCTTAAATATTTTACTTAAACTCTAAGGATTATTGTTATTTCCATGAATAATGACTTTATAAGAATATATTTTAAGATTATATTGTTTTTGTTTTATTTTTTTCTTCTCTTTATGGCCACAAAGTTACCATTTAGTGAATTACTGATGGCTCATTATGTCAAAATAACATTTTTTAAAGGAAAAGATACAGTGAAAATATAAAGACCAAGAGCAGACATGGCATCATATGCCCTGCACAATCTTATTGTATAGTTACAATAGTTATACTTTGCAAACATTTTGCAGAGCACTGTATCAATTTTTACCTAACTCAAATCACTGAGCTAGCAAATGAAAAATTTTATTTTCATGCCACACCCAATATGGGTGGTCAGAATAATTAAAAAAAGAAAATTGCTTTCTACAGTTTTTATGTATCAATTCATTTTGATACATGTATTTTCAAAGTTGCCATAAAATGCTTTAAAACCACATAGAACTAATTATGCTCTTCTTTAACACAGGTAAAATTCCACTGAAACTGAAGGAAGGTTATTTCTCCCTTTTAAGTAAATAAAAGATCTTTACTTTGTCACAGATTATAGACTTCTAGGTTTATGGCTCCTATTTGTCAGGATATGAGTTATTAAATAGTACAGTATTTTCTTTTTAATGTATTAGGTTGGTTAGAAATGATACCTAAATGCACTCTAAAATCAACTTTCTGAATGGAACAAAAGCAAAGTTCTTTTGCCTTCTAAGAACAGCAGAACCAGACTGTCAAAAGCACAATCTTTTATTAGATTAGGACTATTAAAATAATAATAACTTTGGAATTACCCAAGCCTTGTTAAATTGTTATATTGCACTTGAGAATAAAAAGTAAAAGATTCAGTACCTATCCCCCAAAATTTCAGTACCTAGTAAATACTCTTCATGTTGGAAGTCTACAAACCACTTCGCCAATGAAAAGATGTACTACAAAAACATGAATGAATCATAGGTTTCTTCATTCTAGTATAAAGTTTTCAATTCTGTTTCTTTTCCAAGAGAAACTTTCTTTTAAATTTAATTTTAAAAATTACCACAGGTAACATATTGCTTTTGTACAAGATGGCAGTGTTGATGATGATAGATTACCAATGAGTATGATGCCAAAAATTAAAAAAGAAAATAAAAAAGACGCGTGATAATAACCTCTTAGCATTAAGTTCTGTACCTTCTGAAGAAAACTAACATCAATTGCATATGTGAAAACCAGCAACACAGTGCTTATCACGATCCTGCCATCAAACTTATTTTTTAATTAGTTGGATAATTTTTTTAAAATTTCACAATTTTCTCAATTCTGGAAGTCTAATTTTCTGATCACACATTTTCTCTGAAAGTAAATATTACCTTAATCAGCATGATTAGATTAATTTCAAAATTGAGGAAAAACTGATTTTTTTTTGAAAAAAAAAAATGGCTATTAAGATTTTTGTTTTTGTTTTAAATGTCCCTAGAATAACATCACCAAAATTACACTTTAACAACTTATAAAAGAAAAGATAAAGGAAAAAGGAAAGGAAGGGGTAACACTATTAGCACTATCAGTAAAAGTATCTTATAAAAAGCAAATTTTAAGCATATATCTATACTTAAACTTTTAGGTCATACTAACTGCACTTTTATTGCCAATTAAGATTTTTAAACTTATTTTTATGCTATCTCTAAGAATCAAATTATAAGGCATATATCTAAAATTGCAAATTACTCATTAACAAAGTAGCAATTTTTTTTCAATACAACATATAGTAGGACTATTATAGGGAAAACTATATACATTCACATCATACTTTGGAATAAAAACCAATATTTTCATTTTTTTTCAACATTTACCTCAGAAAGAGAAATCTATAAGTTATACATTTTTTAAAAAATCAGATTTGGCATTTCTTCATCTTTTTCATGAGTCACATTATAATTCTGGATATACTTATTTATTTTTTTTACTACTAACTCCAGTGTTAATGGATCATCCAGTCTTTGCTTCTATAATACTACAATGTGCTTTAGTTATAGGCACAGGCCAAGAAGAGAACAGATTGCAGCATGTCTAATTTTAAAATTTCTGTGACTTTAAATGATGAGTGTATATTGCCATATAAAAGATTCAGTAGCAGTAAATGGTATCAATTATGAAAATGGCTAAAGTGACTGTTTGAGGGGTATCAGTAAAATTCAAGGTAGCTACATAGTGACAAGACCTTAGGATATTTATCACAAATAATTTCTCTACAAAATATCAATTCATTCACAATATAAAATATTTACTGTACATGTAAGATCCCTTTTAAAATTGTTGGCAAAAAGCACTGCTCCAAAAATACATTTGATTTTAAATTCTTTTGCCAAATAATATGCTATTAAAATTACATAAAGAACTTCACTAAGCAAATAATTTGTATAAGCTCACCTATATGTATTTCTATTTTGTGAATATAGCCCAACTTTATTTCATGTACAAAGAATTATTCAACGAAAAAAGGAAATACTTTTGAGGCTTCCTATAATACTTAAGAGGGGGAAATGATACTTGATTTAAGAAAGAGAAATATATAACACTGCATAATGAAGACCAAACTTTACAAATGGTGTTCAGTTTTCTTAATCCTAATTGTGTCCCATAATGTCCTTACATAGGGCAATAGCAAAGTCAGAATCAATTGATGATAAATATCATGTTCAAACCCTAAAGTATGGTGAACACATTAAAATCTTACCTTAGGGATGGAAAAAACAAGTTTCCTGCATATATAGCTATCATTAAAATGCCTGGAAAATTAGCCTTACTTTTGGTTTTGTGTAAGGATTTTTAAAAATTGCTTTTATAAACTATTACAGGTTAGGAAAAACTGAAGGTTATTTTATCTTAATTCTAGGAAAACATTTTATATTAGTAATGTCTTACTCCAAAAATAAACCCACTGGTGAGCTGGGGTGGGGTTGATTCTGTTTTACAAATAAACATTTCTGCTAAAGAGAGAAGAGCAAATTCAAAACAAAGTAAACTCATTTCCATTTATCTGGAGGTTGTTTTTTTTTTTTTTCTTCTGTAAGTTAGTTTCAAAATATAAATGAAAATGTATTTTAAGAAAAACAATCTCAAACTACAAAATTGATTGAACACAAACAGTGAATAATAATAACAATAAGCAGCTACACACATCAACAATTAATATCTTTTCATTCATATTATTTTCACTTGTAATAGCCTATGATTACTTCCTAAAAATTGACTAAAATTAAGTACCCAAATTATTTGATCAGGAGCATATCTAAATTATTTAATTATAAAAATGGGAATAAAAGTAATTTTGGAATGATTTAAGTTACTTTATGGCTTTCAGGAAGGTGATTTTAGTGTAGTTATTAAAATTCAATTACTATTTTTAAAAGTTTACAATTAAACATGTAATGTTTTGCATGAGTACAGATTGACTGACTAAAGTGCTTGTCCTTCAGACAAAAATTTTAAAAAATTTAAAATGTAATAAAAACAGAAGGCTCCAACATTTTTTGTGAATCTGACCATTATGTTTATAGCTAGGCCATTTATAGTCTTTAGAAACATGACTGAGGGAGTCACATAGGCAGTAAAGCAGTAAAATGAATTCAAATAATCTTGTAAGTTAAAGTTCACTAAGTTTTATGCACCCATTAGTAGCTTGAAAATCACCTGTAGTGTAATACTAATTAACAGTATGAATCTGTACAGAAGAATTGGATGCAAAGGCCCAAATAAATTCTTGTCTTAAAGAAAAAAACAAAAAATAAAATTATTGTAAGAAACAGTAACTACAAAAGCTACTGGTTTTAAGATTTCATTAAAACCATGTGCAATTCAAGAAATAGCAGTCTGATGTGCATCAAACAAAGTACAGTCTCTATGATTATCAAAATCACTAAATAATATTTATGATTTCCCCACATATCAGCATGTGCATTATTAGTTGGATTAGAAATATGGTTAATAACAAGAGATGGTTCACACATATTGTCTCATTTTGTTGTTGGGCTATTCATCTATGCCAAAGGGTGTGATCAGCAGTGCAGTCATGGAGTGTTTATTCCTCTGAGAGAAACTGAAATCCATAATGAAGTTGGCAATTCTAATGTTTAGTTGCATAAATTAAAATCTGTTAAGCATCTGAAGTCCCTTCACCATTTTCATGAGGCTGAAGCTGTTCTCTTTCCTGTTCTTCTTGAGGTGGCCTGACCCGTTTAAAAAACCCCATCTATAATTTAAAGGAAAAACAAAATCACTGCCAAAATCAATAAAAGCATTAAAAAATTTTCAAATGGAGATATATTTGTTTAAAAAAAAAAACAATATTCAATTTATTGAATTTTTGCTCTCTCATCTATTCGTCGGCTTCAAGTCCTGAATAAAATCCTACTTTCTAAAAAATGTTTTTAGAAGAAGCTTTTCATCATTTCCCTTACAATTAGTTTTTTTTTCCTTTCTGATTATATCTCCCCACCATTAGACTATGAATTATTTAAAAAATACGGGCCTTTTTTGTTTGTTTTTTGTATCCTCAGCACTTACCATTGAGTGCCTGGCATATAGGAGAAACTTTAAAATGCTTGTTGACTGATATACTAACATTTAAATTATGTGACTTTTGCCTCATTAAAATGTCATCCTTACAGACTTTTCCTCTCCCATCTGCACCCCCCCCATAATAGCTATTACTTACCCTGTACATTACAAAGACCAAAACAGCCAATAATAATAATCCAGCTAGAACTGCTAAAATGATCACCCATAAAGGCACTGGCATGGGTGATGGTTGAATACCCCAGGTAATATTAGTGGTAACCTATTAGGAAAAAATACAACAAATATTAGAAAAGAATGGCATAATAATTGCTTAAAGCTTTTCAATAAATGAAGTGTGTTGTGATGGAAAGACCTCTGTGTACTGAATCATGGGAGAAGTGTTTGAGACTTAAACAGGAATTTTCTTAGACTTTAACCACATCAAGTTATTTAAACTCTCTGAATCTGCTTTTCCATTTATAAAATTGATATGATAATACTTGAATTATCTATTTCACAGATTTAAGGTGGAGCATATCCTTTGTAAAGTATATGAATTTTTAACATTAGAAATAGATTCAATGTGATTTTCTCCTGCAACAGAGACTAGTAGGCTTAGTGAGCTAATAGATTGTGGAACCATCTAGCGGTTTCACTATAGAACCACATGTACCCATAGAGTTCCCAACTTTTTTAATCATCTCAAAAAGAGGTCCCAGGCACTTGTAAAAGTTGGTTTTATGTTGTTATATTGCTCTATATCACTTTAATTGGAAATTTAAAAGTCAAAGTATTTGCTACATAATTGTTACTATTGAAGTAGTTGATCTCTACCACATAATAATTTTGTTCACAAAGGTATAAACTATAATAAGACATTACTCTAAAGTAGGAAAGGATGATCAAGTAGAGTCAAGCTTTTGTACTCAGAAGTAGGAAAGAATAACCTATCAAAGCCCTCATACATAGTATTCGAATTACTTATGATAATTTTTCATTTTAAACAGTTCTTCTGCCATTTAGATTGTTTACATTGACTTCACATTTCCATACAAATTACTTACTAATGTAGAGTTGTGGATGTCATCAATTGGGAGGTTCTTGTAGGGGAATTCGATGACGTTGAATGAAGCTGATGACTTCAGGGAGTATGAATGATTCTGATTTTCTTTCTGTAGGGAAAATATTATTGAGATAATATTTTAGTTGTCAGACAACTTTTGTTTGAAAAAAATATATGTAGGAGTAACATGAAGACTTTTCTTTACTCACATTCATGAATGTCTCAGTCCACAATAGAGACTTTACATACAGGATCACACTTTTTCCCCTATCAAGGCGACCAACATGGCAGACAATCTTCAAACATTCAGCAGTCCCACATCCCTGCCAAGAACAGAGTTGTTGAACTTTCAAGGAAAATCACTTTGAGCATCGTGCAAAAAAACAAATGATTTGAAATTCTGAAAATTAAAATTAAAATTTACATGTAGGACAAATCTTATAATGAACTTGAAAAAATAATTCCTGTATGTACATATGTGCTTGTGCACATATGAGAGATAGTGGAACATCACTTAAACTAAAAACTTTGTTGTCTTTCCACATTAGAATGAAAGCTTCTTGGAGTCAGATACTGTTTTTGTGTTTTTGTTTCTGTTTCTGTGCTTAGCACAACATCCAGCATATATGAACTGCTTAATAAATACTTATTGACTTGTTGGCTTGATCTCATTGACAACTCTTCCTAAAAGTGTTTTTCATTACTTTAAAAAGAAATATCAACCTGGGGGAGAGTGGAAGAGAGGAAGGTGTTTTCCAGATTATCATAGGTTTCTATACATGGTCCAATGTCACTTATATTTTTATCAATGATTTGGATTAAAATCTGTCATCTATATTCAAATGTATAGTCGGGGTAAAGCATGGAGGAACAGTGATATTACTAAGTGACAAAAAGCATGATTTCAAAAGAGTTTGACAGGGCACAAACAATATGATGAAATTTATTTTCTTAATAATATCACAATATAGGTTTTTTAAAAAAAAATGTACATGATAATAGAGAAGATGTGACAACATAAGTTCATGTAATGTGGTTACATACAACAAGCTAAATATGCTTCAATATTATAATATACATATTAATAGAATTATAAAGTTCAGATTGAGTGAAGTATGGGAACATATTTCTATATGAGAATATTTATGGAATACTATGTCCAATTCTGGGTGCCACAATTTAAGAGGTACATTGCCAAACAAATGTAGTGATAATGCATGATTAAAGGAATTTAAGGTGTTTGGAATGGAAAAGAGAAGGTTTACAGGAGACATGATATTTGAGATATCATGCAGAACACGGGTCAGACTTTTTCTTCTTTGGTCCAAAAGGAAGATTTCCTTCAAAGCACAAAAAAAACATAACAAAACAAAACAAACAAACAAACAAACAAAAACAACCAACCCTTTTTAATAAGAAGAATTGTCTATAAATTGAATGGATTGATTTGAAAAGGAATTAAGTTCACCCATCACTGGAAATGTCCAAACAAGTTGGTTAGCCAGTGATTCAGTTGCAGAATCCTTACTAAATCCTTACTAAACATATGGGAAGCTGGGTTTAATTTCTCACCCACAGACATACCTTTGGGAGGCAACATGGTATAGTAGAAAGAACACTGAATTTGGAGTCACAAAATCTGATATGCACTTGAGTATGTTATTTATCAAAATGAGGGGATACACCAGATGACATCTTTGGGTCCCTTTCAGATCTAATTTGTTATGATAGTGTGATCTGATGATTTTTTCCCCCAACTTTATAGATAAAACACATCATTGATGTTATAATCTTGTAGGCTAACTTAAAACAAGTCAAATTGGGATCACAGAATGATCATCAATTAGAGCTGACAGGATCTAAAAGGATATAGAGCCAAAAATCATTGCTACTTATAAGGGTGAACTATTGGACAATAATAGAGAAGCTAGTTTAGAATCCATATAATATAGATAAACAAGTGGAAAGGGGACAAATACTATAATATGTCTAGATTTTCTCAATAAAAATATAGTTAATGGTGAATAGAGCAAGACCTGAGCAAATTTTGTATAATGGGCCAAATTCAGTCTTTACCTACTTTTTGTGATCTCTCCTATTTTATTTGCCCCTACCACCTAATACCTTCCTGCTACCACTAACTGTTTTTCAGTAAGTCTTCCACTGAAATATGCTACTTCACAGAAAAGTTATAGCCAGGAGGATGGCCAAAAAAGGCTGTAAGAAAAGAAATAGAAATATGGAATATGTGTTATAATAATCTAGAAATGTTATTTTATCAAAAAAAATTAACTAATTTGATTAGCTATCAGGAAAATAGAGGGACCTGATAGTGTTTATGAGCATATTGAGAGTAGGAGTTGTCTTTGCCTATGCCCAGCACTTATCACAATGTCTTGCATGTAGCAGATGCTTAATAAATATTTGCTGATTGAATATTATATTTATACATTTGTTCACAACTGCTATTATATAAATGTCTGTTTTCTTTGGAATTATTTTTGAGAGTAAAAATGAGTCAGCAAAACTCCAAAAGTACTTACCAAAGTGTATACATCTGCTTCATTGTGAGGTATATCCCGTCTAGTGATGTGATGACTACGGTCACCTTGTCCTAAATTTGTTTCATTTTTGTCATCTATGTGAGGAGTTGAAATCTAGGATTGCATTATTAATAGTAATGAGAAATTATAGTAATTGATAATATTTTATACTGTATTTAAATTTTGACACAGTAACTAAGGTTAGTAAGGTCCCTTCCAGGTCTAAATAAAATCCATGATCCCATAATTCTATATAAAGGATCCCAGAAAGGATTAATAATTGGTAAACAAAAAATAGTATCATGTCATATTGTTACAAGAGAATTCACTACTAGATACATGGTAAAAAAAAAAAAAATTCAGGAAAGAAAATAAAGAATATGGGATGTACTATGCCTATAAAGATATACTATAAGGGCTTTGCTGCAAGTAGTGGTACCTAGCTGATATCCCTACTACCAAAAAGCTGAGAATGGTATATTGTTATGGGAGCCACCTGCTAGTGGCTGCTGAGAATCTAATTCTAACCAGCAGAATAGATCGTATCATGTGAGAGGACAATAATGATACAAGGAGATAGAGAGGCAAGTGCAGTGAAAATCTCTGAACCTCTCTTTATTCCATTCTCAATATGGAATATGCAAAAGTTTTTTTAAGTGCAGCAAGGTTATTAAAATAAAAGCATATATTTTTTTTCAAAAGCAACACTGCATCAGTAAATTTGTTTTATGACCTCTAGACTTTATCACTGAATGCCAGTGTGGATCAAAGCAGTTCCTAGAGTTATCCAGTTCTGTTCAGAAAGTGAGATAAAGATACCAAAACATATCTTTTAATTTCTTTAGTGTATTTTGATTCACAGCTGTGATGGAGGGCTTTGGATAAATGAGCCGCCCCTTAAAGGTATAGTTCCTTTGAACCTTTTTACAGGCTTTCTCAGTTCCACACTTAAGTGTGGTACTCAACAGTATATCATTTGAGCTAGGGAATTAAGAGCTGCAGTAGGGCTAAAGTTTATCATACCAAGTTTGGCATAATAAGGTGAATCTCAGGTAGCAGGAGGCCACTAAACTACCTAGAGAAAACCAAATTGGCTTAGATCAGTAATGGAGCAGGTCAAAGAGCCCAAGATGTTGATTAGTATTGGGATCAGACCTGTGAATGCTGTTCATGATTAAGCCTAGGTGAGATTAGGAATACTGAGGCTTTAATAATAATGATAATGATGATGATGATGAATAATGTCCACTGAAGAGAAATAGATCATTCACTGAATCTTTCTTTTCATTATGATTAGAAAAAAATATAAACTTCTGGAATACCCAATAAAAGCTAGAACTTTCATAGTGCAAACATATATTACATTTGGACTCATCTTAAAAGCCCTTTTCTTCTTTCTTCTCCTCAATATGCTTTTCAGGATACTCTATAATAACCTGCTATTAGTTTAAATCAAAACAAAATTCTTCTAAGTCACCAAAAGTCAACATTGCCAAGAGCTCATTTTTATATTTTATCCAAAAGTCACAGCATCCCTGACATCATACTAAGGCTCTGGATAGGTCCTAGAGTATATGGTGGGAAATAAGCCATAGATTGAGTCATTGACAAATACTTCTTGAGGCACCCTAGACAATCTGTAAAAGTATGGCTCCCTTGAGTTTTCTTAAGTCCAACTTTACTCAATTTATGAGAACAAACAACCCAACCCAGCATATTAAAGGCAAAAAAAACTAGTTTTACTGAGTTAGTTGGTACATGTGTTATTTTATCTTCATTTGCTCTATGTAGTTATAAAGAGATATAGAAAATTTCCATCTTAATCAAGAAAAATCAAATTTAAAAAAAAGAACAATATTACCTTAATTTTTAATGGGTTAATCTCCATATCTGAAGTACAGTTCATTGGTCCATCAACTTCATAGTGAAGGATATATAGCAAAGTATTATTATTATACTTGTAAGGCCAGTGGAGATTTAGCATCGCCTTGCTGAATGAACTTGGACCATTGTTTCTCAGCTAATGAAAGAAAAACAATTAAATGTTACTGCTAAAGATGTCCTCTCCCATCCACCTAAAGATTAGTATCTTAACAAATACTTTGAACACTATTAATAAGAATAAAAGTAGAATTTTCTTGATGACTTCAAAATCATAGTATTAATCTAGTTATATAAATAACTAATAACATCATTTAAAAATTCAACATTATTTGTGAAAACTTTTAAGAAGCTTTTTGGTTTTGTGGTTTGGGGAGAGAGAGTTTGGACCTGCATTTTCATTGTCATAGGGATTGCTTGTGGAGGCAATGCCCCTTATTAACACACATCAGCAAGTTTTCTCCATGAATCTTAAAGTGTCTGGAACATTTGCCTGTGGTCAAAGAGTTAGTATTTGTTAAAAGTGAGACTAAAACTCAGGTTTCCTGATTCTAAGTCCAGCTCTACACTATACTATGATGGCTGGAATAAAATAAAATGGTTTAAAATGATATCTTTTAGAAACCATTTAAAAGTCATATATAACTACTTCACCTATTAGAAAATGAAATGATTAGTAAATCTAAGGATTCTGTGAATATTAAGTTTTAAAGTGAACATGACAAATACATGAAACTGAACAGTAATGAAAAGGTTATTTTTTCTTTCCCTATTGGCTAAAAGTAATATTAATTACTAATATTGGTGACATTTTAAGATGAATATATAATTGCAAACCTCATAGATGTGTTGCACAGCAGGCCCAACATCCTCTTCAGTCTGTGGATTCTCCTTATGCTCCCAATTTGGAATAGGAAGAAAGACATGATCAGGGCTTGAGACTCTAAACAATGACCAAAGAAAATTCAAACTTCCCATGAATATGAGAATCATATCATCAGTGTTTTAAGACCATACTAATATTTTCAAAGATTCCTTTATTCCCCCACTTCTACTGCATGTATCTTTGCTCTGAGATTACCTTCCATGCACACTATGTTTTCTCTACGTGGTTATTTGTACATTATCTCCTTCATTAAACTGTAACCTCCCTGAGGGTAAAGTCTGGTTTATGTTTTTCTTTGTATTCTCAGCATTTAGCACTGTGCTTCACATACAATGTTTAATAAGAGTTTATTGGCAGAGAGGCTGAAGAAAATGAAAGTATCACACAAAACTGCATTTATAAAAAATGTGAAACTAATATAAATTGGTAAATAATTTTAATAGAATAAATACATCATACCCATGGCTGTTATTTATGCTAATGCCTTCCATTTTCCAAAACAATGACTAAATACTCTTCTAAAATTAACATATGCCATCTTAAATTTGATTCTTTTGAGGACTTCAACAAAGAGGCCATTAGAATATCATCCCATGGAATAAGGTTAACATCTAATGTAAAAGCAAGTATAGGAGTTAGTTTTTTTTTAGGTACTGACCCTCTTATCTCAACAGCAGCAGAAATGGCAAGGTCAACTTGATAAGATACAACTGGACTCATTTTGTCATACAAATTAGAACTAAAAATAAAAAAAGAAAAGAAGCAGTTAGGCACTGAATTAGGCACATATAAATTTTCAATGACATATATTCTGGAAACACTTATTAAAAATGAATATATTTGAAATAGCCAAAAAAAAGTATAAAGAATACCTATGATTTCTAAAAATATAGTAATAACTATAAAAAACAATTAATTCTAACATTTTTCAAAGGTTAAAAATAAATTATCTTTCTAGCCTTCTCCTTAAAGTCTATAATATAAAGTAAATAGTTATCTATTGGTTAAATAAATGCATATTAATGTGTATGTTTAATCAAATTTAGTCCCAAAGAAAATTTGTTTCCAATAGTTACATATTATTTTCAAGAATGTTAAAACCAAGATAATACCTATATTCTCATTTCTATACAAAATTAAATATGCTAAATTTAATGATTTTATCACATTTTCTATGAAAACTATTAAGCATATAGAAAGAAACTCCTATTATTTTCATACCTCTGGATTTGTAAATCAAACTTCACAGAAGTATCTATCTCTGACTGTTGGTGCACACTGAAACGAAGACCAGCTAAAAGCTAGGAAGGAGGGAAAAAAATAGGATATAAAGATGAGCTAGCACCTGATTATTAAAATTTGCTAGCAAATATAATTTTTATGTTTATGTTTTTATGGTTTTTTTATGTTTTATATATCAACCAACTTAAATTTTTAAAACTTTGACAATGTATTTGTTGGGGGAAAAAAGTTCCCCATTTGTTACCATTCCATGGAAACCTCCTAGTAATGAAAACAAATCAAACTGATGAACACTAATATTCTCTTGCAGTATATATGAAATTCAACCCCATCAACTCAAAATCTGAATTTGAAAATAGGATTGCTTTATCAGCCAATAATATTGAAGAATATTTTCTTTATAAAATTCATGTTACTGAGGAGGCAGAGCCAAGATGGAAGAGAGGAGACATATCTTTACCTGAGCTCTCCCTGATGTCCCTCAGATCAACATCAAATCAAGCCTCTGAACTGGTTTTGGAATGACAGAACCCACAAATATGTGGAGTATAACACATTTTTAGCAGAAAATATTTTGGAAGAACTTCAGAAGAGGTCTGTTTCAATCACTCATGGGGGAGGTGCCCAAGTGCAGGCGCAGAGCAGAGACCCAGGGCAGTGTGGAATCTGCCAACCGGGTAATCTATCAAGAAGAATCTACAATAGTGTTGGCTAATCTGTCTTGGTTGCAAGACAGTAGATCAGCAGATTAGCTGTGAAACACCCAACACAAATACAAGAGGCAAATAGTGAGCCTCTGAACACCAGAATAAGGTGGGACTTGGTTACATCTACCCAGCATGATCACTGTCACTTGTAGAGGAAGCTTGGACAATCTCCAATTTACTCTAAAAGCAGACTGTAAGAGCTCTTTAAATGGGTGGACACAGTGCATCGGGAGATTGAGGCCCGGAAGTAATTTCTGTGGATATTAGGACTGCCTTGTAGGTGGGATCTTGTCCATGATGAGATAGTAGCAGAACTCAATCTTTTTTAAAAAAATGAGCAAAAAACCAAAAACCCTCTGACCATAGAATGTTTTTATGGAGAAAGAAGTCAGACTTCAAACCCTGAGGACACTAAAAGCAAATCATCTCCAGGTGAAATCCCAAGGGAGATATGAATTGGTTCCCATCTCACAAGTCTCTTTTGGAAGAATTAAAAAAGGATCTTAAAAGAGAGTTAGAAAAAAAAAAAAAAAGAAAAGAAATGAGAACACTGCAGGAGAATTTAGAAAAAGAAACAAATTATCTCAAGAAAATTGCTTACAAAATAGATTTATGAAATGAAAAAAACATATAACTCCTTACAAAATGGATTTGACAAAATGGAAAAAGAAAACAACTCCCTGAAAAACAGAATTTGTGGAATGGAAAAAAAAATCCATTGAACAAAACAACTTGTTTAAAAATTCAACTGGCCAAATACAAAAGGAGCTAAAAAAGGTAACTGAAAAAATAATTCACTAAAAATTAGAACTGAACAAATGGAAATGAATGACTCACTAAAACATCAAAAATAAGTCAAACAAAACCAAAAATAATGAAAAAATAAAATTCATGTTATTGTCTCATCTTCCCATCATTATATTTATGCTTTGAAGAAACATGTAAGGATTTATAGAATCTGATGCCCTATCTTCAGGTTTCATTACTGTAGGCATTTACTACCCCTTTCAGATCATAATCCATCCATACCTTTTCATCTTACCCAAGTTTTCAGCTTCTCTATGTTACTCCAAAAATGCTTTCCTGAGCTCATTTTTTAATACTCTGGGAGCCAGTACAAGCAATCATAAACATATATTAAATGCCTACTATATAACAAGCATTATTCTAAGCAGTACAGCTTTGGGGCCACCCATCTCCTGTTACCAGTCACTTGTTACATGAGCATCTCATTTTCTGTTTTGATTTTATATTTCTTGAATAATAGTCTTTACTGTCAAGAATGATACTCTTCTTGAACATAAGGTTATTGTTGACAATCAGTTGCAACCTACTCACACACAACTTTTTCCAATAAAGTTTGGATCACTTGTAACTTTTATTCTTAGAGAAGTATTTCAAGATTCACAGTGATAAATAGATCCACAGAGTAAGTCATTGGATAAGTAAATAAATATATTATTTATTAATATAAAGTGTCTGTGCTAAGTAAGCACTGGACCTTCAAGGACTTCATATTTTAATAGGGTAGAAAATATCTGAACTCCTTACATACAAAATATGTTGTCTGTTGAGGAAGTTCAGTAGCCCCTCATTGCCCCAAAAGCAGATTGCAGCTTTTGTTGTTGTTGTTGTTAAAATGAGTAAAAAGGTGAAGCAAGCTCTAACTATAGATAGCTTCTATACTGAAAGAGAGCACAATTCAAACCCTGAGGAGACTAAAAACAGTTTGTCTCTAGATGAAAACCCAAAGGTGGATATGATCTGGTGCCCACTACATAAGGCCTTTAAAAAGGCTCTTAAAAGAGAGCTAGAAGAAAAATGGGGAATAGTAAGGGGAGCTTTGCAAGAGAGTCTGGATAAGGCATGTAACTCATTCAAAAGAAAAAGAAAACAACTCCCTGAAAAATAGAATTTTGTGAATTAGAAAAAGAAAATAACTACTTAAAAAATAAAATTGGCAAAATGGAAAAAAAAATTCCATAGAATAAAACAACTAATTTAAAAACTCAATTGGACAATTATAAAAATAAATTCTTAAAGTAAATGAAGAAAATAATTCATTAAAAATCAGAATTGAACAAATGGAAATTAATGACTCAAGGAGACACCAAGAATCAGTTAAGCAAAAGCAAAAAAAAAAGAAAAAATAGAAAAAATGTTAAATACGTACTTGGAAAAAGAACAGACCTAGAAAATAGAAATATGAGAGATAATCTATGGATTACTGGTTTCCATGAAAATCATGATGAAAAAAAAAGAACCTAAACATTATTTTTCAGGAAATTATCAAAGAGAACTGCCCAGATATCATAGAATCAGAAGGTAAAACAGACATTGAAAGAATTCATCAATCACTTATTAAAAAAAGATCCCAAAATCAAAACTCCAAGAAATATTGTGGTTAAATTCCAGAATTATCAGACTAAGGAAAAAATACTACAAGCAGCCATTTAAAAAAATAATTCAAATACCAAGGAGCCACAATAAGGATTACTTAGGATATAGCAGAATCCACATTAAAGGATTGAAGGGACTGAAATCTGATATTCTCAAAGGCAAAGGAACTTGGAATGCAACCAAGAATAACTTACCCAGCCAAACTGAGAATTTTCTTCCAGGGAAGAAGATGGACATTCAACGAAATAGGCGAATTCTATTTATTTTTGATGAAAAAAATCAGAGCTAAACAAAAAGTTTGACCTCCAAATATAGGACTTAAGAGAAGTATGAAAAGGTAAAAAGAACTCAAGAACTGTATTTCTGTTATGGGTATACATAAAAAAAAAAATACATCTATAATTTGGTTTTACTGTTATAATATAAAAAAGGACCTAGAGGTGGAAAGGAAATTGTACCAGAAAACAGGAAAAATGGAGGTACTACATCTTAGAAACAGGCAAAGGAAACTTATTATATCTTAGGGAAAAAAGGAAGGGGGAATGAACATAGTGTGAATCTTACTCTCATCAGAATTGGCTCAAAGAGAAAATATTAGAAATATTCGGTTTACAGAAAGACTTCTCCCACCTCACTGAAACATGGGATGGGAAAAACAAAAGGGTAAGAGTAGGCTAAATAGAAAGGAATATAGAAATTGTAAGAGAAAGGTTTAAGAAAAGGGGTAGGACTCTAAGGAGGAGGGAGGGATCTTAAAGAGGGAGGACTAGGTGAGGCAAGTAGTATTCATAAGTAAAATACTAGGGAGAAGAGAAAGGGGAAAAAGAAAGATAAAAGTATAATTTGGGATTATAAGAGGGAAGAAAATACAAAATTAGTAGTTTGAACTATAAATGTAAATGGAGTGAACTATCCCATAAAATGTAAGTGAATAGCAGACAGGATTAAAAGTCAGAATCCTACAATATGTTGTTTACAAGAAACACATTTAAAGCAGCATGATACATACAGAGAAAAGATAAAAGGCTGGAGCAGAATCTATTAAGCTTCAGGTGAAATAAAAAAAGCAGGGATAGCCATCCTGATCTCATATCAAGCAAAAGCAAAAATTGATCTAATTAAAAGAAATAAGGAAGGAAACTAATTAAGAGATAAGGAAGGAAACTATATCTAAAGAAGTAATTAAGAGAGTTGCAAGAAGAAAAAGACAGGCTATAATAGTGGGAGATCTCAATCTTGTACTCTCCGAATTAGATAAATCAAACCACAAAATAAGTAAGAAAGAAGTTAAAGAGGTAAATAGGATATTAGAAAAGTTATGTATGATAGATCTTTGGAGAAAACTGAATGGAGACAGAAAGGAGTATACTTTCTTCTCAGCAGTTCATGGAACCTATATAAAAATTGACCATATATTGGGACATAAAGACCTCAAGTTTAAATGCAGATAGGCAAAAATAGTAAATGCATTCTTTTCAGATCACAATGCAATAAAAATTACATTCATAAAGGGCAAGGAGAAAATAGACCAAAAAGAAATTTGAAACTAAATCATCTTATCCTAAAGAATGAATGGGTGAAACAGCAAATCATACACACAATCAATAATTTCATCCAAGAGATGACAATAATGAGACAACATACCAAAATTTATGGGATGCAGCCAAAGTAGTAATAAGGGGAAATTTTCTATCTCTAGATACTTACTTGCATAAAATATAGAAAGAGAAGATCAATAACTTGGGTTTGCACTAAAAAAGCTATAAAAAGAACAAACTAAAAACCCTCAATCAAATACCAAACTTGAAATTCTAAAAATAAAAGAGAGATCAATAAAACTAAAACTAAAAAGACTATTGAATTAATAAATAAAACTAAGGTTTGGTTTTATGGAAAAAAAATAGATAAACCTTTAGTTAATTTCATTCGAAAAAGGAAAGAGGAAAATCAAATTGTTCGTCTCAAAAATAAAAAGGAGAACTATCAACCAATGAAGAGGAAACTAGAGCAAGTATCAGGAGTTACTTAGCCTAACTTTATGCCAATAAATTTGACAATCTAAGTGAAAAAGAGGAATACCCACAAAAATATAGATTGCCCAGATTAACAGAAGAGGAAATAAATTACTTAAATAGTCCCATTTTAGAAAAAAAATATATAACAAGATAATCAACTCCCTAATTAAAAATCCCCAGGACCAGATGGACTTACATGCCAATTCTACCAAACATTTAAAAAACAATCATCTCCAATACTATATAAACTATTTGAAAAAATAGGGAATGAAGGAATCCTACAAAATGTTTTATATGAAACAGACATGGTACTAATAGCTAAACCAGGTAGGATGAAAACAGAGTAAAAAATTATAAACCTATCTCCCTAATGAATATTGATGCAAAAATCTTAAATAAAATATTAAGAAAAATTGACTATATTAATAACCAACTTAACAAAAACCATATAATTATCTCAATAGATGCAGAAAAAGCATTTGATAAAATCCAATACCCATTCCTATTAAAAACACTAGAGAGTATAGGAATAAATGGACTTTTCCTTAAAAGCATCGATTTAAAACCATCAGCAAGCATCATATGTAATGGGATGAACTAGCATCATTCCCAATAAGATCAAGGTTGAAACAAGGTTGTCCACTATCACTATTACTATTCAATATTGTATTAGAAATGCTAGACTTGACAATAAAAGAAGAAAAAGAGATTAAAGGAATTAGAGTAGGTAATGAGGAAACCAAATTATCACTCTTTGCAGATGATATGATGGTATCCTTAGAGAACCTCAGAGAATTAACTAAAAAGCTACTAGAAATAATCCACAACTTTAGCTAAGTTGCAGGATACAAAATAAATCCACATAAATCAGCAGCATTCTTATACACCACTAACAGAAACCAACAGCAAGAGATATAAAGAGACATTCCATTTAAAATAACTATTGGTAACATAAAATATTTGGGAATCTATCTGAAAGTCAGGAACTATATAAGCAAAACTACAAAACACTTTCCACACAAAGTCAGATCTAAGCAATTAGAAAAATATCAAGTGCTCATGGATAGGTAGAGCGAATATAATAAAGATAACAATACTCCCTATACTAACCTACTTATTTAGTGCTATACCCATCAAACTCCCAAGAAACTATTTTACTGACCTAGAAAAAATAACAGCAGAATTAATCTGAAACAATAAAAGGTCAAGAATTTCAAAGGAATTAATGAAGAGAAAAGCAAATGAAGATAGCCTAGCTATATCAGATCTAAAACTATTTATAAAGCAGAGATCATCAAAACCATTTGGTACTGGCTAAGAAATAGAGAAGTTGATCAGTGGATTGTAGAAACTCATGTTTCAAATAGCCAATGACTATAACAGTCTAGAATTTGACAAACCCAAAGGCTCCAGCTTTTGGGATAAGAATTCAGTATTTGACAAAAAGTGCTGGGAAAATTGGAAACTAGTATGGTAGAAAGTAGGCATAGATCTACATTTAACACCATATACCAAGATAAAGGTCAAAATTGGTTCAGGATCTAGACATAAAGAACAATACTATAAACAAACTAGAAGAACATAGGATAGTTTATCTCTCAGGTTTGTGGAAGAGGAAGGAATTTGTGTCCAAAGAATAACTAGAGATCATTATTGATCATAAAATATATAATTTTGATTATATGAAGAAGTTTTTGTACAAACAAAACAAACACAGACAAGATTAGAAGGGAAGCAATAAACTGGGAAAATATTTTTACATTCAAGGATCTGATAAAGGCCTCATTTCTAAAATATATAGAGAATTTACTCAAATTTATAATAATTCAAGCCATTCTCCAAGTGCTAAATGGTCAAAGAACATGAACAGACAATTTTCAGATGAAGAAATTGAAACTATTTGTAGCCACATGAAAAGGTGCCCAAAATCACTATTGATCAGAGGAATGCAAATTAAGACAACTCTGAGATATGACTACATATCTCTCAGATTGGCTAAGACCACAGAAAAAGATAATGATGAATATTGGAGGGTATGTGGGAAAATTGGAACACTAATACATTGTTGGTGGAATTGTGAACGGATCCAAACATTCTGGAGAACAATTTGGAACTATGCTCAAAAAGTTAATCCAGCAATATTACTACTAGGCTTATATCCCAAAGTGATACTAAAAAAGGGAAAGGGACCTGTATGTGCCAAAATGTTTGTGGCAATCCTTTTCATAGTGGCTAGAAATGGAAACAGAATAGATGCCCATCATTGGAGAATGGATAAATAAATTGTGGTATGTGAATGTTATGGAATATTATTGTTCTGTAAGAAATGATCAGCAGGATGATTACAGAGAAACTTGGAGAGACTTACATGAATTGATGCTAAGTGAAATGAGCAGAACCAGGAGATCATTGTACAAGGCAACAACAATACTATACGAGGATCAATTCTGATAGAAGTGGCTATCTTCAATAATGAGAGGATACAAATCAGTTCCAATTCATCAGTAATGAACAAAACACCCAGTGAAAGAACACTGGGAAATGAGTATGGACCACAACATAGAATTTACACTCTTTCTGTTATTGTTTGCTTGCATTTTTTCCCCAGGTTATTTTTACCTTTTTTCTAAATCCAATTTTTCTTGTGCAGCAAGATAACTGTATAAATATATACACATATATTGTATTTAACACATACTTTAACATATTTAACATGTATGGGACATGTATCTAGGGAAAAATTATCCGTGTATACGTTTTGTCAAAAAAAAAAAAAGCTATAATAAAAAAAAATGATAGGAGGGTACAGGGTTGAAAAGGATGTTAAAAGTCAAAAAGAGTTTTACATTTGATTCTAGAAATAATAAGAAGCCATTAGCTTACTGAAATAAAAAGCCGTTTGGGGCAGCTAGATGGAACAGTGGATAGAGTACCAGCCGTGAGGTCAGAAGGACCTGACTTCAAATCTAGTATCAGATTTTTTTTTTTAAGCTTTTTATTTACAAGATATATGCATGGGTAATTTTTCAGCACTGACCCTTACAAAACCTCCTCTTCCAACTTTTCCCCTCCTTCCCTCCACTCCCTCCCTTAGATGGCAGGTAGACCAATAAATGTTAAATATGTTAAAGTTATGTTAAACACAATATGTGTGTACATATCTATAGTTATTTTATTACACAAGCAAAATAAGACTTAGAGATAAGGTAAAAGTAAACTGAGAAGGAAATAAAAAATGCAAGCAGACAAAAACAGAAGGAGTGGAAATGCTATGTTGTGGTTCACACACATTTTCCATAGTTCTTTCGCTGAGTATAGCTGGTTCTCTTCGTTATTGAACAAATGGAAGTGATTAGGCATCTCATTGTTGAAGAGAGCCATTTGCATCATAATTGATCCTCATATAGCCTTGTTGTTGCCTTATCTAATGATCTCCTAGTTCTGCACATCTCACTCAGCGTAAGTTCATGTAAGTCTCTCCAGGACTTTCTGAAATCATCTTGCTGGTCATTTGTTACAGAACAATAATATTCCATAACATTCATATACTAAAACTTATTCAGCCATTCTCCAATTAATGGGCATCCATCAATTTCCAGTTTCTTGCCACTACAAAAAGGGCTGCCACAAACATTTTTGCCCATACAGGTCCCTTAACCTTCTTTAAGATATCTTTGGAATATAAGTCCAATAGTAACAAAGATAGATCAAAGGGTATGCACACTTTGATAACTTTTTGAGCATAGTTCCAAATTGTTTTCCAGAATGTTTGGATGCATTCACAATTCCACCAACAATGGATCAGTGTCCCAGTTTTCCCATATCCCCTCCAACATTTATCATTATCTTTTCCTGTCATCCTAGCCAATCAGAGAGGTGTGTAATGGTATCTCAGATTTTTCTTAATTCTCTGGTCAATAATGATTTGGAGCATCATTTCATATGGCTAGAAATAGTTTCCATTTCTTCATCTGAAAATTGTATGTTCATATCCTTTGCCCATTTATCAATTGAAGAATGGCTTGATTTCTTATAAATTAGAGTCAATTCTCTATATATTTTGGAAATGAGACCTTTATCAGAATCCTTGACTGTAAAAATGTTTTCCCAGTTTATTGCTTCCCTTCTAATCTTGTCTGCATTAGTTTTATTTGTATAAAATCTTTTTAATTTGATATAATCAAAATTTTCTATTTTGTGATCAATAATGATTTCTAGTTCTTCTTTGGTCACAAATTCCTTCATCCTCCACAAGTCTGAGAGATAAACTATCATATGTTCTTCTAATTTATTTATAATCTCATTTTATGCCTAGATCATGAACCCATTTTGACCTTATCTTGGTGTATGGTATTAAGTGTGGATCAATGCCTAGTTTCTACCATATTAATTTCCAATTTTCCTAGCAGTTTTTGTCAAACAGTGAATGGTTATCCCAAAAGCTTGGGTCTTTAGGTTTGTCAAACACTAGATTATTATACTTATTGACTATTTTGTCCTGTGAACCTAACCTATTCCACTGATCAACTAGTTTATTTCTCAGCCAATACGAAATGGTTTTGGTGACCACTGCTTTATAATATAGTTTTAGATCTGATACAGCTAGACCACATTGATTTGATTTTCTTTTTTTATTAGTTCCCTTGAAAGTCTTGAACTTTTTTTCTTCCAGATGAATGACTTTTGTTGTTATTTTTTTCTAGGTCAGTAATATAGTTTTTTGGGAGTCTTATTGGTATACCACTAAATAAATAGATTAATTTAGGTAGTATTGTTATCTTTTTTATAGTCACTCAACCTATCCAAGAGCACTTAATATTTTTCCAATTGCTTAGATCTGACTTTATCTGTGTAGAAAGTGTTTTGTAGTTTTGCTCATATAGTTCCTGACTTTCCCTTGGCAGATAGATCCCCAAATATTTTATATAATCAACAGTTATTTTAAATGCAGTTTCTCTTTGTATCTCTAGCTGTTGGATTTTATTAGTGATGTATAAGAATGCTAATGATTTATGTGGATTTATTTTGTATCCTGCAACTTACCTAAAGGTATGAATTATTTCTAATAGCTTTTTAGGAGAATCACTGGGGTTCCCTAAGTATACCATCATAGCATCAGCAAAGAATAATAATTTAGTTTCCTCATTATCTACTCTTTAATTTCTTTCTCCACTCTTATTGCCAAAGCTAGCATTTCTAATTCAATATCAAATAGTAATGGTGATAGTGGGCAACCATGTTTCACTCCTGATTTTATTGGGAATGGTTCCAGTTTATCCCCATTACAAATGATGCTTACTGATGATCTGTTTTAAGGAAAAGTCCATTTATTCCTATACTCTCGTTTTTAATAGGAATGGCTGTTGGATTTTATCAAATGCTTTTTCTGCATCTATTGAGATGATCATATGGTTTTTGCTAATTTGGTTATTAATATAATCAATTATGTTAATAGTTTTCCTAATATCAAACCAGCTCTGCATTCCTGGTATAAATCCTACTTGGTCATGATGTATTATCCTGAGGATGATTTTCTGTAATCTTTTTGCTAATATTTTATTTAAGATTTTTGCATCAATATTCATTAGGGAGATTGGTCTATAATTTTCTTTCTTTGTTTTCAACCTACCTGGTGCAAATATCAGTACCATGTTTGTGTCATAAAAGGAATTTGGTAGAAATCCTTCATTCCCTATTTTTTCAAATAGTTAATTGTTTTTTAAATGTTTGGTAGAATTCACATGTAAATCCATCTGGTCCTGGGGATTTTTTCTTAGGGAATTGATTAACAGCTTGTTCTGTTTTGTTTTGTTTTTTTTGTTTGTTTGTTTGTTTGTTTTTTCTGAAATGGGACTATTTAAGCAATTTACTTCCTCCTCTTAATCTGTAAGTCTATATTTTTGAAGGTAGTCATCCATTTCACTTAGGTTATCAAATTTATTGACATAAAATTGGGCAAAGTAACTCCTAATTATTACTTTAATTTACTCTTCATTGGATGAAGTTCTCTCTTTTCATTTTTAAGACTAACAATTTGCTTTTCCTGTTTCCTTTTTCTAATCAAATTTACCAAATATTTATCTATTTTGTTGGGTTTTTTTCATAAAACCAACTTAGTTTTATATTTTAATTTAATATCATTTTACTTCCAATTTTATTAATTTCTCTTTTTAATTTTGGAATTTCAAGTTTAGTATTTGATGGGGGGGGTTTTAATTTGCTCTTTTTCTAGCTTTTTAAGTTGCAAGGACAATCCATTGATCTTCTCTTTCTCTATTTTTGACTCTAGAGATATAAAATTTTCCCTTATTACTGCTTTGGCTGCATCCCATAAATTTTGGTATGTTGCCTAATTGTTGTCATTCTCTTGGATGAAATTATTAATTGTGTCTATGATTTGCTGTTTCACCCATTCATTCTTTAGGATGAGATTATTTATTTTTCAATTACTTTTTGGTCTATTTACCCCTAGCTTTTTGTTGAATGTAGTTTTTATTGCATTGTGATCTGAAAAGAATGCATTTACTATTTTTGCCTTTCTGCATTTAAACTTGAGGTCTTTATGTCCTAATATATGGTCAGTTTTTGTATAGGTTCCATGAACTGCTGAGAAGAAAGTATACTCCTTTCTGTCTCCATTCAGTTTTCTCCAAAGATCTAGCATTCATAACTTTTCTAATATTCTATGTACCTTTTTAACTTCTTTCTTACTGGTTTTGTGGTTTGATTTATCTAATTTGGAGAGTGCAAGGTTGAGATCTCCCATTATTATAGTTTTGCTGTCTATTCTTGCAAGTCTCTTAACTTCTCCTTTAGAAATTTAGATGCTATACCACTTGGTGCATATATGTTTAGTATTGATATTGCTTAAGTGACTATGCTACTCTTTAGCAAGATATAGTTTCCTTCCTTATCTCTTTTAATTAAATCAATTTTTGCTTTTGCTTGATCTGAGATCAGGATGGCTACCTTTGCTTTTTTTTTTTTTTTTTTTTTTACTTCACCTGAAGCATAATAGATTCTGCTCCAGCCTTTTACCTTTACTCTGTATGTATCATCCTGCTTTAAATGTGTTTCTTGTAAACAATATATTGTAGAATTTGGCTTTTGATTTAGTCTACTATCTTATGGGAGAGTTCATGCCATTCACATGTATGGTTAAAACTACTAATTCTGTATTTCATGCCATCTTATTATCCCCAGATTATACTTTTTCTTTTCCCCCTTGCCTCCCTCCCCAGTATTAAACTTATGGGCACCACTTGCCTCATGAAGCTCTCCCTCTTTAGAATCCCTCCCATTCCCCTTGAGTCCCTCCCCCTTTCTTATACCTTTCCTTTATTTTTTTTCTGCATTCCCTTCTATTTACCCTACTCTTTTCCTTTCCCTTTTTCCTCTCCAACTTTTTAATGAGGTAAGAGAAGTTTCTCTATAAACCAAATATATCTAATATTTTCTCTTTGAGCCAAATCTGATAAGAGTAAGATTCACACAATGTTTCTCCCCCTCCCTTAATTCCATCAGTTATGACAGGTTTCCTTTGCTGACTTGTAATTTTTCTCTTTTTACCTCCACTTTTCCCTTTTTCTGATACAATCTTTCCACTTCTAATTCCCTTTTTTTTTATTATTATAACAGTATAATCAAATTATACACACGCTCTTTATGTATACCCATAATAGAAATACAGTTCTCAAGAGTTCTTTTTATCTTTTTATGCTTCTCTTGAGTCTTATATTTGGAAATCAATTTTTTTTTTGTTTAGCTCTGGTTTTTTCATTAGGAAAAAATAGAATTCACCTGTTTCATTGAATGTCCGTCTTCTTCTCTAGAAGGAAATGCTTAGCTTAGCTGGGTAGTTTATTCTTGGCTGCATTCCAAATTCTTTTGCCTTTCAGAATATCAGATTCCAGGCCCTTCGATCCTTTAATATGGAAGCTGCTAGATCCTGAGTGATTCGTAATGTAGCTCCTCGGTATTTCAATTATAATAATTTTTTTTTTCCTGGTTGATAGTTCTGAAATTTAGCCACAATATTTCTTGGAGTTTTTATTTTGAAGTCTCTTTCAGAAGGTGCTCAATGTTCAAGGAAGGAATGAAGGAACATAATATCCCCACAATCAAGATATTATTAGCATTTATTGGAATAACTTTTGGGGGATATATACATTAACTTAAATGTGCTACCTTCTCCTCATTTCAGAGAAGCAAAGAAAGAAAAATGCATAAGTACTATATCCTAGGAATGATGCTAAGCTTCTTACCTCATTAAAAAATTGGAGAAGAAAAGGGGAAAGGAAAAGAGGAGGGTAAATAGAAGGGAATGCAGAAAAAAAAATAAGGGAAAGATATAAGAAAGGAGGAGGGACTCAAAGGAAATGGGAGCGATTCTAAAGAGAAGAGCTACATGAGGCAAGTGGTGCCCATAAGTTTAATACTGGGGAGGGGGGTAAGGGGGAAAAGAAAAAGAAAAGTATAATCTGGGGATAATAAGATGGCATGAAATACAGAAGTAGTAGTTTTACCCATAAATGTGAATGGGATGATAATGATGATAAAAACACGATAAAAAAGAAATATAATTCCTGCCTGGAGCTTACACTTCCAATATGTGAAAACAACATACAAAAGGGACATGAATGGAGTAGGGACAGGGAGGATATGAGAACACTGACCTGAAACCTGAAGTCATGATTTTAAAGTCAGGAAACTGAAAATCAGAAGCAGAGCCAGGAGAGGAAAGAAGATAAGTTCCAAGGGAACTTATCAATAGGAGAAATGGTAGCAGAATTCTCAAGTGTAAAGCATGACAATACTAATTCTGGTCTCAAATAAGCACATTCAGCCAATAAAAAAGATTGAAATAAAAACTTATTTAAATAGATAATCTTTGATTCAACTGTGTTAGGAATTTCTTCTCCTTATGCATATTGCAACCCACTAGAGATCCTTGATACACTTAGGAGTTTAATGATTTGTCCAGGCTCATACTGCTAATAAATATCAGCTTTAAGACTTGAAGCTGGCACATCTGAGACATATTAGCTAGGTGATATTTCTCTTTATTTTCCATCAGCTAATCTGCTTGGTTTCTATTTCAAGAACATGGTGTCTTCCCCAGCATAAGCCCATTACCTGAAATTTAATCATCATGGAGATTGATTCCATTCTGACACTCAATGACTTCTAATTGAAGGGATGGGAAGCAGAGAAATAAACTCCTCCTAAAGCCTTCCTTTAGGGGACTCAGAACTTTCTAACTACATTCTTTATTTTTTATCATATTTCCTACTTGGTTTCAAATCCACTACCCCTTCCCAAACTTCCCATGTGCCTAGTACAGTGCCTGACACATAGCAGATACTTAATAAATCTTTAGTGACTATTATTGATAGACTTCAGTACCCTATTTACTTTGCCAAGTTATTTTTTCAGACATCTAAGACATTTAGAAAATATTTCTCTTGTGGTCAACTATGGTATTGACAAAAACATTCTGCTCTCTCTTCAGCAAAAATAAATAAATAAATAATTTTAAACTGCAATTAATAGAATTTAACTAGGTTGTCTTACTTTAGTTCCAGCTTTCATGGGATTTCCAAGGTCACATACCACTTGCCGTGTTTGATTCTCTGTCTTAAATGCACAGGACAGCCTTGATAAAGTCTATAATAGGACAAAGAGATTGAAAACACACAACAATCAATATAAACACAGACCACAAGTTCTTTGAAGAACTTTACACTTAAATATTAAAGTTTTTAATTAATTTTCAAGTTAATATTTGATGGAAAAAAAAACTAATATTCCTACTGCACATGAATGGAACATTATAAGTCTAAGGTCTTTAGAGAAGTTAGAAATATTTATTTAACTATTAATACAGAATGTAATAGAAAAGCTTGGTTGGTTCAGATATTGCATTTAGTAGTCAAGTGCTTCTTCAAGATGTCAAAAATTGCATATCATTTCAGGATTGCAGACTGCTGGGTTTTGAAGACAATTGTGATAGATAAGACAAGACACTCCAGAAAAAATCCTTAGGTAAAATAGGCATGGTAGCTCTACAACTGCGTGGTGAGCATTAACTCAGAAATGTTTATCAGGCTTATCAGTGCATTTCAAAGATTAGAAAAGAGTTCTAGATTTAGAAGCTTACCTCACTGTTACGGACACCACCAATGAAATCTGCCTGGGGAGGAATGGATACAATAAGCTCAGCCTCATAGGCTCCTTCCCCTAAATTCTGGGCATTAACAATCAGTGTCAGAGGGTTGTCATCACCAATATAGATCTTCTTTTGATCACTAGAAATGAATACAAATCCAGGCAATAAATGAAAAGAACATGGCAAAACCAAGTCCATCATTTTAAAAAATGATTTGAGAAGGATTAAGAAGATTTGCATTTCAATAGAACAAGAACATACATAATGAATAGAAATATTAGTACTTTCCCACTATAATCAAATAAAATAACAAGAAAATATTGATAAATCACCTCCTCTGAGACTTTTAGTAATAATTCCTCTTTTCTTTTGTTCAAAAGCTTATTCTTAACCTAACCATTCTTTTAAAAACACATTAAATGATATATACATTGTCCCTCCTGTTTTCAATTGATTATAAAATATTTTATTTATATGACTAAAAAAATAATTGGGGTGAAAAGGGAAGAGAGATTGTGATTATTTGTTTCCATCCAGGATTGGACAATCAAACACATATACAGTTAAGTGTTAAGGACCATACTTAGGTGAAGGGGCAGGTCAATTCTCTGAGAGCCTCCACAGCTGTGAATCATAACAACATCTGAAGGAGCTGCAAAGCAACCTTTACTGACAAAGGTGTTGCTTGTGGACTGGGAATGAAATAAATTGGAGGCAAAGGGAAGAGGAGAGAGGTCAGACAACGTAACTGCCTCTCAGTCTCCTTGTATCATCATCATCCTCTCACATGAAGAGATCCACTCTACAGGTGTTAGATTTTCAGTAGTCACTGGCAGGTGGCTCCCACATCACAACAGTTAAGTGATTACACTATCAATGAATCTGTAGCCTACTACAAATAAATTAGGTATTTTCTCTAAGTCAAGTGGTAAGAGAATTCTGATTTTTTTAAAACCACAAACTACTTCTATTTATGAATCTCTAAGATAGTGATAATAATTACTTTATATAAGCATATTAATTTTTATTATCTCTATTAAGATCATGGAACTTTCAAGTTATAATGAAGAAAAGCAATCTTTTATCAAAATTTCTTCTTAAGAAATAGTTTATTGATATTTATTGATTATGTATTTACATAACTATAAAATTTACCTATGTACAGAAACTTCCAGTTTGGGTTTACAGACATTGTCTTCACCACAGTCCAATAAAATGTGAGCCTAAAAAAAATAATGTTCAATTTATATATGTGAACAAATGTCACTATTTATATCTTTTTCTGGCATGTGATCATAGTACAAAGATAAGTCTGGTAAATTTAAGTGTCTATAAAAAAAATACAAGTAGGAAGAGACAGAAATATTTGATAACCAAACAAATAGTAAATTATTCTAAAATTATTCAAAACATCTCTTGAAAAATCTTTTAAATAACTGTCGAAAATCATAGGAGAAAAAAACCCTTCCAAATAACAGCACCTTCAACATGATTAAACATACTAACAGTACTGAGTAAAAATATTTTGGGAGATCTTATCAAAGCCAAATTGCTATCAAGAAGTTTCCTTCTTTTAATTCCTTCTATCAATAATTTTCCTTCTTTCATCCACAATTCATATATTTCCCTTAATCACTTTCCTTTTTAAAAATTATTTTTCTTTTTGTTGTAAACCTTAATTATCAACAAACATGCATTTCAATATACAAACTAGAAAAAAGTTTGTAAGAGAAACTAAGTTTCCCAAGGAACACACACAGCACTTACACACACATATGCACACATGCATATACATACACATATTTGCCCTAGTCTGTTTTGATCTAATATATAAAAAATTAAATTAATGTGTGCTTTTAAGAAAAGATTGAACAAATATAGTACCTGTCGACTAATATTGGCAGGAGTGAACTGATTAAGAATGGGTTGCAATCCAGTCACATCAGCTGCAGTCTTGTAATCTAATCGATATTCCATGAAAATAGTAATTGGAGTAAGCTTATCTCTAAATTCAGATTCATCCTGAAAATGAAAATGACTATAATGAGTGGCAAAATAAAAACAAACAAAAACAAACAAACAAAAAAAAAGGTCCCTGCTCTCTAGAAGCTTACATACAGTCTAATGAGAAAACATGCCAACAATTATATCCAAACAAGATATACAAAGGATAAATTAGAGATAACCTCAGAGGGACACTAGCATTAAGAGGATTCGGCAGGAAAAATTAGTTGTAGAAAGTGGGATTCTAGTTGAGACCTGAAAGAAAGCAGGAAAGTAATGAGACAAGAGATGAGATGGGCAAGCCTTCTAGGTATGAGTTGTTCTAGCCAATGAAAATACCAAGAGGCAGAAGATGCAATATCTTGTATACTGTCACTGGTTCACACTGTGTGAAAGGAAGCAAAATATAACAAAAATGGAAAGGTAAAAGGTATAAAGGATGTAAAAGCTAAACAGGATTTTACATTTGATCTTGGAGATAATCTGGAAGTATGCAAATTCA
Source organism: Sminthopsis crassicaudata (assembly GCF_048593235.1). NCBI lineage: Eukaryota > Metazoa > Chordata > Mammalia > Dasyuromorphia > Dasyuridae > Sminthopsis > Sminthopsis crassicaudata. The sequence continues at coordinate 421,588,254 of NC_133619.1, forward strand.
TTGAATAGGGGAATGATATAAGCTGACTCGTGCTTTAGGACAATAGATTTGACAGCTGTATGACAGATGGATCAGAATAGATAGATTGAGGCTTGAAGACTTCAACAGTACAGGCAAGTTGATGTAAGCTTTCACCAAGATAGTAATAGCATCAGGAACAAAATTCCTAGACTTGGGGAAGCTAGATAGTGCAGTGGATTGAACATCAGCCCTGGAGTCAGGGGGACTAGAGTTCATATTCACTTTCACACAATTAATATTTGTTCTGTGATTCTGGCCAAGTCTCTTAGCCCCCAATTGCCTCAAAAAAAAAAAAAAAAAAAAAAAAAAAAAAGAAGAAGAAGAAGCTAGACTTAAGTTAGGAAGTCCTGGGATCAAATTCAGCTTCAGATAAGAGCTACATTACCCTGGGCAAGTCACTTTCACTATTGTCTCAGTTTCTTTAACTGTCAAAATGGGGATGATAATAGCTCCTTCCTCATAGGGTGATTGTAAAACTCAAAAGTGATAATATCTCTAAAGTATTTAGCATAATTCCTAGCATATAGTAGTAGCTTAATAAATGCATATTTCCTCCCTCAGTCCTTGTTTTAGTTAGAGATCATCAAAACAAAGGCTGAATTGCTAACTTGTTGAGGATATTATTAGAAGGCATTATTCATTAGGTATGAGTTGGGTAAAATAGTTCTCTAAATTTCTTCTAGCTCTGAGATTTCTGGCATTCTAGAAAAAAATAAGATGCCCAGAAAGAACAACTTCATTTAATAATAATAATAATAATAATAGCTAGCATTTAAATAGCACCTATTATATAATCAGAAGGGAAAATATTCAGTAAATAGTCCTTCCTTCAGTTTATTTTCTTTTTAAAAAAATTATTGCAATATGAAAAAAATCTCAAAACTTATTTAAATAATAAAGAGGTCAGAAAGAAAAACAAGAAGATAATATAGGTAACATCATTGTTTATTGTCCTTAGTTTTCAAAGAGGACTATGACATTGAGAAAGTGATACCATAATAAACAAGTGAATTGGATGTGAGAGAGAGCTGTTCAAAATCACCACCCTCGCTCTCTCCTCTAGAGCCAATGGGGTGCAGTGGTAAGATATAAGGCAGGATGACTGGAGATAAGTGCAAATTATTTTGTAATGTATAACATCTATAAGATATTGTTACGAACTACGAACAATGACATAAACCTATTTCTGTTGTTTTGTTTGTTTTGTTTTTACCCGTAAATATGCTGTAAGCTCCTCACATTGCATCTGACCACCTTTTGAAATACTCATGTTCTTTGAGTGTCCAGGTGATTTGTTATGGAGAAATAGGGCTCTCCTAATGGCTCCTTTTTGCTTCAGTTTATCTAAAAGAAGTTCAACCTGGAAATCTATTAAAGTCAACAAATAAAACATATTTTTAAAAGTAGCAATCATTTTATACAGAAAATTTCTCATACATACTTTTTTCTGGATTTCCCAGTAAACAGAATTTTTTTTTCTTTTAAAGTAAAAATTGCCTTCGAATTCCACAAAACTAATAATATTCTAGACAACCAATATTCCAAGTTTTAGTGAAATTAAATCTTTAACACTTCATATATTAACATAGTTTTGTTTTTTATTAGACCTCTGATTTTATCAAAGAAGAGAGATACTAAAATCTTTCCTAAGGCAATTTGTAGTCTGAGAGCTGGCCAAGGCCCTAAGAGATTAAATGGTTTGCTCAAGATCATATAGGCAGTGTTTGCTAGAGGTAGAACTTGAACCCACGTTTTCCTGACTTCCTTTTCACTATTCCATGCTGCCCAGTTAGAATTTTCTACTCCCTAGCCCCAAACCTTTCAAAGTGTTGCAGCAAACCAATTTCGTATATAAGATAGGAAAATACTGGTCACACAATTTGACTGTTCAACATCCAAAAAAAAAAAAAAGACCAACAATGTAAGAGAGATGCCAAGTTTTTTTGATCCAAACATGCAGGAGGAAGTTCTTGATAGAAGTAACAGAATAAGTTTCAGAAATGAGTCTTCTATCATTAACACTGACAAAACTCATTTGTTAACTTGAATAAATATTTATCTGATGTTATATATACTAAGAAGCTCAAAACTAAGTTGACTACTAGGTACTGAATTATTTAGCTATAGCATACTCTTACATTCTTGCAATTAAAATGAATGAAAATATTTTGAGAATATTGAAAAATGATCACTCAAAAAATCACAAAAGTTATCACTAAACAGTATGACATAAGTTATATCTCTATTTTTTTTTAACATGGCTAAAGCATTTCCATTTTTCAATAAAAGGAGACGCATTAGGGTTTGTGTTAAAGCTTGAATTTCATGAGACTCCAAAGTATTCTATTCTGCCTCAGGGTTTCTAGGGGACCTTAACATAAAAACAGGTGTTAAAGCAAGAGGGATTTATAGGAAATTTAATATAAAGAAATGCTTTTGTGGAAAGTTTCTCTAAATTATGCAAACAGCTAATTTAGTATTTATCAATTATAAAACACTCTATGACCCAAAGAACAAAAACAGTAATTTTCCCTTGCAGCACAACTTACTCAGCTTCTCTGGAAGCCTCCCTTTGCCATCAGCCTTTAAGCAGAATCTCACATTAAAACTGTGGGGAAATGAAAATTATAAGTGCTTCCATCCAATGAAGAGCTTGACATATTCTTTTTCAGTATCTATATCTCACAATTCTAATCCCCAATTTATAATATAAAATTTTAACTGACATCTTTACACATGTCCTGAAATTAACTTTAAAAAGTGAAGTATAAAATAGTAATCCTTTCTAATTCAAACTATTCCTATAGTCAATTAAGTCCATTTTGTTCTCCTTTTATCCTTAGAAGAAACAGAACAACTCATTTAAATCTCCTTAATAAAAGCATGGAGAACTCACAAAATGAGTACATTTCCTGAGAGGTATTATTACTATTATTAATAATATCTAGTATTCATATAATGCTTTAAAGTTTGCAATATATTTTATTTTATTTTTTCCCCCTGAGGCTGGGGTTAAGTGATTTGCCCAGGGTCACATAGCTAGGAAGTGATAAGTGTCTGAGATCAGATTTGAATTCGGGTCCTCCTGAATTCAAGGCTGGTGCTCTATCCGCTGTGCCACCTAGCTGCCCCTGCAACATACTTTACAATTATCATCTTCTTTTACCCTCACAACAATCCCTATTTTACATGTGAGTAAACTGAAGCAGAGAAGTTAAAGGACTTGGCCCAGATTACACAGATAGTAAGTGTATGAAGCTGAATCCAGCACTCCACTGACCCTCTAGCTACCCTGTATTTAATAGTATCAATTATTATTTTATAGACGCTTCTTGCCATAGAGAAAAATGCCTGGGTGCATTGTTCTTCCTATATAGCAGGACTTCTTAACTTTTTGTCCTAGATTCCTTAAGCAATTTGGTGAAATCTACTGATCTCTTTTCAGAAAAAAAAAAAAAAAAGTTTATAAATTTTTTTTTAATTGGGGATTTCAAAGAAAATTAATTATATTGAAATGAAGACATAATTTTTCCTCCATCTAGGATGATATACACACACCCCTCACAAAAGTCTCTACATGGACCACAGGTGAAGAACTCCTGCTATCCAGATTTTAATACAATTGGTTTTAAATGATTGTACATGTTTAACCTATATCAGATCACTTGCTGTTTTGGAGAGGGGTGAAGTAAAGAAAGAAAAGACAAAATTTGGAACTCAAAGTCATATAAAAATTAATGTAAAAATTATCTTTACATTTAACTAAAAAAAAAAATACAGTTCAGGAAGAAACAAGTAAAATTAAATAAAAATTTAAAAAAATAAGAACAGTAAGAAACAGAAGCCTAAAACACATGGCTAAGCCTGAAAATACCTAGGTACCTGTGGAAAATGAGATTAAAAATGTTCTAGTTCATCAATCTTGTTACTTGGGGCAGCTAGGTGGAGCAGTGGATAGAGCATCAGCCTTGAATTCAGGAGGACCCGAGTTCAAATTTGACCTCAGACACTTAACACTTGGACCCTGGGAAAGTCACTTAACCCCAGCCTCAGGGGAAAAAAAAAATCTTGTTACTTGTTCTACTTCTGAGTCATTGTAGACTGAATCCTTAACCTCCTTTTCTAACCCTGTCTCCCATCAATACTGTGTTTTAGGTTTGTTTTTTTTTTGTTTGTTTTTTTAATCTCATTTACACATCAGACATCATCTTCCATCTCAACTCCCAATCCCCCTCCTGATATTGGCTTCACCATGCTACAACTGTGCTCCCTGATTGTGGTAACAGCTACAAACTGTTCTTCCCTCCCCAATCAATTGCCACCAACTCAGCCACAGCCCTTGACAGGCCCAGCTAAACTGTTTTAGTTTAACAAAGGGATGCAACAGAGTATCTCTTAAACAGCAAGCTACCCAAGAGCACTTAAATACATGTTTATAAATCATAAGTTACTTGACAGGCTGATGAATACTGTGCAGCTTCCTGGGAGTACAGAGGAAGACAAAAGATATTTAAATGTGTTTGGAGCCAACGCCAATGAAAAATAACTAAAAATAAATATGAAGAAATTCTAAAATGATAATGTAAATCAAGGAGATGATGTGATTCTATTAACAAAAAAAATTGTATTTTCACAAAACTCTTCAGTGACACTTTCGTATAGTATAGTGTAATAAAGTGGGTTTTTTCCTTACTATTTCTGTATAATTTCAAATCATCTATTTTTAAATCATTTCTTAATTCATGTCATGTTTTTTTCCAATGTATATCAGAAACATAAGGGAAATTTAAGAATCATGATAGAGATGTAAAATGCTTAGCACAGTTCCTGGCACATCATAAGATCTATATAAATGTTATGTTGTATTATTTATTTGAGGGAACAAAAAGAGGCTTTATCTCCCAAAACACATAAAGTGCTTCTTTAAAGAGATGATTTCAACCCAGAATATTTAATTATTATTTAATATTTTAAGTTGGAAAGGGAACATAAGTAATCAAAATGCACTAAACAGAGGATTTATAGAGAAACAAAAATTAAATTTTATTATTTTATTGCTTATTCTCTCTATTTCTTTGGTCTGGACCTGTTATTTCATTAATACTAAGAGGCATCAAGTATAGAAAATCCATCCATTGATGCAAACTAGAAACTTCTGGGAAACTTTTTGTCTTAAAGATTTTCTACGACAATGAAACCTTAAGTGAATGATCCCTGGTAACATAACTAGCATGTGCCAAATATGACTTTAATTACAGCTGCCAGGGAGACTGATTTCTCAAGCTCAGAAGTTAAGCCAAGGTAGGCATTCATTGAATTATCTGAACTAAGTTTAATATCAATATGTTGAGCCCCCAGAAGCAAAGAGCTCAAAGTTGCTTGAGAAGAGGCAAACCAAATCAAGCTAGAAATGGATCAAGTCAAAACATCTATGTCAATCAGTAGAAGAATCAGATATATGAGTAGCCTCTGTAGGTGGGATGGGGAGGCCAAATTTTTAAAAAGTTCACATAGCCATTATATATCAGAAGTAAGACTTAAATTTAGATCTTTCTAACTCAAAGTCTGTCACAATATCATTTATACTATACTGCATCTCTCATGTATAACTGGGAAATTTTGACAAGGTGACTTTTATTTATAGGTTGCATACTAATTCAAGAACTTTGGTATCATTTTCTTTGGAGATTATTTCTTTGGTCATATTATGGAACTGAAATAAAACTATACATAAAACATGTTTTATATTTGCTTTCCCTTGTTCTTTCAATTAACTATTTTAACACATTTATCATCTTATTGAATTAATATACTGTTAAGGCTTTTTATTAAACAAACATTCTTACCAGGAAACTTTGACATCTGTGCCAGGGAGTGGACAGGTCTTATTATCTTGATTTAGAATAGTGGGGTAAACTTCTAGGCCTGCATTTACAGTGATAACTGGCCTGGCTCTGTGGTGATGATGGTTGTGTTTTAAGGGGAAAAAAAGAAAATAAGATAAATTGAGAGAAATTTTTAATTTTATCAAGTTTGAAACACAGATACCATCTGGATTATATTTCTTAAGTGTGCTTAGTTCAGGGTGTCTTGTCTCCAAACAGGAGTCAAAGAGTTGGGATCTGTAAACATCAATTTTTTCATAATACCCAAATTAAGATTATCCATCACAAATCAAAAAGATCTAATTTTACAGGCTGGTTTACTAGGCATATGTAAACATAATCCCCTACCCCACCAAAATGTAGTTACTAAGTAATACAAATGGAAAATATTAATGGAGCAGAATAGATATGGAAAAGTTTTTCTGATGACATCTTAAGACGTATGGAATTGTTGAAGTATAATTGCATCAAAAGTGTCCTAAATTGCAAAAGGAAAAAATATAGTTATGACATTAAGAATCATAGTCTACAGCAACAGAATAGGAATATGAATGATTTTAATACTTATTTTTTCTAACAGGACTATTTAAATTAGAACTACTTGAAATTTATTTCTTGCTTTTGCAAAAATATTTTTAATGCTACAGCCAAATACAGAGATAAAAACAGAATTAAACCAATGTAAAAATTTTGAAAAGAAAAAAATAAAGGTCTTAACTGAATGACTTTTAAAAAATGTATAAGCCATAATTTTATTTATTATAAATACATCAGAATAACTAACACTTAGCTGCAATGAAATAGTGGATATCAAGTATCATTTATTCCCTCAGAGTTAAACTGGAGTTCATGTATTACTAGGTATTTAGTTAGAGAATTGTCAAATGACTCTGGATCATCCTCTAAAAGAGGCTCCAGAAGCCCTGCTCACCTATATAAAACAGCTCGGTCCACACCAAAAGCACCTACAATTAAATCTACAAAAGAATAAAACCAAGTTATTTATAAATTATGTTACTAATTAAAAAGAAAAAAATGCCTGACTAAAATTATTGTCAGATAATTTTAATTTATACTTCTGCACAACCTTATTCATTTCTTATTCCTGGACTCATAAAATAAGAACTCTGAAATTCTTACAGGTTTTTTTTTTTCCTGCCAATAATGTCTTAACATTTATTTAAAAGGGAAATGGGGAAAATGTAGACGATTTAAATAATTTACCACGAAGTTTAACTTCTAGACTACAGCTTAAATTTACATCCTAGATAATTTTTTAAAAATTCATATACAGCTTTAATAAGATCCTATATGGATTAGATGATAGAGAAAGAAAAGGTATCAATATCTGTGGTTTTCACCATATCATCATATCAAAGACTCTGACCCAAAGGAAAAAAATAATTCAACTGTATGTATAACCTATTCTAGGAAACAAATTTCTAAGCAATATTTTCATTATGAACTAATATACTAGATATGCCCCTCACTCTATGTATTAAGAGATCAATTATTTCCAATTCCTTAGTTATCTTACCAAAATCATGATTTTTAGCATTCAATAATGCATGTAAAATTTATTTTTAAAAACTAAACAAACATCAATGAAAATGGCTTTTTTCCATATAATTCAGTACCTGAGAAACACCTATGTGGCAAAATGAATACAGCATTGAATTTGGAGTCAAGAAGACTTGAGTTAAAATCTAACCTTAAAACATTTGCTAGCTGTGTGACCCTGGGCAAAACACTTCACCTCTGTCTACCTTGGTTTCCTCATCTGTAAAAAGGGAATAATAATAATATTTAAATCTAAAGGTTATAGTGGAATCAAATGAGATAATATTTGGAAAAAAAAAACACTTTGCAAACTTTAAAAATGTTATGTAAACACTAGCAATAGTAATAATTACTATTATTATTTTCATATTGGTTGGTTATTGTTTTTTGTTCTCAAAGAGGACCAAAATAACATCACTATTTTGTAATCAAAGTACAACTGTGGCTAGTCAGACCTATATGAGCTTGGAAGGTTCTACCATTATAGCCATAACAAAAAGGGAAAATTTTACATGAAATTTCATGTTTCTTTTAGGTACAGCTTGCTTTTCTTTTAAAGAATATCATAAATTCATTCTGTAGCTTTCAAAGCTTTTCTTATATGTGCTTCTCTCTGACCTTCCTTCTGATCTTTTTCTTAATATATATATGTGTGTGTGTGTGTGAGTGTGTGTGGGGGTGTGTGTGTGGGTGTGTGGGTGTGTGTATAAAATACAATTACATTCTTTTCTTTCTTTTCTGTTTTTAGGTGTAAAGTATAGGGAAACATATCACTAAGTTTAATTTACTCTGTTTAAGTGGAATAAACCCAGAAAATTATTGAAGAACATTAAATTCTCCATTATATACATAAAAAAGACATGCTCTTCTGTTGCAGTTCTAGGTGAGAAAAAATTAAAGATGTATAGTTAATTAGAATTAGAAAATAAGTATATAATTCTATTTGAATATTTCCTAATTATATATTTTGTGTATATATATATTGAGTTCTATGTAGGTATACACATTTATATCTGTATATACGTAACTATACATATATGTATAAGATAATTTGATCTGTTTCCACAAACATACATTTTTAGAGGTGGAAAACTCTTTGGAAAATATTGAATGCAACCTACTCACTTTGCAGATACAAAAACTGAGATGAAGAAAGATGAAATGGTTTGCCCAAAGCCATTTGACTAGTTAGTAATAAGACTGAGGCTAAAACCCAGGTACCTGACTTTCAGGAATTTTTTCAAACCATATATATCATTATTGCTCTTCACAAAAAACACATGGAAATTGGTTAAATGTAAGCACTTGGCATTTCATTTTTAGTATAAATCAACATAGCAAACACGGATTCTACAGCTGATGTTACATATGTATGCATGCTGTTTAAAAGAATACCCACCTGGGTATCCATTTTGATCTATATCTGTGGCTCCTTTCAATGAGTACCCAAAGCTTGGTGGCATGGCCCGAGCAGCCCACTGTCCTTCAAGGATTTGAGATGGTGCTGAATTTAAGCCTGTGGCTCTTCCATTATAGATATAAACAATTCCTCGTTTGTCTTCTCCCCCATAAGGGGCAGCAATTGCAACATCTGTGAATAAAAAAGGAAGACAAGAAAATCTGAGCATCTGCAGGAAAAAGACTTATGGATTGCCATAAACCACTCTGGTAGATAAATACAACATTGAACTTGAATGGAGCATTGCTTATTCAAAAAGTCTGTGTGACTACATCATTATAGCACACTAAGTATATGGGAACTACAGAACCATTATTTCATCAATCACACTGAGTATGTGCTAACTATTAGCACCCTGCTGTAAATATCCCTTGCTTCAAGTAGAACACAGGTAGTCACATCCACTTTGGCTTCTCAGGAAAAGGTGTGAACACCAAAGAGAGGTGATCACACCCTCCCTGACTTCTCAGGAAGGGAGGTGGGCACCAAAGGGAAATGGAGAGTCAAGCCAGATATTGTCAGTGAGTTTCCTCAGGGGTGAAGGGTCTTATACCTTACCCAGAGTTCCCCCACTATCTGCAGCCATCTAGACAGGATGAAATGCTGCTGCTTATTGTTCTTCAGTGATTTCAATTGTGTCTGACTCTTTGTGACTTAATTTGGATATTAGAATGCTTTGCCATTTCCTTCTCCAGTGGATCTATTCTGTTAGACCATCAGAATTTAAGTGACTTGACCAAGGTCACACAGTTAGGAACTATCTGAAGCTGGATTTGAATTCAGGCTTTCCTAACTCTATGCCCAATGCTTCATGCACTGAGCCATCAGCTGCCTCCACCTATTCATTCTCTTTATGGGGGGAAAGCAAAGAATTTTGCTATATGTTTTTTGCTAAAGAGAAAAATTAAGAGAGGTCAATTTTTTAAAAAAATATTTCAAGAGCTGTCATGTTGAGAAGAGAGTAAAGTTGTTCTATTTGGTTCCAGAGAACAGAATCAACAGCAATGAGTGGAAGTTATTACAAAGCAAAAAACTTTGGCTTTATATCAGTGAAATGATTATAGGATCACATATTTAGAAATGGAAGTGACTTTATAAATGATTTAGTCATGAGGGATGAAGTACTGTGATGTTAAGTGATTTGCTAAGGATCACACAAAGTATCTATCTAAGGCAGGATTTGAAATTAGTTCTTCCCTACTCTAAATCCAGTGCCCTATTATAACATCTATTAACTTGAAATTAGAGCTATCTAAAAATGTAATAGATCCCCATAATAAGTAATGGATTTCTCATCCTTGGGAGTCTTCAGCAGAGCCAAGATGGCCTTTCTTTTTTTTTTTTGATATGTAACATTAGAGATTCTCTGAGCCCAGGAAATTTTACATTTTCTGCTAACTCAGCACAAGAGGGCACTATAGCTTAGTAGAATATTTATTCCATTCTTTTTGCAGAGGATATTGATAATAGTAACATTAAGCCCAGCAACAAGTCCACAAATTACAATATAGGAAGTATGTCTATTGATGGCAACAATAATGTTACCAATGAATAAATCTGATAATATATTTCTAAGGGAAGATGACAATTCAGGAGAGTGACTTTTTAAAGTAGATAACTTAGAAGAAGACATTAGTATGTGGTATGTTTTTATCTAATATGAGTCACTGAAGTTGAACTTGTTCTTTGCAAAGAAAACATCAACTACATATCTAAGATATCTATGACTTTGTGGCTAAGCATGGCAACTCAATAGCCAACAGTTCATGAAATGATGTCTTACCATTGAAGCCATCTTGGTCAAGATCTCCCAGAGGGGCAATAGCACTGCCAAATCTGGCAAATATCTCAAAGCCATTCAGCTTAATGATCTGAAATCCTCCTGAAGCTTGCTGCAGGCACATGGAGACCTGACCCACTTCCTGAAGTTTGCCATCAGATCCACGATCCATGAAGAGAGGGGCTCCAATAAACACATCTGCATAACTGTAAAGAATAATCTTTCAATATGCAGAAAGTCTTGCATATCCCTATCAATAACCAGTTTTCTACTTGTCACTAACTTTTTGTATCTCTCACAACTATGCATTTACATTAACTGATCTCTAGGGTGATACTTTGATGTTTATGTCTGCCTTCAAGTTTGTGTTGCATCTGCAAACTATTTGTATAATGAGTTCATTCCTTGATACTAGAAAGATTAACAGAAAGCAAAAGATCTGTCTCTAATTAGGATTACAGATTGTGACCATCTTAAACATTTTTAAGATGAAGTATATTTGACAGCAATGCATGAGAAAGAAGTATATACAGAGGAGGGTAGAAAAATGACTTTAAATCAGTTATTTAAATTTAATAAAGCTGTTCATAAACAATGAAAGGAACTGTTTCGGGAAACATTCTTTTAAAAGAAAAACTTACTCATCCCCATTAATGTCAGTGGCAGCTACAGAAAATCCAAAATATGCAGCCATCTGGATAACAAGATGAAAATATATTAAAATTCCATCCAATATGGTTTATAGATGCCATTTTTGTCTTTTATTTTTCAAACAGAAAAAAAAGTGTATTCAAAAGTCTTCAAATCTTCACAAATCTTCAAAATACTTATGTTCCCCCTTCACTATTATTATCCTTTTAAAAACCCAACAATTTGGAATACAGCACTTGTTTTCCTTAATTTTGTGATAGTAAGAATGTGAGAATTCTAAATGAACTTTGTTCAAATGTCTCTAAAGTTCTTCCACAGGCCATTACATCCTACCATCAAGAACTACTATGTAACAACATCTATGCTAGATTTTCTTCATGTATGGCATTCTTTTTTTACTCACACTCACATGTATTTCTTTTTAGTTGAATTCTAGAAGCTGGCATTTCTCACACAAAAAATAAACTTCTAGTTAAAAAGTGGCAATTGCTACTTATTAGAAAATTTTAAAATGAATGAAAAGGAGTTTTTAATTGCTATTTTAAAATAAATTGTATTTTGAAGAGAGTTGAAAATTTTGTTCCTCCTTATCAATCACTTTTCTAGTTATTTTATAATTATATCCCACAACCATAACTAGACTCAATCTAGTGACATTCTCCCCCATACCCACAGAAGGGGGATGTTAATTCCAAATTCCATTTAGATTGTTATAAAGCTAATGTCAACAGTACATAGTGACATTCTCTGTGGCCAAAAATATATTTATCTAATCTAAAATTTATTACTGTTTTAATGATAAAAATTTAATGATAACTGATGAATTTTTCCTATATATTTTCTTTTAGATCTTAATTTCCCTCCTATCTATCTCAGCCCTCCTTCTCAGTCTCCTTTATCAATGTCATGCCTATTAAATGTAGGTATAATCCAATATTCTCTCCTGCGCCCTCTCCTCTTTTATCCATGTTACCTCTTTTGGTGAGTCCATCAACTTATATGAATTCAGTTATCATCTCTATGTAAATGATTCCTATATCTATGTGCATTAATCTCCCTCTCATTTTCTAGTTCTAACTGGATAGTGTTAGTGTCATTATTACTGATAATGATGATAGTTTACATTTCTATAGTACATATTATAGCACTGTGTTAAACACTTTACAAACATCAACTCATTTAATTCTTACAATAACCCTAGAGGTAGGGACTATTATTACCCTCGTTTTACAGAGAAATAAATAAAGATTTAGTAAGTTGACTAAGGTTACATGGTTTCTGATATCAGTTTTGAACTCCAGACTTCCTGATTCAAGGCTTAGCACTTTATGCATTGTGCTCCCAACCTGCCGACTTGTTGGATATTTATAGGCATCTCAAATTCAACATGGTCAAAATATAACTATCCTCCCCAAACTCCCTCTTCTGAAATTCCCTATTATTATCAAGAGTACTACCATTCTATCAGTCACCCAGGCTCATAATATCAGTGTCATCCTTGACTTCTCATTCTCATATGCCCAACATATGTAAACAATTGCCAACTCTTGTAATTTCTCCCTTCACAATCTCACATATGAACATTCTCCTTTCTCTATTCAAATAGTGACCCCTCTAATACAGATCTTTGTCACTTCTCACTTAGAATACTTAATGTCCCCTAGTAATGAAATTCTTTGCCTTCTCACCCCCAACTTGTAGAATTTCTAGCTTCCTTCAAAATTAAGCTCATACACCTACCTTTGGGGATTGTCTTCATCTAATGTGTATGTGTCTTTTATTTACCTAATAAGTTACATGTTATCTCCCTTATTAAATTTAAGTTCCTTGAAGTCAGGAAATATTCTTGCCTTTATTTTCTCAATGTTTAAACAGCATGGGACACATAGTAAGCACTTAATGCTTGATGACTGATTCTTTAATAAATGTTAAAGGATTTATTCTTAAATTATTTCAATAACTATTGATTAAATTTTGTTTTGTTATTTTGCTATTCTTTTCTTTTAAAATTATTTAATTTGTTAATTCTGTAATGTATGTAATACAAATTGTTTCAAAGTATCTTACATGGGAAAGGGAAATTTGATACTTTAAAATTTCTTTTGAATTAAATAAAAAGTTGTTTTAAACAGCAGACAAAAAAGGGTGTATGTATTACATAATGAACAAATAACATGCTGTTCTAGATATGTATAAAAGTATATTAAATTATTTCATATGAGATATGCTACATAACAAATCAAGAAAATGAGTTTCCCACCATAGATACAAAAGGGTCTTCTGAAACTAATTATTTTGATATAAAAAAAAATAAAAAGCTTTAAATGTCAAACATAGAATATTATACACTCATTATAAAAGCTGGAAACATACATTTTTAAGAACACACAACATGTTTTATATATATATGTATGATTGTCATAATATATATTTATACATATGTACATATCTTTATAGTATATTTAATTTATATAAAATACAAAGCAATTTTAAAAGGCTTACCTGTTCTCCAGTAAAATTATACAAAGAAGACATATTTTTTCCATCATAAATATAAACCTGTTTAGGGTAAATGAAATTTCATGAAAATATGGCTTTAAAAAATGAGATAACCTAATTTCTATAAAGAACAATTTTCTTACCATTCCCAATGTTCTCGCAGCTCTTGGGACTCCTGAAACAAAGTCTGAAAAAATGCAATTACTTTAATTACTGAAATGAGTAAAATTAAGTTTATGGTTAGTAGAAATCTGAATACTAAGAAATATTTTTATTTTGTTGTATTTTTTGGTAAACAGAAAAAGAAAACTAAAATTGATATCGGCTTTCTTGCTGTGCTTAAGTTATATTCAAAGTAAAATCAAGGATTAGTAAAGTACATAACCAAATCTTTCTAAAACTCTTGAAAATAACTAGTGCATATTTCCTTGTCTTCATAGGATCTAACTGAAGAGATAAGAAAGAAATACAATACATAAGATTAATGCAAAGAATATGTATTTGGATATAAAATAATAAAGAGAAAATTGAGTAGAGAAATGATAGGCAGATAGTATTCCAAATTAAGTGGAATTAATAATTCAAAGCTTTACAGAATAAATGTGAATGAAGACTGAAGGGGATTAAGAGGCAAAATTTAAGAGAAAGAAAGGGTATTACAAATATTTAAGGGAAGGGATATATGTAAAGATGTGTGTGGTGGCAGGAATTAATAATTAACTTAGTATTTTAAGAAAATTAACCTATAAGAGAAGAATGTATGTGGAAATAGTATAATGGCTAACATTATGGAAAGACTCAAAGTATCTAATTGATTTAACTGTTAGGTTGCACACAGGAGTGGAGCATTGGTAGATAATAAGCATAGTAGCCACCATGAAGAAAATTATTGCCAGTTGCATTTTTAAAAAGAAAAAAGTAAGAAACTTGCATTAGGCTGGCAAATCTTCGATCTTTTAGGTAATCTGTATGAAGAAATTTGGGGAGGGGGCAATTTATGGAATGAAAGTATATCCCACTTCAATTGCAAGGGTCTCACTATCTGGATTTTTCCCAAGAGAAGAAATCTCTCTAAACTAGATGTACATCTATATTTGTTTTCTTTCAGGTTATAGAATTCAGAAACCATCAGGGGAGAACATGTCTGCCCTAAGTGTATGTAGCATGTAGCAGGAAATAATGGCATTCCTACCTGGCAAAGGATATCTAGTGAGTTCTTAGTCTATAATAAGAAAGTCTTTCAGAATCAGTTTTGGTGCATTTCTGACACTGTACTTGTTTGGAAATGATTACCCATCACTCAAAGAGCATGTTTTGAAAATTTAAAACATAATAAATTTAAACATAATAAATTTTAGGTGTGTATGTGTGTGCATATGTGTGTGTGTGTGTGTGTTTTTCTAACAGTTGGAGATATAAGACTTAAAATGTTAAGCAAAGTAGTTTATATTTAAGGTCCTGGACAACAATGCCACCATAAATTCCTAGGCGTAGTAACATCATTTGAGCCTAAAGGGGGTTAAGAATTATTGTTTTGAGGGAGGACTAGAGAAAAATAAACCTAGCCTAGATTTTTAAAAACCTAGAATTATCTTCAAAATACTAAAATGTACATTCATTATTTTATTTCATAATCATGATGTTTCTAAACTTATTTTCACTCCTGCAATCTTTAGCCATAATGCATTCTGACAGCTTAAACATTTTAATTATGTTTATTTTTTTTAAAAAGCATCATACCTTCTATGCCATCATCATTGAAGTCCCCAACAGCCACAGAGTAGCCTAAACAGAAAAACAAATATAACAAACTATAAGATTTTCTGGGATTTTAATATAATGTTTAAAAATGATCTAAGTCCACTAATAAACTAAGATTTTTAGTCCAATCAAAACAACAAAATGTATACTATGTATGTGTGTTTTTGTAGAGGAAACAAGAATTTAAATAAGAGTAAATGCACTAAATACTTCAATAGAATGTACCTGTTAAAACAACATATTGACGAGCTACCTTAACTTTATTTATATAGTTAAGCTGCAAGTCCAAATTTGTAATTATTGATCCTGACAGAGGAAAGGGAATCACTGAGCTAAAATGTCAGATTTTCCCTGATGCATAAATTATTGGTTTTATCTTTTCATGTTCTTATATATCTTTTTAAGGAATGTAAATTACAAGAGAGAATCTGATTCTATGTATATGCTCCACCTCAAAACAAAAATTCTCTAACTTTTAAAGTGGAAAATATCTTAGTCAAAGGAAAGGATAGGTGAATATTAACTTTGCCTAGTATGAAGACACTTTATACTTATTGGTTTAAAGATGCAATTTGCTCAAATATACCAAGGATTATTAAGGCCAGAAAATATATTGTATTCCATACAGCGTTTTGAAAATTCATATTGGATGTCATTTCTAACAATCCAAGACTTTATACAGGAAAACAAAGCAGAATTTAGTCCTCTTCTTATTGCATAGTACTGGTACTGTGTACTGGTACATGGTAAGCACTTAATTGCTTGGTCAATATTTTAAATAATAATAATAATAATAGCAATTGCAAAATCCCATGTACAAAATATTTACAAATATCATTTCATTTAATCCTTACAAGAACCCAGGGACATAGGTGCTATTATTCTCCCATCTCATAGATGAAGAAATGGAGACAGACAAAAGTTAAATGCCTTACTAAGGGTCACACAGCCTCTATGATTTGAACTCAGGTTTTCCTGACTATGGGTCCAATGTTCTATCCACTGTACCATTTAGCTGCTATGCTATCTCTCAGTTCAATGGCAAAAAAAAAAAAAGAATATTTTATATAGCATTAATAAACACCCTAGAAGAGAGTGAAGTGTTTTTTTTCTTCAAATATGATTCTATTTGATAGGCAAACAATTTACGAATGAGAGATAGAGAGACACACACACAGAGGCAGAGCAAAAGCGCAGTTGTGTAAAATGAGTAATTTTGGTTACATTAAATTAAAAAGAATTTGTACAAATAAAAAAAATGTAGCCAAGATCATAAGAAAAGCAAAAAAATCAAAGGGAGTTTTTTATAAATAATTTCTCATATAAAGGTGTCATATCTAAAATATATAAAGAACTTTGTCAGAGCTATAGGAATGAGTCATTTCCCAATTGATAAACAGTCAAAGGATATAAACAGGCAATTGCCCAATGAAGAAACAAAAATGATCTATAGTCATGTGAAAAAAAAATGCTATAAATCATTATTTGTTAGATAAATGCAAAATAAAACAATCCTAACCAGAATAAAACATTGGCTAAAATGATTGAAAGGGAAAATGCTGATGTTGGAGAAAACATGGATAAGCTGGGACACTAATTCATTGTTTGTGGAATTGTGAACTTATCCATCCATTTTGGAAAGCAATCTAGAATTGGGTCAAAAGAGTTATTAAACCACCTACACCCCTTGACCCAACAATACTACTTTAAGTCTTTTCCCAAAGATAATTAGGGAAAAGAATCTAGTTGTTATAAAATGTTTTATAGGAGCTTTCTGTGTAGCAACAAAGAACTAAATTTTAAGGATGGTCATTAATTGGAAAATGGTTGAATAAATAATGGTATATGATTGTGATGGACTACAATTATGTTGTCAAAGAAATGATGAGCTCAATAAACTTAGAAGAATGAAATAAGCAGAACCAAGAGAATATTGAATACAATAACAGCAATATTTCTTTAAGAATGACTTTAGGGGCAACTAGGTGGCACAGTGGATAGAATCATCTCTGAAATCAGAAGGATCTGAGTTCAAATTTGACCTCAGATACTTAACACTTCTAGTTGTGTGATCCTGGGAAAGTCACTTAATCCCAATTGCCTCAGCTAAAAACAAACCAACAACAACAAAAAAAAAAAACCAGAATGACTGAGCAAATAAGTTACTTTGATTATTATAAATACTCAATTAACTATAAAGGACATAGAAAAAATGTTATCTGCACTAAGAGAAATTATAAATAAGAGAAAGAAATGATAAATAAAAGTATGCTTAGCATAATTATCTATTTGTATGTATGCACACACACACACACACATACCAATTGTATTTAATAGTAGCTATACCTAGGATTGTGAGGAGGGAAGAAAAAAAAAGAAGGAAAAAAATTTACATAATTGTATATTTAAAAGGAAAGGAATAGCAAGTTGTACATAAATTTGCAGTTTCATGTACAAACATCTTTTGTATTATACTACCTTATAAAAATGTTTGTTTTATTCCACAAATTAAAAATAAAACAAATTTTGAAAAATTGGGTTATAATGTATAAGACTGCCTGCCATCTAAGGGAGGGGGAAGAGGGAGGGAAGGGAAAAATCGGAACAGAAGTGAGTGCAAGGGATAATGTTGTAAAAAATTATCCATGCATATGTACTGTCAAAAAAAAAGTTATAATTATAAAATTAAAAAAAAGAAATATAAAAAAAAGAAAAAATAGGTTATATATGTAGAATACTTACCTAAGTAGCTGTCATCAAAAACAGCCTGAGCTGTCCGAGTTGCTAACTGGTTATTATATTTGATGCTATATACATGGGGGTCATATTTAGACACAATTTCTGCCACTTGATCAGAAATGAGTTGACCTGGGGGAGGAGGAAGAAAGAACATTGTGACTTTCCAATAGAGTTTTACTTATGAATCTTAAAAAAAAAAAAAAAAGAGGGAGGAGGGTTATCTATTTGTTTTTTGGGGTTTTTTTTTTCTAATGCTATCATTAGATGATAATTTGTAACAGTATTTGGAATCCCTAAATAAGAATCCCACTATTAACTTCTCAATTACACATATTAAAAAAAAAAGGCATGAATTATTTTTAACTCTACCTATCAATGTCTGAGCAATTCTATGAAGATAAATTAGGCATTTAAGGAATTATATGAACTGTTCTGCTTCAGAATAACACTGGCATTTAAGGAAAGGGATATAGAATTCTTCAGACTATTTTTCTATAACTATAGTCAAAACCTTTAAAACTTAAAAAAGAACCAAGGATTTTGTTGTAATTGTTGTTGGTGTTAGTGGGAGAGAAGTTTCCATAATGCCAGTCAATTCAAAAAAGTTCTCACTAAATGATTTTACTTGATTTTACTAAATGATTATATACATAATCTCAAAATGCAGTGAAAAACATTATTATTACTATTATTATTTTCTGTCAGAAGAACTCTGGCTTTAGATTACTCCATGGAACCTAAGCCAAGTCCATATGAGTACAAACAAGTACAACCAAACCAAATATATATGTATGTATGTATTTTTGTATATAAAGGCACTTGATTCCATAGAGTCAGTACCTAGAAACACCAGTAATTTCTCCATTTGTTTAATGTCAAAAGAGTTATACAATTTAGAGAGATTTTAATTTTTGTCTGTCTAATCAAGCTAGGTAACCATAACATATGATACAACAAAGAGATGAAAGATAGTAAACATATTTATTACCATTTTCATTTATCACCATTTTATCATCTTGTCTTTTAGCAAGCCTCTCCCAAACTTTTACTTCTAGTGACTTCCAAGTATTAATGATTTCCTTTTTATCCAATATATATACAGTTTCTATTTATTTATTTGCCTGTTGTTTCCTCCATTAGAAAGTGAGTTTCTTGAGGGCAGGTATTATCTTTCATTTCTTTCTTTATTTTTAATCTGCGGCATTTAGCACCATGACTAGCATATGGTAGATATTTAAATGTTTACTGACTGATTTTCATAATAGAACTCAAATCTTAATAGTCATATATTTTCCTACTATGTCTAAAATTAATTCTGCTTATTTTTTTTGAAGCATCAGTGACTTTCTTTTTACTAAAGTATTTTCTCATTCATAGTGAAACATTGAAATTACTATTAAATTTTAGCCTGTGTCATTTTTACTGCTATTCCTAACAATAATAAAAACTTTACTGAACATTACATAAACAGTTGAGAAATCTTCTGAGTCCTCAGCATAGTTCAGATTTATAGTGAGCAGAAAAGCACTTACTTTATTTATAAAACTTCAAACAGAATAATCCATCTAAGTAGATTTATTAAATATATCACGTCACTTCACACAATACAAAAAATAAACAGTTAATAAACAACTCTGATGGGTTAATGCAAAATTTATCTTCCTGACAGTGTTTTGGCTCAGAGGCATAACCATGTGATGTTTCCTTCTCTCCCACAGCATGCCAGTCTGTTCATATAGGCAGACAGAATGGAGGTGAGGGTTAAAGGGAAAAAGGATGAATTAAAAAAAAAAAAAAAAATGTAGAAAGCTCAGAGATTTAGTTAACAATTTCAATAAATTTCGATTAACAAATTCAGTAAATCAAATCAAAATATGACAGTGTGATTGGTTTTCTCTAGTAAATATTACCTGATTTGCATTTTTCATCTCCTTTCAGCCCATTCATTTTCCTAATTTTTTTTCTTTATTCCATTTTTCCTCTTCTCTTTCAATTAACATATTTTTTATTCTCTTTTACCTATAAAGTCTCAACTTATGACTGTCACTAGGAAATAACTGATACTAGCATAAAAAGGGATTAGGGGTAGGGTATTAAAAAAAATCATGTGGAAAATGAAATAGGAAAATAAATTATCTATTCATTTTAATTTTTAACCATTTTATATGGATTCTATTTCTGTTTTGTTTTACTAATAGCTTATGGTAAAAGCTATAGATTCTTTAAATAATATTAAAAAAAAAAAACCACACAGGCCCATTTGATTAAGGAAATAGCTAAAAAATTCTGGTAATTAATATAATGAATAGAAAGAATTCCAAAGAGGCATAAGAAAACTCATGTGAATTGATACAAAGTAAAATAAGCAGTTCCAGGAAAATAATGACTACAACATAATATAAATAAAAAACACAACAGCAGAAAAAGAAACTGGACATTGTACAATTAGTGACTTACCCAGGCTCCAAAAAAGAGATTTTAAAAAGCACCTCCCTCCCTTTTCCTTTATTTGGAAAGATGGGTAGACTATGGATGTAGAATACAGCATATATTGCCAGACTCAGTTGATGTGGTCAGTTTTATTGAACTGTTTCCCTCACCCCAACTTTTTCCCCCTTATTCTTTGCTACAGGAAATAGTTTATTGGGAAAGGGAGGAGAGGAGGAAGATAATATTCACATATAAAGGTGACATACAAATAAAGATATCTATAATAATTTTAAAAGACCATCCAAGATAGTTTAAGAAAGCAGATACTTCTCTTATTTATGTTTTCTCTTCCCCAGTGAACACTACATTTGATTTTAATGATTAGTAAATAAAGTTTTCATTTTAAATAACTTTTTTCATTTTTAAATAGATAACATTTTAATGCAAAAAAAAATTGAAAAAAATTTGAAAACACATTTTTGAGACAAAATAGGTTAGCAAAAATCAGTATCAGGTAGTGAATAATTTAGTTTACCTACCTTGCCAATAAAAACTGCCAGGACCTCCCAGAAGTACTCTGTCTGCCTGAGGGGAAAATGATGCAGAAAAAAAATATTCTTTTAAAAGTTATATATTTCAAATTAAAATAATGAAAAACTGAGTAAATTAATGTTAAAATTAAAATTAATTCTCAGGTTGGGTAACTGTCATTTTTACTAATATATATTTTAAGAACAAGAAGGGAAGTAAAAATAAACTCTCTTAACTCAATATCATTTGGCCTAATTACTTTTTCCACCATGTCAAAAATGGCATATCAGTGTACATGTCAAAATAAATATGGACTTGCTAACTTTGACTGTATCTGCTAATCTAACATAGGAGTTTTCTATTATTAAACTTTGATTATCAAGTCTGTCTGCCTGCCATCTGGGGGAGGGGGTTGGGGGAGAAAGGGAAAAAATCTGAACAGAAGTAAGTGCAAGGGATAATGTTGTAAAAAATTACCCATGCATATGTACTGTCAAAAAAAAAAAAAGTTATAATTATAAAATAAAATAAAAATTAAATAAACAATTAAAAAAAAAAAGATTATCAAGTCTGTGACTACAGAGGCACATTTCCCATCCTAATGATTACCAAAGGAACTTCATGCTCCACTTGAGGGAAACTCTTGTTGGTACCTATAGCAACAATCTGACAAAATCAAAAGAGAAGCTAAAGGGCACATTTTTTCAGAGTTTATTGTGGATAACCTATTGTGAATTTTCCTAGTCCTATTTTGTGGCTATTACAATAATAGAAAAGTAATAGAGTGTTTTAGACATAAAATACTTACTTGTTTCAGCCCAAGATATGCACACACACACACACACACACACACACACACACACACACACACACACATATATGTGTCTCTAGTTTCAATATATATATATATGTATATATATATATATATATGTGTGTGTCTCTAGTTTCAATATATATATATATATATATATATATATATATATATATATATATATATATAAGTGTCTCTAGTTTCAATATATCACCACTGTTAGAGCTGCATGACCAGATGATACTGGCAATATTAATGTCTAAATGGTTCCCAATTAAAAATTTGTGATGTTTGGCTTTAGGAATTATTTTTAAAAAATAAATTGAGCATGTATTATGGAGTAAGAATATTTCTGGTTATTGTAGTGCTATAAGCATAAAGAAAATAAACTAATCTCTTAAATTTAATTATTTTTACTACAGTTAAAATTATTCACTTTATATAGAAACCTTATAGTTGGGATCATAAATATCACATTGATATATGAAGTGAATAGGGAATGGATTATTTAAGTAATTAATTTAGGCAAATAGTATAAACATTTCCCTCCCTAAATGAAATACAAATAAAAGGATAAGAACAAGATAGTAATACTTTATTATATTTTTTATAAATGATCATGACACTGTGGTGTCTATGGTTTTAATTAATTTGACTTATCATAGTCTCTCTTTCCCCACAGTCTATAAAAAAAGTCACTATCTTGCTTATTTGGTTTTTAATCAATATGCTCCTGGGTTATCTAGGTCCTTAATTACTGTACTGGAATTTATTTAAAAAAAAAAACAACTTGAAAATTTGACAAAGAGAGAAGAGAAAATATATAAATAAAAAAACATTTAAGAAAAGTCTGTTTTTTGCGCTTTTTTTTTTTCTTTGTTTTGGCTCTATAGAAATGTCCTGGTGAGGAACTCTCTGTACCAAAGTAAATCAGCAATTATTCTGTAATTCATCACCTTAAAGAATTGCCTCAAACAATAAAATTAAATGGTTTGCACAGAGTGATATAGCAAGAACACACACACACTCACATATACATACACATACATATATATATGCATACATATATACACATACCTGTGCAAACTTACAGGTGTGTATATATGTATATGTATATATACACATAGTGTGTGTGCATATATATAATTAATGTAATTTTAACATTAATTTATTCAATATTATATATATATGTATATATATATATATATATATATATACACACACACACACACATATATATATGTACATATAATGGTTTCAATCCAAGTATTACTAAATCAAAGTCAGGTACTCTATCAACTACATTAAAAAGTTACCCCTCCCCAAATTAAAAATTTGAGAATTTAAAGTTTTAGAAAAAAGATGAAATTACAGGATTTTAGAATTAGATAAATGTCAGAATTTTTGATAGAGGAATTAGAGCATCTGTAAGTAATCTGTAGAGATCCAGGATTTGGCCATTTCTGTTTGACCTGGAGTAGAAGAATTGCTCATGATATTTGAAAAGATGAAAAAACTAAAAGAATAGGGCATTGAGGGAACCATCAATATAAATGCTGAAGCCTTTAATAAAATGGCAGGAGTTGGTAAGGAGAGAAAGATTTTGAGTCAAGTTTTAAACTCCTTGACATAGGAGGAAGTATGACCTTGGGGTTGATAGACAATAGCTACTGTGTTTCACATGAGTGAAAATTGTTAATAGATTGATTTCAAAGAAGAAAATGCTGCTAAGTGATGGTAACAGAGAATATCAAAATTGGCAATGAGAACAAGAAATATTCTGATTCTCTGACTAGGACCAATGTGTCATGGAGTATGAGAAGAAATCCAACTAGAAATGGAAAAGATGACCAGGATGCAAGGCCATTTAGATGAAATCAGGTCTCAACACATATAAAGGGTAAATTATTTTGATTATAATATATATTTTTCACTTGGCACTAAAAGACTCTCAAAGTCAACATAGTGTAATAAACAAATAATCAACCCATGGGATTTGAAATCTTTCAATCCTAGGTTGAAGATTGACTCTGTGATTATGAACAAATCATTACATATCTCTTGGCCTTAATTTCCTACAAAATTAGGTGTTTGGATTAGATGACTCAAGAGGCTTTGCCAACTCTAAATCTATGCTCTTTTTTAAGATTTCCCATAATAGATGACAAAAATCACAATTCATTGTACTCTGTCCTAATCATGCCTTATTTATGCATTAACAAAATTACCAATAAAGCACCCACCAAAATAAAATTTGACTTGAATTTTTAAAAAAAAATTATAATTCAACTGTTAATTTGTACAGTAATAATCATCTATAAGTTTCTGAGGAATTTATTCAGACTCTCTAGGAAAACTTATTCCATTTCTTCTTTTCCTCTCCTATAGCTTACTTATTTTACTGCTTATTATTACTATTTCTAAAAAGGGAAGAAAGAGAAAGAAAGAAAGTGAAATTCAGATCTGTATATTTTGATATTTAATCATTTTATTAATCATAATAATAACAATAGCATCACTTAACTACTACTTCTTGGAGCTATGTATAAGTTCTCTTCTCTGTTTTATGACTTTGTAGATAGTCTTCAACAATTATGACTAAAATAGCCTTGGTCAATGCCTCGATCAAAATATTCCTATATCTCTTTTCCCATAATATAATAATAGCTTAAAGTATCGATGATAACTAAAGTTAAAGCAATTGAACAACATGTTTTTATTATTATCTGTGCATTTCAATTATCCATATTATGTCTAACCTATCCATTGTCATAGATAATAAAACAGTAAGGTTGATTTTAGTTTCATCTAATATTAAATAGGGACTAATACTTACTTTTGTAAAATCAATGCTGAAGCCTCCTTGACAAAATCCCTGTCCATCAGCATCAATATTTTCTAAAGAAAAAAAAGATTGCATAAATCATAAGAAAAACAGCTCAGCCACAGTCAGAGGGTGAATGATTTGTTAAGGCATCCCAGTAAAGACAATAGACATCAAAAATTTTAGAGCTTTGTTATTGATAGTATTGATAAGAGAAACAACCAATCAGTCAAGAAGAGGGCTGAAAAAAAGCTAAGATTCTTAACCCTCCCCTTTCCTACCTCACCCCCTAATTTTACTGTCTCACTTATAAGAATTATGTCAACATTTAGTCATCATAAATGCCAGAAAGAAAGTAATTAAAATTCAATTATATTCTCATATTTCTTGTGAAAAAGTTCCAAGATATATATCTAAAGATTTATTAGCCATTCAGAAAGACCATACACTTAAGTAGTTTGGAGTTTCAGGAGATGATCATCCAGTATGCAAACAAATAACCTCTGAATAGTTCAATGTAAAATAAGACTCAAACAAAATGAGTTTTGAGAGGCTAATGAGGGGCTACTTTTTATAATTAAATACTTACATGGGACTATAGATCTAGAGCATGAAAGGCTGTAGATTTATAGACCTCAGAGGCTATCTATTCTTTTCCCGTCACATTTTACTAAGGAAGAAACTGAAGCTCAGGAAGGTTAAGTGATTTTAAATCATTATATCTCCCTCAGTGTTTTACAGTATCTAACACATAGTAGGTGCTCAATTAAGTTGGATTAAAAAAACCTAATTTTCTGATGTCTTTTCTGTCTTACACCAAAGGGGAAAAAAAAATACAACTCTGTTTATTAAAAAAAAAATCTTTATAAATGAAATAATATTAGTAAAAATTGTTTAGCACAGTGCCTAAAACATACTAGGTATTATATCAATGTTTATTTCCTTTCTTTCCCATTTCCTTAATAGCAATGTATTTAAATAACAAATAAATAACATTTTTGCTGTTATATACTGTGTTTATATTTGAGAAACCAAAACCTCTTCTTTTCTCCCCCTGAGGCAATTGGGGTTAAATGACTTGGCCAGGGTCACACAGCTAGGAAGTGTTAATTTTTTGAGACCAGATTTGAACTCAGATCCTCCTGACTTCAGGGCTAGTGCTCTATCCACTGCATCACCTACCTGCCCCACCTCCTATGTTTTTAATGCTTGAATCTTAAAAATCTTAAACACTCTTGACAATATAACTTTAACTATATGGTATTTCATTCAAGATACATTCTAAAATGTTTAAAAAATGTTCAGAGATTCCTAATTCATTTTTAATATTAGTGATCTACTTCAGTATTATTCATTTTAGTAATAAAGAGCATAATACTACTATAATTTAAAGTTTTTTTATGACCAAAAGGAATTAAGAAAAACATGGATTTCTAGAGTTTCCAAAACATAGTGAATCATTCTAAGGAATTCTGCTCTGACCTCAAGTCAACCATTGTATATTCTTTACTGCGGTTGCATCATGAGACTATTTTAGTCTATTTATGAAGACATTCTGCCCTGATTATTGAACTGTACAATAATTGGCAATGTTTGTATGAACTGCACTTTCAAAAAAAAAAAAAAAAAGAAAAGAAAACCACTTTTTTTTTCAAATTATTTGGCAAATGCATATTAAACAAGAGTATATATTTTTCAACATTTTAAAGGATTTTATTTTTAATCTTGAACTTTGTACATATATTAAGGTTTTCTGAATTGAATTGTACTCAAGATTAATGTTCAATTTTTTTCTTATTATTCCACTAAAGCAGCATCAACATATTTTTGAGTCCCTACACAATGTAATAATCAAGGAAATGAATAACCACTTCACAGGACACTGATGAGGTAATTTCTAAATAAATCCTAATACATCAGAAAAGGCTTAGAGAAAAGAAAAAAGAATTGTTTTTAAGAATGGAGCTGGAAAAATAATATTGTAAATGTGTTTCAAGACTCAGTCACCAAACCTGATCTATATAGAAGGGGATAATCTATACATGACCCATATCTCTCCTTATCTCCAATCCTTTCTCTATAACTGCTTACTAAATAATAGAATGGTCTCTGAGGCCATTTAGTCTAACACTCCCAATGTATGCACCTTTAGTTTTAATAATATTAATCTCTACAGAGGGAAAAATCACCCCAAAGTAGACAACCCATTCTACTCTGGAATAGCTCTACTTGCTTGAAGTTTCTATTTCACCAACCCCTAAAATTCAACCTGTCTAAAATTGAACTTATCATTTTTTATTTTAAATTTTCTCTTAGTATTTTCACTAACATCTCAGTTACATAGAATCACAATCTCAAATATTTCAATTTTCCTTTTCCTCTTGTTACCAGCCATTGATAATTTGCCTTATCTTGTTGATTAAACTTCTAAGACATCTCTTCTATCTAATGCTTTCTTTGCACTCATTTTCCCACCAATATAGTCTGGGAAAGTAATGATTGAGCCCCTTTTTCTATTTTCTCCTTTTTCAATCATTCATCCTTACAATTGACAAAATAACCTTCTTAAGGCACCAATCTGACCACATCATTCCCCCTTTCAGAAATCCAACTGATTTTTATGTTAGAGGATAAAATGCATATTTTTATGCCTGACATTTCTGAACTTCTATGATCTGCTACCAATCTTTCTAATCTAAATTCATATTAATGTCCTCAAAACAATCTACATTTTAGCCACATAAAGGAAAAAGATTGACCAAAATCACATAGGTAATCAGTAAAAGAACCGAGATTAGAACCCAGAGCCCCTTCCTATTCTTTTTATATTTCATATTATAATTCTTTTGTTTATTATACTTAAAAATATAAAATTAATCCTCACTTTTGGCTCCAGGGATTGAGCCCTATTGGAATGTATCATTTAAAATCATACAAGTCAGAGAAAAACAGTTTTGCATTTACTTTCAGTTGTGGGATTTTTAATTTAGAGGTTAAATATACTATCAAAAACTCAAATCTTAATTGGCTTTACTTTTTTATTTTTTTCAAAAAAATCTTTCCTTCATCACTCACTATTCTATCTTAAGAGACTAATTTCATTATATTCAACAATAAAAAAAGAAATAGAGAAATATGAAGGTCACCTTCAAGAGTCATTTTCATTCATCCATTAAATAAGTGTTCCTTGAGAATCTACAGTGGACATGTGTCAGTCTGGCAATTTCCTTCTACAAAACCTCCATTTTCTCTGGTCTCTTTCAAAACTGAAGCATGATCTTTACCAAGTAAGTTTTCTATGATTTCTCCATTATATTAAAGAACTAATAAGACCATGGCAATGGATACTTGTGTATAAACTGAAATATAGTCTATCATCAATCATCATGATGAAAAAAGAAAAAAAAATTCATGTGTAAACAATATGTTGTGATAACTTATTTTTGTACTATCAAAGATTCAGATGTTGTATATATGAGGATGTTTCAGAAAACTGAAGATTACTGTTTCAGCACTAGAGTATTTTTCTTTTAACTTTTAGATGGATATTCCTAAAATTTATTAAACTCCCCTAGCTTCTTGAGCAGAGAAAACTGAAGATAATTTAACTTTTTTATGACATTCATCAATATTCCAAACATTAAACAGTAGTATAAGGGACAGAAGACTGGAGTTGGAATTAGGAAGATCTGAACAAGATTATGTGATGAGGATTGTGGGGACTGAAGGTGGATCACAACATAGTATTTTCATCTTTTTTTTTTTGTTGTTTGTTTGCTTTGTTTTCTTTCTCATTTTTTCCCTTTTTGATCTGATTTTTCTTGTGCAGAATAATTGTGGAAATATACATAGAAAAATTGCACATTTAACATATATTGGATTACTTCTGTTGGGGGGGAGATAGGGCTAAAAGAGGGAGAAAAATCTGAAACACAAGGTTTTGTAAAGGTGAATGGTAAAACTATATTTGCATATATTTGGAAAAATAATTCCAATTCTTAATCTGATATTAGGAATGCTTTTGTGGGCGAGTCATTTAATAACCAGGAACCTCCGTTAACTCACATAAAACTAGGATAATAATAAAAATACTGATTTCACAGATTTGTTATGAGGATCAAATTAAATATTGTAGGTAAAATATTTTTAGACCTTAAAATACATTACAAATGACAAATAGGATAATGTTGAAGATGATGATGCTTTTACAAATAACTGGGGTGTACAGATTTTTTTGTCCCTACATTAAATAACCCCCAGTTACTGTGTGTTTTAAAATTCACATATTTCCTTTTTACATTTTTTTTTTTGCTTCTGTCTAAATAAGCTTCCCCTCCTCAAAGTCACTGATGTGTCTGGTCTTATAGGGTTCTTCTAATTTTCTGTTTCTAATATGCTACTGACTTAAGACAAGAAATAAAGATTGTCGGAATTTTATTAACAATTTACAACAACAGAGGCTGTAAAGTAGTAAAGTAGAGCATGGCCCTAAAACACTAATTGGTTAATTTTCAATCTAAAAGGCTTTTTTATATTAATTCAGAATCACTCTGAATCCCTGAAGTTAGTGGGAAATGGACCTCTGGATTAAGAAGGTTTGTTGTACCTTAAATGTATCAATCCCAGAAGATTTGAAACATAAAATGAAAGAACAATGATTAAATCTAACACTTTGTCTGGGAAAAGGACCAGACCTATAATTTCATTAATAATAGAGAATTTCTGGATAAGGAAAGTCCCCTTTACCAATGCACGTCTGGACCTCTTCTGCAACTTATAGGTCTAGAGAATGAACTAATTCACTGAAAAGTACAGTGATCTACCCAGAATCACACAGCCAGTATTTAACAGAGATGGGACCTGAATACAGGTTTTCCTGGCTTTAAGAACAGCTCTCTATGTTGCCTCCCCAAAATTTCTACAAATAAGGTAAGCTTATAGCCTACATTCATTCCAAAAAAGAACTAGAAAAGAGTCAGAAATGTGAACACAAAACTTAAAATTTGAAAAATGAAGTTTAAAAAATTGACCTTGAAACACAATTTATCCACCTTAAATCTTAAGGACTTATTCTGTGATATATTCTCTGATTTCCTAATTGAGTTATCTCAGTTAGGAAAATAACATTTTTATCACATTTAGGAAATGTGATAAATAATGGAAGAAGTTTCTTCCTCACAAAAAAAAGCTGAGCAGAGTAGTTGCTCTCTATTAGAAAAAGAACTTAGAAACAAAGTAGATTAGAAGGCAGATCAAAAGACCAGGGGGGAATAATAACAAAAATAACAGCTAGCATTTATATAGTGCTACCTATGTAGTAGCAACTGTGCTAAGTTCTTTATAATTGTTATTTCATTTGATCCTCACAAAAATTCTGGGAAAGGTACTGTTATTATTATTCCTATTTTACAGTTAAAATACATAGCTAATAAATATCTGAGCCCATATTGGAAGTAAAGTCTTCCTGATATCAGACTCAGTGCTATATCTACTATACCTTCGCTACCTCAAGACAGAGCCTCTTAGAAGGATCTAACATGTGAATATAAGGTGAATTCACATTTCAAGTTTGCATCAGAAAACTAATGACAAAAATTCCATCCAACTATTATTTTGCTATTAAAATATATGCTGGGCTTTGAATGTTCTTTTGGATCACTGTATCAGAAGGGTCGCACAGTGTGAAAATATCGCATTTGAACCTAGTAGTCCTAGTACTATACATGACTTACATGTGTGACAGTGGGCAAGCCTGTTTCCTTCTCAGTAAAAACAAGTACTACCAATTAAACTACCTAACAGGGTTATTGCCTAGAAAATATTCTTCACAGATGCAGAATTACAAGTCATTTGTAATTTATAGCCTCAGAGAGTTGCTTTGGGGCACTAAAAATGACTTGATCAGGGTTACATCATAAAGTAGTATCAAGGGGAAGATCCATGTACCCAAGTTCTAAAGCTGGAACTCCAAACAATTACAACATACTAGCTACCAGAAATGTGGTGATGGTTATAAGAGCTAACCAATATTCACTTCCTATATTTAATATAAAAGAGCAAATTGGAATTATGAGACTTTCTGTATAATGATGATTACAGTTATGATTCCAAGGTCCCTAATTATATAAACTACTATTCTAGAGCATTTTCTTAAACTGTGGGTAACAACCCCATATGGGGTCATATAATTGAATAGGGGGGTTGTGAAATTAAGATTTATTATCAGCAAATTTTTAATTTGTATAATTAT
Organism: Sminthopsis crassicaudata; assembly: GCF_048593235.1. Lineage (NCBI taxonomy): Eukaryota > Metazoa > Chordata > Mammalia > Dasyuromorphia > Dasyuridae > Sminthopsis > Sminthopsis crassicaudata. The sequence goes on from NC_133619.1 coordinate 421,619,455, forward strand.
TTTATATACCTATATACCCAAGATCACATAAAAATTTTGTTCAAAAAGAGTTCACAAGTAGAAAAGTTTTAAGAAATCCTGTTCTAGAGAGTAAGAACTAAGATCTTCTTGAGAAGGCTAGGCAGATTTTTCCACTGAATCTAGAGAATGATAGGATTATATTTATATACAGACATTTTGACCTCACAGGAAAAACATATTCAGCCACAATCTTTATACCAAATTCATTGTGAGCAAATATGCAAATTCTCACAAAATAAATTTTACATTCCTTTCTAAAAGAATGTTGCAAAGTATAAGAGATTTTCTTCACATACTTGATCGGCAAGGAGCATATTCAACAGTCTTTGTTCCATCTTGTAGAAAGCATGTTCCAACAGGTTCTCTCTCTTGTTTCAGTTCAGTCCTCCAATGATATAATGGAGCACAGGCCTGAAGCCAAAAAAAAAAAGAAAAAAAGAAAAGAAAAAAAAAAGAAAAAGAAAAAAGAAATAGAACCAGTAAATATTAGTTTTATACACTATTAAATACACTATTTAAAATCAAGCAGGCAATGCCACATTAAACCATTTAGAATCACAATGAACACATGATAATATAATAAAGAAATGTCTATAGAATATAGAAAGATTGAAAATAAGTACCTTTCTTACATCCTATTGAAAGGCATATAATTTAGCAAATAAGTATTACTTTAAAGAAGCTAAAAGAACTCATTTCCAAAAAAATTGTTAATGTTTTTTGCTCAAATGTTGAATTGATTTAGAGACTAATTAATTTTTTCCTGAAGTTTCTTTCATTTTTTATTTTTAATAGTATTTTATTTTTCCAAATATAGTTTTACCATTCACCTTTACAAAACCTTGTTTCAGATGTTTTTTCCTCTCTTATCCCCACCCCCCAGATAGAAGTAATCCAAATGTGTAATTCTTCTATATATATTTCCACAATTATGCTGCACAAGAAAAATCAGATCAAAAAGAGAAAAAAATGAGAAATAAAAAAAGCAAACAACAAAAAAGATGAAAATATTATTTTGTAATCCACATTCAGTCCCCACAATCCTCATCATATAATCTTGTTCGTGTGTACAATGTTCTCTTGGTTTTACTCACTTCACTTAGCATCAGTTCATGTAAGTCTCTTCAGGCCTTTTTGAAATCATTCTGCTGATCATTGCTTATAGAGCAACAATATTCCACTACATTCATACACCATAACTTATTCAGCTATTTCCCAACTGATGGGCATCCAGTCGATTTCTAGTTCCTTGCCATTACAAAAAAAAAAAAAGGATTGCAACAAACATTTCTGCACATGTGGGTCATTTTCCTTTTATTATAATCTCTTTGGGATACAGGCCCAGTAAAGATACTGTGAACAAACTCTTAAATGTTCTGAGAACAATTTTTTGGCTGAGAAATTGTTTTGCTGTTTTCAGAAGTGTTTATTTCGGAATTGCATGTAAGAAATATTTTATCATTTTATATAGCAAAAAAAATCTAGAGAAAAAAGTAATTTCATTTATTTGAAGAAATTTAATGGAGTTCCCATTTTTTTTGATAGCAAAAATACCAATTGACAAATGTTAAAGGCAGTTTGATATAAAAGATCAACTGATCTTCAACCTCTCTCACCCCATATTAGCCATATGACCAGATAAGTTATTTAAATTCTAAGTGTCCCTAAACAACTTTTCCAGACTATTTGTATAGGGAAGGCACAAATCCAGAAAGGTGTTCACTACAAGTTGCCTACATAAATTAAAGGGAAAGTTGTTTGGTTTTAGTTAAGTAATGATTCATGTGGATCATTTGCTTATTTCATTTTAGTCTGAAAGATTATAAAACACAACCTATCTTAACTTTCATTAAAACAGAACTGTAGTAATGAAAATCATAAATTACCTATTCCCTCAATTAGTATGGAAGATTAGAGTGAGAGGTTTCATAGCTTAGTGAATAGACAAGCTTGCCTTTGAAGTCAGAAAGAGCAGAATTCAAGTCTGTTGCTGACACATGCTGGCTGTGTGACTCTGAGAGAGCCTCTCTACTTTTAATTAGCTTAAAGACTAGAAATTGTAAATAAACTGTCAGTCTTCATTAATGGAGACAGTTTCTATGCCAGGATTTCCTTACACCAATAAAATCTAATTCAAAAGGAAAAAAAAAAAAAATTAACATGGGGAAAACAGCTCTGTTAGCCAGCAATGGGGTCAAAATTTAAGTAAGAAATGGAGCTATAACAGTAAAGACAGAAGATTGAACTATAGCTTTTACCTAAATAGATGCTTTTGTATCCTAGTAGAAATGAAGCCTTGGCAAAAAAGAACCTTAAAACATATATATATATATATATATATATATGGTAATATAACAAATATAATTGAAAGGAAGAAAAAACGTATTAGGAGTTTATCCACCAATAATTGGGAATGTGGTATGGAAAGACTATAAAAATTAAAGATTCATTCACCTAAGTATATATGTTAAAATTTACCACTGTTGGAAAGGGACCTGTATGTGCCAAAATGTTTGTGGCAACTCTTTTTGTTATAGCTAGAAACTGGAAGTTGAATGGATGTCCATCAATTGGAGAATGGTTGGGTAAATTGTGGTATATGAAGGTTATGGAATATTATTGCTCTGTAAGAAATGACCAGCAGGAGGAATACAGAGAGGCTTGGAGAGACTTAAATCAACTGTTGCTGAGTGAAATGAGCAGAACCAGAAGATCACTATACACTTCAATAACAATACTGTATGAGGATGTATTCTGATGGAAGTGGATATCTTCAACATAAAGAAGATCCAACTCACTTCCAGTTGATCAATGATGGACAGAAATAACTATACCCAGAGAAGGAACACTGGGAAGCGAATGTAAATTGTTAGCACTACTGTCTATCTACCCAGGTTACTTATACCTTCGGAAGCTAATAATTAATGTGCAACAAGAAAATGGTATTTACACACATATATTGTATCTAGGTTATATTGTAACACATGTAAAATGTATGGGATTACCTGCCATCGGGGGGAGGGAGTGGAGGGAGGGAGGGGATAATTTGGAAAAATGAATAAAAAAAAAAAAATTACCACTGTTACCAATATTGAATTACTTTCTTTTCTCCTGTTGAACATAGAGTAGAAATATTTTCCTGGAGTGATGACAGTTTTGATGAATTATTTAACAGTTTATTTTGTTTGTTAGAACAAAAAAAGAAATTTTCTTTAAAATAAACTTGAGTTTCCTGACATATAACAATTTTTTTTTAATTGAGGTAGTAGAAATGTTAAGAAGGATCAGTGTTATTTTAAAGACATTAAGGAATTCCTCTCCCTTTCTATTCTTTTATTACTGCTGCTTTTTGTTTCTTACAATTCATTAATTTACAATGTATCCCTTCCTTCCTCAATAGTCTTGCTTTTTCCCTGTATTTGCTGAAAAGTTTTAATTTTTATCCTTTACAATAATTCTTGCCTTTCATTTTAGATATATACATTTTATCATATTTTAAATGACAGTCATGTTTTACATTGTTTTGTTTTCATGAAACTTGATCAAAGACTTTTAAAAAATCCATCTTCATATAATCATGTGATTTAGGCTATTATTCTGAATATCATAATGAGAACTGTTGTAATTGTTCAATCATTTTTATCCCTTGACAAAACTTCAATGTGGTAATACTGAATAACTCTTTGATATTTTGCTATAGTTTTTTTTTTTTTCCTTGACCTGTTAAGGACCATGCCTAAGTGAAGGGGCAGGTCAATTCTCCAAAAGCCTCCACAGCTGTGGATCATAGCACCTGAAGGAGTTGCCAGGCAGCCTTTACTGACACAGGTGTTGCTTGTGGACAGGGAATAAAATAAATTGGAGGCAGAAGGAAAAGGAGAGGTCAGATAGTGTAACTGCCTCTTAGTGGGGAGGTCAGACAACAGCAACTGCCTCTCAGTCTCCTTGTATCATCACCATCCTCTTACATGAAGAGATGAGTTCTACAGGTCTGAGTTAGACCTTCAGTAGCCACTGATAAGTGGCTTCCATATCACAACAGTGACCTTTATTCAAAACTTCTGTATCGGTATTTGTTTCATAAAAGAAAATTATTGAATATTTTCTGAGTTTTTGAGAGCCTCTTGACTAAAACAGGAATTAGTTGCTCTTTAAATGTTTGATAGAATTTACTTATGAATCTGCAACAGTGATTTTTTTTTCCCCATTTGGAAGTTAGACACTAAAAAAAATTTTTTTAGTGTTATTTCCTGGTATTGTTGAAGATGTCTGTTCCATGTTTTAGTAATTTGGATATTTTATATTTTCAAGGTAATAATTCTTTATTTTAAAATAAATTCTTTATTTTGCTACAATAGTTTTGAATAGTAGATTCTCAAAATTCTTTTCATTTTCTGTAAATAAAGCTTATTCTTTTAAAAAATTTTCTTAGTGATTTGGTTTTCCTCTTTTTTTGTCAGGTTTATTAACTGTTTATTAATTTGTTTATTATGTTTATTAATTGCACTGTCTTTTCAAAGAACCAACTTTTCTCTCCTTTCATATTAACTAGGCAATTTTAGTAGAAGACTTATAGAATACATTAAAATGTTACAAATATGTGATAATGCAATATAATTATACCAATATACTAGTATAGTATATTACAAACAACATTTTCAATTTGGTGTTTTGATTTTGGGGGTTTTTTTTTGTTTCCCTAAAAAAAGCATATTAAATTGGTCCAATGGCAAGCTATTCAAAGAAAGCCAGAACAAATTATTTGAAAGAAATGCAACATGGTAAAAAGGTGAATAAAAATAAACCACAGAATAAGTGATGATATAAGGCTGTCAGAAGACTAGTTTTGAATTACTTTAAAATTTTAAAAGGCATGTATTTTATCTGTACTTCTCTTTTCTAATGGTAATACAAGTCTATTTAAAGGCAGATTGGCACTTTGTTCAAATGAAACACATAGGTTAAGAAAGGGGTCAGTGGAGAAGTAATAGAAGGAAGAATAGTATCTTGAAGTGATACATAATAAATACCACTATTCTCTGCTGTGGTCAGACCAAATCTACATATTTACATAGCATTAATTACTTTTTTAGAAAGGAGAGGGACAAATTGGAGTATGTAAAAAGGAGAGCGAACAGCATGTCAAGGGAACTAAAAACCTTTTATAGTGTTACACCTCTGAAAACCATACTTAAAATTGTATTGTTTGCTCACTTTTCACTCATGTCCAAGTCTTCATTTGGGGTTTTCATGACAAAGATACTAGAGTGTTTTGCCATTTTCTTTTCCAACTCATTTTTACAGATGAGAAACTGAGGCAAATAGACTTAGGTGACTTACCCTGTGTCATACAACTAGTAAATGTTTGAGGCCAGATTGGAAATTGAAAAGATGAGTCTTTTTTACTTCAGTTCCCAGTGTCCTATCCACTGCACTATGTAGCTGCCCCTAAAAATAATATATTGAAAACCAGCCTTGAATTCAGGAGGACCCAAGTTCAAATCTGATCTCAGACACTTAACACTTCCTAGCTGTGTGACCCTGGGCAAGTCTCTTAACCCCAGCCTCAGGGGGAAAAAAAAATACATTGACTGGGAGAAGAGAAGGTTTGGGGGCAGCATAATGGCTTGGTGCAAAATGTAAAAGGTTGCCCTATATAGAAGGAATGCTTGACTCTCTGGAAAGTATATTAAGCATCTAACCTGGTAACTAAATTTAGCTATCTTAAAGTTACGAAAATAACAAATAATAATGAGTAGAAGATGAAAAATAGAAGATATATAAGGAAAACTTTCTAATGAGTAGAGTTGTCTAAAAGTGGGAAGAGCTTCCTCAGAAAGCAGTGAATTCCCCATATTTGGAGTTCTTCAAGCAAAGGAGAGATAGATGATCGCTGCCAAGGACACTGTAAAGGGTTTTGCTATTTCAAGTATGGACCAGATGACCTCGGAGGTTCCTTCCAACTTTGAAATTTCATAAATTTATCAAACTAGCAGGTGAAGAAAGAAGAGAATTGAAAGAGTTTTTGTAGTTCCTGAACAAAGACTGAAAAAACTTTAAGATAGCTAAATTTAGATATCAGACTGGATGCTTAATATGCCTTCCTAGAACAGTGAAGATGTGACTAATTTTGTTACAAATTATACTTTTGCAAATAATTGTAATTGTTTTTATTTCTTTAGAGGCTTAAAGATGTTCAGGATCCTTTTTAGCCATGCTACAAAATGTTCATTTCTTCCCAACCATATTAACTGTCACAGTTATAAAGAACTGAATGACAGTACACACAATGACAGTAGAAAATGGTTATATTTTGCATTCTTGTGAAAATTTGTTTCTTGATTAGATATATTTTGCCTCCTGGTTCCAAGCTACCAAACCCCATGTTACTAAATAGATCATTAAAGGCTGGGTGTGTGTGTGTATTATGTGTGTCAATATTCAGATATAAATGTAAAGATATAGATATGGACAGATAAGATATCATAACTTCATTGAGTTGGAAGGGTTGTTAAAAATAATCTAGTCCAATTCTCTCTCTACACAAATGAGGAAACTGAGATATATAAAAGGCTATGGGCAGACCTGAGATTTGAATTCAGGACTCCTGATTTCTTGTCTGAAGTTCCTTCCATTTAATTTGTTTGCTACCTACCTTTTTAATAAAAAATCTTTGACAAAAAGAGAGAGGGAAAAAAACCCACAATTTTCTTTTATTATTCTTTTGATGAAAAGTAGTAGTTAGGTCAATTTAATGTTTGAAAGTTTTTTTTTTAATTCTAATGGCTCACAAAACTTTTCTCCAGCCTATAGCAAACTCCACTTCCAAACTCCACTGATATCAATAGGAGTACTTACTATCCATGCAAGGCAACCAGTTTCAAAACCTCATTGAGATCTTTAACTTCTCACTCTTACTCACCTTATATCTTCAATCTGTTGCCAAATCTTTACATTTCTATTGCTATAACATCTCTCATATGTATCCCTTCTCTCTACATTTACATGGATATCACTTTAAGTTCAGGCCTCCATTACCTTTCAGCTGGATAACTGCCAAAGCCTCCTATTTGATCCAATATACTTAAAGTTGGTATACATTTCCATACATCCCCCCACACTGCTAAAGAAATTTTCCGGGGAAGCTAGGTGGTGCAGTGGATAGAGAACCAGCTTTGAATTCAGGAGGACCCGAGTTCAAATCTGACACTTAACACATCCTAGCTGTGTGACCCTGGGCAAGTCACTGAACCCCAGCCTCAGGGAAAAAAAAAAAATAATAATTTTCCTAAAATTTTCCTAAAGCTTATATCTAATTATGCCACTTCCCTATTCAATAAACCCTAAAATAAAATATAAACTCCTCTGTTTGGCATTTAAATTATCTTCATAACTTGGCCCCTTCTTATCTTTCCAGTTCTTCTTACATATTACTAGACTTCATGCATACTATGATATAGTCATACTGGAACATTTGCTATACTATACCTATGCTTCTGCAAATCCCTTTCAACAGTGGCTGTCTCTCATACATAAAGTATACTTTTTCACTTTTATCATTTGGAATTCCTAGCTTCAAGTCTCAGTCCAAGTAACATCTTTTAATAAAGACTTTTTGTCCCATTGCCCTCCCTTCCCCAGTCTAGTGTACTTCCAAACAAGATCAAGGGATGTGCTCAGGATCACATGGCTAGTGTCATTTTCCAGAGTCTCTGATTTCAGGCCCACAATTGTAAATACTGCATTACATAGCTGTCTTACATATATGTAGATAATATATATAGACAATATGTATATTGTCTCTTTGTTATAAGCTCTTTGAAGACAGAAATTATTTCAATTTTATCTTTGTATTTCTAGGAGTTAGCACAGTTCTGGGCACATAAAGATATAATCAATGTTTGTTGATATTGTACTTCCAAATACCTGAGGCCATATACAGATATGACAGATTAATAGAATCATTTTTATTAAAGCTTTTTTATTTTCAAAACATATACATAGATAATTTTCAACATTCACCCTTACAAAATCTTGTATTCCAAATTTTTCCCTTCCTTCTGCCCCCTCTCCTAGATGGCAAGTAATCCAATATATTAAACATGTGCAATTCTTCTATATATATTTCCATAATTATCATGCTGCACAATAAAAATCAAATCAAAAAGATAAAAAATTAGAAGGGAAATAAAATGAAAGTAAACAATAAAAAAGTAAAAATACTATATTGTGATCCAGTTCAATTCAAATTCAATTTTCTTTCTGGATTCAAATGGCTCTCTCCATCATAAGTCTATTGGAATTGGCCTGAATCACCTCATTATTGAAAAGAGTGACATCTGTCAGAATTGATCATCGTATAATCTTACTGTTCCTGTGTACAATGTTTTTCTGGTCCTATTCCCTTACCTCAGCATCAGTTCACGAAAGTCTCTTCAAGCCTCTCTGAAGTTATCCTACTGGTCATTTCTTATGGAACAAAAATATTCGATAACATTTATACATCATAACTTATTCAGCCATTCTCCAATTGATGAGTATCCATTCAGTTTCAAGCTCCTTGCCAAGTAGTATCAATTTAAATGAACTAAGTTCAGATATGCATCTGTATGAACTGGCTCTATTTTTTTTTTCATTAGATTATAATTTTCCATAGCAAACAAAAAAGAGCTCTATTTGATACACAGCTCTTTATAAAATGAGTCTTTAATCAAAATTATTCCTTAATCAAAAATCTGTTCTTATTTCATATCCTTTCATTCCACCATGGATCACATTATTAAGCTAAAAACTACATTTTTACATATCTTATAGCTAAATATGAATTTTACACAGACACATAAAAAATTCCAAAGGGAAATTAGCAATGATGTTAATATTAATAAATAACAACAATTACCATTTAGATAACACTTTTTGCCAAGAGATTCAAAATTATTATTTTATCTTCATAATAACACTAGGAAGTAAATAATTTACTATTCCATTTTACAAAGAAGAAAACTAAGATTAAGAGGGACTACGTAACTTTGCAGTTTCATAAATAAGTATCTGAAAGATCTAAACTTTGGTCTTTCTGAATCCATGTCTAGCACTGTTTTCCTTTGTGCCACTTAACTGTCTCCTGATGATCAGAGAAGCAAACTAAATAAATGAAACTTTAAGTTCCTTTTAAGTCATTATCTGATCGCATTTACATATTTGAGGCATAAAAAGTTATTTTTAGAGTTTGCACATGAGATTTTCTTAACTAACTGAATTACTTAATTATCTTAAACTATTATATTGTCTTCAAAGAACTTACCAAAATTTTATCCTGTTTAGATCTCACGGATGCTCCAAACCACTGGTGAGACTTAAATTCCAATGGATCATTTGTGGCATAATCTCTATTGCCTAAAGAAGAAAAATGGGAGGAAAGAAACCCTTAATATTATTTTTAAATAATGTAGCAATCTTTTTTATGATTATGATTGATCAAATATTTTGACAGAGAAATAAACACATTCATTAATAATTTTAAAGAACTGGATTCAGATTATTAAAATATAATATCTTAACACGATTAATAGTAAACATCATTTAGTCTATCTTTGAATGGAAGATGAGAAAATTGTGAGAATTGAGTAAACAAAACTGACTCCATCTTATGACTCAATTCTGGATTTAACTCAGTTGTCTTTCTATTCAATTATAAGTCTAATCTAATTTCTGTTTTATGATGAAAACTTTATTCAATTATGGAAATTATGAGAAAATCATTCATTTGAAGCTAGCCTGGCTGAGAAAGCTGGACCATTTCCACCTGTTGCTTAGAAATCTCTAAATAAGGGCCTAGATTTTGCTGACCAGAAATCCATTCAAATACAAAGAATAATGCAAGGAATTTTCCCACAATTAAACGTCCCATATGTCTTATGTGAAAACTAGCTTCATACTGGTCCATCAGGTATTATTTTCACATTCTGTTGGTGAATACAGACCTTTGTGGGGAGTGGAACACTTCATTTTCTAATTTCAAGGAATTGAATATCCAACTCAGAAAGTCCCTAATCTTTCTTCTAATTGGAAATCAGATTGCCTAATTATACATCCTGTTTTATTACCTTATTATTGGTTTTTTTAATGAATAAAAATCTGTCTCCTTCTGTATTCAGGATCCAGTGCCATGCTAAAGAAGCCTACTCCAAATTTATTATGCAATTGGCATGCACTACTTAATAAATCTATATGCTTAGAAATGCAAATCTTTGTTTCCTTAGTTACTTCAGATTTCACTCACCACCAAAGGTACTTAAGAATTCTCCAATGCCTATTTCCCCATTATAAACATCAATTTTCCCTATGTTATATTTGTGCAGAAGTGATAGTTAATAGAGAACCTAGTTAATTAATCAACCAACAAGCATGCCTATAATAAGCCTAGAAGTTTTATTCAAGAATTGTTAGGATTACTAGGTGAGAACTCAGGTTGTCTGGATAGTGACAAGGTGAGAATTCAGGTTGGACAATTACAAGGTGAGAACTCAGGTTGACTTGATAGAAGGAGCAAGCTCATTGGCTGAAGTGATTCTTCCCAGAAGCCCTTGCATTATCCCATGCCCATTCTCTGGGAGAATAAAAGAGAGGACACCCAGAGATAGAAGAAGACTTTACACTACATCTAGCTTGACGCAGCTCTCTGCAGGAAGGGAAGTCAGCTCTCTGCAGGAAGGGAAGTCACTTCTCTGGACAAGAGTTAACAGCAACTGCCTGGAGACAACGGTTCACTATAGGAAGAGGAATCTGTCTGAGAGATTTGAGTAGACACAGCAGATCTCTTCCCAGAGAGCGATCTGGCAGCTTCTGGAGACGACAGCTCGCTACAATTGGCGCCCAACGTGGGGCAAGGACTTTTGCTTATCCTGACAAGAGGAGCTAGACCAGACCTTCACAATTTGGTGCCCGGACACGGTCCTGATTCCAGTGGAAAAGCCTCCCATCCAGATCTCAGTCTCTCTGACCCAGAACCGTGAGTAACGAGGAAACTTTGTTAAAGATTAAGTGAGTGTGCTAATAGATAAATAAGGAACTTAACTTGTTAAGGGCTAAACCAGGAATCTCTTATAGCTGAAATGGGGCAGATGTTAGCTATTTACAATCCCTGCAAGTTGAAGTAGAAACAATTCTCAAATCTTATTGATAAACAGTATTATCATATCAACAGAGCAATCAGCAAGCATTTATTTATCTATTATATGCTTAGTACTGTGCTATGCAATGCAGAGTCAAAGACAAAAACAAAACAGATCCTATCCCTAAGGAATTTATAATCTACCAGGGAAAAAGATAATCTATCTTTTTTTGATGCAGGTGTAATCTTAATCTCGTTCAATCCTATAAGGGGCTTTTCTTCTTGTTGATTACTCTATCTTTCATCCCAAACTGAAGGTTAAAAAGAGGTGGTCTCTTTTCACGTGCATCACCTTTTAGACCCAATTATTTCATTGCATATTTTGAAGAGAGTACAAATTAAGACCTATAACACTGGACAAGCAAAGGCATAAATATGCATGAGATCACTATTTTTATGAGTTTACATGCTATTCACAATAAGGGGTATTTTAACTCAATTCTAACTTTTAAAATCATTCCTGAACTTTTTATTCTCTAGATTTCATAGCATATTGGAATGGGAATATGCATGATAAAACTTTTTACCATTTTGGTCTAAAGCACTCAATTTCATTGGTATAAGAAGGTCTAAGTATAAAAATCCCTCGATTATTAAATAATCTATATTAGCTATATTCATATATATTCATATATATATGAATTCATATATAATATGAATATATATTTATATATATATTCATATTTTATATATATATATATATATAATGTTAGCTATATTCAATCCCTGGACTTCAGCTGACTCAACCCCAGCCCCAGAAGCAACCTCAGCTCCACCCCCATTCAGGAGTGGTACTATAGAGAGTATAATCAAGATAATTGAGGAGCAGAGTTTACTTGTAACCTGGGTACAGATTGCTAAACTCTTGGCTGCATTAAGATGCACATCCCCTTGGTTCTTAGAGGAAGAAAAGATAGATGTAGATAAATGGAAGCTAGTGGGATATGAAATGAAAGAATTTCAAGCAAAAAATGGGCCTCGTTCAATTTCTTCAGAAGTATTTTATATCTACAACATAGTTCAATTAGCCTTAAACTATCAAGCAAGTTGTAGGAGAAGGAAAAGTTCTAAAAATGAACAGAGGAGGAAGTGTGAGGAAAAAAGGAAAGATCAAGATCTTTCCCTAGAGCAAGAGGATTTAAATGAGGAATTATGGTATGATTCTCTTGAAGAAGCTTCAACCCTGCCTAGAGAACAGATTATTGACAGGCCCACATCAACCCCACCTTCAGAGATGGAGGAAGAAAGAGGGGAAGAGGCAGAAACACAAACAGAATTGCCTGTGAAGCAGCCTAAGCCTATGACAAGATTAGAAAAAGCATTGGTTAAAGCTAAGAGAGAAGGACAGGATATAAGTGATTTTATACATGCATATCCTGTGATTGAAGAGATTGACTCTGTAGGTAAAAAAAGGAGAAGATATGCACCTTTAGATTTGAATAAAATTAAGGATTTGAAAAAAGGTTGTACCCTTTATGGGGCTACATCAGCTTATGTCAAAATGTTATTAGATGGTTTGTCTTATGAAGTCCTAACCCCGAATGATTGGAAATCCATAGCAAGGACATGTCTGGAACCTGGAGAAAATTTATTATGGCTTGCGGAATTTCATGAATTATGTAAAATTCAAGTCAGATGCAATTTGGAAATAGGAGTTAACACACAATTCACTTTTGAGCACTTAGCTGGTGAAGGTCAGTATGGAGAGAATTCGGAACAGATTAATTATACCATGGCAATATATGAACAAATTGCTAAGGCTGCAATAAAAGTTTGGGGTGTCCTTCCTGGACAGAAAGATCGTGGAGAGGCTTTCACTAAAATACAGCAAGGTCCCAATGAACCTTTTGCAGATTTTGTGGGACGTTTACAAACTGCATATAGCTACAGAAAAAATTCAAAGACATGCTCCTTTTCAATATTTAGGATATGAAGTATATCCTAAGACACTCACAGTACAAAAGCTTTCTTTAAGAACAGAGAAGTTGAACACCTTAAATGACTTTCAAAAATTAATAGGAGATATCCAATGGATGCGTCCAGTGTTAGGCTTAACTACCAATCAACTACAACCTCTATATGACATTTTAAGGGGAGACAGTGCTTTAAATTCACCACGCAAGCTTACAAAAGAAGCACAAGAGGCTTTGAGAGAAGTTGAACTGGCTTATCCAATGTGGTTGAAAGAGTCACTCAAAAACCCTTGGAAATATCAGTTTTTGCTACAAAAGAGGCACCCACAGCAGTCCTTCATCAAGGAGACAGAGTGATTGAGTGGGTGAACCTCCCAGCACAACCAGAACAAAGCCTTACACCTTACCCAGTGCTTGTGGCTAGGATTTTATTAAAGGCTATTAAGAGAGTAACACAATTATCTGGAATAAGTCCTGAAAAAATATACACATTCTATACTAACGCACAAATTAATGTATGCTGTGAGACCATCCCAGAATGGCAAATTTTATTGGCCACTGCTCCAAATTTTGCACATGGATCTCCATTAAAGATTACCCGGCTACTACATAATTGGCGATGGATTTTTGAAGAAAAGGTTTCTAAGGTTCCTCTTAAAGGACCAACAATCTTTACAGATGCCTCCAAAGAAAATATTTGTGCTGTATACTCTCATGATTTAACCATAAAGAGAGTAGTCAGGACTCCTTTTCAGTCCACTCAACAGAATGAATTATTTGCTATCATGCTAGCTCTTACTTATTACCCAGGAGACGTAAATATAATTACTGATTCAGCCTATTCAGTAGGTGTAGTACAAAGAATTGCCACAGCCCAAATAAAATTTGTAGCCTCCAATATTTATCAGCTCTTTAAGGAACTTCAAGAGCAAGTGAGAAAACATCCAGGCAAGATTTATATCTTGCATGTCCACTCACATAGTGGACTTCCAGGTCCCATTTTTGATGGAAATTCAAAGGCAGATAGCCTTCTAACCATGTTAGCCAGTAGTCCTTTATTTCAGGAAGCACAAGAATCTCATTCTAAATATCATCAGGCTGCTCGAGCTTTACGTTTACAATTTGGAATCACAAGAGAGGAAGCTAGGAGCATAGTAAAAAGCTGTACAGCTTGTCTTCCTTTCCATGCTCCTACACTCCCTCCAGGGAAGAATCCTCGTGGTTTGAGACCCAATGAAATCTGGCAAATGGATGTGACCCATTATAAATCTTTTGGTCGTCTATCTTTTATTCATGTCGTGGTAGACACCTTTTCAGGATTCACATTTGCAATGCCAGCAGCAAAAGAGACAGCCCGAGTGGTCACTGAATTCCTTATACAAGCTTTTGCAATTATGGGTGTGCCACAAGCAATAAAAACAGACAATGGACCTGCATATACGTCCAAACATTTTACACACTTTTGTGCACAGTATAAGATTTTACATACCACAGGCATACCCTTTAATCCTCAAGGGCAGGCAATAGTAGAGAGAAGAAACAGAGATATTAAGACACTCCTCCAAAAACAAAAGAAAGGGGGAGCCACAGGTAGCCCTAGGGAACTTCTAAATTTAGTTCTCTATACCATTAATTTTCTAATTTTTGACAAAGATGCACTAGCTCCGGCAGACAGGTTTTATAACCCACCAGAAGGGCAGTGTCCAGTGCGAGCATCTCCACTGTCCTTAGATAATCGCCAGGTGATGTGGAGAGATCCAGAAAGTGGTGAATAGAAGGGACCAGATAGGTTAACTGCCTGGGGGAGAGGGTTTGCTTGTATTTCTTCAGCAGGAGAAGGAATCAGATGGGTGCCAACGAGTTATATTCGCCTTGTCCATCAGAGAGAGACAGAAAAAGAGAAAGACCTCAAAATAAAGGAGAAGATCTAAGAAACATCTGACACTGAAAGAGCATGGATAATAAGAAGACTGTTAAAGAACTTTAAAAACCAGCAGGAATCATTGGACTTCCTCACACAAGATGAGACTAATGGACAATGGACTTATGGACATTTATAAATTTTCAATTTATGATTATTTGATTATGTTATTTGTCATATACTTCTAGCATGTATTATGTTACTATGTTACTATGTGCTTATGTAATTTATGTAATTATGTGTAATACTTCCAATATTGATGGATTTATGTTTCAAGATCATGACTGTCCTATGTTCTAAATCAAAAGAAAGGGGGAGATGTTAGGATTACTAGGTGAGAACTCAGGTTGTCTGGATAGTGACAAGGTGAGAATTCAGGTTGGACAATTACAAGGTGAGAACTCAGGTTGACTTGATAGAAGGAGCAAGCTCATTGGCTGAAGTGATTCTTCCCAGAAGCCCTTGCATTATCCCATGCCCATTCTCTGGGAGAATAAAAGAGAGGACACCCAGAGATAGAAGAAGACTTTGCACTACATCTAGCTTGACGCAGCTCTCTGCAGGAAGGGAAGTCAGCTCTCTGCAGGAAGGGAAGTCACTTCTCTGGACAAGAGTTAACAGCAACTACCTGGAGACAACGGTTCACTACAGGAAGAGGAATCTGTCTGAGAGATTTGAGTAGACACAGCAGATCTCTTCCCAGAGAGCGATCTGGCAGCTTCTAGAGACGACAGCTCGCTACAAAGAATGATTTCCATGACAAATGACAAAAAATAAAATTAATATTAATCTCTTATAACATTGCTACCAGGAGAAAAGGCTAACATTCACACCATTAGTTATATTTTTTAAGAAACATGACTTCACCAATATATCTAACTTAAATTGTTGACATGTCCAAATCAGTATAAGATTGAGCTAGGCAAACAGAAAAATTCTATTATGTAAAATTCTTTTTTTAATGACAAAATATAAAATTAGATGATAAAAATAAGGAAACACACACACACACAAAAAAAAAATAGCTTTTGTATACCTAAAGCATTTGATTTCATAAAACAGAATTGTGCTTTATAGACTCTTTTACAACAAAATGTTTCCCGTACACACATTAAAGCCATTCAAGATTCCTTACAAGTTATACAAAAGAAATAACCCTGTTCAGTAATGTATAATATTGATAATGCATATCAGGCAAAGGGGAACCATGAACAATAGGAATAAAAGATATAATCAATCACATAAATATGAAAAGAAAATAGACTGGTTATATAGCAAAAGAGAGGGATGACAGGTGAGCAGCCAAAAACTTTGGTTGGCACCACTGAGATGTCAGAAGAAAATAATGGAGGTCCCCAACATATTAGGTGGATGCTGCTAGAGAACCTATGAGAAGGAATAGATAAGTCACACAGAATGTGCAGGTTTAGACTGAATCGAAATCCACATCATTGGAGAGAACTGTTGAATTGATGAGATCATAGATCAATTTCAGTATGACCATATACTTACAGGTATATTTTTCCATATACATAATTATTCTGACTTGTTGGTCAAAACTAACTATAAACTATGAATGAATGCCCTAACAAAAGTATAAAGGTCCTCAAACATTAGAAATTAAATCTCACTGCTACAAAAATCTCCATATAACAAAAGATGTTAACTTATAGATGATGGCTAACTTATATAGCCATACTTACCATGATAAATTCTAGTAAAACTTAATTTAACTAGTCCATTGCTGAAAATATTTATAATAAAAATTATAATATGATACCCTCAAGGTGACACTGCAAACCTAATTTTAAAAATACTAGTTATGCAAATTGCATCAAGAAGATGATACCTTGACTTACAAATGAATTAGATTTAAGTGAAGGAGGGCTGTGCAAAGTCACCAGTCTTACTCTCTCCTCTACAGCCATTTACATCCAGTGGCATGATATAAATCAGAACAATTGGAGATGACCCAAGATGTGGAGGAAGATCTTGCCCTTTTTAAGCTAAAGTCTTTCCCAAGTCTCAATTTCTCGAGGCAATGCTCATTCAGTGATTAAGGGTAGGTTAAAAATGAGCCAAAATGACCTCTTTTAGCTTCTTAAGAAAATAATGAATCTGGGAGGTGACTCTTTCCAACAATGAGATGATTGACGCCAATTCCAAGGATCTTGTGATGAAGAGAGACATCTATACCCAGACAGAGGGCTGTGGGAACTGAGTGTGGACCACAACATAACATTCTCTCTCTTTTTGTTGTTTGTTTGCATTTTGGGGTTTTGTTTGTTTGTTTGTTTTTGGAGAATGGCTGATAAATTAGAATATATGAATGTTATTGAATATTATTGTTCTGTAAGAAATGACCGGCAGGATGGTTTCACAGAGGCTTGGAGAGACTTACATGAACCGATACTAACTGAAATGAGCAGAATTGGGACATCATTATACATGGCAACAAGAAGTTTATATGATGATCAATTCTGATTGATATGGCTCTCTTCAACAATGAGATGATTCCAACCAATTCCACTTTTCAGTGATGAAGAGAGCTAATTACACCCAGAGACAGAACCGTGGGAACAGAGTGTGGATGACAACATAGCATTCTCACTCTCTATGTTGATATTTGCTACCTTAAGAGGTAACTGTTACTATTATTCCCAAACTTTGATGAATTTATTTTGGTTGATCTTAGACCTACTGATGATTTTAAGTAGTGTAATATTCTATAAGAAGTGCATGAGTAGATATATTTCTTCTTAGCTTAAGAAAACAGAAAATAATTGTCATCACTCCATTTCCCACACAGTCTACTTAGATAATATTTTTTGAAGAGTGACAAATGTAGCAATCTAAGTTAAATTGAAATCACATGCAGTTCATGATATAGTATTTGTAACCACAGTAAAATTTTTCTCACAATCAGCTGATGTAATCATTAGGGTATGCAAAATGCCTATGTAGAGAGACAAAAAGCAAAATATATTCCTGGTGTGGAATCCGTTTTCTGGGACTTTCTCTCACTAGATTTTCTTATGCCAAGTTTGGCCAAAATATGTCACTGATATGGAATCCTTATGGGATTTTTTTTTTTTTGCCTAGATGTTATGCCATGCTTGGCCTCATGGGACAGACCCAAATTGGCATAAGTCTAGAGGAAATTCTCAAAACACACAGAGCTGATCTAAGTTACTCATATCTTAAAAAAAAAAAAAAAAAAAAAAAAAAAAGTTTTAATGTTAGTTCTGAGTAAACATTGTAAGTTACTCAGTTTTAAATAACTCTTTCAGTTTCACTCATAGGTAATCATGCACACTGATTTATTTTCCTATTGAAAATGTATTATCACTGTAACGTGTGCATGAAAATAAGGTAGTTGCTAGGTACATAATTGATGCTTAATGATGTGTTGTACAAGCAAAGAAGAACAAATATTTTATTGTGCTACTTCTCCTCAAAGTTGTCATATGACTCTTGACTCTTGGCCATAACAACTACCTCAGTGAGACCCTCCTATTCTCCCTGAAGATTATACTATGGCTGACAGTTGTCTTTTGAACTTAAGTTACTTCTATTACAGAGTATAACAGCTTGTGTTAGAATGGTGGCAGTGGGAATGAAAAAGAGAATAATATATATTCTTATTAAGAAAGGCAAGACTTACTTAAACAATTGGATATGGAAGGTGAGAATGATGCACAAATCAAGAATAGTTGAACAAATGAGTTGGAGGGAAAGATCATTTATTTGGCTTTTGATATGTTGCTTAGTACTCCTACCAAGCCAGGTCTATGATACAGTATAAAGAATGGCAGATCTGGAATCAGAAAACAAGTTCAAATTTTGGTTCCATCCTAGACAGTTGTGTTGATCTTTTCCGCTAAGCCTACCTGAACCACAGTTTCCTCATCTGCAAAGTGAGAAGATTGGACCAGATAACTTTCAAGTTTCCTTTCAGCTATAAAGCTATGATCCTGTCATCTAAGAACTGTCTCTCAGACATTAGCCATCTAGAAAAGGCCAAAGCTCTAGAAAGAAGACTAGACTGGAGTCATTTGCAGGCTTGGAAATATACAAACTATAACTTCTAAATTATAGTAGAAATTATAGAAATAAATTACTTATTTTCAATGAAAGAAGTATAGAAGTGGGATAAAAAAGATCCAAGGACAATACTTATTCCACTAAAGCATATGCATAGTGATATGTTGGACTCTTTGCTATGCTCATCATAACATTTCATCACAAAATTCAACTCTGAACTAAAAGGCATATATTAGACTTCTAGGTAAAGACTGGAAAACTGTCGAGTTAAATTCAAGAAAGATTTGAGATTGAGGGAACACCAAAGCCTATACATGATAGTCCAATCCAAACCCAAAATCTACTAACTATAGTAATGTTGGAAGAATTTAACTTTGAACAAAACTTTAGTAAATAAGAATTGCAGTGAAGTGGGAAAAGTCAATCTAAGTTATTAATTGAACATTATAAAGCTAGAAGAGATCTTTATAAGGCAAAACACCAACTACCCAGAAAGTGGATCCAAGATGTCAGAGTAAAGGCAGAGATTCTCTGAGCTCTTTCTCCAAATCCCTCCAAATCCATTTAAATAACATCTCTAAATAAATTTTAGAGTGTCAAAATCCCCAAAAGACAGAGTGATATAATTTTCCAGCCAAAGACAACTTAGAAGGTCATCAGGAAAAATCTGTTGCTCCAGGGTGAAAGTGCATTTTAGAACAAGCTGTTCCAACACAGTTCCAGTACAAGGCCAGGAACAGACCTTGAGAACCTCTGAATCAGTGGCAACAGTGGCAATTTCCAGATCTCTCTGTCCACAGACACCAAAAACAACTTAGAAAGTCAGCAGGAAAGATTTGTCACACTAGGGTGAGAAGGGAACATAGCTCAATCCAGGCTACGCCAGAACAGCCCCAGCATACCAGGAGCAAGGGCTTGGGAGCCATTGAATCAGTGCTGAGGGTGACAGCAACAGCAGCAGTAGCTTACAGAGGTCAATACCTACAGATGGTAAGAAAGCTGGACATCTGGTCAGAATACTGCAGGGGTCTCTTTACTAGCATTGAAATAGGAGTCTGTTGTTTTGCCCATATTCCAAACCAGGAAGCAATTCTGGCTTACAATAAGAGCTTAAAAGAGATTTTAAAAATCAAGTAAGGGAGGTAAAGGAAAAATTAAGAGAAATAAGAGTGATACAAAAGAAAATGCAAAAAGACAATGAGGAGAATACTAAAAAGCAAAGTTGGGCCAAATAGAAAAAGAGAATACAAAAATTCATTGAAAAAAAAAATAATTCCTTTAAAATTAGAACTGAGCAAATGGAAACTAATGACTTCATGAAAAAATCAAGCAACAATTAAACAAAACCAAAGGAATGAAAAAAATAGAAAATAACATCATTGGAAAAGCAACTAATCTAGGAAATAGATTCAGGAGAGATATTAATAATTATTGGGCTACCCAAAAGCCATGATCAAAAAAAGAGCCTAGACATCATCTTTCAAGAAATTATCAAGGAAAACTGTCCTGATCTTCTAGAACAAGAAATTAAAAAAGAAAGGGAAAGATCATCTTCTGAAAGAGATCTCAAGATGAACACTCCCAGGAATATTATAACCAAATTCTGGAACTCCCAGATCAAGGAGAAAATGTTGCAAGCATTCAGGAAGAAATCATTCAAATGATTGAGCCACAGTCAGTTTAAAACAAGATTTAGCAGCTTCTATATTAAAGGATTGGAGAGCTTGGAATATAATATTCTGGACAGCAAAGGAACTAGGGTCACAAGCAAAAATTATGTACTCATCAAAATTAAATTGAATATGAAGAGATAATATCTAAAAAATTAAAATCAAGGAGTAAAAGAGAAATGTATTGGGAAAAAGTGAAAGGGAGAGGTGAAGTAGTGTAAATTATCTGCCTAAAAGAGACAAGAAAAAATCTTTTATAGTGAAGGAGAAGAGAGGGAAAGAAGAGGGAGTCAGTGAATCTTACTTTCATCAGAACTGGCTCAAAGAATGAATAACATACAAATTCAATTGAGTATAGAAATCTATTTTACCTTGTAGGAAAGTAGAAAGGGAAGGGTGATATGAAAAGGAAAGAGGATGATAGAAGGGAATGCATATTGGGAGAAAGGATAGTCAGAAGCAAAATACTTTTGAGGAAAGAGAGTGAAAGGAGAGAGAATAAAATAAACAGGGAGAAACAGCAATAGTAATTGTGAAAAGAATGTTGAAGCAATTTTTTCTGATAAAGGTCTCATTTCCCAAACATAGGGAACTGAGTCAAATTTATTAAAACAAAAACAAAAACAAAAGACATAAATAAGCGCATTCCCCAATTGTTAAATGATAAAAAAATATAAACAGTTTTCAGATGAAGAAATCAAGCTATTTACAGCCATATGAAAAAATATGTTGATGAATTTGTGAATTGATTCAACCATTCTATAGAGCACTTGGAAATATGCCCAAAGGGCCATGCAAACCTAGCAATGCCATTACTAGATTTGTATTCCAAGAGGTTTTTTGTTTTTTTTTTTAAAGGAAAGGGACCTCTGTATACAAAAAATATTTATAACAGTTATTTTCTGGGAACAAAGAAATGGAAATTGAGGGGATGTCCATCAATTGGGAAATGGCTGAATAAACTGTAATATGTAATTATGATGGCATACTACTGTGCTAAAAAATGATAAGAAAAATATTCTCAGAAAACCTGTAAAGACTTCCATGTGCTGATGAAAAGTATAATGTAGTATGCACAAAGTAACAGCAGCATTGTAAAATGATTAGCTGTGAATGATTTCACTATAGTTAGCAATACAATGACTCAAGAAAACTCTGAAGGACTTAAGATGCAAAATATTATCCATACCCAGAGAAAAAACTGATTGTGTCTGAATACAGATTGAAGCATACTTTTTTAAACTTAATTTATCTTGAGGGTTTTTCTTTGGGGAGAAGAACAATAGGGTCTATGTTTTCTTTGTTTTCTGAAAATGTTTTGCATAACTTCACATGTGCCACTTGTATGTGGAGGATGGGAAGGAAGGAATCTAGAACTCAAAGTTTTAAAAACATGTTAAAATTATTGTATATCTATTTGAGAAAAAATAAAATATTAAGTTACACATACACACACTCATGACCAATCTTCACCCTATACCCCTCACTCTCAGTATGCAGATCAGGAAGAAACTGAAAGAAATTGAATGATTTGTTCCAAATCAGAAAATATTTGCAGAGCCAAGTTTAGCACATGTTGTTCCTAAGCCCAACACTCTTTCCAGTATATCACACTGATATTCCAATCAGTAAGGCCTGAATGATAAACTATTCCTCAAGAAATAATCATATCATTTTCTTGTCTATACAACATAACAAACTAGGATTGCAATTCATTCATTCATTCATTCATTCATTCATTCATCTAGCATTAACTGAGCATTTTTATGTAAGTTGCTCCTACCAAGCACTGTGTACAAGAGATATAAAGATGATTAAGGTTTCTGTCCTAGATGGTCTTACAGAGCCTTAAAGTCATAGGTGACCTAAAGACATGCAATAATTGTAATAAGTAACTTTTACATAGCATATTAAGGTTTGCAAAACACTTTACATGTGTTATTTCATTTGATTTCTGAAAACAACCCTAAGAGGTAGGTATTATTTCTATTCCCATTTGGGAAGCAAAAAGAGTTTAAGTGATCTGCCCAAGATCACACAGTAAGTATTCAAGGTGGGATTCATCTCTTCTTAATTTCAAGTCCATTATGCCAAGAATAATCCATTTGTATGACAGCTGAGAAGTGATCCATTACTGGGGACATATGCCAAAAATGTCAATTAACAAAAAAAAAATTAATTGCTTTGTAATGAGACTACTTCTAGAAGTAGAGTGATTTCAACAACCCTCCCAGAAACTGGTTTACATTGTTAAACTAGAATTGTTTACTGGAGAGAAGTGATTCCTAACCATATGTAAACTTTGGCTTTGTCCTTGTCCAAATCAAGAGGAATTTCCTAACCAAAGGAATCTAAAACTTAAAAAGGAAGAGATTTTACACTGCTTCTGATGAGGAAACCCCAAAACTCTTAAAACCTCCTTGGACTCTGCCTCAGGGAAGGGACCCCACCCCAAGCACAAACAGTTTCATCCTTAAGTAAAAACCCATTGAATTCTATTCAAAGTCTAACCCTGGCTGAAACTCAAGCAGGAAGCCAACCTGGGGCTCCACCCATGAGCCCCTTCAGATTGTCCAAAGCCCCTATTATAAAAAAGAGCCAAACTGGAGTCTACTCTTTACAGAGGTCCCAAACATGCCACCCTTACGCAAGCCATGTCATGGATTTCTGCCCACGGGAACCACCCTGGCTCTGGTGTCTTCCTACCTTTTAACTTTACTTCCAAACTCCATAATAAATCTCTTTTATCAATCTAGGTTTTCGGGTCTGTAAATTCTTTTACAGAAGACTCTTATGCCACTACTAAACCTCATTTAACTCTGTATCCTTGCGCTGAATCCAAAGGAGTTACAAGGGAGCTCTATTTGACTCCCTGTACCCCGAACCTGCCACTAAACTTCAATTAAATCTAATTTCATTTAGGCACCCATTATCTACTTCTCCTCACTACCAAAGTCTGTGATTATATGCTGTGATAATTGCAATGAGTTAGATTTTCCCAGTGCTTAAATTTCATTCTGGTGGTAAATGACAATCTAGCAGATAGCCTGAGGTAGAAATAAAAAGGTAATTTGATTTAAATCTATGTCCATTTCACTCTGAGCTGAATCATTGTTCATTATTCAGTTTTGGCTATGGGGCCTCTTTGATTTGGGACTAGTAGGTATTTATCTCTAGAAATAACCAAAATTCCTTCTAACAATGGATGACCTCAGTTCAATTCAGAAATACAGGGGCTGGGTCAACAGAAACAATTGCCCCAGACTATTCTGGATCTAAAATGTGTGTTTTAGCCATCTTGGTATATGTAGTGAATTGTAAAGGGCAGAAACAGATGCACTTGAATAGCAAAGCACTTGATGCTAATTACCAATTGGATAATACTCTATTAACATATGCTTGGAAAATGACCCTGCCCAACTATTCCATGCTGGCTGGATCTGTGGGTGTAGACAGAGAAGAGTGAGAGAGATCAGAGGGTGGAGTAAAATAAGAGGGATTATTCTTTGGCAGTGGAGAGAGAGAAAGGAGGTGTGGAGATTCTTATATCTATTCCCCTGATGGTGACCCCAAAAAGACCAAGAATAAAGACTTTTGGTTATCCTGACTCCGGCTGACTCTTAAGGTATCCAGGGTATTAATGTGGTCATTACAGTGAACTATTCATTAGATTCTACTTCCCACTTGCAAATTATATGGCTCAGAATATAGACACCTGTCTACAAATGAACTATCTAGAAAATTTTAATTAGAATTACAACTTTAAGAGAATAAATGTAATTTAAAATTACAATTTAAAAAATGATGTTAGACACTCACAGCAGTTTTACCTTAGGGCTAGAGATGTAAGTAACAATATTGATAGAATCTTTAACTACTGCCCTACCCCCAATAATTCTGTCATTCTACCTCTTGGACTTCATTAGAACAAAATGGCCTTTTTCCTTAATCTAATCACAGGGATTTTCCCCATGTATTTAATAGTATTAAAAAATAACTGGAGACCATCCAATTTTCCTGCTCTGTTCAATTCTCCTGTTTTTTTTTTTTCTTACTTTCCTTCTGAATATAAATCCTCATTTCATTCTTCTGGGTTGCCCCCTTTCCCTTAAAAAAGAAGTCCACAGGGTGCATTATCCCTCACTCTGAATAAACACTACAAATAAATATTCATGCTTAATTTGGAGATGGTTTGAGCCTGAATTCTTTCCGAGACAACATCAAAGCCCACACCCCAGTACCCCAAAATCTTTGGTATATCCCAACAATATGATATGAGTTCAGTGCTTAACATCTTTGGGAATATGAGAGGAAGGTGGCATTTACAGATCTATGATTTCATTGACAAAGAAAATTTCTAGTATAACTCCCTCAATTGATACAAATTAGCCACCATCTATAAATTATGGTCTTAAAGAAGCTTATGGGCACTAAAAAGGAGACTTGCTTTTAGTCAAAGAAATAGGATGTGTCATAATAAGATCTTGAACCTGTGTATATAGTAGGTACTTAAGCAATATTTGTTGAAGTGTTGAATTGAACTGAATTCACTCACACTTCCCTCATATAATGAATATCCATTTCCAAATTCAACAGTCTCTAAGGGTTTCTTTCTCTATTTTCAGGTCCATAGCAATATGCTAACATTCACTAGTACATCACTTAGTGCATTGAAACAATTTTTAACATAATCCAGAAAATATAATACTACTTTTAAGGGATTCTAAAAAATGTTTATTAATTTGAATTTTAAAAGTTTGTCTAATAGAAAACTCTAATTGTTCTACAATATTTTACTCAAAGTACTTGGCTACAGAGTTTATGGTTATGACTTAAAAAACAGAGCCTTAAATATTTTGTCATTATTGCCTTGAAAAGACCACAAATATATTCCTCCATTCTATATTATGCCAAAACAGATGAAGGCATTTTTTCCTAACATGATGAAAATAAAAGAAACACAACATGAATTGGTTCTTGGAAAGATTTATACCAAATTACCATCACTAGGGAACAAACTGAGGTAATATCTATGGGGTAAATGGAGTTTATGAGCTAACATTACGTGAGTACATACAATTTAAGACACTTTCACAAAAATGTAATCTTCTCTTCTACCTTTTTATGGAGAAGCCTCTTGAGAAATAGTAGCATAATGATGATTTAGTGCAATAAGGGTGTTTTTTTCTGCCCTCTGGATTAATCAAAACAAACAAACAAACAAACAAAAAATACTACTTTTTAGAAGCTCAAATAAAGATCTAAAGATTTTCACAGATTCAACTCTGAAACTATCAAATTGTCAATAATGTCAAATGTAAATGACTATCATTCAACCAAAAGTCAAGAATTAGATTACTTGCATCATACTACCTTATTGTATCTATGGTAAAATTCAGAGTGAATTTTATTCTTATTTGAGAAGTTTAAACAATTCTGTTTAGCCTTTCCTCACAACGTCCAATTGAAGTTTCATCTCCTCCCTGAAACTATCCTTCATTTTTCTACATTATATCAATCTCTTTATTGTTTAATTTCTATGGCACCCAGACAGATAGTGGGAGGATCATAAAATCAGAGATTTGTATCTAGAAGGAACATAAAAGCTGATTTAATCCAAGGCACTCATTCTGTAAATGAGAAAACAAAGAACAAGAGAAGTTAAAGACATGTCCAAAGTTACAGAGGCAAGAATAGAAATTAGATTCAAATCAGGTCTTCTAACTTCAAATCCAGTTTTCCTCCTTCATCAGCATGAAATATTTCCTCCCATTTCTATTGTACTCATCTCATTTACCCCTTTCATCATTTATTCATCTGTTTTGTTTGAGTATTCTTTCTCTAAGATTTATATTCTAACAAAATTCTATCCAAGCATATTTGTACTGTCCAAGTCTTCCTATAATCACCACTGCCCTCATCATATAAAGTAT
Organism: Sminthopsis crassicaudata; assembly: GCF_048593235.1. Taxonomy (NCBI): domain Eukaryota; kingdom Metazoa; phylum Chordata; class Mammalia; order Dasyuromorphia; family Dasyuridae; genus Sminthopsis; species Sminthopsis crassicaudata. The sequence continues at coordinate 421,646,130 of NC_133619.1, forward strand.
ATTTGTGAGAGTTTTTTTTTTTTTTGTACACATCATAATCCTTTGAATTGTGTTCTCTTGAGAAGGAATAATTGAACAAAAGAAAGAAAAAAAAGAAAAATAGTAGGTCACTGAAAGAGAACCTCATGCCAGCATACTGGACCTGGCATCCACACAAAGCTCTGCATTGTTTGAAAGATTCATTCATTTTGAAAGAGAAAACCAAAAGATGTAAAAGAAATAGAAGATAATGGTCTCTCTATTCTTTCCAATTCATTCTGATAAGTGTTTTAAAAATAGAATATTTAGGAAACATAAAGCCATTTACACCTAACAAATCTATAAGCATATTCCTGTATCAAATTTAGACATTTATATCAAATAATGTATTACAGATAAGAAAAATCTGGAAAATGATTTTTTCCCTATAAAATACACAGGAAAAGCCTTTGGTTTGTGAGGTTTTCTTTTCAAGGCTTGTACAAAGAATATCTTTTGGGAGTACAAAGTAACTGTAAACTAAATGAAACTTCAAAGTAAGTGGGAAAGTACTACAAGAGTTAATAATGTAGTCTTCTATTTGGAGGTCATAAGTATTGTTAAAAAAATTTTGGTTTCCTTTTATTACTATATAATGCATGCATATGTACAATCTCAAAGACTTCAGCCAATGCTGAGATGGGTCACTGGCCACATTTTTGCTCAAGGAAAAAAAAATGACATGGCTTTTTAAAACAACACCATTCCCTAATTCTCTTCGCAAAAGAAAACACATACTTCATAACATTCATACTGGATCTGGTTCATGTTTAGTACCTTTAACTACATGTCATAATCACTTTTTAGATAGTTTCTTTTACATGTTTTTCTTCTAAAAGCATTTTCTTAATATAATTTATTTCTCTAAGAAGAAACTAAGTTACCTAATAAAACCAAAACCATTTGTTCTCTGCACTTCTCTGAAAGATCCTTTTATCTTGCACATATATCATTTCACTACAATTTGAGATAAGTGAAAATTAATTAAATAATATTGGATTTATTCACCTTCCTTACTGCAATGAATTCAAAACAATCTCTTTCTCCTTTCAAGTCCCCCCATCAATTTCCTAATCATCCTGTCTCTGAAAAGAGCATAAAAAGGGCTATAACTGCAGAGTAAAATTATCCATTGACAAGGTCTTAGTGTATCTTAGTGTCAATTCTTTTGAATTTTGAAAGAAAGCTGTGAAAAACTCTTACTAGCAAAAAGCAGAGTACCAGTAAAGCTCAGCTAGAGTTCAATCTTTATGAAAGATTTTATAGTATAAATGATTAAGTTTACTGTCCTTTTTTATTCTAAGGATCAAGAATTTTTTTTTTAATTTGGCAGATCATCATGAAAATTTGGATTCCAAAATAATTATGGTAATAACTTTCTCAAATAAAATGCCAATATTATTTGATTTTCAAATTTCTTAATTTTGTTTATTGAATGACTATAGAAATAAGATGCTATCAGATCAAGTCAACAAACAGATATTAATCACTTTCCATGTACCAGGTTTATGCAAAAGTTCTGGGAATATAAATATAAAAAAAAGAAGAGTCTTTGGTCTCAAGGCACTTACTTCCCACTGGGAAAAGACTACATATGAAAGAAAGCTAAAAGGGGGTTGGGTAGAGCAATGAGAAGGAAGTTCAGAGAATTAGGAATAAAGAATGATAAGGAAAAAAGAAGTGAACATAACTATTATATGGGGCACTTTCTCTAAATGAAGATGCTTAAGGTAGAGACCAGGGTAAAGTCCTGCAGGTACAGAGAGTTTTCTGTGAGGTGAGAAGTCCACAAAGACGGAAGGAACTTTCATGGTGATAAAACAGCTAGAACATTTTTGTTGGGAGGGCACACGAGCAATGCATACACACACACACACACAATTTGCTAAATTATATATTATCATACCACTACAAAGATGGTATCAACTTCATTCAGGTCTCTTATCTGGTCTTCTAAGACACACATTAGAAGTTCAGCAGTTTAATAGCTATTTTCATCTACATACTTCCATTATTCCTCATTATTAAGTAATAATTCTGGGACTTATCCCTGGCCTAATCTTACAATTATTATTGATTCCAGAAAAATTACAAAGTCAAAATACCCTAGAATTGTTGTTTAAAAGGAAGCAGAACATTTTAAGAATTTGTATTAATCATATAAAATCTCTGGCTGAACTAGAAGTTCAAAGTATGATAGAGCTTATGATCATGCTGTTTGGGATTTCCAGGGAGCAAAAAGAAGGCAGTGATAAGTAATAGATAATCTCAAGAAACGAGGCAACTGATTGGCACAGTAGTTAAAAGCACTGCGCCTGGATTCAAGAAGAACCAAGTTAAAATCTAGCCTTAGATATTTACTATTTCTATGACCCTGAGCAAGTCGTTTAATTCCAGTTGCCTTAGTTTCTCAAATGTAAAATAAGCTGGAGAAGCAAATGGCAAACCATTCAAGTATTTTTGCCAAGAAAACCCCAAATAATGTATTCTGATGGAAGTGGAAATCTTCAACATAAATAAAAACCAACTCACTTCCAGTTGATCAATGATGGACAGAGGTAGCTACACCCAGAGAAGAAACACTGGGAAGTGAATGTAAATTGTTAGCACTAATATCTGTCTGCCCAGGTTACATGTACCTTCGGAATCTAAAGTTTATTGTGCAACAAGAAAATGATATTCACACACATGTATTGTATCTAGACTATATTGTAACACATGTAAAATGTATGGGATTGCCTGTCATCGGGGGGAGGGAATAGAGGGAGGGGGGATAATTTGGAAAAATGAATACAAGGGATAATATTATAAAATATATATATAATAAAAAATTATTAATAAAAAATAATAATAATAATAATAATAATTTTAAAAAAAGAAAACCCCAAATAAGATAACAAAGAGTTGGACACTACTGAAATGAATGAACCTTATAACAAGCCACAAGAAAATTAGGAGAAGACTACCAGCACATTGAATGGACACATTGTGATGGACTTACAGGAAGGCATGGACAAAAATCATATAGAAAGAGAAATTCTCTTATGAGCTACATTGGTAGAAGGAAAACCAAGAGATCAAGGACTCTTTGAAGAAATTGCAAGTTGGATATCTTGTTCTTAAATCATGTGTTCCAATTTAGAGCTAGAAGGGCAATGGCATAGGAGAAAGAGTCAAACAGTCCTACTTTTTATCCTTTCTTGAAATTTCCCAGATTCTTCAGGAATTTCAAGATATATTCTTTCTTTCCCGCCCCTCTCTCTCCTCCTCCTCCTCCTCTCTTTTGGCAATTGAGAATAAGTGACTTGCTCAGAGTGACACAGCTAGTATTTAAGACCTAATTTGAACTCAGGTTCTCCTGACTCCAGGACTAGTGTACAGATTGAGTGTTTGAATATACAAATAGGCAAAAATATGCTCTTTTACTTTTATATTCATAAAAAGTTGCTACAAGTCTCTGCTCTGATATCCTTTTTACTGTACATATATTTCCAAGTCAGAAAGGGTTACTGGCTTTGAAGTTCACATTCTGAATAATTTTTTCCATACCAATGAACATCTCATTATAGTTTTCAAGCTTTTTCATTTGTAAGTCAAAAATAATGACCTTTTTATAATCACTAGTATTTTGAATTATTCATTGCTATAGGAAAGGAAAACAGTGTAAATTTTTATTTATGTTTTAAGGGGGGGAAAGACATATATGCCCTTAGAAATCATGGAACTAAAATCTACAGTGCTTACAGCTTGATGTTTATGTTTTTAAAAATACTTTAGTTTTAGAAACTTTAATTCATACATCCTGAAGCATTCAAATTGCTCAGGCTTATCACTGGATTCTTCCCAAGCATTACACTTCCCAAGACATCATTCTCTTGGCTGATTTGTCAATTGTGTCATAAGCCAGATTCCCAAGGAATAACATGAAAAAGTAGACCATTAAAGGAATGAAAAGCATTGATGTTCCCCATATTACTAAAGATCACACTTAAGGTCTTTCAAAATAGGCAACTCTGGAACAAGTATCTTTTAAGAAGGGCATACAAGATGAATACTTCCCTAAATATTTCTATTAAAAGGATTTTTAAAAACCTTCTTAGTTGGCTGAAAGTAAACTTGTCTTCAGCTTTAAAATTAAATTAATAACATAAATTAATTAATAGCACAAGTAAATTAGGAGAATATAGAAAAATGCACCTGCCAGGTCTATGGATAAGGTAAGAGTTTATGATCAAACAAGAATTGAGACTTTCATGGAAAATAAAATAAATAATTTTGATCCCATAAAATTAAAAGGTTCTGCACAAACAAAACTAATGCAGCCAAAATTAGAAGAACAGAAAATTGGAAAAGTGTTTTACAGCAAGTCTCTTCAAGAAAGACCTAATATGTTAAATATACAGGGAACTGAGCTACTAAGAACCATCTGCTCATTGATAAATGGTCAAAACATAAGAGCAGGCAGTTTTCAGAGGAAAGCTATTAAGAGTTACATTTTAAAATGTTCCAAATCACAATTGATTAAAGAAATATAAATTTTTAAAATTCTGAGGTATCATTTCCCACCTATCAGATTAGTTAACATGAAAGAAAAATGAAAAATGATAAATTCTGGAAGGGATGTAGAAAAATACACTAATACAGTGCTAGTAGAATTGTCAACTTCTCCCACCATTATGGATAATAATTTCAAACTATCCTTAAAGGGCCTTGAAATATCTCTACTAGGTCTATACCCAATAGAGATCAAAGAACAGCAAAGAACTTATATGTACAAAAACATATAATAGGTCTTTTTATAGGGTAAAGTATTAGAAACAGGATATCTCTATCAATTGGGGAACAGCCAAACAGTATGTAATTGTGATGGAATACTACTGTACTGTAAGAAATGACAAGCAGGATACTTTCAGAAAAACCTGGAAAGACTTATATGACCTGCTGCAAGTGAAATGAACAGAACCAAGACAATTTATAGATTGTAACAGAAATATTGTAATGATGATCAGCTGTGAAAGACATAACTACTCTGCTCAAGTCAGAGATCTAAAACAATCCCAAAGGACTCATGATGAAAAATGCTATATACCTCCAAAAAGAGAACTGGTGAACTCTGAGTGCAGATTGAAGGGTTTTTTCCCTCTTTATTTTTCTTTCTGGTTTTGTTTTATTTTGTTTTTCCAACATTGCCAATCTGGAAATATGATTTTGCATGACTCCAGATATATAATTGATATCATATTGCTTGCCTTCTTAATGGGTGAAGAAAGAGCAGACAGTAGGGAGATGATTTGGAACTAAAAATGTTTCAAAATCAATATTAAAAATAAATTTTAAAAATGAAGGGGGGAAAAATGGAGTCCAGAGTTTACACTGATGGATTTGGATGGTCATCAAATGAGTGCATTTCCTTAGAGAAAAAGATTATATAAGTTAGCATTATTATGTTACTGTGGAGTAGGGAACCTATGACAGAGAGGACCACATGTTTGCCTTTTTTTACATCTTCAATGTTTAATACAGTTCTTGAAACAATGCTTGATGATGGACTAAATGACTGACCACAGTGCCAAAAAAGAAAGAAAAGAGTATCCCTAGTCCTTTTTGGGAAAGACTTTATTTTCAGTCCATTTCACAGAACTGAAAACCTATATAAACCTCTAACATCAAACTCCAATTCTTCCTTGATATCAAATTCCCTCTCTGGAATGGTAGCAGATCAACAAAGGAATTCAGGATCATACTGGAAATAAGAAATTGTAGCAAAAAGAAAATCATTCCATATAGTCCTTCCTCCTGGCCATTCAAACTATTATTATGCAAATCTTTGATGGATTTGGCCAATGATTATAGACATAATTGTTTTGTTGTTGTTTTTAAAGAACCCCTACTGCTCAAATTTTTCTCTAAATCCAGAGTCAACATTTTTTGTGTTTAGCAATCCCTTTAGGCCTGTCTAATGAAACACCTGGACCCATTTTCAGAATAATTTTTAATGAGCAACTGAAAGAAACGTTAATGAAGTTAATGAAAATGAAAATGTAATTTTTTGTTATCCATATTCAAAAATCTCCAAAATCTTTTTAAAAGTCTGTAGACCCAAAGTCAAGAAAGTTTGTCATAAATAATAATATATATGTTAATGAAAATATTAGAAGAGAAAATTAAAAAAGGAACACAAAAAAATCAGTCAAAATATTTTAATGATTTATAACTTGGAAAAGCAAAAAACAAAAACTTCTATCATTGAAATGATTGACATTACTAAGTGGTTTGACTCATCTTTCTTTCCTACATGATCAGTTATATTTTAAAAATCAAATAGTCAAAATTTGAGATTTTCCTAGGAATCAGTTTTGAGGGCATGATCACAAGATTGGGAGATTGAAAAGCTGTTTTCCAGACAAGGCCCCAACAATAATTGCTTCTGAGATAAGGAGAAAATCAATGTTTCTTCAAGGGCTTAGGTTTTCTTATCTGTGAAAAGCGGGCATTATACTATTCTCCTATTCTTTTCTATATTCTACTGAAGAAATTCAGCATGTTCATGTTATAAGAAAAGTAAAAATAGTCCTTCTTTGAAGGAATCTAGATCTGATTCTGTACCTACAACAAATGATTTGAGAGGCCAACACACAAGCAAAAAATCTCACAAAGATATCTTTACTTCCCATAATTTGCATCATTCATTAAGAATCCTTAAATATTTATGTATCTAATACATAAAAATATAGCCTTGGGGCAACACTAGTTTAGAGTACAAGACAGTTTGCTAAATTACAGAAAGATGGCAGAAGATTACAAAAATCTAAAACAGAAACCAAAAAAAAAAAAAGGGTAAAGGGGGGAGTAGGGGAAAGTGGCAGAAACCATCAGAAAGTTTCTAATGCATCCCAATTATGCCAATCATCCCAGATATATGCAGGTGAAACTAGAAAGAAGATAACAAACATGTGGAACAGATTTGCCAGGATTCCGAACCATCATCAATTATAGTGAAACTTCTGAGTATAGACTCCTAACAACACAATACCTGAAAAGCCACAAGAGAAAGTAGAAACAATACTAAGATTATAAAATCACTAAGAACTTCTAGAGCTCAGGAAATGCACACACAAGAAATCTGTACCACAGATGAAACAATAGGAAGTAGAGTATAAGTTGAACTATATCTGGGAAACCATAAATTACTTCTAATTCATAGTCATGAACGTAATTCAACAAAAGTATAAACTGGGCCAATTCTCTGAGCACAATATCATTTACTACATGATAATAAAGGACAGTTGTTGTGATTCAAAGTGTATTGACAAAATTCCAAACATGATCAATCATTGCTAACTATCACTATTAGTTAGGCTATCAGTATCTAATAAATTGGATCATTTTTTTTCAATGACCAAAGCCATAGTGAGGAATAATAGGGCTTTTTAAACTTAGGTCTTCCTTTTGATAAACCTGAAGGTATCATTTGGGCCACCCCAAAGACAAAGTAATCTCAATTGGTAGCCATTTTAATGGGGAGATAGGTTAAAAGTGCTTAATTATTCCCAATTACTTCCTCTTCTGGGGAGGAAGTGGGAATTAATTCCCCAGGTGATAAGATTAGTCTGCTTCCGGGGAAAGTGGTCATGACTTCAGATGTGGTTGATTATGATTGTTATCTGACACTTAAATAGTGGTTGCATTATAAGACCCATCTAGAAAACTTTGGCTAGAAAAACAAAAGCCTTATCAATCAGATTTTCCCTGTTTAACCTATCTATGTAGACCAAATCACCCTAAATTTTGATTGGAAAGCAGGGACAGGAATGGTTCTGCTTATAGGATAAACAAAATTAAGGGTCCCACTTGAAAGAGACCCACCCAAAAGCTAGTTAATTAGCAGATGATTACAGAGTAATATTGGCTACTGAGAGAAAAGGTCTTAAAAAAAAAAAAAACTGTTCATATAGGGATTCTTTATGGCTGAAAAGATTACAGGGGTGATCACAGTCTAAGAAGAATCAAAACTGCAGATGACCTAAAGAATAATCAAGAGCTTACTTCTGTGATGAACATTAAAATATGTATGCATAAAACAACATATATAATATTATCCAGTTAAACATATTAAATATATGTTCAGAACTGAAGTGAATTCTTCATGAAAGGAAGGAAAAAATAACCAATGGTCAGCTTGCATCCTACAGTGGTATTTATAGAATGTCAGAAGATCTAAAGGAAAATTTTCAAAATTTAGGCAGACCTATTGAAAATTATGGCATGACATGGACAATAATCACATAGAATGAGAAACTATGAATGGATTAGAGTCTGTACTGGAAAAAGTACTCACACTGATAAGTCCCCAAGTCCACTGTAGTCAGGTTAAATTACCTGAGAGAGAAGATAACAGTCAGCTAACACATTAATACAACTTTTTTTCTGATTAATCCACTGCCACCTATGTCCCAAAAGTATTGGGACACATAAGATATAATTTCTGGTGAAAGGGAAAAGAAAAGGGAAGGCTTGAAATATGAAATATGAGGTATTATAGTGAAGAACCCTAAAAAGGTAGGGGTTAGAGGGCATGAAAAGTAGTAATCAATGACTAATGATTGTGAAGAAAACTCATGAATAAATGATTGAGTGAATGAATGTAGCATGAAATTATCTGTTCCCTTCACAATACCCATGGTCTCCTTTTTCTTCTGATTGTACGGCTATAATTTTTTCATTTTACTTCTGCCTTATCCATTGTCTATTTTCCACTATTGATTGCTCTATTATTTAGTCTTTTTCTTTTTTTTTCTTTTCATTATTTATTTCTCTCTCTTGTCTCTTGTACAATTAAAATTTCATTGTGGAATATGCATGAACTTGTCAGAGGAAAGGGATATTATAGTTAATATAGAATAGAAACTACCAAAAAAATACTATTCAAATGGAAAGGGGGAGAAGGCATAAAATTGTTACTTCAATATATATATGAAGGAAAACTACTTTGGTCTGAACACCAGATTACAGGGATGATCACAGTCTAAGAAGAATTTTTATTTTCATGTTTTAAATGCTTGTTGATGAGTAGAAGCTCATCAGTTGGAAAATGGCTGGATAAGTTATGTTATATAAATATTATGGAATATTATTGTTCTATAAGAAATAATTAGTAGGATGATTTCAGAAAGGCCTGGAGAGACTTTCATGAACTGATGCTAAGTGAAATAAGCAGAACCAAGAGATCATTGTACACAGCAACAAGAAGATTATACAATGATCAATTCTGATGCATGTGGCTCTTTTCAACAATGAGATGATTCAGACCAGTTCCAATGGTCTTACCATGAAGAGAGCCATCTACACCCAGAGAGAGGATTGTAGGAACTAAGTGTGTATCACAACATAGAATTTTCACTCTATTTGTTGTTGTTTGCTAGTATTTTATTTTCTTTCTTATTTTTTTTTATTTGATTTTTCTTGTGCAGCAAGATAATTGTACAAATATATATGCTTATATTAGATTTAACATATATTTTTACCAAGTTTAACATATATTGGATTACTTACCACCTAGGAGAGGGAGATAGGGAGAAGGGGAAGGGGAATTGGAACACAAGGTTTTGCAAGGGTTAATGTTGAAAAATTATCCATGCCTATTTTCGAAAATAAAAAGCTTTAATAAAAAATGCTTGTTTATTGGTTTATTTAGACCTACTTTTATCAGACAAAAAAGGAAATAAAGTTCAAATTAAAAATTCAAATAAAGTTCCTTGAAGACTTCAAAATAAATGTCTCTGAAATCAAGGTGGGAAAAATATTTACTTAGTTTACTTTTTTAAAAATTCAAAAACTATGTTATGTATTTGTCTTAAAACAAAAACACCAAATACATTTTCCTAGAGCAGCAGTGCATGGCAACATGCTCACACAAGCAGTGGGAAAAAGGCTTAGTCATGATTTATACTTAAGTCTAACATCTGGGTATACGTAAACATTCAAAGGATAAACTAATCCTTAAACTGTTGTTCAGCACAACAGACGTACATTCTTTACTGCTAATGTATAGTTTCTTTTCCCTTCCTTCAAAATACTGATGCCAGCAAGTCCCATTTTATCTTTCACATCACTCTAACAGTTTTCTGACTCCTTTGCCTTGTTAAAAATTGGATATCAGCTTATACCCAGATCTTTTTTTAATTATACAAGATAAGGGAAAAAATTAAATGGAAACATTCTTCTGTATCATAAATAGAATGTCTTAAGGTCTAAAAGGGATAAAATAGCATATCTAGTTTTTATACATTTCCCCCACTTCTCTTCTATAAATTATTAATTCTTAGAGGACAGAAACTAGTCTCTGAAAACTGTTTAGATAAAAATCATTATGTAATAACTAGCTATACTCAAAGTTTCAAAATTTCTGATCATACATCTAGTTGGTTCTGCATGCTTACTTGGTTTTTTCTTTCTTTTTTTCCCTTTCAGAGGAAAGGACAAAATTAATCCTTTCTAAATCAAGGGTTCTTAGGATCATTTAACTTGTTTTTAAAAAAACAAAAACAAAAACATTTTTATAACTGTTTTGATAGAATTGTTTTCCCTTGTAATTCTAGGCATTTTATTTTATGCATTTAAAAAATATTACTCTGAGAGGTAGTTCTTGTGCTTTATGACACTGTCAAAACACTGGAATAAAAACTATTTTTCAAATGCACTTAATCCTGCTTGCCAACAGGTTCAGAACTTAACAAATAACATTCGTCTGCTGAAACTACACTTTGAAAATATAACTTAAAGAAAATAAAATATGATTGTTTCCAGATTCACATTTCATTGAATTTTGAGTTAGCTAAATGCACACTGGGCCAAATGCCTGAAAGAACACTTTCTATATTGCCATGTGCTGCACTGTAATCTCTGAAATTAAATAAATAAACATATCTGAACAAATCCAGCCTGCCAAAACTGAATTATGGTATATTTCATTTTAAAAGTATACATATTCTTCTGGCTGACAGACATGTTCTGACCCGTAACATTCTGAATCACAGGTGTTTCCCCATTTGCTGTAAAACTGAGGTAATCATCTACACTTGGGTTTTTCCAAATGTTAGCCTAAGGCAAGATAAGAAAAAAAAAAAAAAAAAGGCTTTAATATAGAGCATTTAAATGGAGGGAGGAAAATATGCTGTTTTTCACTAACCCAGTGGCAAAATTAGAGAAAAACAATTTTGATGGCCAAGCACACAAGCAAATAGAACAGAAATATTAATTAGTGACATATGGTACACATATATTAACTTAACAATAATGACTCTGAATCACAATCTTCTGAAACAGGGTTCTCTTTAATATGGGCCTTTCTAGCTTCTAAAATTCTAATTTATACATACAAAGAATTTTGGCGCTAGAAAGAATCAACTTAAAATGAAAACATGGGTTATATTTTACTTGTTTACTCTTTTGTACAAGCAATAAGCTATTAAATCCTATCGTAGACTTTGACAGCTAATTCCTACAATTCCAATTTATACAAAACTATGCCTCAGAGAAATATCATAATAGTTGTTTAAGATTCATGAAAACTTTCCAATATATGTGCATACTGAATCCTACATGTATGTTTGTGCATATGTTTCCTTTTCATCGAAGGTTGTAGCTTATAAGTGCTAAGTAAAGGTGAAATTTGAACCTTACTACTGATAATTTTTCTATCCTTCTTCCCTAATCTAATGGCACAATAATGGCACTGAGCTTTGACCCAGTGGATTCTACTGTTATGAAAACAATAAAATTCCAATTTCCCAGAAAATTTTGGACTGGAATAAGGACATTGATTTTTGAAGCCTTAAAAGTTCTCTTTTTTAATCCCCAAAATATTCTTGTTAAAAAAAAAAAAAAAAAGATGTCTAACTGGTTTTGGTAGCATGAAACAAAGCTTTGAAGGATTCATACCTGTTGGGACTCAGTTCTTACTAGAAGTTGATGAAAGAATACTTTAAATTAGCAGACATAGGATGCGAAATAATGTTTTGTTCTGCCTACAGAGTAACTCACTGATCAGAATAGAGACCAAATTATCACCAGCTGAACATTTAAAACTACACTGTATATTTTCTGGAAAAGGAGAAAAATAGATTTTAATGGGCTTTAAAATTCAGAAACATTCAAAGGGGGAAATTCCCACTTACAGAAATTAATCATTCAATTTAATTGCTAAAACCTAACAGCTGAAATACATTAAGTGAAGGGTTAATTATTTCATATTTACCTGTTGAGTCAAATTCCAATGGCTTGCACATTCGATTAGAAGACCAGCTGCACTTGAGCACTTGTCCTCCTTCTACAATGCCTGGCTGAGTAGTGTTTGCTTTAGGAGCTCCAACAAGAAGGAACATCCTTTACCAAAAAAAAAAAGAAAAAAAAAAAAGGATTTAAGATTTGACATCACAGAAATTAAAATAAAGCTTTCTATTCTTTTGACATTTTTATTAAATATCAGACATAGAATGACCACAATGTGACCCATGCTATCTGTTGTTCAGTTGTTTAGTCTTGTCGGTTCTACATGACTCCATGGACCTTTTATCCATGGGATTTTCTTGGCAAAAATACTTCAGTGGGTTGCCATTTCCTTATCCAGTTTGTACCCATTGCACAGATGAGAAACGGAGGCAAATAGGAGTTAAGGAACTTGCCTGGAGTCACATAGTTCATAAGTATGTGATTTTGATTCTAAAGTCTAATTTTACAGAGATAATCAATGCTTTTAATTAATAATATCATGGTCGATTAATCTAGTTTAAAAAAAAATCGAATTTTTAAGCAGTGGTACTCTAATTCAATAAAGATTCACAATAGAATCCAAGAAATCCTTCATTTGTTGAGTACCCACTGTATTCAGAGCACCTTAGTGAAGTTAAATATCACCAAGAAATATTCACTTTAGATGGACAAGAATTCATGACCCAGCAAAGGATAAAAATTGGTCACAAAAGATTAAACTTACAATTTTAATTACATAAAATTGTAAAAGTATTTGTATAAACAATTTACAGTACAGCTAAGATTGCAAAGGAAACAATTAACTATTAAAATATTTTTTTTAATTTAAAGAGAAACAAATATTGAACTAGAAAGATTTTTTGCAACAAGTTTCTCTAATAAAATTCACATTTTCAATAGATTCAAATTTATAAGATTAAGAACCAATCTCCCAGTTGATAAATGGCCAAAATAACGTATGTTCAAAGGAAAAAATATAAATTCTCTAATGCATATTAAAAAAGTTTTAAAACATTAATAATTTAGAAAAATACAAAATAAAGGAACTCTGAGGTTTAACCTGAAACCCAGGAGATAAATATTTGACAAAATACAGAAAATGACAAATGCTGACAGGAGCTAAAAGAAAATAGGTACATCAATGCACTGTTAGTATAACTGTAAATTGTTATAACCATTTTTAGTGCCATTTGGAATTTTGTCCTATGTTTAAACTTATATATTTACTTATAGAAACTTTTTTGATGTCAAAGAATTGGAAACTATCGAGGTGCTTATTTCTGGGGAATGGCTAAATTCATTTTAGTATATTAATGTAATGGAATATCATTATTCTGTAAAAAATGATGAACAGTTTAAAGAAATTGAAAAAGATTTGCATGAACTGATCCAATGTAAAGTGAGCAAGAAAATACTTTATATACTTATGTATAGAACATTGTAAAAATAAAGAATTTTGAATGACTTTGTAATTCTGATCAATGTCATAGATTTCAGAGGGTATTCAATTACAGAGAATGCTATACACTTCAGACAAAAAAAAATAATAATAATAATAATGAACTAAATAAGCAGAATGATATGCTTTTTTGGCCATGACCAAAATGGGAATTTATTTGGCCTACCATATGTAACAAGGCCTTTTTTCTTTATTTTTTTAGGAGAAAGGAGAAAAATTTTTTTGTTTATTTTTTAATGCTTGTTAATTGAAAAAAAAATCTAAAGTATTAAAAATTGACATAAAATTTGGAACTGGTATAAGGAATACATATATCTGAACTTGTGATTTCATTTTTATGAAGAACTCCAAAAACATAAATGTTTCCATTGAACAAGAGTAATACATTTGTAATTGTCACATATGACCTAGAGCACTGTCAAGTTAAGTAATTTGCCTAAAGTCAAATATGCAGACTGAATCAAAAACAAGTCTTCTTGACTCCAAGACAGACCTTCTAGCTACCTCTTCTCTACATTTTTTTTTTTATCTGAATTTGATCAACCTAAATTGGAGTGTCTATTTAACTGAAATTTTTTCACAGGGAAAGTCTACTTTTTAAACTCCTAAAAAAATGAAGTAAACAAATCGTTTAAGTTTTTTTAGCAAAGTTAGAATATATAGTCATTTAAAATATGGAGGATCTAAACAAACCAGAATCAACTCAATTCTATTAATATTCATCTCTTTTAAGTGCTTCCACTGTGGGCAGAATTTATATTAAAAAAAAAAAAAAAACTAACTTAGAACATTTAATAGCTACTTGTATGAATCATTAGGTTACTGGAAATCTTCTGAGTTTGAATTTACCTCCTACACTCAAATTCCTTCTCTACTCATCTTAAAATGTACAAAAATAGAAAAAAAAAAAAAAAAAAAAAAAAGCAAAGCCACTAACCAAATCCCAGCTCAGTTTTTGAGTTTTGTGCAAATATATTTAGAGTTTAAAACTTAAAGACTTTCTCATCAAGATAAAAAAAAAATGTTGAATCTGGAGGGTTATGGTGTAAGAATAGATCCTTTCCCAGAACCAGGCTTCCATCTTGGTCAATTCCACACCATTTCATCACCATGTTTATATTTGGCAACATTCATATCTCCTCTCCTCCCACCACAGCAACCTCAGATTCTGATAGGTAATTTCTCTTTTTTTTTTTTTTGCCTAGATCCAAGCCTCCATGCCACTTCCTGGCCATCTTTATACTATATTGCGATCACTCCCCTTTCCAGCTCTCCTTTTTGTGTTTTCTCCTCACATTACAATGTGAAAAACTGCTGCAGAGGATGTAAGGATGTAGCAACTAGAAGTGGTTGTAACAAGGAAAACTAATTCCTAAAGTGCTTGTTAAGCTTCCACTCCCTCTACCATCCCCCAGGCTCTGAGGGGACAAAATTTCTACAATAGAATTCAATTCTGTCCTTTTTTTTATTCTCTTCTAATGCACAGAATCAGAGGTACAAAAAAGTAAGAAGTTTGCTCAACCAGGACTGCAATTCAGCAGCATGCTATGCCATAGTAATGTTCAGACACAAAACTAAACAGAAGCAGTAGGGAAGTGTAGCAGGGTGTTGGTATATGAGGTGACTCTACTTGGCCTGAAGGAAATGTGACTAACTTCCAGCTGAGGTCAGTTCTCTCCTACCACTCAGAACAGAAACTGAGGCCAGGGAAAAGTGAGAAGCCTAGGAAAGGAGGAGGCTTGGATATCTTTAAGGTCCATCACTATAGAAAATGGCTCTCAAAGAGAAAAAAATCAGGAACTAAGTGATAGGAAAATAAAAGAGAAAAAAATACTGAAATTATCAAAGATATCAGAACAAATATCAATTAAAAACCTTGAACATATGCAGATAAATCAACAAGGAAGATTTGAACAGCAGAAGGGAATATGACTCCTAAATCAGCTAAGCAAAAAATATATCTAAATAAATAAATATACCTTTAAAATTAATCAATACCTGATAAGATAGAGAGGACTTTATGGATTCTCAAAAGAGCATGGAACCACAGCAAGAAATTCCTGAATACTTTATCAAGAGAGGAATCAGTTTAAAGAAGGAAAAGAAACCTGTATGTGCAAGAATGTTTGTGGAAGCCCTCTTTGTAGTGGCCAGAAACTGGAAACTGAGTGGATGCCCATCAATTGGAGAATGGCTGAATAAATTATGGTATGTGAATGTTATAGAATATTATTTTTATAAGAAATGATCAGCAGGATGATTTCAGAAAGGCCTGGAGAGACTTACATGAACTGATGCTGAGTGAAATGAACAGGACCAGGAGATCATTATATACTTTAACAACAATACTATTTATGATGATCAATTCTGATGGACGTGGCCCTCTTCAACAATGAAATGAACCAAATCAGTTCCAATAGAGCAGTAATAAACTGAACCAGCTACACCCAATGAAAGAACTCTGGAAGATGACTATGAACAACTACATAGAATTCCCAGTCCCTCTATTTTTGTCCGCCTGCATTTCTGATTTCCTTCACAGGCTAATTGTATACTATTTCAAAGTCCGATTCTTTTTGTACAGCAAAATAACTGTATGGACAAGTATACATATATTGTATTTAATTTATACTTTAACATATTTAACATGTATTGGTCAACCTGCCATCAGGGGGAAGGGGTGGGGGAAAGAGGGGAAAAGTTGGAACAAAAGGTTTTGCAATTGTCAATGCTGAAAAATTACCCATGATATATCTTGTAAATAAAAAACTATAATAAAAAAATTGATCAAAAAAAAAAGAGAGAGAGAGGAATCAAAATTATGAAATCAAAATATATGGCCTGCACAGCAGAAATAATCAGCAAAATATAAAAAACTTGAATTCCCAGTGGCAAATCATATCAAAGAAACAGAGGAATTAATGATTCAATGAAATACAAATTTAAAGAAGTGAAGAATGATCAAGAAGAGGGAAGGAAAAAGCAATAAACTTACAAGCAAAACATTGATTTCAAAGACACAACTCACATGAAACAACTTAAGAATAGGTCCCATAAAAGAACATAAAATAAAAAAAAAAAAAATCATAATGCAAGAACTAACACAAGAAAGCTGTCCAGAATTTTTGAACAGAAGGTGCAAGGAAGGGAGTGACAACAGAAATAATTGATAGATTGCCTCCAGGGGAAAAAAAAAGGAATTAAAAAAAAATGTATTTCTTGCTTGCTTACTTCTATTTGTATTTCTACTACTTATCACAGTACTTGACACATAGTAGGTACTTAATAAATGCTCTATCTTTCTGGTGAAAAGCTATATGATGTTAGAAAAATGACTTAACTTCTCTGGAATTCACTATCTTCCTCTGTAAAATGAGAGGTTTAATATTTGTGATTTCTTAGTTCCCCTCTAGTTCTAGATCCTATAATCTCAAAATGTATCACCCAGAACATTTATATAAATGATTTCTTGACTAACTGTGCCTGAAACTGAATAAGATAAATTGATTGAAGACCTCTAATGGGAATGTGGCTTCAACCTATTCCTTAATTGGGACTTGAGATTTTACAAGTTGAGCTATAGCTAAAAAGCTGTAGGTGTCTTGGATGAACATTTCCCCTCCAGTTCCAGGACCTCTTAATTAGCATTTAAGTACTTAATAAGTAAAAAGTTTGTTATTTACTAATATTCTTTTGTTTCTGGGATAGATTTCACAGTTTAGGGTATAAGTCTGGACTCCCCCAGGCAATGATAGAAAATGTCAGAAGTGGGGGTGGGACCCTATAGATTAGGGTCTATAAGAACTTGTGTTTTGTAGTTTGTACTCTGCACTCTTCTACTGACACCTTGTCTGTTGGGAGTTGCTCTTTCTTTTCTTTTCTTTTCTTTTTTTTTTTTCTTTTTTTTTTTTTCTGAGGCTGGGGTTAAGTGACTTGCCCAGGGTCACACAGCTAGGAAGTGTTAAGTGTCTGAGACCACATTTGAACTTGGGTCCTCCTGAATTCAAGGCTGGTGCTCTATCCACTGTACCACCTAGCTGCCCCTAGGAGTTGCTCTTTCTTGTGAGATGTAATAAGTCCTTTTTTTTTCTTTCTTTTTTAATTTTTTAAATTTTTTTTTGCTTTTTACCTTGAGTCTCTGATTTTAATTTGGGTAAAGGTTTCTGTCCTACAAAGTTTGGAGCCTCATCTGGGATAGTTCCTATTCGTGAAAGGTCTCTCCCATATCAAATCTTTGGGCAAGCATTCTCTAGAAAGCTTTCCGGTGGTCCTTGGACTTGGCTTGGTAACTCCTCAACTAGAGTAAATTCCTGAAGAGAGAATTTATCTAAGAGAAAGTAAAAACAGAAGTGGGCTAGCAAAGACAGAGGATTAATCTGTCTCAGGAGATAAGCCAACAGAGAAAAGTTTGAAAAGAAGATAAGATACTGTGAATCTTGGGAAAGTAACAACCCAGAATAGGGCAAACAACTGGTGAGGAGGAAAGAGACTCTTAAGTGGTTAAGAACTGATTAACTACTTGGGTGACTGGGAATGGGATCAGGAGAATTAGATTCCCTTTTCCCTTTGATATTGGGAAATTCTAAACTGTTTGAGTCTGTAAGAGTTCTCCCATTTTCCCTTGGTAAGATTGAGTGAGTCCTCCATCACAATCTAAGGTAACTGGTTCTAAAAGCCTATTTAGTATCCCAGGAAGATAACCCTTTAGAAAGAATTGGTATGAAGTACCAAAATGTATAGGGATTAAATACTATTGTTTTATTTGGGCAGGTGCCCCATTCTAAGAAACTGTCAATCCCTCAAAATCTAGATAATAAATAGATAATAAATTCAAAGGAGCCTTCTACTGAAGCCAGTCAACAGACTCTATGTATGACTTCTGCTCCATAACTTCCCTCCTCAATTCCTTCCCAAGGGTAGGGCTAAGAATGGGAGTTGATTAATTTAGAAAAGTTTGTTTTTCCATGTGTAACAGCCTGTGTTTTGTCTTCAGTGTTTCTCCCCATCAGCTGAATTACAAAGGAAAAGATCTGGCTACTAGGGCACTTGTTTTGTACATAATTGGATTTATGCAAATGATTTTAGCTAGAGAGTAGAAGGACAAGTTCTGAGATAAGGAAAGGTTTTAATTGCCACATCAAAAAGAAAAAAAACTGACATAATTCTATGGACTTAGAACTGGCCAATTTGGGACTGTAGAAATAGTTACAGAACTGCTAAAATATTTTAGCAGATTCTAGGGGTTTTGAGACTGTTTTAAGTTGCTTGACACTATGTCTCTATCAGAAAAGCCTTCTGAAAGCCTGAACCTGAGACTTACAGAAAAATTGCAAAAGGAAAAAAAAAACCCACTCTCTCTGGGATTTTCCAAGCTTCTCTCCCTTGGAAAGGCTTGTGGACTCTGTCCTGGCTATGCTGACATCTCTGACTGGCCTGGATTCTTCTGGGGTTTGTGCTAGTGCACAAGGCCTCTTGGCATTTCTGGCATGGAGAGTAGGCTAGTCACTGGGCTACAGGCCTGCAGCCAGACACACGGGTCCAAACTTCTCTGACCTTCTCCCCCCACCAAGGTCCCAAAGTCCAACAATTTCTTAAAACCTTGTAGATGAACTTGAAAAGGCAGTTTTTTGCCACCTTAAATTTTGGGACTGTGTATGTTTAAATTGTAATTCTGATTTTGAAATTGTATGAGATAATTACTATTAACTAGTATTGTGAATTTCTTTATTCTGGTATGAAGATTTTAGAAATGTGTGCATTGATATTAAAGTATTGTTACTAGAAATTTAAATCTGTATTTGATTTGATCTTTAGTTAAAAAAATTTGGTTCTCTGGTAACTTATCTAAAGTGGTCACATATCTGTATCTCCTAATTAGATGAAATATATTTAAGCTACTGCTTAAGGAAACTGTGTGCTAAATTGCACATTGGACAGTTTTTAAAATTGTATAAACTGTGCTTTAACATTTTGTCAGCCCTGATGGAAATATGATATAATTTTTTTGACATGAGGTCCATAGCTACTTAGATATTGTCAGAGACTAAATTGCCTTGGACCAAATGTTTACCTATTGCTTTGTTAAAGAATTAGAACTATCCCCAGAAGTGATCTGGGACTTTCCCCATGTGAAATTGATTTATTTTATTTGGGAGGAAAAAGAGAAAGACCCTCATTTTGAAACAAAGGATAAATTTTTAAGGAATTGCACACTGGCAGTATCCTCATCCCTTTCAGGCCTTAGGAAACAAGGACTGATGGCCCAGCAGTTCCAGAAGAGTGTATGCTTACTAAATCCTGGAAGAAGCAAAATGGAAAGGACCTTATCAGACATTACAGATGAATGAAACTACAATCTAGAGGCTGAGAATACCAGAGGAGGAACCTTAAGAATAGACAGTTAAGAGGATCCATTATGATGAATGAGACAATTTCCAACAATGAGATGATTGATGCCAGTTCCAATGATCTTGTGATAAAGAAAGCCATTTACACCCTGAGAGAGGACTGTGGGAACTGACTGTGGAGCACAACATAATATTCTCACTCTTTGTTGTTGTTCCTTTGCATTTTGTTTTCTTACTCATTTTATTTTAGATTTGAATTTTCTTGTGCAGCAAAAGAATTATGTAAATATGTTTACACATATTGGATTTAACATATATTTTAACATGTATAACATATATTGGATTGGTTGCCATCTGGGGGAGAAGTTTGAGGCAAGGAGGGGAAATCTAAAAAAAATAAAAAATAAAAAAAAAAAAGGCTATGCAAGGGCCAATGTTGAAAAATTATCTGTGCATATGTTTTGAAAACAAAAAGCTTTAAAAAGAAAAGAAAAGAATGGATAGTTAAGGACAATTTATAACCTCTTAAATTAACTTTGAATTAGGAATGTTTTGGTGGGAGGGGGGATTAATAATGCTTAGAAGAATTTTAACAATATTATTATTAAGCCTGTTATTCATATTTCAAGAAAATTTTATAGAATCCTTGATTTGAGGAAACTGAATTAACATTTTTTTAGGATGAAGAAATTATTAATGTAATTCTGATAGAATTCTTTAACGTGAAATTAGGACAATATATTCTATGGGAATTTTAAATGGTTGTATTGAGTCATTTTAAAGCTGTTCCTATGATTCTGAGAACAGTCATCTGTCTTCAATTCCTTTGAACATGGTTAACACCTGAACATGTTTTGATATAAATTGGTTATTGAGTGTCCTAAAGTGTAATGCTGAATTTAAAATCCATCTACATAGATATGAAGATAAGCTGTGAACTTTCTAGGATGAATATCTTATTGTTATCAATGTAAGATTATAGTCAATACTTATTTAAGATTGGTGATCCTTGAGAGCTAAATTCACTTGAAGTTTTGATTAATGAGACTTGCTATTTGAGATAAAATCTCTTGGGATTATAGCTGATAATGGATCATCAAGCCAGCACCCACTATCTGAAAAGAATATGCCACAAACTACTCAGAAAAATGTGATCCTGAATTGTTGCAGAGGGAAGTTAGTGTCTGGGCAAGAGCTGGAAGGACATCCTTGGTTTTTTTGAATAAGAATCCACCTAATTATTACTGAGTCTGGCTATAAGATGGAATTGTTATTGCAAATAATTAACTAAGTATACTTTATCTTGTCATATTATGTGCTCTCAGGCTGGGACTTAAAGGCCTATGTCCCTGCTCTTTCCTCTTATAGCAAATTTCTATAATCAGGGCAAGTGTTCAATAACCTATCTGAAAATGTGGTCTTATATCCTAGATAAGTAGGTAAGTGAATATTTGGCCTAGTCATTTATCTGTTGTAAGATACATGTTTGTCAGTTTCTTTTAATATTTCTGTTGTTGCTGAATTTCCTGATGGGCATTTTTATTTGTGAAGAGTTACCTATTCTAATTACTGGAGACACAAATGGTTGGGCTGATAGAGGGCTCCAGAAGAGAGTTGGTGATACAGAACCCTAATTTGTATACTGAATAAGCTCATTATACTCCAGACCATGGTCAAAATAATTACTAACTAGACAATAAAGGCACTGGATTTGTTGGCAGATCAGGTTAATCAGATTAGAGAAGCAATATCCCATCATAGATTAGTTTTAGACTATTTGTTGGCTGAAGAAGGTAGAGTTTGTGGGAAATTAAATTTTTGTGCTATGAAAATTGATGATAATAGAAAGATAGTGAAGGAAATTATCAAAGATATCAGAAATTGATCCATATCCTATTCCAGATCTGGTCCTCACTGATGTGAGGTGTGAGGTCTGTCACCAAATGTTGGCAGGCACCAAAAGTTGGGGTTCAATCATGTGAAGAATTCACAATGGGCATTCTCTCTGGCAAAACATAGATTTATTTGGAGGAATAGGTTACAGACAAAATGAATGGATGGTAAATGTGAAATAGAATTGGGAGGGCATATGAAAGACAAGTTCCTCAGTGGAACTCACAATTTCCCAGTAGAAAGGGAGTACCCCAAGAGGTTGGGATATTCCCTTAAGCTGGCATGCTAAATTCTGAAAAAATCCTAAAAAAGTTATTTAGCTGTAGGGAGGAAAAGTGAGATGAGGAAACATAGTGGAGTTAGGAGCCTCATGGCATAGGGGAAGGGAAAAAACACCACAAGGCAGAATGCTGTGGTGGGTTGATACAAAGAAAAATAGAAGCCATGTGATAGTCCACAGGTAAGTCTTATAGGGAAAATTTAACTTCAGGGATATGACTGGGATTTCCACAGGAGAAAGATTGAACAACCTGTAGAGAGAGGCCCAGTTTGACTAAAAGGAAGAGGATAGACCCCAGTAGAGAAAAAAAAAAAGTCAAATCAATTGATTAGAGATTGAGAACAAGAATTATTAATAAAAGACTGAATGGGATAAGCTGAATGAAGACCTTTCATGGGAATGAGGCTTCCACCAGTACCCTAATTGTGACTTGAGACTTTGCAATAACAAATTTAGCTATACCTAAAAAGCTGCAAGTATTGGATTGTCTTGGATAAATATTTCTCTTCTTATTCCCCACCTCTTAATTAGCATTTAAGTAATTAATAAGTAAAAAGTTTGATATTTATTAGTATTCTTTTGTTTCTGGGTTAATTTCCACCCTTAGGGTAGACTCCCCCAGACAATGGGGGGAAAAGATCAAAAGGGGAGAGTAGGAGCTTTTGGTTAAGGTCTGTAAAATCTTGTATTTTTACGGTTTGCACTTTTCACTCCTCTACTGACACCCTGTCTGTTGGGAGTTGCCCTTTGTCAGAGATCTTAATACTTTTTTTTTTTTTTTTTGCTTTTTACCTTGAGAGTAATTTGGATAAGGATCACTTTCCCACACAAAACTAGTCTTGAAAACAGTTCTTAATAGTGTTATCATTTCCCACAGTGAAAATTCAAAAGGGAAATTAGAGGCCATCTGATTCAGCATTATATTTTTAAAGAGGATAAATCTGAGACCAAGGGAGATTGTCCAAGGTCATGGGGAAATAAGCAGCAGATAAGAAAATTGAATTCAAACCCTCTAACTCCAAATCTAACACTTTTCATACTTCATTCACATGGTACTTATCCTGATTTAGGCTCTCATCACCTGTCACCTGAACTGTTATCAATATCTACCTAATTGGCCTCCTTACCTCCATTCTCTCCCCATGCTAATCTATCTTTCAGATAGCTATCAATGTGATACTCTTAAAATATTATTCTGACCATGTATTCTGCTCTAAAAGTTCTAGGGGCTCCTATCTGTCTCTAGGGTCAAATTCAAGTTCTTTTGTTTGGCATCTAAAGCTTTTCACAATCTGGATTTAACTTAACTTTCTAGATTTATTACCTATCATTCCCCTTCAAATCCTCCATGTTCAGCTCTTGCTATACCTAAAATATACCATTCCACTTTCCATCTCCACTTCTTTGTACAAGTTTTCTCCCTTCCTTCTTTCCTTTCCATTTTCTTATCTCCATGTGCTAGAATTCCTTGCTCAATTCAAATATCAGTTCAAGCCCAACTTTCTTCTACATGAAATTTTTTATATGTTGTGTCCTTCAAATTGAATCTAAGCTCTTTGAGGACAAGAACTATTTTGTTATTGTTTTTGTTTCTCCAGTGCTATGACAATTCCTGGCAATTATAAATGCTTCTTGGTTTACTGATTGATTTCACCAGTTACTGATGTTCTGTCTGAAGCATAACATTTGTATCCATTGAGTACTAAAAGTAATTAAATATTTTTTCTTCATCCAACAGATAAGAAATTTGATCACAAGAATCTTAAATTTTCCACACTGTCTAAAAAAAATATTAACTATATTTTTAAGACTAGAAAAGGAAGCTATTTTAACTAATTACTTTGCCACAGCTACATATTATTTAATTGGATCATTCTTTTTTTAGTGAAGTGGACATTTACAGTAATATCTATGTACACCTAAAATATACTATGCTATATCTTATATATGCTTATCTTTCTTTGTAATAGAAAATTATTTTTAGAGTTTTTCATACTATAGAAAAATAAAAGTTTATATCTGGATGTTTGCCCTTGAGTTCTTCTTAACAAAACAAATAATATGTAAGGCAAATAGTTCAACAGAATAAATTTCTAACTTTGTTTTTACATGGCAATTCCAGGTGACCCTAAAATAGTCATCTTTAAACAATTACATAGTGCTACTGCAAAATATGCAACCAAGGGTGAGCAAAATATAAAGAACTAAACACAATTTTTTTCTAGCATCTAAATAATCTTCAAGTGACTGAATTTACATAAGGCATCTTTAATGAGTTTCTTTAAACGTAGTTTTAGGTTTGTTTTTTGTTTTTTTTTTTTATTTGCTACTATATATCAGAGAAACAAGCATCAAAAATAGGATAGTTATTAGGAAACCAAGAGTTCATCAAAGACAATGATGAAAGAACGCAAGAAGGGATAATATCCAGATAAAAACAAAACTTCTGACAGCATGAACTACTTACATGCGGATAGGTTATTATTGTTGCTTTTTAGCATCCGACATGCATATTACAAGCATGAAATTATGATAATTAGGCTACAAGTATGAATCTTCATTAACATTTTCCCAAAGTCCTTTATGCACAGCCTCATGTCCTATTTAGCTGACACAGGAAATGATGGAATCTAGCTAAAAATAGAATGACTTTCAAAAATGTTGGAACATTATTGATTTCCAAAACCTAAGTGGTAAAAACATTGACAAAGAATGTTCATTGGCCCTAAAAGCCAAGCAGACCTTTTGACAAGACATTTGGATTTAGGGTTCATGAAAAGATTTTTTAAAAGACAAGCTAAGAAGGGAAAGAATGGATGGAAAAATGAAATAACTGACAAGTATCCAAGAACTGAAAAAGATAGGAAGAAATATAGGACAAAGAAGAAGGAAATCTCTATTCAAAGTTAAATGAAAAAGATGAACAACAGCCATTAAAGAGCCCAGCACTAAAAAGTACAAATGTTCTTTGGACAATAGTGATGTGTGAGGAAAATGAGAAATACAAAAGCAAAACAGGTTAACAAAAGCTGTGTTTGTTGAATGTTCCAGAATATCAAATACAAATTTAATGGATTTAAATATGAGGTGCACTCCTTACAATGTCCAAAGAATTTTTTTTTCATTTTGAAATTCATTTATTCAATAGATAAGTAGTTGTAAATGGTTTATATACATAGACAATTAAAGGTCCAAGTCCTTTGCTTCCCCATCCTCATTCAGTTAAGTGGACTAAAATATAAGAAATTACAAACATTTTCCAAGCTAAAAGATTCCTTAAAATTATAAAGATAATTAACTTCATATAATTTTTAAAAAACCTCAAAGATATTTTAAATGTGTTCTAGAAGCAAAGGCCAGTTATGAATATCTTAACCTATACCTACCGATATCCTGCTCCACCATCTAAGAAAGAAAACTACATACAGGCAGGCAAGTTAAATCAGAGTGACTTATGAATTGGCACAACAAAAGTTTAAATAAAAAGTCTGTAACTGCAGCATTTTTCTTTTCTTTTCTTTTCTTTTCTTTTTAATAGTTTTTATTTACCAGATATATACATGGGTAATTTTACAACATTGACAATTGCCAAACATTGTGTTCTAATTTTTCCCCTCCTTTCCCCCCAAGATGGCAGGTTGACCAATACATGTTAAATATGTTAAAGTATAAATTAAATACAATATATGTATACATGTCCAAACAGTTGTTTTGTTGTACAAAAAGAATCGGACTTTGAAATAATGTACAATTAGCCTATGAAGGAAATCCAAAATGCAGGTGGACAAAATTAGAGGGACTGGAAATTCTATGTAGTGGTTCATAGTCATCTATCAGAGTTCTTTTGCTGGGTGTAGCTGGTTCAGTTCATTACTGCTCTATTGGAACTGATTTGGTTCATCTCATTGTTGAAAATGGCCACATCCATCAGAATTGATCATCATATAGTATTGTTGTTGAAGTATGCAACAATCTCCTGGTCCTATTCATTTCACTCAGCATCAGTTCATGTAAGTCTTTCCAGGCCTTTCTGAAATCATCCTGTTGGTCATTTCAATTTATTCAGCCAATTTCCAATTGATAGGCATCCAC
Source organism: Sminthopsis crassicaudata (assembly GCF_048593235.1). Taxonomy (NCBI): domain Eukaryota; kingdom Metazoa; phylum Chordata; class Mammalia; order Dasyuromorphia; family Dasyuridae; genus Sminthopsis; species Sminthopsis crassicaudata. The sequence continues at coordinate 421,672,489 of NC_133619.1, forward strand.
ATAGTTTCTAGCTTCTGGCCTCCACAAAGAGGGCTGCCACAAACATTCTTGCACATATAGGTCCCTTTCCCTTCTTTAAAATCTCTTTGGGATATAAGCCCAATAGTAAAACTGCTGGATCAAAGGGTATGCACAGTTTGATAACTTTTTGAGCATAGTTCCAAATTGCTCTCCAGAATGGCTGGATGTATTCACAATTCCATCAACAATGTATCAGTGTCCCTATTTTCCCACATCCCCTCCAACATTCTGCATTATCTTTCCCTGTCATTCTAGCCAATCTGACAGGTGTGTAGTGGTATCTCAGAGTTGTCTTAATTTGCATTTCTCTGATTAATAATGACTTGAAGCATCTTTTCATATGACTAGTAATAGTTTCAATTTCTTCATCTGAGAATTGTCTGTTCATATCCTTTGACCATTTATCAATTGGAGATTGGCTTGATTTCTTATAAATTAGAGTAAATTCTCTATGTATTTTGGAAATGAGGCCTTTATCGGAAACTGTGACTGTAAAAATGTTTTCCCAGTTTATTGTTTCCCTTCTAATCTTATCTGCATTAGTTTTGTTTGTACAAAAACTTTTCAATTTGATATAATCAAAGTTTTCTACTTTGTGATCAATAATTATCTCTAATTCTTCTTTGGACATAAATTCATTCCTCTTCCATAGGTCTGAGAGGTAAAATATTCTATATTCCTCTAATTTATTTATAATCTCATTCTTTAACCCTAAACTGCAACATTTTTCAATGAAAAGATTAAGGGTCAGGAAGTCTGAGTTTGTATGAATTCTGCCATCACAACTTGCTCGGTGACTCTGGATAAGTCACATACATTTATGTATGTATTTGTCAATCAGTAGTCTGATATAGAAACCTTAATGGGTAAAATGAGATAGTAGTAGAAATGTTAGTTTAAAGTTTCCTAATGATTTTTAATAACAAAAACAATAATATCAATACCCTCTGAAAAAAATAGGAAATTACAAATGCTAAAAAGTTACTGAGCCAAGACTTTCTGTGTATGATCTTCCTAAAAGGCCAATAATGACTAGATTGAAAAGCAAATAGGATTTGAATAATCAACCATAAAGTATTCATAAGAATCAATGGTGAAAATTTGGCATGGAGATGATAGATATAACAAAGCTCACAATATATATCACAATATAACAAAGATCACAAAGATAAAAATCCTAAGGCAGCAAGAATGAGAAGCCTCCACTCACCCCTTTTCCTTACAACCAGCTTTTCTTCCTTTTTATATATCTATGTACTCTCCACTATGCTTTATGACTAGTACCATTGTTAAGATTCTTGGTAACAGTATTTGGTAACAGAATTTGAGCATGCAAAAAATTAACAGGATGCCTTTTTACTCAGTTTCTTATCCCTTTTTAAATGTAAAGCCTTTAGGGATGTGATGACCACATTTTTCAAACTCTGCAAGTAAACAAAATTCAGTAGTGGCACATCTGAGATAAAGCATGTTTGAATTGTTTATCTGATGCTGTATAACCAATAAAAGTAGTAAAGGTCAACAACATCTTTTTTAAAAGCAGAATAATCATGTACATGCCTGAAGAAGAAACAATGCAAAGAAAAGGACAGGAAGCCAAAATTTAGTCAATCTCAGACTTGGTTTCTAGCTCCCACACCCTATGACCCAATCAAACTGTTCTCATCCATCTCTGGCCTTGTGTCTTTTCCCTGAATATGCTCCATGCTTTTTCCAAGTCCATTTTTTAGAATCTCTAGTTTTCTACACACTCAAGCATTACCTTCCACATGGTGTTTTTTCTGATCCTTTCACTTGTTAGAATCAAACCCAAAGTTATTTTGTATCTATGTGCTTCCATCTATAGATGGAGAAAGAGATAAGGAAGGAAAGAGGAAGGGGAGGAAGAGGAAAGAGAGATAGAGGGGGGGAAAGAGGTAGAAAGAGGGGGAGAGAAGAAGAGAAAGGGGGAGAGAAACAGAGAGGAAGTGGGGAGGAAGAGAGGGAGAGGGAGAGGGAAAAGGAGAGAGAGAGAGAGAGAGAGAGAGAGAGAGAGAGAGAGAGAGAGAGAGAGAGAGAGAGAGAGGTTTTTCTCCCCCAAGTGAAAATGAAATTCCTTGAAGGCAGAGAATATTGAACTTTTGAATTTCTATTTCTAGTACATCTGATGACTCAACACATTATAAGGTGTTTAATAAAAATTTGTGGATTGACTAAAGATCTCAGTGAAATCTTGTCAATGTGGATACTTCATATACCAACAGAAATTAAGATCCCTCTGGGATTCAGTGAACCATTTTAGGGCTTATTATGATTTAATTGTTATCAGTTCATGCTTTGTCTTCTGGTGGATTCTCTCTGAATTTAACTGGTCCTTGGACAACATAGCCACATAGCCTATCAAAGGGTCTGTATTTGAAATTTTTACAGATTGACAGGAACTGACAGAAATTATCATCAGAAGCCAGGGTCATCTCCATATCAGTGAAACATCAAAGTAGGATTTCAGTGTAGAACCAAAAAGGTATTAACTAAAAACCAGTTTAAAAAAAAAAAAAAAAAAAAAAAAGCAAATTTAACTATGTGCCAGGCACAGTGCTAAGAACTGAGGATACAAAAAAAGCAAAAACAGTCACTGCCCTCAAGGAGGGCACATAGGCAATGTGCAAACACCTATATACAGACAATATCATGTTAAAGGAACAGATAGACACATATGCTACACTTGTACTTTGTCTTCTTATCTAAATTGTTCTATAAATTTTGGGGTTTAACCAGTAGCAATTGTCAGTGAAAACCATCTTAGTAAATCTGCTTTATGGATGATCATAAATATGCAAGATTTCCCCACATACCATTATACAGAATAAATAAAAACAAGACTAGAACAACACCAAATCAATAAAAGTATTTACTTTGAACCTCTCCTAAAAAGGGTCATATATATATGACATATATATAAACATATATAAAACAGGGTGGAATAATGGAAAAAGCACAGGAAGTAAAGTTGGAATATGTAGCTTTAAATCTCACCTCTGACAACTGTGTGATTTTTGGCAAGTCATTTAATTTTTCTATACTTCAATTTCCTAACCTATAAAATGAGAGAGAGTTGGACTAGATGGCTTTTGTGGTCCTTCCCAGTTCTAGATTTGTAACTACATGCCAGGTTTGAGTTTTCCCTTTTTATAGGTTATTTAGGCAGGGAAATTAATTGCATGTTTTATGCTTCAGTGAACCATTGCATTTTAGGCAAAATATGACTTTAAAGAAACTTAATGTTTTTATATCCCATATAAGCAAGAAGAATATTTGAAAGCTGTCTGAAGTACACTTAGATTAGCATAAGTGTAATATTGCTTGGGCACAAAGAAAAGAAACCAACAAAATTATTCTTTGAAACTAAAGTCAAACAAGAGTTTATTCTAGAATGAAAATTACCAAGTACATAATAGAATACCTAAATAAAGATTTTCCTCTCAAGTCTTTCCATCTCTCGACATATATCTGACACCAGTTCTATTTATAGCAAAGGAACACATGTATTCACACACACTTTCAACCTTTATTTCTTCAAAATGCAAACTAATGCTGGTCTAAATCATCCTGGGAACTGCATAAGGACTCTCATAGTCAGCATTTTCACATTTGGAGAAGGTAGTATTTATATGGTTCCAATTTTGTGCCAAATAGTGGGCTAAGTGCTTTACAAATTTCTCATTTGAGTCTCATAACAACCCCACAATGTGATGTCAATGTGGATACTTCATATACCAACAGAAATTAAGATTCCTCTGGGATTCAGTGAACCATTTTAGGGCTTTCTATGACTTAATTTTTATCAGTTAGTGCCTTGTCTTCTGGTGGATTCTATCTAAATTTAACTGGGTAGGTCCTTGGACAACCTAGCCACATAGCCTATCAAAGAGTCTGTATTTGAAATTTCAAATGGTGATGGTGTTTCTATTTTATAGTTGAGGCAGTCAAAGCAAACAAAAATTAAGTGATTTGTCCAAAATCACAGTTGTTAAGTATCAGAGGCTAAACCTGAACTCAGGTCTTTTGGATCCATACTTAGTACTCTATCTATTGAACAACCTAGGTGCCTCAAATGCCATTTAGCATTTCCCAGGAGAAAATTACCATATTTGTTATTCTCTCTTGTATGCCTCTAGCCCTTTCCAATTCGAAGTTGATCATAAATAGGAAGATTTCTAAGTCTTATAGGCCTTCAAGGCTTTATGAATATTAGACATGGAAAAAATACCCTACAAGATAGCTACTTTAGACCAAAAACTAAATTTACTAAGGGGCCTATACTACCAAATTCTCTATACAGCCTAATCCTCTAATTAGACTAGATGATGCATCAAGCCTAGGAAATGAACAATGTAATTGTCCCTGTGAAATGACATTTAGCAATAAATTTTGTAGGAAATTAAAGATTTAAAAGAAGTAGGGTATTATTAGAGGGGTGCTCTAACCTATAAACTATATAACATACACAAAAGATTTATGCAAAGAACTGACTCACACTTCATCTTTCCAAGCTCTCAGAAGTCACACAATTTTTTATATCCTCAAGATGGCTCCAGCAACTATATTTTTAAACCTATAATTTAATACCACATAAAAATGTGAACCCATGATACCTGTCCTACCTTATAACTTGATTGTAGGTAGATTTGAACTATGGATAAATAACCATAAATCAGGACTTCAAATAAAAAATTCACAAAATAAGTGTTATCAACCAAGTTATTTTCATTAACCCCACTTTAATATTTATAGGGTGTGAAAGTGACTCTGGGTTCTTGAACATTATTACTAGTAGAATAGAAATGTTAGTAGGTCCTACTAAACGAAAAAGATTGGAAGTGCCAAACAGTATGTAATGTCCAAGGGCTTGCTTAGCTAAATAATAAGAGCTTCTTCATCTAAAAGTTAGCCAGTGGGACGGATATTTTTTAAACAATTCCTAAATTTTAGGAAATTTTAAATTTTTAAATTGATATTGATAAATATCACCTGTTCTCCTTTTATCACAGCTTAATGAATAAAGTATATACTTGCTACACCACGATATGTAGCAAAGCTTAGCTTCATGAATTAATATTGTTAGGAAACTTTCACCTAAAGCAGATGACAACTGCTCACTAATTGCAGTCTTATGGTTGGTTTCCTGGAGCACTGAGAGGTTTAGTACCTGGATCATGATCATATACCTAATACATGTCTGAGTCCAGATTTCAAGTTTTATAGTCTCCAAGTCCTCTCTATAAAGTAAACAACCAATTGTTGTTGTTTGGTCTCAATGAGCTAGTATGAGATTTTCTTGACAAATGACACTATGGAGCAGTTTGACATTTCTTTATTCAATGGATTAGGCAAATAGAGATTAGATGATTTATGTAGCTAATCAATAACTGAGGCCAGATTTGAACTCAGCCTTCTAAACATTGCCTCAAATAACCACTGCTTAATAGAAGCATAATATGAAACATACTTACATGAGAACACTGCATATGGAATCAAAGAAGCTAAGTTTGAATTAATTCTGCTACTGACTTGCACAATAAACATGAGGTTTCAACCATAGTTTCATATTAAATTAAGAATTATATTAAATGGTCCAACAGACCTTTCCAGTTATAGATGCAATGAACATTTGACTTGTATTATATACTTTTGTTTGACTACTTAAATAACACGATAGAGACTAAATTAAACCCAGTGTCTTTTCCCTTACTTGCTACTAAACCATAACAATATAGAATGGAATTCTTCTTCTTGGGCTCAAGAAATTATCAAAACTTCTTCCCATTTCCTCAAAGTGAACTTTTCTCAAGTTTACTCTCCAAATTCTTTAAGATGATCAAGCATCCAGGATTGCTTATTTATAGCCACGCTATAAGTCACATATTTAGAAAGAAAGTAAAGACAATCTGAAGAAAAGAAAAAACTGTTCTAGTGTACTATAATGTAATAATAAATTAGTTAATCAAGAACTCTTAATTGAGCATTGTCCAATATGAAGTATTTGGGGTTAAATATATGCATATCTATGTAGTATATACATTCAGATAGATATTCCTTTCTCATTTATTTTTTATTCAAAACATCTATGATTTTATAATTCTATCAACTTTTTAAATAGGCTTATTAAAGCACTGAGTGGGAGGTTTGAATAGGAAAAAAAATTTTTTTTTATTTCCACAGCTTGCTATGAGTAGCTATCCCCTCAAAGAATATGATTACTAACTTAAAAGAATTCGTGGCCCTTACAAGTCTCAGCACCATGAATACGGCCAAATATCCAAATGTTAGACAAGTCTGACACTATTTACTAATCTATCAAATGTCATAAACTTCAAAGAAAATGAAATATATGCTGGCTTAATTTACAATTCCTTTCATCAACATTTTTCAATTTTATCACTATTTTTATAAATTATAATTTTATATCAGAATCTATTTTCTAGATCTATAAGGTTTTAAAATTTTCTTTTTCTTTATGTTCTGTCAAAAGTTTTCATATTAATAGTTATATTTTCTATTTCCATGACAATATCTTATAAAAATAGCATCACTAGTATCATCCCCAAACACAAAAGTTTCACAGGGAACAATTCTGTGACCTATCCAGTAGTACAAATAGACAGTAGCGAGCTTAGATTAAAATTTAGTATTAAGCATTAGGATCAAGATTATATTAACTTTTAGTTTCTTAACTAATCCAGTCTATCTTCTTTTTGAAGACAAAAAACTAGAAGGAATCCATGAATCCTCTTTCTTTCATTCCACCTTTAGTGGATGTAATAGTTCATGTTAATAGGTTTAAGACTACCCTAAATAAGTTTATTTATTTAGTAAATTTATAAAAGTGCTAACCATATTCTGCAGTATCCCCCTGCTAACTCAATGAAAAAGTATTTTTAAACTCCACTATCTGAATAGTAAATTAAGAAATAATTTGTATTATTATTTGTGGAAATATATTATTTTATGGTGTTTTTTTCTTTCTCAAAACTTAAGTTATATATGTATGTACATTGATATTTATAAAGTGGTCCAAGTCACTAACATTCTTTCTCATCTGATCCTCACAACATTCCAATTTTAGAGATGTCAATTGTTAAAAATATATCAAATTTAATTAATGAAAAAAAAGTCAGATGAAGGTGATCTAGCTGTACCTGATCTAAAGCTATATTATAAAGCAGCAATCACCAAAACCATTTGGTATTGGCTAAGAAATAGTGTAGTCGATCAGTGGAACAGATTAGGTACATAGGACAAAATAGGATACAACTATAGTAACCTAGTGTTTGACAAACCCAAAGATACCAACATTTGGGATAAGAATTCATTATTTGAAAAAAACTCTTGGGAAAACTGGAAATTAGTATGGCAGAAATTAGATATGGACCCACACTTAACACCATATACCAAGATAAGATCAAAATGGGTCCATGATTTAGGCATAAAGAATGAGATCATAAATAGATTAGAGGAACAGAGGATAGTCTACCTCTCAGACCTGTGGAGGAGGAAGGAATTTATGACCAGAGGAGAACTAGAGATCATTTTTGATCACAAAATAGAAAATTTTGATTACAACAAATTAAAAAGCTTTTGTACAAACAAAACTAATGCAAACAAGATTAGAAGGGAAGTAACAAATTGGGAAAATATTTTTACAGTTAAAGGTTCTGATAAAGGCCTCATTTCCAAAATCTATAGAGAACTAACCCTAATTTATAAGAAATCAAACCATTCTCCAATTGATAAATGGTCAAAGGATATGAACAGACAATTTTCAGATGATGAAATTGAAACTATATCCACTCATATGAAAGAGTGTTCCAAATCTCTACTGATCAGAGAAATGCAAATTAAGACAACTTTGAGATACCACTACACGCCTGTCAGATTGGCTAAGATGACAGGAACAAATAATGATGAATGTTAGAAGGGATGTGGGAAAACTGGGACACTAATGCATTGTTGGTGGAGTTGTGAAAGAATCCAGCCATTCTGGAGAGCAATTTGGAACTGTACAAAAAGTTATCAAACTGTGCATACCCTTTGATCCAGCAGTGCTGCTATTGGGCTTATATCCCAAAGAAATACTAAAGATGAGAAGGGGACCTGTATGTGCCAAAATGTTTGTGGCAGCCCTTTTTGTAGTGGCTAGAAACTGGAAAATGAATGGATGTCCATCAATTGGAGAATGGTTGGGTAAATTATGGTATATGAATGTTATGGAATATTATTGCTCTGTAAGAAATGACCAGCAGGATGAAACCAGCAGGTTTGAAGAGACTTACATGAACTGATGCTGAGTGAAATGAGCAGAACCAGAAGATCACTATACACTTCAACAGCAATACTGTATGAAGATGTATTCTGATGGGAGTGGATATTTTCAACATAAAGAAGATCCAACTCACTTCCAGTTGATCAATGATGGACAGAAACAGCTAGACCCAGAGAAGAAACACTGGGAATTGAATGTAAACTGTTAGCACTATTGTCTTTCTACCCAGGTTACTTATACCTTCGGAATCCAATTCTTAACATGCAACAAGAAAATTGGATTTACACACATATATTGTATCTAGGTTATACTGTAACACATTTAATATGTATAGGATTACCTATCATCTAGGAGAGGGAGTAGAGAGAGGGAGGGGAAAATTTGGAAAAATGAATACAAGGGATAATGTTATTAAAAAAATTTACTCATGCATATGTACTGTCAAAAAAATTTTTATAAATATAAAATGAATATATATATAAATATATATATATATATATATATATATCAAATTCACACCACTACTGAAGATATATTTAGTATGATCATAGCTTTAAAATTGTAAAGGAGGCTTAAAGATCCTTGAATCCATGTGGAAAGTAGTATATTTTAACAGGTAAGAGTCAAAGTATCTGGACATCTTATTGTCATTGCTGCCAACAACTCAACATTACCACATTTCAAATGGGAATAAAAGTTTTCTTTTTTTTTAAATAGTTTTTATTTACCAGATATATGCATGGGTAATTTTACAACATTGACAATTGCCAAACCTTTTGTTCTAATTTCCCCCCCTAACCCCGCCATGGCAGGTTGACCAAAACATGTTAAATAGTTAGAATATAAATTTAATACAATTTACGTATACATGACCAAACAGTTGTTTTGCTGTACAAAAAGAATCGGACTTTGAAATAGTGTACAACTAGCCTGTGAAGGAAATCCAAAATGCAGGTGGACAAAATTAGAGGGATTGGAAATTCTATGTAGTGGTTCATAGTCATCTATCAGAGTTCTTTTGCTGGGTGTAGCTGGTTCAGTTCATTACTGCTCTATTGGAACTGATTTGGTTCATCTCATTATTGAAAATGGCCACATCCATCAGAATTGATCATCATATAATATTGTTGAAGTATACAATGATTTCCTTCCTGGTCCTCTTCATTTCCCTCAGCATCAGTTCATGTAAGTCTCTCCAGGCCTTTCTTAAATCATCCTGTTGGACATTTCTTATAAAACAATAATATTCCATAATATTTATATACCACAATTTATTCAGCCAATTTCCAATTGATAGGCATCCACATAGTTTCCAGTTTCTGGCCACCACAAAAAGGGCTTCCACAAACATTCTTGCACATACAGGTCCCTTTCCCTTCTTTAAGATCTCTTTGGGATACAAACCCAGTAGCAACACTGCTGGGTCAAAGGATATGCACAGTTTGATAACTTTTTGAGCATAGGGGAATAAAAGTTTTCAAAAGTTCATAAAGTCTTCTCTCTTTCCAAGGATAAAATTAGAATTAGTGTATTTTTACTAATTCATAGGACCTGCCAGAAAATTAGCAATATAATACTTGCAAAATACTCCAGTAGGTAAGAGAATTTAGTTCTGACTTAAAGAGTGTTCACAATGCAGTATTAGATAGCTAGGTACTTTCCAAATTCTTGGAATTTCTATGCAAAGTGAATTTTCGAGGAGTCTCTTAACAGCAATAAAACATCAGACCATTAAGAAATCAATATGAAAATCTTCTTGATACCAAAATAAGGCAAAGATGAATAATATTGAATCAAGAGAAAGTGAAAACAAAGAATACAAATTTTTCACAATTTAGTCCAAGTCATTTGTATTACTTTACAAAGTTAACCTGTTTTCCAAAGTAAAACAAAACAAAACAAAAAATAATTAAAACTGGCATAAAACAAAGACCAAAGAATAAGTGTTTTTTTTTCTGTTCTTTAAGAAAACAAAAACAAAACAAAACAAAAACTTAGTTCAGAATACCTGTATCTAAATATATTGCTTATTTTTAAAATAATATTCAATGGAATGACTAAGTGTGACACTTAGAAGTAGGTGTTTTGTTTGCTTTTTAATAATATGATGAACAATGGAAAAAATCCTTAATGATTATGCTATGGTAAAATATGCACATCATCATCAAACCAGGTACAAACGTATAATAAAATAGGCCTACTCTCAAGCCTGTTATTTTGTTCTCTGCAAATTAAAATGAAATATGAATATTCCATTGAAACAGTATAAGAAGAGAAAACAAAGAATGGACATAAAATGCCTGTTGTAATTACCAGTTTCAGAAAGACACCAAAACAGTTATTTGTTTTATAAATTGAATTTAAAGATTTAAAGGATGATAAAATGTGTGTCCCTATAAAATCATGCTTCCACTCGAAACTCAAGGGCTTATTTTCCCAACAAATAGTAGGTATTTGAAAAAGAAACAGTTTTCTTTTTTAATTAAATGCTGATAATAATTGTTACAACGCCTAAAATCTGACGTCACGAAGAATGTAGAACAGTTGAAGCAGAATCGACTTCTCAAATCACGGAAGATTCAAGTAAATTCCCAGAGAGAGAGAACCTAACAAGTACCCACATTCTTTCAAAACAATGATTCCAAATTGTGTATTCAATACATCTGCCCAACCACAAATCTGCAAAGCCTGGAAGTTCTAGAGATAAGACACAACATACTAAGAGTAACAATGTAGCTGTTGTTAGACTTCTGACAGTGTGGGAGAGGGATGGAAATGAGAAACAATCCAGAAAAGAACCCTGGCAAGAAAAAAAGGAAGGGGAAAAGAGCACGAAACCCCCGATCTTGAGGAAACAGTAAAGGAAAGGGATGGTTGAAATATTAGAGAAGTGAAAAAGAAGAGGTTGAGTGTGAAGGTTACTCCAGTCTCTACAACTGGCAAAAGGGGCGAGGAGTAAGATACGAAGTAAATTCTTTGTTGGGACTTTCACTTTTTTCAAGTGTAAAAATTGGGACTAGGAGATCTAACGTAAATTTACCTCCCATCCCCCTTAATGGGGGACGCTCTCGACAACCTCTAAGAGTCGGGATAGGATTCGAAGACCTGCTTAGAACCCACAACAAAATGCGCAGAAAGAAGGGAGGGAAAAAGGAAGGCAGAATCCGAGGTAAACCGTGGCCACTTACGAGGAAGGGTCTGGGGCGAAGAAATCCACCGCAAAGCCGAAGTAACTTCCCTCCGGACCCGAATACTCGGCCGGACTATCCACATCCAGGTTGAAAGCGCTGCAGAGATGTGGCAGGGGCGGCAGCAGCAGCAGGAGGAGGCCCGAGAGAAGGAGGTGGAAGCGGCCGCTCGGGAGGTGAAGCAGTAGAGGCAGCGGCCGCCGCCGTCTCCTACCCAGCCAAGGGGCCATCTCTGAAGCGCGCGGCTCAGCGCCTGTCTTAGTGCCCCAGTCACTCCTTTCTCGGCCGCAGCTACTCCGCGCCCACTGGCGCCCCTGCTGCAAGTTAGCGGAGACGAAGTTTTTCTATCACCCCCAGTCGCGGAAAGAAGGGAGGAGGACAGAGCTGACTGTAGAGTCCACAAGGGAGAGGGGTTCTCCCAGTTGGGGACGATTTTCCCTGGAGATCGCTGCGTGGGCTGGGGCTTAAAACGGCCCACCACTCCCGTCCTTTAACCCTCCCACAGCCCCTCCCCTTAATCCATTTTCTTTCGGCCTTCCAGTCGATTTTAGTCGGGTGCTTAACTTTCTGCTGCTGACAGTGGGACATCCCAGCCCTGGTGCAACTTGAGCTGGGAAGAGTAGGCGGAGAAGAGAGAGGAGGAGGAGCTGATGGCTCGGGGGCGGTGGTGCTGTCGGGGAGAAGTAGGAAGTGGAGGAAGGTGGGAAGGCAGCCATCCGACTGGCAAGAGCCCTGCAAACTTCCGTGCCGTGCTTTGGCTGCTCTCTAACCCGGCAGAGCTTTGGCTGGGACACTTCAAACAAGCTCGGCCTTCGTTTGTTGCGCGGCTGTCTAAGAAGGAATTGGAAACAGGAGAGGAGGACGGCTGTTTATTCTGAGCACTAAAGAGTCCGCAAGAGAGAGCTTGGGGGAAGGAGCATGTGCTGAAGAGGAGAGTGATGGGAGGACGGATTGATCCCAATGAACAAATAACCCCTGGTATTTAAGATTTGAGGATGCTCATCCACTCTCTAGATTTTCTGCACCTTGAGAGCCCAAATGTTGTGATGAGAAGAAACTCACAAAGCCCATTTTAGATGTTTAGTGTTTAAATCTGGAGTTTACTACAATAAAGAGAACTTGAATAAAACAAACAAGCTAGCAGTTGCAAAGTGTGACTGATAACCTAGACTTTTATCACAAGGAATTTTGCTTTCCCAGCCAACATTAGATCCTATTTAAACTATTTATCTTATTTTTTCCTAAGTATCCTGGTGATCATCAGTATGCTTCAACTAAGATACAGAGCTTAAAAACAAAAACAAAACAAAACAAAAAAACAAAAAACACAACGAACCTTTGAAAGGTTTGCCTAAGAGAGTAATTTGCCTAAAATCATTCTGGTGATAAAACCATTCAAGCTTACATCACAAGATCATACATCAAAGGTGGATGGTCCTCAGAGACCACTTAATGCCACCCCCTCAATTTAAAAAGAACATTCAATTGAAAAAGAAGACCCAGAGATGTTGTGACTTGTCCAAAGTCAGACAGATAAATATCAGAAATGGATTAAATCCAGACTCTTTAACGCTAGAGCCAGTGATCTGTCCGTATCATCACCTAGTGAACTTTCAAATGTAGCATTCCTTTCATTTTAAGCGATCGGCAAAAATTTATTATTTCTGTATACCAGGAACTGTGGGAAGTGTTAATTCCAAGACAAAAATGAAACAGTCTCTTCTCTGAAGAAGTTTACCAAGCTCTGCCCACTTAGGAAGAAGACAGGAACCTGCAGGGAAGTGTTCAAGACATTTGTAAGTCCCTGTGGGTTTGCTTCTCCTAATAAAGCATCATGTAGACATGTTTTGGCAAAGGCAGTCAAATGACAAATCACTCCTCCCCGACCCCCCCAATCAATGTGCAGTTTCTTACAAATACATAGAGTCTATGTAGTAGGGTGAAGGAAAAATAATATGAATTCAGAGTACACATAATTGTGAGTTATACATGTAGGGAAAAACATGTAGCAATATAACTCACAACTTCCAAACTTCAGTCTTGATATTTTCCTTTTTCCAGAATTTTTGTTTTGTTTTGTTTTGTTTGTTTCATTTTGTTTTTGTCGTTGTTTCAGTCATAGTGGACTCTATGATCTGATCATATGACCCTCGTCCAAGGGGTTTTCTTGGCAAAAATACTGTGGTGGTTTTCCATTTCCTTCTCCAGTGCCAAATAGAGGCTGACTTCTCCAATATCACACAGCTAGGAAGTTTCCAAAGTTTACTCATAAAACTACCTACAAGATAGGATATCTATGATATTCAGGTGATTCCATTACTTATTAGGGCTAGTTTTTTATAGGTCACAATTCTCTGTTAGGCATTGGGGAAGGAGGGATTTGCAAGGACTTTGTGTAGAATACGGCATTTGCTGAGAATTGAAGGATATTAGGGTTCGAAAAGGTTGAGAGAATGTGTATATTCCAAGCAGAGGAGATAACTTTCTCAAAGGCACAGAGAGAAGTAAGTGATAAGAACGTTTGTATGACATAACATCAGTTTTAGATGTATCATCAGGAAGGTAGGTTGGATATATATTGTGATGGGCTTCAAATGACAAAAGAGTTAATATTTTATGCTGGTCACTAGAATTTAATGAGCAAGAAAATGACATGGTCAGATCCAAACATCTAAAAAACCATTTTTCAAGTTGTATAACAAGAGGTCAGGTAGGAAAGACACTGGAGGCAAGAAAACAGATTATTATGAAGCTTTTACAAAATTCAGGCAAGAGGAGAAGAGAATAAATTAGGATGTGTGTATAAATAGAAAGGTGGACACCATGCTTACCATGAAATATTTTGATACAAAAACTGATTTTTCAGTAATAATTTCCTAAATTACATTATATATGTATATCAAATACTGGTTTTAAAATGGCTGTCATCAAAAACCATTTTAGAAAAAAAAAATGTGAATACTGTTAACATATAACAATTTATCTCCAGCCATAGCTTGACATTATCCTAAGTTTATAATCATGTAGTCAGATCCCTTCTTAATCTATTCCCAACCCATCTTTCCAAATTTGCTACACATAGTTTCTTTTCTGCACTATGTAATCTGGCCAAATAGGTCTACTTACTGTTCCTCACATACAACATTCCACCTCCTTTACCATGAATTTATACAAATTGCCTTCAATGTCTGTAATGGATCCCTCTTCACTCCTGCCTTATGGAATAACATGTTCCCTTCAAAACTCAACTAGAGAGCTGTTTTTTGATTATACCTTTACTGATACCCCCCAAATGCCATGTATTTATTTTGTTTGATTTTGTAATTGTTTGTGTATACATTGTTTTTCCCAATGGTGTGGAAGCTCTGTGAAATCAGGGACTGCATCTGAACACTAGTCTGGGAATCAGGAAAACTCATTTTCCTGAGTTCAAATCTGTCCTTAGACACTTAACTAATTATATGACCTTGGGCAAGTCACTTAACCCTGTTTCCTCACCTGTAAAAAGAAGTGGCAATGGAAAACCAGTATATTTGTCAAGAAAATCCAAATGGGGTCAGGAAGAGTGGAACACAGCTTAATAACATTTCCCACATCTGGTATGTACCAAGAAATTAATAATGTTGATTTTTGAATATTACCTATGTATCTAACTGTATAGTCATTATTGTATTTCAGTATTAGAAAAACTTTCTAGTTTTAAGCTCATAGGGTAAATATATTAAAAAGCTTATCCACTAGTTAAATGGGATCTTTCAATATAGTAATAAATCATAGGTTTTGCTAAGACCACTTCATAGTGTTCATCAAAATCAAAATCACATTGCCATTCATTAGTATACTGCTACCTTTCCAGTGTTGTATTTTGTGTGACCAAAGCTCCAGCTAGACTGGGGAACATAATGTTTTCCATTCATGCCTTACCCCTGTATCTTTAAAGTCAATGTCCCTCTGCCTGATATTCCCTTACTCATCCTCCTTTCATTTCTTCCACTTGAAAATCCTGCCCATCCTCTAAAGTCAAGCTTAAAATACTACTTCTTTTTGAAAGTTTTTCTAATTTTTCTTCCACTTAAACACCTTGCTAAGTTGATAATGATATAACCACTCCCTGAATCTCACACAACATTTTGCACAGATTGTATATAAGGTACTTGTCTTTTTGTAGATGGGTTACAGGTACTGATCATGTGTTATTCTATAGGAGACTGACTTAAGCTACATCTTCCACAGTTCCTAACACAGTACTCATCAACTCCCAATAACCACATATAAACTTGACCCTAAAAATGATGCGGTTACATGGAATGAAATTGCTCTGTAACATCCAACTATGCCCCAATATCCTGATACTCTTCTTTAGCAGTTCAAAGAGTAAGGGATGACAATATCAAATGGCATTCTCTTACTGAATGCTATTAAATTTAGTACCAAACTTCATGAAAACCACCATTGCGGCTCACAGAAATACTTATTACTAACAGACTTTTCTTTCCAGAGTTGTTCCATAATGTAGTTTTCTTGGATTACAGCAAAAAATCACAAGTACTATTAACCTTCCAAAAAAGAGCTGAGAAGACATCAGTAATTGTTGAATCATATACCTTTTCTTTCATCTCTAAAAAACTCAATGCAAAAAAAAAAAAGGTTGTATGTGAAGTATATCCTTTATGAAACTATCTCATCTTCAGTCTTACAATTAACCAACAAGGATAAATACTATAGAATTTATATTGATTACCAAAAAAAAGAAGAAAAATGGCTTGGTAAAATAGAAAGATTTAAATCTCTATTTTGTTTTTCATAATTTCATTATCATCTATAATATTCCTTGATAGAGACAACAACAGAGATACATTATTCTTTGATTTTCTAAGGAGTGAAATGATGCATAAACCAAAAGACAGACATTTTTAAGCTTTTAAATTGTTTTCTTTTTCTTGATTATACATGTACATTAATTTAAAAAAATATTCATTTATATATCATTTTGGGAGAAAAAAATAAGAACAAAAGGGAAAAACTATGACATTTGCCAAAAGCATAAAAAACTTCATGGAAGATGTCCTGTTCAAAGCTTCAGTGGAAGAAGCATTCCCTATATGAGATAAAGATATCCAAAAGATTCTATTTGACAATTACATCATGACATCAAGCCCTAGAAGAATAAGGAAACAAATCAATGAAATCTAATAAAGAAATCACACACACACACACACACACACACACACACACAAAAATCAAAAATAAATTTGACAAAATTATAGAGATCAAGTGGATCTCACGTAACATCTTTTTACCTCACTTTCTCATCTGTAAAATGGGTATAATAAGATGTATCTCCTAGAATTTTTGTGAGAATAAGGTAATATTTGTAAAGTGCTTTGCAAACTTACAGCAAATTCTAATAATTATTATGATTAAATAGTCCATGTATTGTATCTCCAACTAAAGTTTTTAATTCTTTATAGTTGGAACATTATCTGAATATTATCCAATCATTTTTAATTCAGAGTATGTAAAAAAATAATAAGTATGTGTTGGGCAGATAGATATACAAATGTTTTAAACACATTAACATGAGCTATTTGCCATATTTCTCAGCAAATAAGTGCATAGGTCACATATGTATAGAAATTAAGTATATATATATATATATGTATATATACATATATATTTGCTTATGTATTTATGTATTCTACACACACACACACACACACACACACACACACACACTAGAGATTGGACTTGTAATTCCAATGATTTCAGCTCTTGTAGAACTCCCAGTACCCATGTAGGCCAGCACTCTGCAATTTAAAGTCTTAGAAAGTTGTCTAGAGTATTGAGAAGTTAAATAATTTCCCCAAGATCCATAGTGAGTCTCTCTTCACTAGCTCACATTGCCTCCCCTTTCTGCTTCTCTTCTCTCTCTTCTCCTATTTTATCTTTTGATTTCATATAAGTCTACAATAGGTCCAGGATGACCTAAGAGATTCCTAAGCCTTCACTGAATAACTCAGATACTGGGAATTTCTGTACTCCTTGGGGTGATATCACAGATTTATATCCTTAAATTTGCAAGAGTATTTCTTCATTTGTAAGATTCTTTTACATATCCCTGAGACACTTTTTCAGCTTTAGAGCTATAATCATTCTAAAATATATTTGACTTTCTATGTTTCTACTGAAGAATTTGTTGTCATCAGTTAAGATATACATTTTCATTATAATATTTGAACATTTATATGAACTGGAATCAGAAGCTCCAATTATTTTTCACAAAGTAATGATTACTTTTCTCTACATTATATGTACAATTACAATATGTGGTTTTATAAAATGCTATATAATTCAGGAGGACCAGAGTTAAAATCTGGTCTCAGACACTTAACACTTCCTAGCTGTGTGACCCTGGGCAAGTTCACTTAACCCCAGCCTCAGGAAAAAAAAAAAAAAAAAGTAAATAAAAAATAAAATAAAATGCTATCTAAATAATCTAGAAAAGTTTGTTTTAGTTTCCATAGCAACTGATAATTAACTTCTTGACTTGTACATGTAAATTCTCAACAATATTCTCACCTTTCTAGATGTAATTCTATTAAAAAGTTAGAAAGAATCTTTAAATTCAATTTAGAAAAGCAGCATGATGGTGTAGGAATATTACTGCATTTGAAGTTAGAATTTTGCTTTAAAACCCAAATCTATTTACTATATGTAACCTCTGACAAGTCATTTAAAATCTTTGGGACTCAGTTTCCTCAGGTATAAAATGGAGGAAGGAAAAATAGAATAGATAGCTAAAATTTCATACAGCTCTAAATCTGTGATTTCCGAATAGTATATGTGTGTGTATGTTTGTACATATGGGGGCTGCCAGATAGCACAGTAGGTAAGAGTTCCAGCCCTGGACTTGGGAGGAACTGAATTCAAATCCAACCTCATTCACTTAACATTTATTAGCTGTGTGACTCTGGCAAGGCACTTAACTCCAATTGCCTCACAAAAAGTACATTAAATTTAATACAAATAAAAACTTTTTAAAAATACACATATATACATACACATATATATATACACATACATTTTATTTATATCTATATGTTTTATAGATATAAAACATGCAATTTGATACATATATGTTATATATATGCATACACCATGGAGTGTTGAGCCTGCACTTCTAACAACTTTATGAGACAGGTAGTTTATCACTACAGAGCTCTTACTTGGAGATGATGAAGCAAAACCTTTATTAATACTAAACAGGAAGAATAGATGACTCAAAGAGAGATCTTTCAAAGCAAATGACTTATCTGTTTCTATTTCTTTTCTTCCTTACTGTAAATTGTGTCCAAAATATTCAAGCCTATCTGTAGAACAATAGGGGAAGAAGTCTAATGTCTTTCATCCTATTTTGAGGATCAGTATTGAATTGCAAGTATATAAGAACTAAAAGATTTGTGTGAGTTTAAGCATGACTGAACCTAGACTTTGAGTTCCTAGCTGCTTCTCTGGTTTTGTTACATTTTCAATGTAAGAATTTAAACCTCTAAAATTGGCAACATTACAAATCTGGACTTGACTTGATGTTTTGTTGTTTGTCTAGATTTAAGAAACTGATAGGGAGAAATGCATTTTAGTCTTAAAATTGTCTTGTGGAGATGTTTGTTTTTTTCCTAGAGAGATGGTTATTAAACATTACCAGCATACTCTTGGAACAACTGATTTCCAGTGTTAGGCAACAATGAAATTTGAGAGGTTGTATCTTTATTTGGAGCTGACTAACAAAAGGAGTTTCTGCATCAGAGAGTCTAAATACCACTAAGGAGTGACTCATGCCTGGACTTGTCAGAAGGTAGAAAGAGGCAAGGTAAAATATAAAATTCCTACTTAGCAGTCCCTCAAATTGCATCATGTGTTAATATTTTAATCATCAACCCCCTGGGAGAGTTACATTACTAATGCTGCTTATTTTAGTTCTTTTTAATGTTTCTTTATGTGTCTTTTATATTTAGCATTTCTTTTATATGGAAGAATTAAGTAACATCCTACACTTCATCTATATTATACATTAATTATCTTTATAATTCTGCTTTGGAGAGGAATCTAGAAATTATCCAAAATCTAAGATTTTAAATAGATTTTCCTGGAACTATGTGCTAGTCATTTAAATAGGTAACAAAGTGCCCTCTCCTTGGAGATCAGATTTCCTGAGGTTTGAACTCTGTTCCTAAATGCTTAGATCCAGAGCAAGAGGGACCTTGAAAGAGTGTATAACATCCCCAACTCCTGCTCCCTGTGTTAAACAGCAAAATATTTATTGTTAAACCGTTCTATTGGTTAAAAGCAAAAAGGCATATTTATTCCAATTATGTAAAGTTTTCTGGAAATCCCATTGAACTCAAGCATTGTCCTTCCAAATAATCCCTTCTCTCCCTCCCCACTCCTCTAATGCCTTGCAATGAATAATCTCAAATGGTCTCAAATCTCAAATGGCATAGTTCTTTGACAGTCCCCAAACTGACAATTTTTAGGTAGAGCCCAGAGCTATCACACCAGGCAGGCATGGAGATTGCAATTTCCATCCACATACAAAGTAGTACAAATTCAACAAACAAACAATGATAAAAAGCTTATAAAGATTACTATCCACTTAATCCTTTTTAGATACTCCAAACCAAGCAAACAAAGAAAAAAAGGAAATAAAAACAAACTTCCCCTCTCAGACAGAAAAGCTATAGTCCCAGAGGAATCCCTGGGACTCTCCCTACATGAATTAGGGATCTAAATTTCAACAAAGTCTTCCCTCTCACCCTCATATGAAAAACCAAAATATCCTGGGTAAGAAAAAAAAAAAAAAAATATATATATATATATATATAGATCTATCTATCTATATA
Source organism: Sminthopsis crassicaudata (assembly GCF_048593235.1). Classification (NCBI taxonomy): domain Eukaryota; kingdom Metazoa; phylum Chordata; class Mammalia; order Dasyuromorphia; family Dasyuridae; genus Sminthopsis; species Sminthopsis crassicaudata. The sequence goes on from NC_133619.1 coordinate 421,692,900, forward strand.
TCTATATATATCTATATCTATATCTATATCTATATCTATATCTATCTATATATCTATCTATCTATCTATATATATATATATCATGGTTCCCTGAAACATATAAGGTAAATCCTCACTTTTTCCCTATTTCATCCTGACAGTGCAAAAGGCCGTTCAGATAGAGTTTGTGGGGGAATTTTTTTTATTGGTGTCTCTGAAACTCACAGGTCACTCTACTTCTCTGTATTTTCCTAAATACAGAGAACAGTCAGAACTCATCTATTGATAGTGTAAGAGGACTATTCAGAAAGCATGTAAATACACACAGATGAGGCCCAAATTAGCAAGAAGGAGAAAAAAGCAGGCAGAAAAGATGATAATGACATAGCTCTAGGACTAGAGCTCAATCTAATGAACCACCCAGATGCCGGGGTTGATTAGAATCAGTCCATCTGACTAGATGGACTAGACAGGAACCATAATCACTGATGGTCCTAGGAGGCTGAAAGTTTTCACCTTCTCCCTTTTCCCTAAAGGGTTCTTCTCAACTCTCCACGATCATGCTCAAGCTGGGTTCTAATATGAGAGTGCCTATTCTCTAAAGACAGGGATAAAGCTCTTCTCATTGTTTTTGACTTTTTACATCCCTCACCCTGGGCCCTTGTTGAAAAAAAAAAGTTAGGTCTTACTCTTTTGTGTCAAGTTTTACAAACAGAGGTCCCTCATTCATTTTTCTGGGAGATAAATACAAAAGCAACCAAAGGAGCATAATATCCCTCTTAGTCAAATCCCTCCTTTTGGAACTATATTCTTCCCTCCCCCATCTATCCAAATTAAATGATCTCCACATGAATAGAGGACAGTAATCCCCCTCTCCCAAACATAGACCTTATTTTCAATGTGTTTTGTATCTAATTGTCTACATACAACTTGTTTTCCTCCTAAAGAAATGTTAGCTCTAACAAGTCAAGAAATGTTTAATTTTATTTTTATATCCACAAAACTTTGCCCATAAAAGTTACCTAAGATACTGGATGAATGAATAAGCATCAAAAATATCTTGAGCTCATTCTTCAACAAACTAGCTAGATCTGAAATGATGAGAGTACAGGGTATCATACAGCTATACATGTGCCAGTGGACACATTTATAGCCACTTTGCATACATGCTTATATATCTTCAAGAAAGAATATCATGAAAAATATAAACTCAAAAAATTTGTCCTTGCCAAAATTTTAAACCATTGCTCTCAATAAAGGCTTGTTAAAAGGTTAAATGGAAAAGTTATTCTTTATATAAGGGAACCCTTCCTTTTGGGGATTACCAGAATATAAGAGTTGGAATTGGGAAACTAAATGGAATCCTCACCATAGGCCCTAATAACAATGTGTTGTAAGGATGTCACTTAGTTTATGAAATCCTATATTTCTTTATCTTACCTTACAGGGTTGTATTGGGACATTGTAGATAAATTAATTATTATGGATCATGTTTTAATATTTTATTTTCTATGACTAGCCCTACCTATTAAGAAATTTTCAATTAAATCAGCAAATCCATGAGCAAACAATGAATCTGTTTTTTTTTTTTTCCCCCCCCTAAGGTATAAAGCAAGCCTAGTTTGGAGTTTTAGTCAGATTAAAATGTTGAATTAAACTTCTCAGGCGGTTAGAGGATTTAGCAATGCTGAACTAAAAGAGAACAGATAAATACCTTAGAGAATTAAAGTCTTTCTTTGGTCAGACAGATCCAGTGGCCTCATATGGTTAATGCAGTGTTTATCTGGCATTCTGGAAGAAAACATAGTCCAGTGTTAAAGTCAGTATCATCTCACATTTTATTGTTTATTTGTCTTTAAGGCTTACACAAAATGAATTAAAGATAATTTAGTTCCAGAGATCTAATCCTAGACTTAGCTCACTTTAATAAAAACACCCAGGATGTTGAGTGAATGAATAAGCATCACTCTTCTGCAAACTAGCCAGATATGAAAAGAATAGATGTGGATCTTGGATTATCATAAATTCTGATCAGATCCTGATGAAAATAACACAGTAACATTTATTCCTGAGAACATTATTTCCTTAGCTCTTGATTCTCAGCATTCTCCAGTCTATTCTCTGCACAACAATTGAATTTATATTCCTAAAACATATATCTAATCATGTCATTCCTCAGTTCAAAAATCTTTTATGCCTCCTTCTTGGCTCTCAGGTAAAACAGAACAAAAGACAATGGAAAAACCTTAGCCTGGAATTTAAATCCTGCTAAAATCTAGCTTTCCTTTCATTTAGCTCTTCTTCCTCTCTTTCTAGTCATAATGTCCTACTAATGTTCTTCTACATATAACATTCATTTCCCACTTTGCATAAATGGTTCCCCCTGTCTTAAATGTACTACCTGCTCAGCTCCATAAATTTGAATTCGAAGCATTCTTCAGAATATATTTCAGATGCTCCCTTCCTCATGGGCCACTCCTAATCAACGATCATAAAATCATAGTTCTAGAACTGGACTTATATATTCCAATGAATGTAAGCTACTTGAAAGAAAGTATATTCTGTTTTTGTTTTTGAATATATAGCATCCAATAGAATGTCATATAAATATATAAATGTATCTTTACATATATAAATACAAATGGGCACATACACACACATACTCTCACATACATATACACGTTTGATGGATTGAATTTGTTCCAAATGGCATAGTGGGTGATGTCCTGGACCTGGAGTCAGGAAAATCTGAGTTCATATATAGTCTCAGACATTTACTGTGACTGCAAATTATTGAAATGAAAATCACTTAACATCTGTTTGCCTCAGTTTTTTCATCCAAATAAGGATAATAATAGCACCTACCTCCCAAAATGGTTGTGAGGATCAAAAGATAATTATTGTAAAAGATTTGGCAAAATGTCTGGCACAGAGTAAGCACTATTTAAATATTATATTGTTGCTGTTGTTGTTATCATTATAACAGATTTTCACACAGCCTACTATTTTATGCTTATTATAATATGTGAAAGAATCTGATCTTACTGATGTGGTAATGCTATCTAGTGAAACATTACATCTCATTCATACTTTTTTATACTGTAAAATTTGTTCATGTTTGACATAAATCCACTACAGGGAATCAAAAGCGCTAGAGAGGGGCCTATATAAAAATAAAAATTGGTATTACAGAATAGATAATTTCCTCAAATAAAATTTATTCAGCTACCTGGACAATTTACATTCATTTTCAAAGAAATACTAACTTCTCTGCCTTTAAAAAAAAAAAAAAACACACACATTTGAAAAAAAAAATTAAATAAAAAATAAAAAGCACATTTGAAAGTATATTTATTGAGATATTTAAAAAGAAGTTTTAAAAAATTGTTAAAATGATACCATGTATAATATTAATACATTTAATTGAAGGATATTTTTGATATTTTTGTGAGTCTGCATATTTCTGATTGCCTAAAGCAAATTCAGTTTGATAGAAATGCAAACACATATAAGGAGAGGAAAAAAGATATGCTTCATAAAAACCAAATGAATTATAAAGAAGAAATATGAGATTTCTTGCTTTTCCAAATAGAGTATGAGGTCCAGGAAGGAGAAGTAATAGGAAGGAGAGAACTATGCAAATTTCTTTCCTATTGCTTGCCTGTTTTTCTAATACAGTAAACTTTTCAGTTTGATATATTCCTTCCACCCAGCATGTAATCATGCACTCTAGTCATAGTGCTAAATTGATGAGTCAGTTTTTTCTTTGCTAACATATTAATGTCATAAACACGAGGTTGTGATCAAGTGGAATGAGGATGTGGTACATGACTGAAAAATACCTTAAAGATGGGAAATACTGAAAACATGATCAAGTGGATTTTTTGCTTAAATTGTTCCTTTCTACAAAACCAAAAAAAATTTACAATTTACTTTTTTGTTTATGTACTTTAAATTTTGTTTTTGCATACCTGCTAAAAAAATTAATGTTTTTGGGGAAGTAAATTATTTATTGAGAAATTTTCAACATGCTGCTTATGTGCCTGCATTACCTTCTTCTTTCCCATGACTTTTCACTATGCTTTTTCTCTATGCTATAACTGTCCTTCTCATTGCTTCTACAGCACCATTATCTTTTAGTGAAAATGATAATTGTATAAATCCACTAAAAATGATAATAAAAAAGAACTAATTTGAGTTTCATCCCTTATTTCTCTTTCATAGAGGTGCTAATGTTTGGTCAAATTCTGAAAAGATGATCAAGAGAAACAAAGAACTCAATAACCAAAATACTAGTGATCACCTATTGAAGAACAATAACTTAGACTATCTAGTACTTAATATTACTCAAAAGATTCATGACCAAAAGAGATAAATAAAGATGAGATAAATGTTATCATTACAGATAAGAAAACCGAGAGGGAGGCTAGTGAAAAAACCAGAACTAGACTTAAAATCTTCTGGCTCCTACTCCAATATTCTTTCTACTCTACCAGGCTGAATTATCATAAATTGACTACTTTTCATTTGCATATCATCATGAAAATTGAAGCCAATAAAAAAATTAAGAAATGAACTTAAGGAAATATTATTAATTGCCACTTATCAGGTAAAGTGATTTATACTTTCACAAAAAGCCACATGTGCTATTAAAAAATGATAAATTTCTTCCATATACTTCAAAATCTGAATAGCATGCATAAAAATTTTTAAATGAATATTAGGGGGAAATATGGCATTGGGCCAGCCAGCTCACATATGAAAGAATGTTATATAGATAACTAAATCACTAGAACCTCATTTTTAAAACATGAGTATAAATAATTTCTAAAAGTAACAATAGGATTAATTTTAAAAAGACAGAAAAAAGAGAAAGAGAAAGGAAGGAAAGAAAGAAAAAAAGAATTTATTATTTAAGTGTATTTCTTTGCACAGTTTTGAAGTACTTTTAAAGTAATATTTCTTTGCATAAAAGCTAAATTTTGAAAGAAACCTCAGAAGTCATCTGAACTTGACTACAAATTCCCCCCACAATAAGCTGACAAAGAATCATCCAGCTTTTATGTAAAGATTTCTAGAAATGAGTTATATTCTACCTCACAAAACAGCCTATTCCACTTTGAAATACTGTTAATAGGAATTTTTTCATCTTAATTGGTGGTTTATTCAGCTTTTTCCTTTTTCTTTCTTTTTTTATCAAATTCACTAAAGGTTTGTTTTTGTTTTTTTTTTTTTTTCTCACAAAAGCAGCTCACAGATTATTAGTTTATTTTTTAATTTTCATTTTTATTAATCTCTCTTTTGATTTATAGAATTTCTGTTTTTGCGTTTCATTGGGGATTATAAATTTCTTCCTCCTCTAGTGTTTTTAGTTGCATACCCAATTCATTAGCCTATTCTTTTTCTCTTTTGTTGATGTTTAGAAATATCAAATTTCTCCCTAAGTACTGTTTTAGAAAAGTTGAATATGAAAAACCATTGGAAAAAACTGAATGGGAATGGAAAGGGATATGCTTTATTTTCTTCTTTCTTTCTACTTTCACAAAAAAATGACTTTACAACAAGGCATAAAAACCTCACAACCAAATATAGAAAAGCCCTATTTTGGATCATAATACAATTAAAAAACTGCATTTAATAAATTTAATAATTTAATAGATTAAAATTAATTGGAAATTAAGTAATCTAATCCTAAAAAATGAGCAAGTCAAAGAACAAATCATAGAAATAGTTAATAATTTCATTAAAGAAAATTACAATAAGACATGTCTAAAATTCTACTGATAAGCTTATCGTCTTTCTTATTTATTTTATGCTTAAATTCATGTAATTCTGAAAGGGGAAAGTTGAAGTCTCTCACTAATATAGTTTTACTGTCTGGAACATTCCTCTTATAAATCATTTAACTTTTTCTTTAAGAATGTGGATGCTGTGTCATTTGATGCATACATGTTTAGTGTTGAAAATACTTCATTGTCAATGGTACCTTTTAGCAAAATATAGTTTCTCTGGTTATTTATTTTAATTATATCTATTTCTACTTTTATCTTTCTAAGATCAAGATTGTTGCCTCTGACTTTTTTATTTCAGCTGAAACATCATGGATTCTGTTTCATGCTTTTACAGTTACTCTGTATGTGTGTGTGCCTCTGCTTCAAACATTTCTTGAAAATAATATATTTTAGGATTTTTTAAAAATCTATCTGTCTGTTTTATTGGTGAATTCATTCTATTCATTATCAGTTATGATTTCTAACTGTGTAGTTCCCTTCATTCTATTTTTCCTTTGTTAATCTTTCTTTTTCTCTCTCCTTTCTCCATGTTCTTCCTCTAAAGTCTATTTTACTTCTAACTTCTTTATATTCTGCTTCTCTTACTCTGCCTTTCTTTTTTTCACCTCCTCCCTTTCTTTTATTCCCTTCCCCTTGCACTTCTCTGTTTGGTAAGATATATCCCCATATTCATGTGACTTTTTATTTATATTCTTCCCTCTTTAAACTAGTTCAAGAAGACTGAGATTTAAGTGTTGATGACTCCACCTTTACCATTTTCCTCTCCACTTCCTCTTCCTTTTGTGAGATAATTTCCTCCATTTTACATTTTCCTTCCCTCTTCATTCCATATCTCTTTCTCACCTCTCATTTTTTAAAGATCATCCCAGCATACATGCCATCTAAATAGATTCCTTCTAACTGTTCTAATGATATTAAAGTTCTTTAGTGTTGCATATATCATTTCAGTTTTGCTGGATGCTATTCTTGATTGTAATTCTAAATCCTTTGCCTTCCAGAGGATCATATTCCAAGGTTCCTGTTTCATTTTCATTCATTCGTGTTACATACTAAATCTTGTGTGCTCCTGATTATGGTTCCATAGTATTTGAAAGGATGGGGATTTTTTGGTGGGAGGTTTTTTTTCTTTTTTTAATAGCTGCATTCAATATTTTCTCCTTGACCAGGGCTCTCTGGAATTTGGGTGTAATAGAATTTGGGTGTAAATAGAATAGAACAAAATTTCTGAGAATTTTAATTTTAAGGTTTCTTTCAGGAGATAATCAGAATAATCTTTCAATTTTTATTTTTTCCTCTCATTTTAAGATATTGGGACAGTCTTTCATGCTTTATTGAAATATGATGTCTAGATTCTCTTTTTTTCATTATTTCATAATTCAGTAACTTTAACTATCTCAAACTACTTCCTAGGGTAGTTGTTCTTCCAATGAGATATTCCACATTTTCTTTCTTTATTTTTCATTCCTTTGACTTTATTTTTATAGATTATATCTCAAGGTGTCATAAGTTTCCATTTGCATAATTCTGATTTTAAGGAATTATTATCTCCAGTGAATTTTTGTAAATATTTCCCTATTTGACCAATTTTATTTTTCCCAAAGTGTTATTTTCTCAGTATTTTGAGGCCTGTTTTACAAGCTGCTAATTATCTTTTCATAATTTTCATAATTTTCTTACATTACTTGTTTCTTTCCCCAATTTTTCCTCTATCATTCTTATTTTATTAAAAAAAATTGCTTTTACTTAATATGTTCCAGAAATTATTGTTGGGTTTATATCCATTCTGTAATTTTCCTTTGAGGCTTTGTTTGTAGCTGCTTTCATGTTGTTGTCTTTTGAATACATGACTTGATATGACTTGTTTTTTGTTCATTTTCCCAGTGTAATTCTTGAATTTGAACTTTATGTAAAAGTTGGGCTCTGCTCAACTTGGAAGTGGGAGAGAAATGGAAATTGTTCCAAACTTCAAGCTTTTTTATGTTATTATTTTTAGAGCTACTTCTGAAGTCTATGGTTTTTGTTTTTGCTAAAGTGTTGTGATCTGAGATCCAAGATAGTCAGTGCTGACCATAGAGTCAAGGAAGTACTCAGTTTGAACCTTGTTTCTGATTTTTCCTGTCTTTGTGACCATGGCAAATTGCTTAGCTTCTCTGATCCTATGTTTCTTATCTGTAAAATGAGGATACCAAAACCTTTAGTCCCTGTATCACAAAATTGTTACAAGGAGCATGCAAAACACTTTAGAAATCTTAAAGAACTATGTAAGTGGGGCAGCTAGGTGGCACAGCAGAAAGAGAACTAGTCCTAGAGTCAGAAGAACCTGAGTTCAAATATGGCCTTAGACACATACTAGCTATGTGACCCTAGACAGGTCACTTATTCCCAATTACTTCTAATAAACAAAAAAGAATTATGTAAGTGTCATTTTCTCTTTGCTTAATCATCCCCAGTTTTTTCAACCAATCATTATTTGGCATAGTGTCCAGTTTTTCCACTGTCTGGGGTATCTTTATTTGCCTTGCCGTACCACTTACTTGTTCCTGAAAGTTCACTGATATCCTTTGAGATAAAATACAGTCATTTTTTCTTCTTTAAAGTCCTTCACAATCTGGATCCAGCCTATCTTTCTAGACTTATTTGACATTATTCCTTTTTCCTCCTCATAATAGTCTGTGCTAAAGCCAAATTGGCCTTCTAGGACCCCAAACAAAACATTGTAACTTTCAATTGTTAGACTATTTGAACAAAGTTTCCCTAAGAGCTGGAATGTTCTCACTCCTGTCTCCTCTCTTCTGCCTATTTCTCTTCAAGATTCAATTCACATTCTACAAAAAAGATTGCTTGATTCCTTCAGTTGTTAATGTTCTCCACAAAATAAAGTTACTTTGTACTTATTTCCTATCTATTTTGAATTTACTCATCTGGATACTTATTACTTTCACTGAATATAATGTAAATTCCTTGAGGATATAGACAATTTGGTTTTTGTCTTTTGCCCAAGCTAGCATGTGAAGTTTTAAAAAATACTGCTTGAATGGAATTGAATTGGCTTTTAAGCTAAGGTACTGAGATAAGGGAAAGATTATACTAAAATTGGAGTATTCTGCAAAAGCCTAATAAAGTGTTACTTGAGTTGGTCTTTGCAGAACATTAATTTATGTGTTTATTTTTTAATGTATGTTTATATATATTTATTAATTTTTAAATTCATCCTACTTTCCAAAAGGATTTATCTTAATAAAACTTAGTAGAATGTTTTAAAAAGCACAATTTAAAACCATAAACACATTAAATTGTAGAATTGAGAGGGGTATTAAAGTTCACCTAGTCCAGATACTATCTGATATATTATCCATTTGACTCATTATATAATGCTAGTTATTTGAAGACATCACAAATATAGAATAGCAAAGAAATCTGCCTAAGCCATTAAATATAATCCTCAAGGCAATTTGTTTTCTTAAAACTATCCATATCTTTGCAAGAATTTTCTTTTTTTCTTTTTTTTTTTCTGTTGGTAAATTTTTCTTTCTTTTTTTTTTATTATATATATATATATATATATATATTTTATAATATTATCCCTTGTATTCATTTTTCCAAATTAACCCCCTCCCTCTATTCCCTCCCCCCGACGACAGGCAATACCATACATTTTACATGTGTTACAATATAGTCTAGGTACAATACATGTGTGTGAATATCATTTTCTTGTTGCACAATAAACATTAGAATCCGAAGGTACATGCAACCTGGGCAGACAGATATTAGTGCTAACAATTTTCATTCCCCTCCCAGTGTTTCTTCTCTGGGTGTAGCTACCTCTGTCCATCATTGATCAACTGGAAGTGAGTTGGATCTTCTTTATGTTGAAGATTTCCACTTCCATCAGAATACATCCTCATACAGTATTGTTGTTGAAGTGTACAGTGATCTTCTGGTTCTGCTCATTTCACTCAGCATCAGTTGATTTAAGTCTCTCCAGGCCTCTCTATATTCCTCCTGCTGGTCATTTCTTACCGAGCAATAATATTCCATAACCTTCATATACCACAATTTACCCAACCATTCTCCAACTGATGGACATCCATTCATCTTCCAGTTTCTAGCTACAACAAAAAGAGCTGCCACAAACATTTTGGCACATATATGTCTCTTTCCGCTCTTTAGTATTTCTTTGGGATATAATCCCAGTAGTAGCGCTGCTGGGTCAAAGGGTATGCACAGTTTGATAACTTTTTGGGCATAATTCCAGATTGCTCTCCAGAATGGCTGGATTCTTTCACAACTCCACCAGCAATGTATTAGTGTCCCAATTTCCCCACATCCCCTCCAACATTTGTCATTATTTGTTCCTGTCATCTTAGCCAATCTGACAGGTGTGTAGTGGTATCTCAGAGTGGTCTTAATTTGCATTTCTCTGATCAGTAGTGATTTGGAACACTCTTTCATGTGAGTGGATATAGTTTCAATTTCTTCCTCTGAGAATTGTCTGTTCATATCCTTTGACCATTTATCAATTGGAGAATGGTTCAGTTTCTTATAAATTATGGTCAGTTCTCTATATATTTTGGAAATGAGACCTTTGTCAGAACCTTTGTTTTTAAAAATATTTTCCCAGTTTGTTACTTCCCTTCTAATCTTGTTTGCATTAGTATTATTTGTACAGAAACTTTTTAGTTTGATGTAATCAAAATCTTCTATTTTGTGATCAATAATGATCTCTAGTTCTCCTCTGGTCATAAATTCCTTCCTCCTCCACAAGTCTGAGAGGTAGATTATCCTCTGTTCCTCTAATCTATTTATTATCTCCCTCTTTATCCCTAAATCATGGACCCATTTTGATCTTATCTTGGTATATGGTGTTAAGTGTGGATCCATAGCTAATTTCTGCCATACTAATTTCCAGTTTTCCCAACAGTTTTTTCCGAATAATGAATTTTTATCCCTAATGTTGGAATCTTTGGGTTTGTCAAAGATTAGATTGCTATAGATGTACCCTTTTTTGTCCTTTGTATCTAATCTGTTCCACTGATCTACCGGTCTATTTCGTAGCCAATACCAAATGGTTTTGGTGACTGCTGCTATATAATATAGCTTTAGATCAGGTACACTTAGACCACCTTCCTCTGAGTTTTTTTTTCATTAGTTCCCTTGCAATTCTTGACCTTTTATTCTTCCATATGAATTTTGTTGTTATTTTTTCTAGGTCATTAAAATAGTTTCTTGGGAGTCTGATTGGTATAGCACTAAATAAATAGATTAGTTTGGGGAGTATTGTCATCTTTATTATATTCGCTCGGCCTATCCAAGAGCACTGAATGTCTTTCCAATTATTTAAATCTGATTTTATTTTTGTGGCAAGTGTTTTGTAATTTTTCTCATATAATTCCTGACTTTTCTTTGGTAGATGGATTCCCAAATATTTTATACTCTCAACATTTGTTTGGAATGGAATTTCTCTTTGTATCTCTTGCTGTTGCATTTTGTTAGTGATATATAAAAATGCCGAGGATTTATGTGGATTTATTTTGTATCCTGCCACTTTGCTGAAATTTTGAATTATTTCTAGTAGCTTTTTAGCAGAGTCTTTGGGGTTCTCTAAGTATACCATCATGTCATCTGCAAAAAGTGATAGTTTAATTTCCTCATTTCCTACTCTAATTCCTTGAATCTCTTTCTCGGCTCTTATTGCCAAGGCTAGCGTTTCTAGTACTATATTGAATAGTAATGGTGATAGTGGGCAACCTTGTTTCACTCCTGATCTTACTGGGAAAGGTTGCAGTTTATTTCTATTGCATATTATGCTTACTGACGGTCTTAAATATATACTCCTGATTATTCTAAGGAATAATCCATTTATTCCTATACTCTCAAGAGTTTTTAGTAGGAATGGATGTTGGATTTTGTCAAATGCTTTTTCTGCATCTATTGAGATGATCATATGGTTCTTATTAATTTGATTATTAATATGGTCAATTATATTAATAGTTTTCCTAATATTAAACCAGCCCTGCATTCCTGGAATAAATCCTACTTGATCATAGTGTATTATCTTGGAGATGATTTTCTGAAGTCTTTTTGCTAATATCTTATTTAAGATTTTAGCATCAATATTCATTAAGGAGATTGGTCTATAATTTTCTTTCTCAGTTTTCGATCTACCAGGTTTAGGTATCAGTACCATGTCTGTGTCATAAAAGGAGTTTGGTAGGACTCCTTCATCCCCTATTTTTTCAAATAATTTATATAACATTGGGGCTAATTGTTCTTTAAATGTTTGGTAGAATTCACATGTGAATCCATCTGGCCCTGGGGATTTTTTCCTGGGGAGTTGATTAATAGCTTGTTCTATTTCTTTTTCTGAAATGGGACTATTTAAGCAATTTATCTCCTCCTCTGTTAATCTAGGGAGCCTATATTTTTGGAGAAAGTCATCCATTTCACTTAAGTTATCAAATTTATTGGCATAAAGTTGGGCAAAGTAACTCCTTATTATTTCTCTAATTTCCTCTTCATTGGTGGAAAGATCCCCCTTTTCATTTGTAAGACTATCAATTTGATTTTCCTCTTTCTTTTTTTTGATCAAATTTACCAAAGGTTTATCTATTTTATTGGCTTTTTCATAAAACCAACTCTTGGTTTTATTTATTAATTCAATAGTTTTTTTACTTTCAATTTTATTGATTTCTCCTTTTAATTTTTGTATTTCGAGTTTAATTTTTGGTTGGGGGTTTTTTTCTTTTTTTGATGAGTGAGGATTAGAGGGGAGAAAATAAATTTCTGTTAAGAAAATAAAATTTAGTTTTAAAAAGCTAATTTCAAACAGAAATAAAAAAAGTTAAACAGATTAAAATATATCAGAAAATAAATCATATAAATGATTTCTCCCACTGAAGAGAACTATCTCACCTTATATAAGGTCCCCCATCTCACACAAGGTAAAATACCCAGAGCTGAGAGTCTAATTCTCAAGCTGGAAATAGTAGTATGCTTGAGGCATTGACTCTTCTACTTATTAGATTTTTCTCCCAATATTTCTCTTTCTCTCTCTCTCTCTCTCTCTCTCTTTTTTTTTAAATTAGGCTAGGGTTAAGTGACTTGCCCAGGGTCACACAACTAGGAAGTGTTAAGTGTCTGAGATCAAATTTGAACTCTGGTCCTCCTGAATTCAAGGCTGGTGCTCTATCCACTCTTGCACCTAGCTGCCCCCTACCAATATTTCTCTCTCTCAGGGGCCACACCATAAAAAAGCCTAAAATATATGTGATCTCTTTTGAAGTCAGAAACAAGAAAAACTTTCCTTTCCTAAGCTCTGACCAACTACAATCTGCTGATTGATTACTTACTCAGTATATGATCATGTATAACATTAAGTAATCATAATTATTTTTTATGATCAGATGGATGAATTATATCAGTCACTTCATTAAAAATGTTTATTCCCCTGAGAACGGAGGTTGAGAAGCCCAGAAAGACAAAATATTCAGCTATAGAACAGTCAAAAATAAGTACTACCTTATCTAGAATAGTTTTTGAACACTTTTTGAGGTTTCTTTTTGTTCTGGTATAATGTTACTTGGTATTTCCCAGTAAGTGATGGAGCATACATAAGTTATATTTACCACAAAATGTCTTCAGAAAGTCCAAGGTTCCCATGAAACACAGATACAAGTTCCTTTTTGATTAAAGACAGAAATTCTGCTTTTAAAGAGTTAATGTTTAATGTGTCTAATAACATATGAAAGTCTCAAAATTTTGTGAAATCATAAAAGAAGAATCAGGAAAAATGTTTCTTTATCCTCAGAGCAAAGTAGACATTACAGTTACTTAGAGATCTTTAATTTGGGGTTAAAGACTTGAAGTGATAATGCTCTAATGTGTGCTATCAAATTGGCCATATTTCTCAGTGCAGTACTTATGGCATGAAAAAATAAAAGTGATTAGGTTAGGAGATGAGAAATGATGCATATATTTGAATTCTTTCTACAGAAAGTTAGATTAGAAACTTGAGAGACTTAGGTATAGATAGCCAAATGCTTGTGGTATATGTAAATTTAGTAACCATATACACCTAAAAATAACTAATTGAACAATTAACTACTAGTTCGTTTTGTTTTGTTTTTTTACATGTTTTCTCTGTAAGTCATGAATCTTTTAAAACAGTTGCATGGAATAATCTTAAATTTCCAACATTTGATATGTAGAATGTATCATTTTGTATAAATTTAGAAATGATTAATTATTGACTAAGACCCAAACCTATTTTTTGTTTTATATTTTTTCATATGGAATTCACAAATTATATCATTGGAAAGAAATAATAAAAGCCTTTTTAGTGAAAGTTCAAAGAGTAAAATACATAAACATATTTTTTCTTGGAAAAGAAACTTGCTAATAACAAAAAAATCAAATGATTAATAATGAAATGTCCAGTCAGGAGTATGTCTAGCATATATAATTGTAACTCTTCTAGATCCTTAGATAATTTCAGTAATTTTTAAAAAATCAACATCCCATAGCTAACCTGGTAATGATATGTCTCTCCAAACACAGTATGGTCTTTGGACAACCTACAACCCATCACTAGACCCATTCTCAAAGCTTTTGCAAGTTTGTTAGACTTCTCAGAGCTTGTATTCCAATGCCATAGCCTTTTAGAGTTCAGGTTTGTCTCCATGCTGCAATGAAGCGTTGGGGGAGGACTTTTTGTGATGGATCCATTTAATGTTTTAAAATTCATACCTTTTTTTTTAGTTAAATAAGTTCAAGATGTGAATTATTATTGAGCATTTTGTAGTCTGTGGGTTACATATAATTTAATTCAATTTTCTACATTAAAAAAGTTATCTATAAACCAAGATTGAAAAGTAATTTTTAAGAAATCAAGTGAAAACAATATTATTATAAAAAAATTTTGCAACACAAACTATTACATGTGTCACCTGTAGCTCATTTGTACCCCATAGCTCTGAGTTTACATACATTGGGCTAAATGTTGAAAGTTTCTTAATACCTGTATCTATCTCCATCCAGGACTAAAAATCACACAATCACCATGCTAAAGAAGAATGATATTTGGCTTTGTTCTTTCACAATGGTTTTGTGCCTCATTGTGTTTCCTCACATCTTCCCTCTGATCCTAGATTCATAGTTTTCAATGATGCTCAACTCTCTCTTTCCTCTATGGCTCTCCATTATTGTTTCTTCCAATACTTACTTTTAAGACTGTCTGCTTCTATTTAGTGTTGCTTCAATCTGATGTTGATGTCATTCTGACTATCATAGGCTTACCCTTGTCTGTCTTCCTCAGAGGAAGTGTTAGACTTGTGATAGTGATCAACATGGCTCTAAGTTACTTAATAAATGTACAGTCCTTTTCTTAGTAAACTCTATGCCCCATCATAGTCAGTGTGTAAAAGAGCTCCTCAATCAGTATTGCTTATCTCAGGATATAAGTAGCATACTGCCATATATATGGCCAGGAGCTGTTGGTGAATCTTCCTGAACTTGTCACAATTCTTTATTATTTATAATAATTGTGTGACCATGTAAGTTATGGATGTATGATATTAGTAGACAAAGATGGATTGAAAGAAGATTCAAGGAACTACAAAGAGTCAACCAGAAGCTATATTATACCAAAGAGAAACATCTGAAGAAATCCAGAAAAAAAGGAGTTCTTGGAGCTAAAAATTAAATCCTTTCTCTGCTTCCAAATAAGTCTTAATGCTGAAGAGAATGATTGTTTTTTTCTTTTTCTATCTCCTCACTAATTAGTTTTGTTTGTTTGTTTGTTGCTAAAGTAATTGAAGTTAAGTGACTTGCCCAGGGTTATACAGGTAGGAAGTGTTAAGTGCCTGAGACTAGATTTGAACTCTGGTCCTCTTGACTTCAGGACTGATGCTCTATTTACTGCACCACCTAGCTGCCCCTCCTCACCAATCACAATACAGGGATTGTTTGCCACATGCCCAATATCAATCTAATACAGTAAATCCAACCAAATCTAGTTTTGAACAGTAGGATACCAAAGAAAACTTTCAACTCAACAACTTCTACAATATAGCAGACCTAAAAGAGAAGATTTCTTTGGAAATCTAAGTCGAAGCATCAGTAGTTAGGAGGGAATTGATTTCAATGGAAAAATTAAACTGGATAATTAAAATATTAATAAATTAAAAAGTAAACAGTTAAGAAATACAAGTGTTGAAACAACTACTAGGCAAAATGATGTTCGAGGTCTAAAAATATCTATGGAAACATCTAATATTGGCACAAAATAAATCAAGCAAAGATCAATAAATCTAGAAAGTTACAAAATTGAAAAAGCAAGTAGTGTTTATGCAAAGTTTGGAAGACAAAGCAAAAATTACTATATCAGATTAATTGGAATTCTAGAAATACTGAAAGAGAATAAAAACTAGACTGCAGTCAATGGCATAGTTAGCAAAGTGTTTCCACAATGGATCAGATCAAGCACACATTTTAGGGGAAATATATGGTATATAAGTGGAAAGAAATGTTGATTCACTAATGCAAATGAAATATCACATGACTAAAAACATTTTTAAGTATAAACACATAAACAGATGTTAAATTTAAAGAAATGTCAGAGTAATATGACATCAAAAACAAAAAAGTCAACATATATAAAAATCTTTAGAAATTGAATTGACTGTAAAAAATAACATATTCTATAAACATGATCATATTGTCTGAAAACAAAACAATTTATTTCAAAGACAAACGACCTAATATAATTTAACAAAAATCCATCTAAAGAGGTGCAATGCAATGCAAGAAACAAACCAAACTGACTAAACATCAAGTAATTAAAACAAATTGTATACACTAAGCCTACTATTATATTTATTTACAATTAATTTAAACATAGATGTAATAATGATATGTAATATTTCTTATTAAACAAATAATAAAATTAAAGTTCAGAGTGTGTGTGTTATGCTCCACAAAAATATTTTTTAAAATGCCCAAAATCTCCAGATAGTCTATTTAACTAGGCTTTGACAACAATAACAATAATAAAATAAGAAGAGAAATGGAAATGAGTTGGCAGTTCCAAAGGCAAAATTCCTCTATTTAGATGATAAAAGAACTTAAACTAATGAAGTATCAAAATTAATAGTTATTTTAGACATAAAATCCTTTGGGAGGAAAAAAAATGTAACTCCTTTCTTTTATTAGTTTTACTCATTGGAATAGTTCTATAAAGATTAAAGACTGCGTTCTTTTTGTACCACCAATAAAAATAAGCAGAAAATACTTTTAAAAAAAAAATCAAATTTAGAATGTATAACATTAAATGTTAATGTTTCTAAGTCTCCTCTTAAAAGAGAAAGGCTTACTGAATAAAAATGAGCATACTTGGAAACTAAGGATTTCAGTTTCAAAAAAATATATACACCAAAATGTGTGTGTGTGTATATGTATATATGGGAGCTGTGTATCTGTGTGCATGTGTGTGTGCATGCTACCAAGGAACTGCAAACAAAGTAGATGTCTTTTATTTGGGGAAATGCCAAATAAATTATGGTTCATGAATGTAATGTTATTGTGCTATAAAAAATGAAAAGAATGATGAATAGAAACAAGTATAGAAAGACTTAAATGGCCTGATGAAAAAATAACAGAAAAGCAGTATAAATAATGATTATAATGATCTAAATGAAAGGACAGCAATTTTAAAAATTGAAACAAAATGTTGTGAAAATATAATGAACAAAGAAGATATATGTCCTCAAAGAAGATATATGAGAAGAGACTTATTATTGATCCTTTGGAAATATCTCAGTTCCTAGTTCTAGAACATTTAGTATAATGTCTTAATTTTTCTCAATGAGTTTTACTAAAGTTTTCCCTCTCCATCCTCTTTTATTAATTTCAAAAATATTGTTACAAAGGATTGCTCTCTCTGATAGAGGAAATGTAAGCATATAAGAGAAAATTTAAGTATTGTAAAAATAAAAGAAAACAATAAAAATCTTTTTAAAAAAGAAAATATGGTGCAGCTAGATGGTGAATAGAGTACTAGACTTGGAATGAGGAAAATTCATCTTCCTGAGTTTAAGTCCAGTCTCAGATGTGTACTAGTTGTGTAACCCTGGGCAAGTCATTTAATCTTTTTTTTTTTTTTAACCTAAGTTTTCTAATCTGTAAAATGGAATAGTGAGGGAAATGGAAAACCATTCCACTATCTTTAGCAAGAAAAACCAAATGAGGTCACAAGGAATCATACATAACTGAAACAATTGAATAATATGTCCATATGGGTTGCCTAAATGCATAAACACTGCTCACAGGTTGTTATGGGCCAGAACTCTGAATTTGAAACAAGGATTCTTACAAGGTACTAACTAAATGGAATTGATGAGACAATGGTTATCTAGTTTAGCATGGTGCTTAATAGTTCTCTAAATTCAGTGTGACTGATTTAATCTTACAACAAATAATGGTTTCCTAGTGATCTAAAGATTGGTTTATACTCAGTGTAGAGCATATAAGCCAGGAGCCACAGGCAGGTTCATTCAGAGAGAGCTAGGGAAGACAAGTAGACAGGAGGTTGAAGCACAAGCCCTTGAACTCAGATTCATTCATCTCATCTCACACCCTATGGTGGCAGGCTTTCGTCTTTTGTTTCTCCACTGAAACCAAGACTCCAGAAGGCCTTTAAGAAAGCTAACTGGACCCTAGGAAATGAGACAAGACTTTGAAAGCAATAATAAAGGATTTGGCTACTCTTGTGGTGATTGCTCTCCTGAAACGAAGGCTGCTCCCAGAGATACCCCCCCCAGACTCCAAGAAAAACAAACCAAAGAATATTACAAGAGGTACCATGGATAGATATTTGTGAAATCTAGCTCATCCCTTTCCAGAGGAAACCATGATTTCTGCCTCACAGGGATCAGAAAAAGAGCTGTAACTAGGTACTTGCTCCTTGAACTATCTTCAAGAATGATAACAAATAGAATTATATCTATTATTTGTCTACTGGTATGTCTAGTTCAGAAGAAGAGCCATTCTGTGGTTGCTCTAAAGGGGAATAATAGCCTCAAGCTTAAATCCATTAGCTTGGTCTCTTCCCATAAAGTCTTGGTCATGGATAAATCCATCACACATTGCAGAGAATAAGTAAATTAATTTATCTAAGCAAATAGAAATTGGACAAATTATATAGATTAAAACTGGAAAGAAGACATGTAAGGGAAAGCTAGCAGGAGTCATTATTCTCTTTATTAATGAGGAGTCTTATGCAAATGTTTCTGAATTGAACCTGAATTACCAGAATATACTAAGAAAGACATAAATGTGAACGAGATCTTCATCTGGAAACATGCTATCTCAGCTCAAATGAGAGAAACATGATTCTTATGCAATGGGAATGTCTCCAGAGTTTCTAAGAAAGGAAGCAGAAAATCAGAAACAACACAGCTTCTTCTATATGTCTGCAGATTCGAAAATCATTTCCTTTTCAAATAGGTCCCTCTCTGCATCCCTAGAACTCCACATATATTCTTCTCTAAAAAGCTCTGGGAACAATTTCATTTCTCAGAAAGATCTATAGCTTCAAATTCTCTTTATTAATTAAAAGTCATATTTTTCTCCATAGACTCAATAGCCCACAAAAAGTTATAGCCTTAGTTGGAAACCCAATAACATAAAAACATTGTCAAAGTGCTGGATATTTTAGTGTATATATTATGCAAGGGGAGGAGATAATCAGCAAATTCATATGTCAGATATACTGTGAATAATCTGAATTATGATAATTTATTACTTTATATAAGGCTTTATACATTGATTGAAAGTTATTTGTTTGTGTGGAAATAAAACATCTTTATGAAAGTAAAAATATGTTATCATTTACTTATGGCCACTAATTATTTAAAAGAAGATGAAAATCATAAATAAAGCAATATTTATCTTAAAAGAAATATAAGGTAGATTTTATTGAATTTTTGTTAAACTTTTTCCTGTTGTAATATTAAAAAATCTTCTATGATATACAAATATATATGTGAAATTTCCTTCTTTGAACTTACAATGCATCTTAAAAATTTCTTACAGTTAGTTTCTCTAATATGAAATTCTCACTCAGACTGTTTCCACAAAAATGGAGTTTTACCAATTGGTAGTAAATATTTGAATACACACTGATTGCCTCTGTCCATATGAAATAGAAATTTTCATTTATTCTGAAGGAAATAATACCAAGTATTCCTTATTACCAAGAAATACAAAGAATGCTGTGAAAAGTTGCACAGGCTTGAGAGCACCCAGTGTATATTCCCTTATCATTACAACTA
The DNA here is from genome assembly GCF_048593235.1 of Sminthopsis crassicaudata. Classification (NCBI taxonomy): domain Eukaryota; kingdom Metazoa; phylum Chordata; class Mammalia; order Dasyuromorphia; family Dasyuridae; genus Sminthopsis; species Sminthopsis crassicaudata. The sequence goes on from NC_133619.1 coordinate 421,712,998, forward strand.
TCAGAACTCTAACTCCCACTGTGTCAGGAACTGTTAGAAAAACAGTATTTAGATAATCTGAAGATTCAGAAATAAAAGAAGGGAAGCAATTGTGAAAAATAGGAACAGCTTAAGAGAAATGACTGAGGAAATATACACTAGAACATAAGAGAGAAGAGTGAAAAATAGGACAGGGCCAAGAAAAATGGCCTATTTCAAAATCTTGTTGGGGTGGTCTGTGGATTGGGATGGAAAAAAATATACATGTTTATTTGCCCTAATCTTTTACTGAAATTTAGTATTTCCTCCAGTTATAAATATAGGCAACAGATCACACTACAATTAACAGTACTTGTGACTTTGTCACCAATGAAATTTTTTTGATATAATATTAATTTGTGTATATTTTGAATTTTTACTCATCACTATTTCTAAATTATGTAGTTATTAGATCTGTTGTTAGATACAAGACTGGGGCAGCTGGAGGGATACAGTGGTTATAGCACTGGGCTTGGAGTTAGGAAGACCTAAATTCAATTCAGCCTTCTATACTTACTAGCTAAGTGGCCCTGGACAAGTCATTTAACCCTATTTGCTTCAATTCCCTCATCATGGAGAAGGAAACAATATCCCTATAATCCCAGCTTTCATTATATCATTATATTATGTCATATAAAGGGGAGTAACTTTAAGAAGAAACTTCCACTTTTTAAAAAATGAAATACTTTCTTAAAAATCAGTAAAAGTGAGCATGGCAGTGTCTTTTATTCTCAATAGCACTCAGTCATTATGTAGCCACATAGATTTAGTCTACAGCAAAAAATAGTTTATAGAAGATTGTTCCTTCCTAGTATTTTCTTATTTCAATATCTGGATTTCAAGCATCTCAAATTCAACATATCTGAAATGGGTATATTATATTTTTCTTTTTTTCCACATAATTTGACTTTTTATTAATAATTCAGTCTCTTATGTTTAAATCTTCAACACTATATTTAATCCTTTCCTCTTACAGAGCTCATATTTAATTAGTCAAGTCCTTTATATTATAGCTCCATAAACTTTCTTGTATCTATTCCTTTCAGATTCCCCCCTATTATTATCCTGCTATAATCTAAGCCCTCATCACTACTTACTTAAGCTTTTGGAATAACCTTCTAACACTTTTGCCTTCCATAATTAACAAACTTTCTTATGGATGGATATTCCATTCAATTCAATAGCCCTACAGGTTACTAATATGTTTCAGGTGCTATAATGGATGTTGAGAATTCAAAGACAGAAATAAAATAATCTCTGTACTCTAGGAGTTTACATTCTTTTGGAAGGAAATATATAGAGAATGTACAAAGTAGCTTACTGGTAGAGGCAGTTCTAACTGGTGAGGCAGTTTTTTTTTTTTTTTTTTTTTAACAATTGAGTGTTCTAGAGCAGTTTAGGGTTAGGGTTAGGGTTAGGGTTTTATATATATATATATATATATATATATATATATATATATATATATAAAGCTATTTGTAGGTTGATAATGATCTATTCTGCATACATCTACATTAACAGAAGTATGATCTCCAGACTAAGGAAGATATTCATTCATCCTATAGTCTGTCCTAGTCAGACTGTATCTGGACTATTGTATTTGGTCTGTGTGCTGTATTTTAAGAAGGGTATTGCTAAATTAGAAAATAAAATTGATAAATACAGGGAAGGGCAATGAGAGTGGTGAGGGTCCTTGCAATGATGCTGATGCTGATTGGTTGAAGAAAGTAGACATGTCTAGTATTTTTCTTTAAAAAAAAAAAGGTTTAGGAAGAACATGAGAACATTATCTAAACATGTGAAAAGTTGTGAGGGGAAGAAGGATTCAATTTTTACTTGCCCCCTGAATGCATAATGAAAAATACTGGGTAGAGCTGAAAAACGATAAATTCAGAATTGATAAAAAAGGGAAAAAAAATTTGAATGCCTATAGCTATACAAAACTGGAATGGGTCTTAAATCAGTTAATAGTAGGTTCTCTGTCATTGGATGTCTTCAATAAAAGACTGATATCTACATGGACATTCACAAACACACATGAATATTTGTTATGGATACACAGAGACTATACACATACATATATATTGTAAATTGGATTCTTATTCAGACATAAGTCAGACTAAATTGTCATGGATGTCCTTTTCCACTGAGATGCTATGATTATGATGTCTAATAAAAATAATTAATGAGAAGGGTAGTGAAAAAATATTAGAAATGACTTGATGTGAAAATATGAATAAAAATCTCATAAAGAATGGGCATGTGATTATTGGTGGAGTTGTGAAAGAATCCAACCATTCTAGAGAGCAATCTGGAATTATGCCCAAAAAGTTATCAAAATTTGCATACCCTTTGACCCAGTAGTGCTACTCCTGGGCTTATATCCCAAGGAAATAATAAAGAAGGGAAAGGGACCTGTATGTGCCAAAATGTTTGTGGCAGCCCTTTTCATAGTGGCTAGAACCTGAAAGATGAATGGATGTCCATCAATTGGAGAATGGTTGGGTAAATTATGGTATATGAATGTTATGGAATATTATTGTTCTGTAAGAAATGACCAACAGGAAGAATACAGAGAGGCTTGGAGAGACTTACATCAACTGATGCTGAGTGAAACGAGCAGAACTAGGGGTTCATTATACACTTCAACAATGATACTATATGAGGATGTATTCTGATGGAAGTGGATATCTTCAACATAGAGAAGAGCTAATCCAATTCCAATTGATCAATGATGGACAGAATCAGCTACATCCAAAAAAGGAACACTGGGAAAGGAGTGTAAACTGTTTGCATTTTTGTTTCTCTTCCCAGGTTATTTTTACCTTCTGAATTCAATTCTTCCCGTGCAACAACCACAACAACAACAACAAAATCGGTTATGCACACATATATTGTATCTAGGATATATTATAACATATTTAACATGTATGAGAATGCCTGCCATCTAGGGGAGGGGGTGTAGGGAAGGAGGGGAAAATTCGGCACAGAAGGGAGTACAAGGGATAATGTTGTAAAACATTAACCATGAATATGTACTGTCAAAAAAATGTTATTAAAAAAAAAAAAAAGAATGGGCATGTGATCTTTATCAATGGATTGAGTACCTCCCCCAGAAATCATGAAGCTTTCAACATATCAGAGTAAATGGGTGAGAGAAATCCTTGAAATTTGAAATTACAAAAACTTCCCAAACATTATTTTAATTGTTTTCAACTCCTACATATTTGTTTGCACCAAGTCATTTTTTAAACTGTTTAACAGAATTAAAATCTCTCTCCTGATCTGGCTTACTATACTTGATCTGCTAATTTATAATAGTTCATCCATCAAGAAAATGGAAAGAAGCCAGATAATCCATAAAAAGTGAATAATTGGACTCATAATGCAACATTAATTCGATTTCAGATGATTTGAGTCAAATATATCATTAGTTTCTTAAAAACAGAAAAGTCAACTCAGAAGGGAGAACTAGAATAACAGTTTTGCCTAAGATTGCACAGTGAGTCAGTGACACTTAGGGCAGAAATCCAGTCCACACCCAACTCTCTGCTCTATTAACCACTATCTATAGAAACTATATTAAATATCTTAGAGTTCAAAAACCTACTTAAATGTTTAGTTGGAAAGCTGTGCCTAAAGAGCTGAGTCAGTTCTGAGAAGTAGAAAAAGATCTCATAAAAGGAAGAGCCCTGAAAATAATCTGCTTTCCCCTTTAAACCAATAAAATAAAGCATGAGATCGAGCTCTTAAGTTTACCTAGCTGCTTCAAATTATAGTACGTAATGTCTCTTGTCCTACTTCAACTTCTTCTTGGTATGTCTGGTGTGTGTGAATGAGTGAGTGTGTGTGTGTGTGTGTGTGTATGTGTGTGTGTGTGTGTGTGTGTGTGTGTATGTGTGTGTGTGTGTGTGTGTGTGTGTGTGTGTGTGTGTGTGTGTGTATCTACTTTTCTTCTGTTTTGGTTTAGGCTGAAGAACATGTTGGGCAAGTTCTTATTATCCTGAGTCAGCAAGTAAACTTCCCATGACTCTGCTGGTGGGATGAATCACCAGTCCAATTCACCGGAAGTCACAAAGTCATTACTGTCTGGGTTGAATACTTAAAACCATTAGAGCCAATCTGTCTAGACAGTTCAGGGTGTAGCTACGTAATATCCATTTTTGGTATTATATCCCCTTAAACTGAGAGACACTAAGAGGCTTGGGGGCATATTTGAATCTCCTAATCATTTACCTTTTCTTAGAAGCCTAAACTTTGTTCCCTTTGTTGTTGTTGTTTTTGTTTGTTTTTTTGTTTTTTTCCTAGGGGTTAGTATAAGAAGACAGGTTATTTTTCTTCATTCTTTCAATAACTAGGTAATTACTTGTTTTATGGATTAAGGAAAAACAGGCAAAATGAATTCCATCAATGAGGGAAAGTTCTCAGATTACTGGAAAATGCTTTCATGTTAATTATTATCCTTTGGCTGGGAGACAAAGAGTTGAGTTTGTTTTTTTAATCTGAATAGGCATTGTTAAAGTATAGATGTCAGTGAAGGTGTTGCCATTATAAAAGTCATCTGATGATTGTATTTTCTAAAAGATATGCCCATTTCCTCACCTATAAAATTATACTTATTAAATTAAGATGATGTAGAAGCAATATGGCATAATAGAGAGCTGCCCTCAAAACAAAGAAGACCTAGGTGCTGCTTGTGACTGACTGTGTGATCCTGAGCAAGTTATTTAAAACTGTTCTATGAAACTTTTTAAGGCTGTAACTTTCTGGCCAGAAACTGGAAACTGAGTGGATACCCATCAATTGGAGAATGGCTGAATAAATTGTGGTATATGAATATTATGGAATATTATTATTCTGTAAGAAATGATCAACAGGATGATTTCAGAAAGGCCTGGAGAGACATGAACTGATGCTGAGTGAAATGAGCAGGACCAGGAGATCATTATATACTTCAACAACAATACTATATGATGATCAATTCTGATGGATGAGGCCCTCTCCAATAATGAGATGAACCAAATCAATTCCAAGAGAGCAGTAATGAACTGAACCAGCTACACCCAGTGAAAGAATTCTGGGAGTTGACAATGAACCACTACATAGAATTCCCAATCCCTCTATTTTTTGTCTGTCTACATTTTTTATTTCCTTCACAGGCTAATTGTACACTGTTTCAAAGTCTGATTCTTTTTGTATAGCAAAATAACTGTTTGGACATATATACATATATTGTATTTAACTTATACTTTAACATATTTAACATATATTGGTCAACCTACCATCTGGGGGAAGGGGTGAGGGGAAAGAGGGGAAAAGTTGGAACAAAAGGTTGCAATTGTCAATGCTGAAAAATTCCCTATGCATAAATGTTTTGCAAAAATTAATTATTTTTTTAAAAGACTATAACTTTCAGAAAAGATATGTCTCTGCATTAGGGAGGGAGTTTTTTTTACCTAGTAGTTCCCTACACAAGTGAAACCACAAATCTCTCATCCTATTAAGTGAGAAAGGTGGTGGATGCCAAAGTTTTAAACCTTAAAATAAGTATCATCCAATTATGAAATCTGTTATTATTACAAATGTTGGAAACTGTTTCCCAACTTTCTGTAATAGAACTAGTTCCAGTGGGAACAGAAATTCAACTCTCATTCAGTTTATATGACCAGAATTTACATTCTTCTTTGCTGAGACCTGGCTAAGGTAAAGAAAGATATGTGATGCAGAGGAAAAAAAAAGAAAAAAACACACCAAAAAAAAAAACCAACCCAAAATTTCTCTTTTCAATCTGGTGTAATGTCTTTAAATAATCATCCTTTCTCCACAAAAGGGCTAAAATGGCTTCCTAGATTTGGGGGAGAATTTGGCATGGGATTAATGTGGATTTGAATAAACTCCTTTGTTGCTATTGAATTAAAGTGAGGCAAGGTAGTGATTATAAGAAAGTTCTACTTTCACCAACCTCTCCATTTTAACTTCATTACACATCGATCATTGATATTACTTTCCCCCCTCTTCTAACCATATCCCTGCTTCATTATTTGTTTTTCAAATTGCTTCTTTATCTGGTGCCCTTTGTTTTTTTCTTCTACTCCCTTAATTATTTGGTTTTCCAAATCTGCCAGAAATGTTTTATTTTGAGCAAGGTGGTTTTTGTTTTTGGTTTTTTTTTTTTTTTTTTTTTTTTTTTTGTTTCTTTTTGTTTTGTTTTGTTTTGTTTACTTGCTTTTTAAAGATATTCTCTATTTCTATTTGGAACTTTTTTTCTTCTCTTTGTCTATTTGGATCTACCGCTAGTCTCTGTTTTTTCCCACATTATCCAGCCTATTCTATGCCTCTATAGAGCCTAGAGCCTTCTAGAGCCTGTGGCAATAATCTGGGCTTAAATTTTCCTTCTTTTCCACTCTAGATACCTATTTTCTAGCATGCCAAGGGAGCAAAATCCAAAATAAAAGCAAATAGATACATACGTATATATGCAAACATATGTCTTTACATATATATACATATATACATAAAAACTTGCAAGTCTGACAATTACTCTACATCCATTATATAATCAAAACCTCTATGAATTAGCTATCATTATTTATGAAGTACTTTATAAACGGGGAAGCAAATTCAGAGAAGTTAAACTTTTGAATCTTGTCCAGGGTTGTCCCAAGGATCAACTGAGATAATTTTTTTCTCTCTGAAGCAATTGGGTTAAGTGACTTGCCCAGGGTCATATAGATAGGAAGTGTTAAATGTCTGAGGTCAGATTTGAACCCAGACCCTCCTCACTTAAGGGTTGGTGGAGATAATATTTTTAAAATATTTAGCAAGGTGCCTGGCATATAGCAGGTCTTACATAAATGTTTTTTATGCTTTTTTTTTCTTTATTCTTTAAGTGCTTTCGTTCTCTTTGGAAATAAAACAAAGATACACATATATAAATATTTTAGATCTTTTGTGGTCTTTTTGAGATGATGACTTCTCTTCAGAAATGTTTCTCTTCACTTTTTACTAAAATCATGAAATGAAGAGTTCAAAGGAATGTCAGTTTGATTTTCTTTTCTTTTCTTTTTCTTTTTTTTTAAACTAAGGAAATAGAGGCTTAGAAAAATAAAGTTGCCCCATCACACAGGTAACAAATAGATCTATAGAAAAATACTGATTCATTTGAGAGAATAAACATTAATGTTTTCTTTCATTAAGCTTTTTTTTTTCCTCTGTTGGTTTATTACAGAACATCAGCAAATAAATGTTAAGAACAGAAATGTCCACAGCACAGAAACACTTATTGATCTTTGGATCAAGTGGAGGATAATTTAAGAGAAAAAGGAAACATCTGTTTTTGATTCACTCTTAAAAGAAATTGACTGAAATTCAATAAAATTGAACTGTGAATTTGTAGAATTATAAGGTAGTTGTTAGATAGCAAGTTGTGGCATAATGAATGCAATATATAAAAGCCTGTGGCTTCTAGCCTGGCCTATTCATTTTGCTTATGAGATATTTGTTTGTTTTTATACTGAGGTGTGTAAAGTATTGTTATTCGACACTGGTCAATGGACTGGAACTATCATTATGGCCAAAAAGAAATGAGCTGTTTCCTCTGCAAGAGGACCGCATAGTTAAGGAAATACTCAGACAAAACTACTTATGTGAATGATGTATCAGATTATCTCTTGCTTGAGTTAAGCATATCTTAAAGAAAATATATACCCTAACTTAGTGAATGCCTTTTAACTTTTCAATTTTCAGTTGTCTGACAAAAATAACACAACAAAACATAGACACATGAAACAACAGATCATTTTTCAGGAAATATTCAAATAGTATAAATTTTATCCCTCATTTCCAGTTTCATGATTGGCAATTTCAGATATTAGGAATTTGAAATGACAAATATCTTTTGTGAAAAGAAGAAGAAAATTTAGATTGGCTCTATAATCAGTTTTACTTAAGAAGGAGCTTTTGTATTGCATTCAACTTCCAAGATTATCTTAAATCTACTGTGTAATTTTCCAAATTCACAATTTCTTTGTATTTCCAGAAATAAGATGAAATTATGAGCAGTACTGTATAAACTGTACATAAGGTACCTTGTTTACATATCATAACAACTTGAGAAGAACAATTTAAGATCTCTTGATACCTTCAGAATCTTTGGAACAAAAAGAGAAGGAATATAAGGTATTTTTTATTTTTTCAAAAAGGGCAGCATCAATTTGTCAGTCAGTGATTTTTATAGATGCACACATATAACTTTATTGCTCTCAAGAGAGTAATATAGCTGCTAAAACACCAAAATAGAAAATTCCATTAGGTAAAAAAGATATTATTTAAAAACAACAACAGTTATTTCCATGTCCTGGCAGTGGCCTATGGTAGACAATATTGTTACTACCAATTTCCTACTCCATACAATCTCAAACAAAAAACACTTTTAAAAATTTTTATCCATATGAAGGTTATTTTCTATCATTATTGCATTGACTAGTAGAAGTGGAAGAAATATGAAAAATCATACAGTCTAACCTTTTCATTTTATGGATAAGGAAACTAAGGTCCAGAGAAGTGAAAAGATTTACCTAAGATCGTAAAGAAAAAGAATGGCAAAAGAATGGCCTTGAGCTCAGGGTTTTCTGACTCCAAGTCGGGTTTCTTTCTATTGTGTTAAGGTATCTCAATTTAGTTTAGTTTAATTCAGCTCAAATTAATTCATCAAGTCACAGGTTAAAAAAAAAAAAAACAAAAAAAAAAGTGTTGGAAATAGTATGTTTCCAAAAGTAGTTACTCTTCAATTCCCCTGAGCAAGAATCAGGGAGTAATTACATCTCCCTTAAAAAAAAAAAAAAAATCCAAACTCTCAAACCACTCACCAAAAAAAAAAAAAAAAAAAGTAATAATAACAACTACTCCAGGAGCTAGAAGAAGAGAAAGCAAGGATTCTCTTTTAGATGTATATATCTTGAATTTATATCTAAAAGATATATTGCTAATAGTGGCCATTTATTATCATTAGATACTTTTTCTTTTTTCTTTTAAATAGTATTTAAAAAAAAACAAAAAATAAAAATAAAAAACAAATAGGATTTTATTTTTAATTACATATAAAGACAATTTTTAACATTCATTAAAATTTTTTTTGAATTCCAAATTTTCTCTCTCCTCTCCCCTCTCCCCTCCTAAAAAGGCAAGCAATTTGATATAGATTATATATGTGTAGTCATGCAAAATATATTTTCATATTATTAATACTGTTGAAAGAAAAAAAAAAACATGAAAAAGATTTTTTAAAAGTGAACATAGTATTCCTGGAATTGCATTCAGAATCCATCAGTTTATTCTCTGGATGTGGAGAACATTTTTCATTGTGAGTCCTTTGGAATGGTCTTTCGGATCATTGCATTCCTGAAAAGAGCTAAGTCTATCATAGTCGATCATTGTACATTGTTCTTACTGTGTACAATGTTTTCTTGGTTCTGTTCATTTTACATAAGTTCCGGTAAGTCTTTCAAGTTTTTTTTTTTTTCTTTCTGAAACCCAAGAGTTTGTCGATTATTATAGGAAATAGTATTCTATTACACATACTACAACTTTTTTAGTTATTCCCCAATTGATGGGTATTCCCTCAATTTCCAATTCTTTTCACTACAAAAAGAACTGCTATATATATTTTTGATTATCTAAGTCCTTTTCCATTTTTTATGATGTCTTTGAGATCTAGTAGTATGGTATACTACTGGATCAAAGGGTATATGTAGTTTGATTGCTCTTTGGGCATAGTTCCAAATTGTTCTCCAGTATGGTTGAATCTGTTTACAACTCCACCAGCAATGCATTAGTGTCCCAATTTCTTTATATCGTCTCTAACATTTATCATTTTTCTTTTGTGTCTTGTTAACCAAATTAATAGGTACTAATAATATCTCAGAGTTGTTTTAATTTACATTTCTCTAATCAATAATGATTTAAAGAATTTTATATGATTATAGATAGTTTTTATTTCTTTATCTGAAAATTGCTTGTTCCTATCTATTGACCACTTATAGTTAGGAATAACATATTCTTATAAAGTTGACTCTATATATTTGAGGTCAGAATATTATTTTTAAAAGGAACAAATGTGGTAAATATTCAGGACACATCTGCCAGATCTATTGATTCTTTATTTATACTGTCCCCCTTTCTTTTCCAAGCTCTCCTTAGATAAGTATGGCTTTTGAAACTAATGGTTTTTCCAAAGATAGATATCGATGTTTCTTAATAGTTTACCTTTCTATGTTAAAACTATTTTAAGCTACAATTAGGAAAAAAGAAATCAGAAATTATTCTGTAAGGAAACAGAAAGCTTTAAAATACTTTTTTTTTTTTTTTTTTTTTTTTTTTAAGACTGAAATCTCTGGCTAGGCACTCAGACCCTTAAGAGAGTAGCAATTTTATAATTTTCCAGGGCAAAAAAAAAAATTAAAATCTTATACTAGCTATTTCCCTGGGGAATTAATCATCAGAGTCTATGACTGACTCCAAAAAGAGAATTACCAAGTGGCTAGGGAAAACAAAAACAAAAACAAAAACAAAAACAAAAACAAAAACAAAACAAAACAAAAACAATCCCAAGGGAAAGATTAGCCTGATCCATAAAAGGGTAATCCTAGGGGAGATGATGATTCACCTTGCTACTCTTCTAGTTCGGCAGAATACCAACACTGCTAGTTTAGAATCTAAGGAAATCTCAAAGGTCACCTACATCATATATGATTCAACTGCATTTTATTTTGAACTCCTATCAGTTAGTAATGTAATTTCTAGGAATAAAATAACTAACAAGCATTTATTATATTTTACTACATATAAGACACTATGTTAAGTGCTAGGGATACACTGACAAAAATGTCTTTGCTCATAAGAAGCTTATATTCTGTTAATATTTTCAGTATAAACAGATTTCACTAAAATGAAACTATTTGAATTTCCTGGGACATTCAAATTTGCTATAAATCAAACTTCTGATGTTATGGAACAAGAGTCATGGTTTCTTTGTCTTTTCATTATCTCAGGATTTATTATAATGTTTTTCATATAGTTGTTAATTAATAGGAAATGGAGAATTGAGTTAGACTTGAATTCTCTCTAACCTATCTTTTTATTTATTTATTGACATTTTGTATCCAATGCTTGAAATGTTATCCCCAGCTATTTTCTATTCTCTCAACTATTCCTCCTTCTCATCTGAACCTTTAAGTTCCTCAGTGCTCAACTCAAGTGTAACCTTCTCCAGTGGAGTCCCCTAGTTGCAAGTGATTTACTCACTCCCTACCAAATGACTGTTTATTTGTTATATTTGCTATATATGTATATTAGTTAACAGGGTGTCTATCCCCTCCCCTAGCCCATCCCTATTAGAATATAAACAGGAGATGATCAACCATAACATATGACTTGCTTTCCAGCAGTTCAGTGATCTAAGGCAATCCCAATAATCTTTGGGTGGAAAACTCCATCTGTATCCAGAGAGAGAGAAAACTAAAAAGACTGACTGTAAATAAACACATGCTATGTTCACTTTTTCTTCTTTTTCTTCTGTTTTCTTTTTCTCTTGTGATTTTTTTCCTTTTGTGCTGTTTTTTTTTCCCAACATGATTCATAAGGATTTTTTTTAAATGAATGTACATGTATTAAAAAATATATTGTTTTTACATATAACTTGAGAAAAATAAATAATAAAAAGAAGATATAGGCAGGAATTGTTTCACTTTTGCATTTGTATCCCAAGTTTCTAGCACAGTGACTGGTACCTGGTAGGTGCTTAATAAATGCTTGTTGATTGATTGACTCCACATTGACCATTAGCTTTCCTGGCCACCGATAGGCCCTGAATTAGATAAAGGATATTTAATATGAGATGTTTCTTAGCTCTATCAATTTACCTTGTGAGCCAGAGCTAACAATATTTTATCTGCTGTTTCCTTGATATTTGATATCTAGAGTTTTATATGCTTTCCTTATTGTGATAATTGTTATTGTTTAGTTGTTCCAGTCTTGTCTGAAATTTAGGGTTTTCTTGGCAAAGATACTAGAATAGTTTGCCATTTCCTTCTCCAGCTCATTTTGTAGATGAGGAAACTGAGGTAAACAGGGTAAAGTGACTTGCCCAAGAATCCCTCAACTAGTAAGTGACTGAGACCAGATTTAAACTCTGGTCTTCCTGACTCTAGGCCTTGTGTGTTATCTACTGCATCACCTAGCTTCCTCTATTTTAGTAATACCTAATGTTTATATGGTGCTTTAAGGTTTTCAAAGCATTTTTTTATATTATCTTATTTGACCTTCAAAAAGACCTCCTGAGATAGGCATTATTTGTCTCTTTCTGTGTCTAAAGCAAGTTCATTCAGGTGTGACTTTTTTAGATGCAAGACATGATTAGATAATAGCTGAACTAATAGTGCTACTCAACTAATGCCTGGGATGCAGTAAACTTTTAACAGATATTTATTTACTGACTGAATATTGTTTGCTATAGAATATGTGCATTTATATACATATCTATAAATAGAGCATTGAAAGTTTATTCCACCTTCCCTTTTGGAATATGAGCTAACATTTCCCACATAAAATCCTAAAGAAAAAACTATAAAGACTTCTATATGGCTTTGGATTCTTCTTGAGAAGATAGCAAGAATATTCTCCTGGCACTTTAAAGATAATTGGAATTTATGCCTTTTTAAAAAAAATTATTCTTTAAATGTTAATTGTCCCCTTTTTTTTTTCCATCTCTAAAACCTGGATATAAAATCTTCCCTTCTTTTCCCAGTAATGTTTTCATAGATAAGCTTTAATTTGGTTCTAGATAACTCTGTGGTGTCTGGAGCCATAGATAAGATATTCCATATCATCCCTTGTTAGCTAATAGTGAATAAATCAGGTACATTCTATGCTTATACTCATTCCCCTTGAGTAAATACTGCACTCTAGGCCTAGATTTAGAGGTATCAGGTAAAACCTTGATCCCTACCAGTCACCATCCTGGAATTCTCCAAAAGGAAGGTTTATCTCTAACACATCAATAATAATTTCATTCTTTATCCCCAAAAGGAAAGTTGAAAAACTATCTTTGGAACTGACCTTGCATCCTATTATGGTGACCTGCTATACTATTTCCCCAGTTGTCAGACAGATTGGAAGGCCCTCTGCATAACACTCCTATCTCTTGCTATTTGTAAAGAATCTCCTTTGATAAATCTATTTTGGAAATGTAAATGTTATTCATGTTTCCTTTTCCCCCTCCTAATGCAGACATTTGAATTAACATATGTAATGTTCTCTGGGAGCTTGGGGAGCTTCTGGAGGCAGCCTTAGGTTAAGTTCAGAATAATCATTCCAAATGCAGCCAAGAATTAAAGTCTAAATCCTTTATTTTCTCCTTCAAAGTCTTGTCTCTTTTCCTGGGCCCGATTAACTTTCTTAGAGACCTATCTCTCTCCTTGATTCCCAGAGATCTCTCCAAATATCTCCAACCAGCACAAAGGTGGAAGTTGGAATAACTGACTCCACCTCCGAGAGTGGGATTGTGGTTTTCTATGGGCTTGGCCCTGAGAGTTTCTTGCTTATATTTCTGTCCAACTTGTGAATCTCCTTGACTTGTGAATCTCCTCATTATATATGCTCTCTAAAGGTGTGAACTCCTTTAAAGATGTAAACTAAGTACATCAGTCTTATCACCTTGTTTCAAGTTCTGGCCCATAACAAACATATTTGAAGAAATATTTATCTCCAAATGAGAGAACTAAAATGTATAAGAGAAACACATCAATTTTTTCCCTCATTTTAAAACTTCTGGAACTCAAGGAGCCCTGTGCCAAATGTTGTAGTGAGGCACCCTAATTTATCCTGTGTCTGCTGAACAGCCATCTGCTGTCTTTGATGTTCAGGGATGCTAGATGCCTTTATAATGCTGCTATCTCTCCTTCTTAAAATTAGCTTGGAGATTTTATCTGAACATAGCCTTCTTTAGGAAGCTTTGTTTGGATGCCAGCCTAGACAAACATTTATTAAGTGCCTCCTTAGGCACTATGTTAAAAAACCAAACAGTCCCTTTCCCCAAGAAGCTTGTGGAAAGTACTTTGTGGAAGTAACATGTATAGAAATGAGGGAGGACAAAATATGTACTAAGTAACTTGCTTTGGGTTGGGGCATGAGAAAGAAGTCCTAACAACTAAAGGAATCAGGAGAGATCTTGATTAGGAAGTGACACTTCCATTGAATCTTCAAGACATTGATTCCAACTTTACAATATCTATTGTCTCATTCACTTGAGCATTCTCTCAGTCAACTAAGATTATATTTCTTCCAGGCATTTTTTTCCTCATGCAATTATTTTCCATGTTTTTCCCTCTGTCCAAAAAGGAGAATTTACCCTGATTGCCAAGATTTCTATATTTCTACATTCTACTTTTTTCTTTACATTTTGTGAGTATCTGTGGAAGCACAAATGCTATCCATCCCTTACTCTTATCACATGACTAACCTACCATCAATCACAGATTTTTCCTTAATTATAAAAGTCATTGGTGAAAATATGATGCGGTGTACTTGGGTTAACAACATTGAATAGTGAAAATGACATTGCCTATAGTTACATTGTGTGGCTACAAATAAACAAGCTATTTGTTCTGAGGGAGAAAGTCTTGGAAAAGATTTTTGGGATGTGGCAGACTTGTTTATTTCACAATATTGGATTTACAGGAAATTATAATTTCACTTGTGATAAATGTTCTCATCATCACACAATGTTATAGCTACCGAAGCCCTTATGTAATGAGTTCTCTGACTGAAAGAATATTGCTCTTTTTGTATAATTCCATGTTGCATTCTAAAATTATCTGAGCCAATTCCATTAGCAATACATGCTAACATTGAATTTGATCACTTTTATGATCTTTGCCAGTTTGATGGGCTACACCTTAGATCTCAAAACAGCAAAATGAGTTGTATGTCATTATACAAGCATTAAAAATAGGCCAACCCATCAATATCATTTCAGATAGTCACTATGCAGTTGGGGTGATCCAGAGAATAGAGACAGCATATATAAAGGCTTTATCTTCTCATTGTTTCAGGAGCTACAAGAGGTGATTTTTATGAGAGTCTACCCTTTTTATATAATGCACATCCACTCTCATATGGATGGTCTGGGACCTATATTTGAAGGGAATACAATAGTGGATGGTCTGCTTACACAATGCATTCTTCTCTGCCCTCTGGAACAAGCAATAAAAGCTCATGAACATCTGTATCTATCTGCCATATCTCTCCAGAGACTGTATGGAGTGTCCTGGCAAGAAGCAGCAAGCATAGTAAAAAGATGTATAACTTATGTACCATATTCTGAAAGACCTGTATGGCTGGGGACTAACCCTAGAAGTGACAGGCCAAATGATATATAGCAAATGGATGTTACACATATGGGGAAAACATATTTTCATGTTATAGTCTTCATCTATTCAGATTTTGTATCTGCATCCTCTCAACGAGGGGAAGCTGCTTCACATGTAATAAATCACCTATTTCATTGTTTTGCTTTTATAGTATCCCACACACCAATGAGACTGATAATGGACCCTTATATACCTCAAAAACATTAAAATAGTTCTTAACAGGAATTTCCCATACATCATATTTTTGGGATTCCTTACAACTCTATAGGTCAGGCCATTGTAGACCTACAAGAGATTTATTGTTGCTGGCCTTCCTTTAAGAGCTCATGGCATATGAGCCCTTTGATCTCAGAGGTGAGATGAATGAAGAGGGAGACTCATAGAGTGTGAAAAGAGCTCCAGTTTATTATGCTGTACAGCCTTGTTGATATATAGTTTTGTAAGCATGATCAGCACGTGAACAGTAGGCAATCCCCAATCACCATTCAGAGAAGCAGCTTGTAGGCTTTGAATATGCATGGTATCTCCCAATAGGAGGAGAGCCAATCCAGCAATTCAGCAGCTCGCTCACAGGTGAAAGGCCCATTCAGGCATCCCTGTTTATGTAGCCACTAGCTGTGACCCTCAGCTTACTCTCCTTACCAGGACCACAAATCAATGCTCTTTGCTCAACAAGGGCGTTTCTGCAATGTGACAGAAAACTTATTGTGCATCAAAGGTCAAGCTGGCTTTTGTATTCCCTCTCAGCAGAAATCCATACCCTTGCAAGTTATCAAAAAACAAAAGAGGGAGATGGAGGTAGGGTTACTCAGAAAAATATAAATAAATCAGTATACACAATAAATTACTTAAAATTTGATTCAAAGGGTCTAAGTCCAGCTATGAAATACTCTCTGATAAACATAATCACACAAAGATAATATCCCATCTTCATTAAGAAGGTCCCCTAAGAATAAGACCATTGTAATGAAAAAGGGTCCTGAAGGAAGGGAGGGACCCTATAAAGTTCTAATGTGGGAGCCAGGATATGCTTGTTTCTCTACAGGAGAAAACCTTCAACAGTGGATTCCAACCAGTCATCTCAAAATTGTCCGCAGAGCAGAAGAGGAAAAGAAGGAAGAAGAGATGACTGTCCAACAGGAGGAGAAGACATACCCCCAAGACCACCAGCAAGATGTTTTCTATATATATCTGTGTTTGTATTACACACAATCAGGACTGGCAACAGAGGCCAAAAGGTGAGCTATGGACCCACCATGGCCTAGGATTGTCTCATGGGGGAGGGGAGCAGGGGGGGTATCATGTGACACATGCTGGGCATGCAGGGGACACCCTATCATAGCAACACCTTCATCTGTGCAGGAGGGTTGCAGTGGTGTGTCTACATAATGGGTCATTAAGTTGGTCCCACGCAAGCCTCCACATTGTTATCACTCAAGATTTGGGTCAGCAGTTTGGCACATAGAAAAACATCTTGGGCCCTGGTTCTTTGGACAAATGGCACAAGAATTGAATACCAGTTTTATATTAAAACCTGTCTGGGAGGGAGACTTTGTAACTGTTACCAAAGAAACATTAGATTTTTACAATGTTACTTGTGGAATTATATATTGAAATTGAAAATCAGACTGTATTTGTGATCATTAGAGTTCAAGTATCAATGCTTCCTGTCAAAAGTGAGAAATGGTATCATACTAAGACTGATCATATGTTCAATACTATAATAGAAAAGAAGGAAACAGACCTTAGTCCCATTAAAGAGAAATATCATTGGAAATACCAGCAGAAGTGGAGTTATTGAAACTCTAGGCTCAATTACAATGTGATTACAGATATGCAAAGATTTGTGTAACCCCTTTGCTGTATAACCATACAGGTCAAGATTATGATTGGGATAGTATCAAGAGACATTTGAATGGTTTATTGAAGGTGACATAGAAAGCTTATATAAATTAGCATCTGCTATAGAGAAAGCTTCTCATGAAGATTTGAATCCAGATAAAACTGCTGGAAAAATCATAGATTGGTTTGATAATACCTCTTCATGGTGATTAAAATTAGAATCATGGATTGCCCTGATTCTACTGCTTTGTTGTTGCCCTGTAGTATTAGGATGCTTTTATAGATTTTTCTCTATCATCCTTTGAGAGATTGCAGCTCAAGAAAGAACTTTTTATCTAAAAGATATTGCTGAGTTATGGGATCCTGCCAAGAGGGAGTACCAAGGCCACCTCAATCTTTGATGCACATTAAGTTTTCTGCCACATTGCAGAAAAGCTCTTGTTTAGCAAGGAGCAATGATTTGTGATCATGGGAATGAGTATTGAGCTGGAGAGTCACAGCTAGTTGCTCATGAGCAGGGATCCATTGACAAGACCTCTTGCTGGTTATCAAGTTGCTGAATTGCTGGATTGGCTCTCCTCCCATTGGCAGATACCATGCATATGCAAAGCCCACAAGCTGCTTCTTTGATTGGTGATTGGGGATCCCTTACTGTTCATTCACTGATTACTCTTGCATATATATATATATATATATATATATATATTAACAAGGCTGTATGGCATAATAAACTGGAGCTCTTTTCACACTCTGAGTCTCCTGCCTCATTCATCTCGCCTCAGATCAAAGAGCTCATATGCTTTGAGCTTTTAAAAGACAGTCACAACATACTGTCAGATATTACCCTTTACCCCCCCCCAACTAATGACTTTTTTGAATAAGTAATGGTAATTTAAAATATTTTTCATACAAATAATTTTTTTGCTAATTAAAAAAATAAAACAGAAATGATCAGCATTTTTAGAATTGCACTTATTTGGCATTTAGTTATAGAAACTTTGGTTTTGCACTCAAAGTTCTGGGCTTACATGGACCAGGTTCAATCTTGGGGATTGTCCCCAAATCATTCTCTTTGATGAGGCCCTGAGCCTAGTTTTCTTGGGAACCTCAGAATTTACATTATGTCTAGATTTCCAGAGATGTGAGCAAAGGAGCCATAATTTCCATGCAAAAATGCATGGTAATGACACATATTGGGGGGGGGGGCCTTAGAGGGTACAGTGGATAGAGCATTACCCTGTAGTCAGGAGTACCTGAGTTAAAATCTGACCTCAGACACTTATTAGTTATATGATCTAAAGCAAGTCACAATTGCTTCTAAACATCTGGAGCAAGTTACAATTGCTTCTAAACACATACACATATCCCAAAGCCTATTGAATATAGAATAACTTTTATTTCACCTCATATAAAGAATGCAATAACTTTCTTTTCCTCTGGTAAATACCTCTTTTAATAATAATGTTAATAACAATAACAATTACCATTTAGATTGAACTTTAAGGTTTATAGAACCCTTTATCAATATTATGTCACTTCAAGTTTTATGGAATATTATTATTCTGTAAGAAATGACCAACAGGATGATTTCAGAAAGGCCTGGAGAGACTTAGATGAACTGATGCTAAGTGAAATGAGCAAGACCAAGAGCTCATTATATACTTCAACAACAATACTATATGATGATCAATTCTGATGGACGTGGCCATTTTCAACAATGACATGAACCAAATCAATTCCAATAAAGCAGTAATGAACTGAACCAGCTACATCCAGCAAAAGAACTCTGGGAGATGACTATGAATTACTACATAGAATTCCCAATCCCTCTATTTTTGTCCACCTGCATTTTTGATTTCCTTCACAGGCTAATTGTACATTATTTCAAAGTCTGACTCTTTTTATACAGCAAAACAACTGTTTGGACATGTATACATATATTGTATTTAATTTATACTTTAACATATTTAACATGTATTGGTCAATCTGCAATCTGGGTGGAGGGGGGGGAGGGAGGAGAAAAATTAGAACAAAAGGTTTTGCAATTGTCAATGCTGTAAAATTACCCATGCATATATCTGGTAAATAAAAACTATAATTAAGAAATATATATTATGTCATTTCAAATTCACAGTGTTACATCATTTAATCCTTACAACAATCCCTCTGAAGTCAATGATATTCACATTTTAGAGGTGAAAAAATGAAGCAGAGAGGTTAGGTGACTAGCTATAATTAATAAGTAAGCTAAGATTCAAACAGATTTGCTTGATTCCAAGCTCAGCACTCTAGCCTCTCCATCCTTCAAAAAATACACTAGAGATCTAAATATTTTAATGTACTATTTAATGTACTATTCTCAGGTTTACCTTTGGGGGAGGCAAAATAAACTTGGAATTACTTAGAGAGACTGCCTCTCTATTGCAGGTATGGGAACTCAGTATCACTTGCCAACCTGCCATTTCTCCTAGCTATTCCCATCTCTTGGTCCTGAAGTCTTTGCCATTGCCTCTCCATTTCTACCATTTTCAGTTGATGTAAGATTAAGCAGTGAGAAATGTGCAGAAGATTAGGCTTTATTTCTCTGCAATGAGTTAACTTTTCATCCTTATGGAGTTGCTCTTAAAGTGAGAAAAATGGTTTCCAGTGGGTATATCAGTAAAGAACTGCTTAGAATACTTCTGCAGTTGATCTGGCGTTTTTACCAAGATACACACAACACACACACACACACACACACACACACACACACACACACACACACACACACACACAAACACACATTCTATAGCTAGATTTGTATGTATTTCACATAGACATAAACTTACTAAAATGCATATACACATATATATGTGTGCTTATTTTGTTTTGTTTTCTGATAGCCTGAGTACAGAACTGAGAAAGACATTTTTCCACATGTGGCAAACTCATTTATCTTTATGGAAAGAACAATTAAACTCATTATATTCTGAGTTCTACATTGCCAGACTAAGTACTAAACTCCTCCTAAAGCTTAGCATTTACACAAGTTTTTGTGTAACAAGATGTGAATTTCAGGATCCTAACAGATCAGACAAAAAGCTTCCCATAAGTACATACAATTTCTACATGATAGACTAAAAGAGAGCTGAAAGTGATGAGGAGGAGGGCAGAATGTGGTAGTAACAATAGTTCTTATGAAGACCAAAACATTCTGAGAAAATCATTTAACCTTAGTTTTTTCAACTATAAAATGATACAATTAAACTAGCTGGTCTTCAATATCCATTGTGGCTCAAAATCTATGCTCCTAAATTCAATTTCAGGCTTGATGCACACACATCTAAAAGAGCAAACTGGGAAATGATATTGCTATGTTAAGACAACCACAGTTGTTTTTACTGGTTATTCTGAGTTGCTGGATCAATTAATGGTTAAAGCTGAATGACAGATGTGATTATGGAAATACTCATGATGTATAAATTGCACAAGGACATTTCTTTATGTATAAAATTGATGGTTTTGTATTAGATTAAGCCTTGGGCTTAGGGATTTAATTTAATTAAGCAACAAAGATAAATAAGACACAGTCTCTGCCTTCTAGGAACTTTTAATAAAGTAGCAGAGATAAAACATGTGCCTAAATAACTAAAATGATTATAATAATTAACTTTTATGTAATGCTTTAAGGTTTACAAATACTTTTCACAGAATCCTTTGGGAATTTTATAGAAAAGGAAACAAGCTCAGAGACTAAATAATCTGAGGCAGCTAGGTGACATAGTGTACTGATAGCTGTGTATAGAGTCAGGAAGACCTGAATTCAAATTCATCCTCAGACAACTAATCTCAGACACTTACTAGCTGTCTGAACCTGGGAAAGTCACTTCACCTATGTTTCCCTCAGTTTCCTCAACTGTAAAACTGAACTGATAATAGCACCTGCCTCAAAGTATCGTTCTGGGTCTCAAACAAGGTAATCTTTGCAAAGCATTTAGTAATGCCTGTCACATAAATATATACATGATGCTATATAAATGCTGATTCTTCCTAGTTTCTAGCTATATGAAACTAAGTAAATTTCTATCTTTCTACCTTACCTTAATTGTGAAATAAAGGTAATAACAACACCTATACTTCACTATCTCACAGAGTGGTTTTGAAGATCAAATGAGATATTTGTAAAGTACTTAGCACATAGCTGTTGATCTTCCTTTATCCTCTTGGAGGACTAATGGCAACAGGAGGGTGATGTCTTGATTAGCAAGCAAATTGGATTTAAGTGAGGCAGAGATGTGCAAAGTCATTAGCTTCACTTTCTCCACCAGGGTCATGGGGTCCAGTGGCAAAAATGTTGATCAGTACTATAGGAGGGACCCTGATGTAGTGGGAAAGCTTGACCTTTTTCAGGTTTTTCTGAGTAAAACCCATTCAATAATTAAAAGCTAAGTAAGAATTGAAGCAAAAAATAGCTTAATTTGCTTTGACAAAAGAATCAATCTCCTGTCCTAGTTAGTAAATATTTATTCTTATCCTCTATCTCATCCCCCACCTTCTTTTCCATTTCCCCTTTATGTGTTGTCTTCTCCCCATTCAAGTGAAGCCTGGAATTGTATTGCTTACCTATATTTGTATCCCCAGTGCTCCTCACAGTGTCTGGCATAGTAAACACATAATAAATGTTCTGTCTTTCTATCTATGTCTCCTCCATTTTGAAATTTTGAAGTTTTTTTTTTTTTTTTTTTTAATCCAAGGATATGCCTCTCCTTATCCTTACTGAATTTTATTTTGAATAAGTTCAGGGTTTTATATCTATTGTCCACTATGTGAACCATCCCTCCTAGCTTTCTGTCACTCACAAATTTGAGAAACAAGCCGCATATCCCTTTAGCTAAGTCACTGATTTTTTTGTAAATATTACATAACACTGGGCCAAGTAGATCCTTGGAGGTACTTTACTAAAGATCTCCTGACAAATTAAAGTTGAATTCTTAACATATACTTTTTGAGTCTAGGCATTCAACCAGGTTAGAATATTGTGTAACTATATTATTATCTAATCCATATTGCTTCTTTTCCAGTAAAAAAAAAAAAAAAGATACTAAACCATATTTTCAGCATTCTTCTGAGTACTAAATGATACTCATTTAGTAATTAATTTTTTTAGGAAAAGAAAGTGCTAATTGAAAAATTAAAAGTCTAAAACTGAAGGGATTCCTATACTGTCTTATAACAAGCTTTATTTTTTTTAAGTTTTTATTAATATCTTGTTTCTCATATCATTGGAGTATTCAAGATACTCCCTGAGAGCAATTCTATATAAAAGATAGGTTTTTTTTTCTTTTTAAATGAAATGAGAAAAATATCAATTGATTGATATATTGAAAAAGTTCAAAAACTTGTATAATATGTAACACTTGTGGACCTCTATACAGGGTTAGGTTGTGGATTTTTTCCCATATAACTTCATTGAAGTCTCATTTGATCTTTATAATTTTGTTACATTTACTTTTGATTTTTTTTTCTTGTACTGCTACTTTCAATCTACATTATTGTAGTTACTATGTGTATTGATTTCTCAGCTCTACTTACTTTATTCTGCATCATTTCATATAGATCTCCTGACGCTATTTTTAACTGTCCATTTGACACGCATATTTATCTTCTTTTACTTGTCCTTGTTTTCATATGTCTTTTATATATATTTTATTATATTTTTGATGAGTTTGCTGAGTTAAATTCCCAAATACCTTTCATTTTCCCTCAAATCTAGAATTTTATTTTTTTAGAGTTTCCCATCTACTCTGGGTAGGCTTTCCTTTTAGAATTATAGTCAATAGAATCCTAGATCCATCTTGAAAATATGATAATTGAAAATTTTGCTCTTCTCAAATCTAGGCTACATATCAGGCTATATATTTTTCCTCTAATTTATCATAAATTCTAGGAAAGTCTTGTCTCCTCTAAGATTCTCATTATTTTTACCCTAGCTACTAGTTCAGTCAGAGAAAAAATAGAATTTCTCCTTGCCAGATCCTTTACCTTTTGAAGTATCTACTTTCTAAAATACCTAGCTTGGTGAATAAAAACAAACAAACAAACAAATAAATAAATAAATAAGAAATTTTCTCCCTATTTTATCCTTTTTATCTTAAAGATCTTCTGATTATTTTTATAAGTATACTAGCAAATAAAATTTAATCAGCCATGGTTAGGGATACAGTATTGCTGACATTCTTATATTTAAATTGTAGTGTAAGCCCAAATCCTATTGTTAGACACTGTCTTCTCAGCCAGCTATTCTTTTCCCAAACAAATTTTGTCTACTATATATGTTATTATCAATGGATAGCAATGAAGAAAATATAGTTTATGCCCTTATGGCCTTCAGCTTTTTGCCTAGGATTTCAGAATTTTTGGAGACAAAATTTGTTTCTCCTAAATTATCATTTATGACTAACTGAATCACCAAAAGTGGATAGTAGTGATCCATTTTAATAAGTCAAACCCTTCTCCATCCTACCCCTACTTTTTTTAAGCTCATAAGGAAGCTAAATAGTTTATACAATTAGCAAAAAATTGCACAACTGGTATGTGTCGGAGATTTGGATACAAGTTTTCCACCTTAGCTAGAAATGTTTATGGAGATGGAATTAGACTTGAAAATTCATTGGTATTGGAAGCTTCCAACTAAATTAAATTCCATTAAGATAGAGTGATGCTTCTGCAATTAAAGGCATGGAGAGTGGCCTGGTGGCACAGAGAGGTAAAATAATTTGTCCAGAATCACACAGAAACTGGGCTTGAAGGTAGATCTTTCAACTTCAAGGCTTATCTTCTATCCACTATATAATGTTGTCACTCAAGAATTCATATACTTGAAGCAAAATTATTTAGCCACAAAACAATGAATTACAAATGTTTATACAGTACTTCATGCTTTTCAAAATGCTTTGATATATCACAATACCTATTTGAAATTCACAACAGCCTTGTCAGATTGGAAATATAAAACTATTCTTTTCCCATCTCCATTTTGTGAATAAGGTCATTAAAACTGAAAAAAGTTATTTATTGTTGAGGGTTAATGGATGCCATAGTAAAGACAGCATGGTATAAAGAGTATTGAGCTATATGTAGTTTTTTAAAAACTGCATTTGAATTCTTTACAAAATTTGGACAGTATCTCAAAAGTCTTAGACTTTTATTATGACCATGAACAAGATATTTTTAGCATTTGGAGCCTCAGCTTCTTATGCAATATTAGGGTAATGATCCTTAAATGCTTTCTTCCTGGAGTTGTGGTGAAAATAAAATGGGGCAGTATTTTTAATATGCTATAAAATGCCAATTATAATGATCTTTATCAGTTGAGTCACCTTAGTTGACTCTTGAAGAATGTGCTTCTGAGAGGCAGAAATGAGGAAGAAATGCATTTCAAATATGTCAGATAGTCTATGTGCTGGAATGCCAAGCTTAGGGATTATATAATAGTTCAAGAAACAAAGAGCGTTTGAAGGAGAGAAATTTTTTTAAAAAGTATGGAAAGATAGGTTGGAGTCAGATCATGGAGAATTCAAACACCAGACAAAAAAAAAAAAAAAAAGGAATTTCAAAAGGGAGCCCTTAAAGATCCCTGAAGAAGGGACCTCTGTGTCTTGGCAAGATTATTTTGACAATTTGGTGGTAGACGGATTGCAGAACAGAGAAATTAGAGACTAGGAGACCTTGATGAAAAGTATTGTGATGGTCCAAACAACAAGGAGAGACAATGTGTTGTAGCAGAGTTCTGTGCCCAAAGAGAGTAAACACTTGTTTCTGCAATATATACTTTGCAAACATTAAAACACCAGGTGAATTATATCTTGGACATAAAACAAACAAACAAACAAATAAAAACAAACCTAAAGAAAACAGAAACCTTGAATGATGTCTCTGGATTCATCAACTCAGCAATTATTGAAACTTCTGTCTTGTAAGAAAAATAGTAATAAAAATGTGGAAGTAATTTTGTAGTCAAGAAATATTGATTGCATGTGAGATGTGGAAAAAGTGACAAAAATATGATACTAGATTCTTAAAACTTTATCAAGGCATAATGATGGTCAAAGGAGACTTTTGCCTCTTGAGGGTCAATCAATTGCTCTTAAGGGAAGGAGAATAAAGAGTCCCTCACATATACCTCACACCTATACCCCATTGAAAGAATCTTGGAAGCAAGAGTAGCTGACAGCAATATATGCACTGGGATCCCAGTCACATGAAGAACAAATTCAACACACTTAAGGCAGCTTCAGGACTCCACTACGGTTATGATCTGTAGAGTTTTAATAACCTAATAACTCTTTTTCCTTCCTTCATGAAGAAATGAAATTTCTTTTAGGTTTAGCTTTCAACCAAACTCTACAGGTCATGATCCTAGTTGAGTCCTGAAGCTGCTTTAGTGTGTTGAGTTTGTCACTCTTTCCACCTGAGTCATGAAAGTTCAGTGGCAAGACAAAAATCAAGATAATTGTGATGTTTCAGCATGAAATGCATGATCTTTGATTTCTCACCAAACTCTAACCTCTCCACAATATATGTCTCACCAGGGAAAATCTTCACATGCTCTGGGTAGATACCATCCTAATTCTTTAATAGTTTGAGTCCTGTCAGTTATCTCAACCTGGTTTAGCCTATCTGCCAAGATGATTTACTAGAGGATGGCCACCATAGCCACCAAGGAGCTTTAGCTTTTTGAAGCCACAAATGAGAGAGTTGGATGAATCATGTAGACACCAAAGGTGGATGAGCACCCCTGAAAAGGGTTTGGCAAGTCTTCACACCAGGAGTGCTATTCTATCTTGTGAGAAATGAATGGGCATTTGATTTCCACAGTTATGAAAACTAAACTGGAAAAATGAAACTTAAGTTAGAAAATTGAACTCACAAGGATATCAAAGAATAATAGGGGTGAAGGTTTTAGATTTAAACAGAGTCCTTCAAAACTTTCCCTCCATAAGAAAATTAGCTCCTCAGGGGCAGGGAAAAGCTTTTGTAATCTGGAGTGTTGGCTTGAGATTTGAAAAGAATCCTTTATTGGACTTCTGGCCAAGATGGAGACATGGAGGCAGACAGCTGCTTGAGCTATGCGTTTTCTCTCAGAACTTACTTCATGACAAGCCTCAGGAGTTAATGCTTGACCGAGAAAGAAAGAAACCCACAAATAATCACCAAGAGACAACATCCTTGAAATTCGCCAGAAAAGGTCTGTGTTTGCTCGGGGGAGGGTCAATCAGACTGGGCGCAGACTGAGGGCAGGCAAGCCAGAGCAAGACAGGCAGCTCACACAGCTCAGACCTGAGGGGGGAGGAGTACAATCTCTATCATTTCTGCTAAAAGGCTTTTACCCCACTGTGGTTACTCCGTCTTGGCAGCAAGCCAGGAGCAGCAGAGAGGGTATCAAACACCGGAGGTGAAGAATAAAACCCCTGAAAGCTAGCCTGTCTTGGGACCCAGCCACCCCCAACCCCGACCTGGACTGACTAAGCACATTCTTAGAGCCTCAGAGCACAGACTCAGTGCAGCCATCGCTGTCCTGTTAGTGCCTTGCTGCTGCCCTCCCCCCAGTCTGTAGAGGAAGCCCATTAATACCATTCAGCCCCATCCCCCCCAAAACAGACCAATTGTTTCTCTTGTCAATTTGTTTTCTTCAATTCCCGCTCTGACAAAATGAACAAAAAATTCAAAAGGGCTCTAATCATTGACAGCTTCTGTATGGAGAGAGAGCAGACTTCAAACACTGAGGAGACTAAAAACAGACTGTCCCCAGAGGAATCCCCTAAGGAGGATATGAGCTGCTTCTCAATACAAAAGAATCTCATAGAGGAAAGAGAAATGGGAAGCTTGGCAAGAGAGCCTGGAGAAATCATCCCACACATTTAAGGACAGATGGATAAAGAAATCAAATCATTGAGAAAGAAAATTAGTGAACTGGAAAAGGTAAACAACTCCAAGGAAAACAGGATTAGTGAGCTGGAAAAAGAAAACAGCTCTCTAAAAAATAAAATAGATAAAATGGAAAAAAATTCCATAGAAGATAAAAACTCAAGTGGACAATTACAAAAAGATATAAAAAAAAAATGAGTGAAGAAAATACATCATTGAAAATTAGACTCGAACAAGTAGAAATGAATGACTCAAGGAGAAACCAAGAAGTAGTCAAGCAAAACCAGAGAAATGAAACAATTGAAAAGAATGTCAAGTACCTTATTAAAAAGACAACAGAAATGGAAAACAGATCCAGGAGAGACAATTTGAGAATAATCGGATTCCCTGAAAAATGTGAGGAAAAAAAGAGCTTGGACACTATTTTCGAGGAAATTATCAAAGAGAACTGCCCAGATGTTTTGGAAACAGACGGTAAAATAGACATTGAAAAAATTCATCGATCACCTACTGAAAGGGACCCTAAAATCAAAACGCCAAGAAATATAGTGGCCAAATTCAAGGACCATCAGATAAAGGATAAAATACTGGAAACTGCTAGAAAAAAGCAATTCAGATATGAAGGAGCCACATGATATGAAGGATAACCCAGGATCTAGCAGTGTCCACATTAAAAGAACGAAGGGCCTGGAACATGACATTCCGAAAGGCTAAGGAACTTGGTATGCAGCCAAGAATAACTTACCCAGCAAAAATGAGCATCGTTTTCCAGGGAAGAAGGTGGACATTTAACAAAATAAATGAATTCCATCTATCCTTGATGAAAAAACCAGATCTACATAAAATGTTTGATCTTCAAATACAGAACTCAAGAGATTTCTAAAAAGGTAAAAATAAATCTTGAGAACTATACTTCTGTTATAAAAATAAGTAAAGAACATACGTATAATTTGTCTTGGAAACTAGAGGTGGAAAGGAAATTATGTCATAAAAAAGTGTAAAGTGATGGTACTACATCTCATGAAGACGCAAAGGTAACCTATTATATCTGAGAGAAAGAAGGAGGGAGATGAACATAGTGTGTATCAATAGACATATTTGATTTATGGTGAAACTTCTTCCACTTCATTGAAAAGAGAGAGAAGGAGTAAGCTAAGGGGAAGGGAATACAGAAATTATGAGGAAAAGGGGTAAAATAAAGGAAGTAACTTTAAGGTGGGGGAGGGACACTAAAAAGGGAGGGCTGTGAAAAGCAAGTGGTGTTCACAAGTTTAATACTGAGTAGAGGGGTAAGAGGAAAGGAAAGGAGAAAAGTATAAGCAGGGGTTAACAGGATGGCAAGAAATATAGAATTAGTCCTTCTAACCATAAATGTGAATGGGGCAAACTGCCTCATAAAGAGGAAGCAGTTAGCAGACTGGATTAAAAGTCAGAATCCTACTATATGTTGTTTACAGGAAACATACCTGAAACAGGGTGATACATTCAAACTAAAAGTAAAAGGGTAGAGCAGAATCTACCATGCTTCAGGCAAAGCCAAAAAAGCAGGGGTAGCCATCCTCATCTCAGATCAAGCAAAAACAAAAATTGATCTAATTAAAAGAGATAAGGAAGGGCATTATATCCTGCTAAAGGGTAGCATCAATAATGAAGCAGTATCAATATTAAACATATATGCACCAAGTGGTGCAGCATCTAAATTCTTAAAAGAGAAATTAAGAGAGCTGCAAGAAGAAATAGACAGCAAAACTATAATAGTGGGAGATCTCAACCTTGCACTCTCAGAATTAGATAAATCAAACCACAAAATAAATAAGAAAGAAGTCAAAGAGGTAAATAGAATACTAGAAAAATTTGATATGATAGATCTTTGGCGAAAGCTAAATGGAGACAGAAAGGAGTATACTTTCTTCTCAGCAGTTCATAGAACCTATACAAAAATTGACCATATACTAGGACATAAAAACCTCAAAATCAAATGCAGTAAGGCAGAAATAGTAAATGCATCCTTTTCAGACCACAATGCAATTAAAATTACATTTAATAAAAAGACAGGTGAAAATAGACCAAAAAATAATTGGAAACTAAATAATCTTATACTAAAGAATGATTGGGTCAAACAGCAAATCATAGACATAATTAATAACTTCACCCAAGAAAATGACAATAATGAGACGTCATACCAAAATGTGTGGGATACAGCCAAAGCAGTAATAAGGGGAAGCTTTATATCTCTACAAGCCTACGTGCATAAAATAGAGAAAGAGAGGGCCAATGAATTGGGCTTATAACTAAAATTGCTAGAAAAGGAACAAATTAAAAACCCCCAGACAAACACAAAACTTGAAATTCTAAGAATAAAAGGTGAGATTAATAAAATTGAAAGTAAAAAAACTATTGGATTAATTAATAAAACTAAGAGTTGGTTCTATGAAAAAACCAACCAAATAGACAAACCCTTAGTAAACCTGATTAAAAAAAGGAAAGAGAAAAAGCAAATTGTTAGTCTTGAAAATGAAAAGGGAGAACTCACCACTAATGAAGAGGAAATTAGAACAATAGTTAGGAGCTTCTTTGCTCAACTTTATGCCAATAAATTCAATAACTTAAATGAAATGGAAGAATACCTTCAAAAATATAGCTTGCCCAGATTAACAGAGGAAGAAGTAAGTAGTCTAAATAGTCCCATCTCAGAAAAAGAAATAGAACAAGCTATTAACCAACTCCCTAAAAAAAAATCCCCAGGACCAGATGGATTTACATGAGAATTCTACCAAACATTTAAAGAGCAACTAACTCCAATGCTATATAAACTATTTGAAAAAATAGGTATTGAAGGAGTCCTACCAAATTCCTTTTATGACACAGACATGGTACTGATACCTAAACCAGGTAGATTGAAAACTGAGAAAGAAAACTATAGACCAATTTCCTTAATGAATATTGATGCTAAAATCTTAAATAAGATATTAGCAAACAGACTTCAGAAAATCATCCACAGGATAATACACTATGCTCAAGTAGGATTTATACTAGGAATGCAGGGCTGGCTTAATATTAAGAAAACTATTAGTATAATTGACCATATTAATAATCAAATTAATAAAAACCATGTGATCATCTCAATAGATGCAGAAAAAGCATTTGATAAAATCCAATATCCATTCCTACTAAAAACGCTTGAGAGTGTAGGAATAAATGGACTATTCCTTAAAATAATAACGAACATATATTTAAAATCTTCAGTAAACATCATATGTAATGGCGATAAACTAGAACTTTTCCCTGTAAGATCAGGAGTGAAACAAGGTTGCCCACTATCACCATTACTATTCAATATAGTACTAGAAATGCTAGCCTTGGCAATAAGAGCCAAGAAAGAGATTCAAGGAATTAGAGTAGGAAATGAGGAAATCAAACTATCACTCTTTGCAGATGACATGATGGTATAGACTCTGCTAAAAAGCTATTAGAAATAATTCAGAATTTTAGCAAAGTTGCAGGATACAAAATAAATCCACATAAACCCTCAGCATTTGTATACATTACCAACACAATCCAACAGCAAGAGATACAAAGAGAAATTCCATTCAAAATAACGGTCGATAGTATAAAATATTTGGGAATATATCTACCAAAGGAAAGTCAGGAATTATATGAGCAAAACTACAAAACACTTGCCACAAAAATAAACTCATATTTAAATAACTGGAAAGACATTAAGTGCTCTTGGATAGGCTGAGCGAATATAATTAAGATGACAATACTCCCTAAACTAATCTATTTATGTAGTGCTATACCAATCAGACTCCCAAGAAACTATTTTAATGACCTAGAAAAAATAACAACAGAATTCATATGGAACAACAAAAAGGTCGAGAATTTCAAGGGAAGTAATGAAAAAAAAAATTAAATAAAGGTGGTCTAGCTGTACCTGATCTAGAACTATATTATAAAGCAACAGTCACCAAAACCATTTGGTATTGGCTAAGAAATAGACTAGTTGATCAGTGGAATAGGTTAGGTTCACAGGGCAAGATAGTGAATAAAAATAGCAATCTAGTATTTGACAAACCCAAAGATCCCAACTTTTGGGATAAGAATTCATTATTTGACAAAAACTGCTGGGAAAACTGGAAATTAGTATGGCAGAAACTAGGCATGGACCCACATTTAACACCACATACTAAGATTATATCAAAATGGGTCCAAGATTTCAGCATAAAGAACAAAAACATAATAAATTGGAGGAACATGGGATGGTTTACCTCTCGGACTTGTGGAGGAGGAAGGAGTTTGTGTCCAAGGAAGAACTAGAGATCATTATTGATCACAAAATACAACATTTTGATTACACCAAATTAAAAAGTTTCTGCACAAACAAAACTAATGCAAACAAGATTAGAAGGGAAGTAACACACTGGGAAAACATTTTTACAGTTAAAGGTTCTGATAAAGGCCTCATCTCCAAAATATACAGAGAATTGACTTTAATTTATAAGAAATCAAGCCATTTTCCAATTGATAAATGGTCAAAGGATATGAACAGACAATTTTCAGATAATGAAATTGAAACTATTTCCACTCATATGAAAGATTGTTCCAAATCACTATTGATCAGAAAATGCAAATTAAGACAACTCTGAGATATCATTACACACCTGTCAGATTGGCTAAGATGACAGGAACAAATAATGATGAATGTTGGAGGGGCTGTGGGAAAACTGGGACTCTGATGCATTGTTGGTGGAGTTGTGAAAGAATCCAATCATTCTGGAGAGCAATCTGGAATTATGCCCCAAAAGTTATCAAAATTTGCATACCCTTTGACCCAGTAGTGCTACTCCTGGGCTTATATCCCAAGGAAATAATAAAGAAGGGAAAGGGACCTGTATGTGCCAAAATGTTTGTGGCAGCTCTTTTTGTTGTAGCTAGAAACTGGAAGTTGAATGGATGCCCATCAATTGGAGAATGGTTGGGTAAATTATGGTATATGAATGTTATGGAATATTATTGTTCTGTAAGAAATGACCAACAGGAAGAATACAGAGAGGCTTGGAGAGACTTACATCAACTGATGCTGAGTGAAACGAGCAGAACTAGGGGTTCATTATACACTTCAACAATGATACTGTATGAGGATGTATTCTGATGGAAGTGGATATCTTCAACATAGAGAAGAGCTAATCCAATTCCAATTGATCAGTGATGGACAGAATCAGCTACATCCAGAAAAGGAACACTGGGAAATGAGTTTAAACTGTGAGCACTGTTTTGTTTTGTTTTGTTTTTCTTCCCAGATTATTTTTAGCTTCCGAATACAATTCTTCCTTTGCAACAACAACAACATCAAAATTCGGTTCTTCACATATATATTGTACCTAGGATATACTATAAGATATTTAATATGTATGGGAATGCCTGCCATCTAGGGGAGAGGGTGGAGGGAAGGAGGGGAAAAATTTGGAACAGAAGGGAGTACAACAGATAATGTTTTACAAAAAAAAATTACCTATGAATATGTACTGTCAAAGAAAATGTTATAATTATAAAAATTAATAAAAAAATTTAAAAAAAAAGAAAAGAATCCTTTATTTTTTGCCCCTAGCTCTCTACAATTACCTTCCCTCTTAAGAAAATAAGCTTCTTGGAAGCAGGAACTGGCTATGTAATGAGGGGTGGAGATTCACATTGGATAACTTATGTAACATCCAATGAATGGAGAATCAGGGGAGGGGCTTGTGCTTCAGAATAGGAAATAAAATACTACCATTGTAGTTTCAAGTGTGTCTATTAACTTGGTACCCATTCTTGCAAGAATGTAAAATGAAATCTTTCCTGCATTCCAATGAATCAGTGGAGTTCTTGGTAAGATATTTTATTTCTTACAGTATAAAGACCCCACAAATCTCATTTGACCATATGTGCTTTCTAAGTTTGAGCTCACTTTATTCAAGTATTTAGTGTGTGCAAGAGGATGATGAATTTCCATTATGAAAAGATATTTGTGTGGTAACTGTCCTTGTTATACCTGCTCAATAAGTACTCTTTCTAAAAGCTAATTCTTATTGTTTAAGTCATTTTTCAGTCATATACAACTCTCTTTGACCTCATTTGGGATTTTCTTGGGAAGAGATGCCCAGATAGCTCCAGAGGAGAAAGTGAGGTTAGTGACTTACATAGCCTCCCCTCACTTAAATCTACTTCACTTGCATGTTATAGCATGACCTCCCAGATATGAGTCATCTTCAAGAACAAAGGCCAAACAATCTCTGTGAATAGGAGCTACTCCATTAAGGACTGAAATAACATCTTCCTTCCCTTCCTTCTTCCTTATTCCTTCCTTTTCACTGGCTAAATTTCTTTCTTAAGGAACAAGCATTAAACCCAATCACTCTAGCTTTCATTGATTGGTCAACAAAAGGTCCGGGGCCAAGCTTTATTTGGTTGTTTTTTGGGTCTCTTTGCTTCAGAGTGAATATAATTTGCTCTTGTTTCTGTTTTGGTCAGAAACCCTTTAGATCTTCACCTCCCAGATTTTTTTTTTTCACTAGGTAAAAAAGGCTAATTTTTCCCTCATTTCTTTCTTACCTAGCCTTAATCACTGAAGTATGGTTGCTTTAGTCAAACTGAGACTAGTTATAGACCTTAGCTTAAAGAGGTCAAGATCTCCCACTGCATTCAGGGTTATCTCCAGTCATCCAGATCTATATTTTGCTACTGGACCCAGAGGGCTCTAGAGGTGACTTTGCATAGACTTTCCTCACTTAAATCCAACTCCTTTTGTGTCATAGCATCACTTTCCTGATGTGCTGGTTGTTTTGGGGAATGAATGACAAAGAACAACATTTAGAATGGTGTGCCAATTCATTCTCCAGTTCATTTTACAGATGAAGAAACAGGTGTTTGTCTAGACTCTAGGGTCACATAGCTAGTAAATGTCTGAGTCTGAATTCGAACTCAGGAGGATGAGTCTTTCTGGTTCCAAATCTGTGCTTTATCCATTGTACTACCTAGCTTCTCCCTCCCCCCTGCCCAAGCTTATTAACTCTGCATAATAATATTTGGGAATACAACATCATTAGTAACAATACTAAAAACCTTATCCCTTGTTATTGATCTTGGAACTGTGAAGAGAGAAATAGTTTTCCGATGGGGCTCCCACCAATAAGAGTGGGAGTTGGAGAATTAGCTAGACCTGAAGGAGGTGCTACAAGGTTCACACAGACAATATGTATCACAGTTGGAACATGAACTCAGGTATTACTGGTTTCAAGATTATCTCTCCATCCTAATACCATATTGTCTTTCACTATTCAGAAAGAATAGATGGGCAGCTAGATGGCATAGAGAATAGAGTACCAGCCCTGGAGTCAAGAGAACCTGAGTTCAAAACTGATCTCAGACACTACTAGCTCAGACCCTATGCAAATCATTACCCCAATTGCCTTAGAAAGAAAGAAAGAAAGAAAGAAAGAAAGAAAGAAAGAAAGAAAGAAAGAAAGAAAGAAAGAAAGAAAGAAAGAAAGAAAGAAAGAAAGAAAGAAAGAAAGAAAAAAAAAAAAGAAAGAAAGAAAGAAAGAAAAAAAAGAAAGAAAGAAAGAAAGAAAAAAAAGAAAGAAAGAAAGAAAGAAAAAAAAAGAAGAAAAAGAAAGAAAGAAAGAAAGAAAGAAAGAAAGAAAGAAAGAAAGAAAGAAAGAAAGAAAGAAAGAAAGAAAGAAAGAAAGAAAGAAAGAAAGAAAGAAAGAAAGAAAGAAAGAAAGAAAGAAAGAAAGAAAGAAAGAAAGAAAGAAGAAAGAATGGAAATTTAGAAGTCAGAACTGGTTTGGGGAGATTAAATATCCTCTATAATATATGCGAAGCTTGAAACTGGGCTCAGAGTTACACAGTGCTTTTGTGACACTGCAAAGTTCTTGGATGACCCCAGGCTTCTCCCTGAAATATGCCCATCAGTGTTCTTCTAGTAAAGTATAGCATAAAATGCTACACTCTTCAAATAGTTAAAGTTGGAGATCACCCAAAATACAATGAAGAGTCCCTGGTGAACCTGATCATGTTATATTATATTACAAGAATGAATGAATGAATGAGAAAACTTTCGATAAGCACTAAACATGATACTATGTCAAGCACTATACTTAGGGATATGAATACAAAAGCAAAAACTGTATTTTCCCTTAATAGGTTCAGTGAAGAGTAGGTACATGCTTTATTCAGGGACAATAGTAGTTAATTTTATTAAGATTCTTAGTTCCAGACTTGGAAGAGAGGCTTAGGGATGAAAATTTGATGAAATGGCAAAGTTGGAGAAGAAAGTGTGGATGAAGTGGTCAAGTAGGAGAGAATGAAACTTAGCTTAACTGAGGCTTCCTGAAATAGTGTCTAGGAAAGTCATTTTGGGAGATCAATATCTTCAATAGGTCTCATGGTAAAAGTTCCTCAAAAGTATGGTCTCTAATGTTAGAAATGAGGAAATATGAGGAATCTATGAAGAAGTAAGAGTGTAAAGGATGTCATCAATGAAATGTATGACTGAAAATGAAGAGAGGTCCATCATATAGAGTGAGAGATAACCAATAGAGAGATATTATATTCTAGATTGTTAAATACACTGCCTGTTGTGAACTT
The DNA here is from genome assembly GCF_048593235.1 of Sminthopsis crassicaudata. Lineage (NCBI taxonomy): Eukaryota > Metazoa > Chordata > Mammalia > Dasyuromorphia > Dasyuridae > Sminthopsis > Sminthopsis crassicaudata. Next base: position 421,748,817 of record NC_133619.1, read on the forward strand.
ATGGGAGGATTTGGGAAAGAGTCCTAGGAATGGCATGCATGGATGTCCTGTGTTCTGCATAATACTCTCATTAATGTAACCTAAGTATTAAAGCTCTTTGGTATAAGACTCTTTAGATCAATACCCAGCACCTGCATGAGGGGTGGGTGGAGTTGGCAAGAGCAATCCTCCTCTCCTCTCTCTTTAAGTACATCTTGATTTCAGTCAAGAAAAAATACATGGGATGCAAGCCTCTCTTCAAGGAGTAAGATAGTGGAAAGAAAATGGTATTTAGATTTTCAAGGATGTGCTTAGCTTTAGCTTGCTACATTTGAGAGTTTGGGGGATTTCCCTTGAAATGAAATCTGGGATTCTCTCTTTTGGTTGGTCAATCAATCAATAAACATTCATTAAATTCCTGTGTGTTATGTTATTATATGCCAGATACTGTGCTAAACTTTGGAGATATAAAAGAAGACAAAATACAGTCCTTGCTCTCAAGGAGATCACAATCTAATAGTTGAGCCGAGTTATCTCATTGCCATTGGAAGATTTTTTTTTTGTTTTTTTTCCTGAGGCTGGGGTTAAGTGACTTGCCCAGGGTCACACAGCTACAAAGTGTTAGGTGTCTGAGATCAAATTTGAACTCGGGTCTCCTGAGTTCAAGGCTGGTGCTCTATGCACTGCGCCACCTAGCTGCCCCGGAAGAATTTTTTTATATGCGTTTTCTCTGATTTCTGTTTTGTGGTTGGCTTGGATAAATGAGGTATTTTGTTGTTTTTGTTGTTATTGTTTGTTATTTCTATGTGCGCTCAATGTAAAACTATTATCTGGTGGAAAAGTGGTTAAACCTTGGATATAAAACTTGGGCCCTTCTTCCCCATTAAGAAATAGTAATCAGGAATTTAGCTTGAACCTTGAAATTACATTCCCTAAACTATTAACATATAATTGAGAGAATATAATTCTAGCCTGTACTTCCTTTCTCTGATGGCAGCAAAATGGTCAGCCTCTGGCTTCACCTTCTTCTTCCTTTGCTGGAAGGAATAAAAATCTCTCTTGAAGACTTTTCCCTTAGCCTCTTTAGGACCTCCTTACATCCATCCCTCTAAGGTAGTAAAAAAAAAAAAAAAAAAAAAAAAAAATACAAGAATCTGCTTTATCTTGTTCTTTCCGCTTTCCCTCCCTCTTCTTCCCTTTTCCCATTCTTCTTTCTTCCTTCCTTCCTTCTCATCCTCCCTCTCTCCCCATTCATTTCTCCCTCCCATCCTTTTTTTCCTGTTTTCTTCTTTCCTTTAACATCCTTCCTAAGATTTTCCATTTTTTTCACGAAATAATATGCCATTATGTTCATATACTGGAGTATTTTTTTTATTTCTTTAATCATCCTCAAATCCATTGGTATGTGCTTTGTTTCTGGTTCTTTGCTATTTTAAAAAAATATATTACTTAGAACATTTAGGTATATATTGAACCCTTGTTTCTTTTGAGTTGTCTTTAGTTTCCATACAGCATGTATATACCCAATATCAGCTTTTTTTTGTCAAAGGGTATGGGTGGTTTGGTCACATGTATCTCTTTTTTCTGGATTGTGCCCTGAGGTAGCTACTCCACTGTAATAATACCTCAAACAAAGTACTTCCTTATTGCAGGTCCTTTTTTGTGGAATGAAGTGAACAAGGATTAAGAAATTATTGTGTCCCTGTGTGAAGAAGAAATAAAGGATTAGCTCTGCTAATATTTACAAACTCATAGAATCATAGCTCTGAATTTGGGAAGCACTTTTGAGGTCATTCAATCCAATTCCTCTACCCCCATTTTGCAGATGAGAAAAGTGGAGTCCGAAATAGTTAAGTTACACGTGCACCTTTGTGCAGATAATAAGCATCAAGGTCATGTCCTCTAATTTTAGAACCAGTGCTCTTTTATTGATTGTATCCTCTTACCATGCTGCCCTCTCACAGAGAGCAATATTTATTAAGCACTTACTATGTGTCAAGTACTATATTAAGCACCATTGATAGAAATACAACAAATAGAAAAACAATTCCTGCCTTCAGGGAGTTTCCATTTTAATGGAGGAAGAAAATCAAAAAAGAAAGTTGAAAAGTGGAATGGGTCAAAAAGAATAGAAGATGCAAAGCTCAGAAAAGCACAGCTAGGAGGCAAAAGAATCATGGCTGGGTCCATTCCCAAAATGGAGGCTCTAGAAGGTACTCACCAATAGGAAAATTGGAGCTGCCATGGCAAAGGCATATTCTAGGAAAAGAAGGTCTTAAATCACGAAGGAAAATTCAGGGTGTAAAGATGATGAGTCCATGTGAAGATGTTTGGAGAGTTAGAAACATAACTAAGAAAGGAATGAAGCAAAACTTGTTCTGGGTTATCCCCCAAATGTGAGACCCCAGAAAGAACTCACTCTTCAGGATGGAAGTTCACAGGACAAAATAGTGAACAACTATAGCAATCTAGTATTTGACAAACCAAAGATACCAACTTTTGGGATAAGAATTCATTGTTTGACAAAAACTGCTGGGAAAACTAGAAATTAGTATGGCAGAAATTAGGCATGGACCCAAACTTAACATCATATACCAAGATAAGATCAAAATGGGTCCATGATTTAGGCATAAAGAATGAGATCATAAATAAATTATAGGAACATAGGATAGTTTACCTCTCAGACTTGTGGAGGAGGAAGGAATTTGTGACCAAAAAACTAGAGATCATTATTGATCACAAAATAGAAAATTTTGATTACATCAAATTAAAAATCTTTTGTATAAACAAAACTAATGCAAACAAGATTAGAAGTGAAGTAACAAACTGGGAAAATATTTTTACAGTTAAAGGTTCTGATAAAGGCCTCATTTCCAAAATATGTAGAGAATTGACTCTAATTTATAAGAAATCAAGCCATTCTCCAATTGATAAATGGTCAAAGGATATGAACAATTTTCAGATGATGAAATTGAAACTATTTCCACTCATATGAAAGAGTGTTCCAAATCACTATTGATCAGAGAAATGCAAATTAAGACAACTCTGAGATACCACTATACAACTGTCAGATTGGCTAAAATGACAGGAAAAAATAATGATGCTGAGTGAAATGAGCAGAACCAAGAGATCATTACACACTTCTACAATGACACTGTATGAGGATGTATTCTGATGGAAGTGGATATCTTCAACAAAGAGATCTAATTCAGTTCCAATTGATCAATGATGGACAGAATCAGCTACACCCAGAGAAGGAACACTGAGAAATGGTGTAAACTGTTTGCATTTTTGTTTTTTTTTTTCCCCAGGTTATTTTTACCTTCTGAATCTGTGCAACAAGAAATTCGGTTCTGTACACATATATTGTATCTACGATATACTATAACATATTTAACATGTATGGGACTGCGTGCCATCTAGGGGAGGGGGTAGAGGGAAGGAGTGGAAAATTCGGAACAGAAGTGAGTGCAAGGGATAATGTTGTAAAAAATTATCCATGCATATGTACTATCAAAAAAAAAAGTTGTAATTATAAAATTAAAAAAAACTAAAGTATTAAAAAAAAAAAAAAAAGAAAAGAAAAGAAAAAGAAAAAAAAAGAAAATGGATTTGAATTTGGTTCTTCCTGACTCTAGGTCAGGTGCTGTCTCAGAGCTGGCCTTCAATCACTTAACATGACTTCCTCAGTTAATCCAAACGTAATAGTAATAGCACCTGTCTCTCAACACAAGTTTTGAAGATCAAATGACATAACTGTAAAGTACTTGGCACATTGTAGGAGTTTAATAAATGTTTGGTTCCTTCCTTATTCCCTCTTTGAGAAGGAAAATTTGGAATACTGACTGAAAAACAATGAAAGAAGAGTAAAAGGATTTCCTTAGCAGCAAAGACCAGTTAAGATTAGGTAATAAAACTGTAGTGAACTTAAGTCACTACAGTTGCATGAATTCTAATTCAGTTTAGTAGCATGTGAAGAAGGAACAGAGGAGGCAAGTAGTGGGCATAATCCAGGATTGGAATTTAGCAAGGCTGAGTGGAGATAACTAGGGAGCAAAGGAGCAAGAAAAATAGAGGATAGTTTAAAGTTGAACTAATTTTCATGAGGTTGAGATTGGGAAATGCGAGGAGTGTAGCTACAGATGATCTGCCAAAAAGAGGAGAAAGAGGAGAGACAGATACAGAGACAGAGATGAAATGGGAGGGCATGGTGACAAAGGAATTTATGTTCTTTATCTGGGAAGCAGAATACTTGAGAATGATGGCAAGTTTAAAGGTATAACTCCCTCTGTATAGGCATGATGGAGTGAGATATGGAGGAAATTGAACAGACTTAAGAACTGAAAGATTAGGGGATTTGAGGAAAACATCAGCATTTATGTTGAAGTCCCTTAATGAGGGTAGGAGTTGGGATAGAGAGGGAATTTCAGTCAGGCAGCTAATTCAAAGACAAGGAAGAAGAGAATATGCTGGAATGGGGTGGAACAGTTTGGCAGATAGTAGCCATTGGGAATTGTTCTGGTGATTAAATTAGGATATTTTCAAAGAAGACTGCTGAATGATAGAAATAAAGAGGGAATTTGGAAATGGATTGAAGAATATCCTAACTCCGATTGGGTAACTAATGTCACATGTTGGGGTATGAAAGATATTGCAATCACTGTGATGGCAGTATCTCAGTGAGAGTAGAGTAAGGAAATTGCATGAGAGGAAGCGGTCTAAAAAGAAGTTGAGAATTATAAACTGATAATTCCAGAAGACATAATGAAACAATGTAGTCAGAGGGGCAAAAGGATAAGAGGGCATTATAGGGGATTTGTTCTTTTCCCTCTTTATTTGAATACAACTACTGAATTTTCCACTACCTTTTCTCAATTTCTTTTTGCTCAAACACCTGTTTCCTTAACTGATCCTATTGTGAGGTTGGCTCCCTTACTATTCTAGCTATTTATTCTTTCCTCACCTTCCTCTGCCACTGTAATAAGAGAATTCTTTGCTTTTGTTCTAGTACTGACCTGGTTCTTTAGTCAAATTATCCTGATATAAATTAGAAAAAAAAGCATAGTTGGAGTGACGTTGAAATAAATCTCTTAACTACAGAGTAACTAATGTTCCCTAAAAATATATTCCATTGAATAGAGGTCCTATGAGAAAACATCGATGCTAGTCATAAATATACTTCATATCAGAAAACATTTAATGTAAATGACAACTTTTTCACTTGAAAAGGCTGCCTCAATTCTACTCCCCAAATTTTCCCCACCCCCCAGACCAGCCTTTATGGATTATATTCTACTATTATTTTAAAACTATTTTATAGCTAAAATATCTGAATGTATAAGTGGCACAAATTTTCCTTCAAGATATTCTTGTCATGACATTCCTCCAGGAAATCAGCTAGTCCTAGAAGGGATACATTCAATAAAACCTCTGCTAACCAAGCACCATTAGGCCAATAATCCAATCTTTTTATGCCAGTTATATTTCTAAAATGTAAACTTTGTTTAACTGTGTGTATTTCTGCCTCCTAAATTTATTATGCAGTATAACACTTTAATTGCAAATGGCATGCGGAAAGGGGCACTGAAAGAAGATCCACACATCTACTTCCATGTTTGTTCAATATAGTCTTTTGGCCTTGTGAGATTTAATGATGATTTAACATAACTTTTCCAATTTCAGTGTTTTTTCATTGATTCTCTTGTACATTCTATTGTAAATAGCTATAATTTTTAGTCCTCTACAATCTCTTCTGCCTCTTCTGGTCTTCCATGGGGAAAAGATAGCTTTTATCTAAATCATAGAAGTGAATGTTTTCTTTCCCCAAAACAAACAGACCTTGTAACATGCTTGGTATAATATTCAGCTGTACCTACTTTGGATTATTCAATTCAAAGACTTTCTTTGGGGATAGGAAGCAGAGTATTACTAGGGATGAAGCTGCCAGAAATTTACAGGTTTAGGAAGGTTAGAGGTCAGAAAAACCAATGTTTACACTTGCAGTATTTTATTTTTCTGCTATGTAAAACAAAAGTATGTTCAGCCACAAATTGACAATGACAATACTGATAAATGAAACAAGGTCTCTAGAGTTATCACAAAAAACCATTTCAAACTTCTGAAAACATCTACCATCTTTCAAATCAGTTTTGATTATATAATACTGAATATAATGAAAACTCAAAATTTTGTGCATTTCTTCAATGGATTACTTGGCTGAATGGTGAGGAAACTAACAATTTACTCAATAGCTTCCTTTTTGTGGCAGGTAATCCACTGGAGAAGGGAAATGGTAGTTTAATGGTACTAAAAAAAAAAAAAAAGTCTACTAAAGAGTCCGTTTCTTGGGTGCACTGCATAATTTGGCCCTAATGTATGAATGACTTAATCACAATTCAATTTGCCACAAATGTGTTCATTTATGTATAACTCTACTAGTGACTTCCCAAAACTTAAGAAACGACCAAATCACTTAGTTATGATACAACATTCTATACAATTATCTTACATTTTCATTTTGTTGATTCACTGTTTAAATATTGAAGGATGAAGTCTCTTCCTAATATGCAGAAATGCTATTTGTCTTGTACTCAAATAGCTATGTAGAATGAATCTCATCTATGAAAAAATATTTTATTAACAAAATAGCATTTACAATCATTCACAACCTGAAAATAAGCTTCCACCCAAGTCACTTGACATCTTTACAAACTGGTTATTCTGACAACTTTAGTAAATGCAGGTAACATTAAAAGCTTTTTAATACTATTCACATACCTGGAATTTCACAAGTTTCTTTAGGATATGACACACAGATATACATTACAGAATGTGGAGAATAAGAATCATTAAGGTAAAGAACTGATTCCAAAATTATATACAAGAATAATGGAATTATTCAAATCTCATTACACTGTTCCAATATAAAATGAAGTCTTGTCTGGAGAGATAGTTTAGTTTTATGCTGCTTAGGATGTACACAGATGGAAAGATCAGACAGTTGAAATGTGAAATACACAGTTAACAAAGTGATATCAAAACTGGAATGTTCTAAAGATGAATTAATTGGTCAATTACTATCTTGATAGAAATCTTGGAAATGAAAAAGAAGCAAAATAACTGTACAACATACTCAAATTTTATACAAGCTGGATTTAGAGAGAAAATATGCAGCTCCCATTAAGACCAATACAGTATTAATTAAAACTGTCATTGAGAGTCAACTAATTATAGGATAAGGCTAAGACCACAGTAGCAGACTCAATCCAATGAGGAATAGTTAACTTCACAAAGAAATTAATCATTATCATCTAATTTGTATGATCTGTTAGTAGGTCATTAGTTTTTTAAATGAGGGATGATACATTAAAGAATATAAAATGAATCATTACTTTTAATTAAAAAATCTACCAACAACCTGATTAAATCATTTCCATCTTGACATCTTTTTTCCCCCCATTCAATAAGCATTTGAAATCTATGAAAATATGATACAGACCTTACAATCTAAAAGGTAAAGGGGGGGGGGGGCAATGCAAATACAGCAAACATAAAACATGATAAAAATTATTAGAGAAATGTAGTAGTTCAGGAAAGATACTGAGAAATTTCTGGAGAAAATTGTAATTCAGCTTTGAGTGCTGAAGAAAAAAAGTTTATGGCTAAAGAATAGACTAATATAGGAGTAATATGAGAAATATTGGAGTCAGACTGTGGAAGTCTTTGCTGGAATCAGGACTAATACATCCTTTATTTGACAAGCAATGGGAAACTAAGGAAGGTTTTTTAATAGAAGGATGACAGATTTGAAAGGTTACAAAAACTGCAAAGACTTGATATAACTCATTAGATAATGTGGGTGAAGGGGAAATAACTTAGGATGGCTCTGGGGTTGAGAATCTGGATGATGTGGAAAATGGTATCAAAAGAAATTTAGAAGCTGAGGGAGAAAAAGGCTTGGAAAAGAGACAGATGAATTAAACTTTGGATTAAGTTTTTAATGTGGAGACATCCAATTGGAAAAATGAAACCAGAGCTGAGAAACACTAAGAGATATTGGGCAGTTAAGTAATATGTGATGAAGATTCTTTTGAGTCATGGGGATGGATGAGATCAAGAGAAAGAAGTATGGAGAGATGAATTTCAGAGTAAGGCTGGATTAAGACAGGAACCTTAACAAAAAAAAAAAAAAAAGAAAAAAAGAAAAAAGAAAATCAGTAAGAGCAATGGGAGGCTATTAAATAGAAGAGGGTAGTCAACAGGGTTAAATATTTATAAAGACACCAAAAAATACCAAAAGATAGCTCCTAGTAATGCTGAGGAGTATCTACCAAGCTGACCAAATCTCATCTATCTTCATACATATTTACTGATTGTTACAACTGAGTAAAAGATGGGAAAAAAAAAATCCAAACTAGGTTCCTGCTTTAAACTTATTGGCACAAATTAGTGTGTGAAGCTGTTTTTATTTTTTCTTTTTTTCTGGGAGAAATTAAATGGTTTGAATGGTAACCAAATACACAACTTTTGACACTAACTAGGTACCACATGAATGTTGAAAAGTCATTTAACTTATGCTTTCTGAAGTTACTTCCAGCTACAAATTCTTAACTCAACTTATTAGCACCATACTTGAATTGAGAAGTGTCAGACATATGGCACAGTGTGGGCTCAATCAGAATAAAATGTAATTAGCAATATAAATTAAAATACAATAAAAAATAGTTAACATTACATTTTAAAACTAAGGCAATATGTGAGAATCTTTTAGGTATGGATTAGTATATTCCATTTCTATTTGAATTTGACATCATTGTTCTAAACATTACAACAGATAGAATAAACTTAGCTTGACAAATCCAATGACCAAAAAAATTAAGCTGAAACAATTATGCATACACATTAACGGTAAGCCAGACAAAGTTCCTTGCCTTCTGATAATGGTGAATAAAGGTAGAATAAAATCTATAATATAACTATTTTCAAACACCTTGCATTTTCAAAAGCAGTTTGCCAAAAATCAACAAAAATAACCCACAAAACCATTGTAGAGAATAATGATTTTATAACAAATAGAATACTGTTTTCAAACTTTTGGGAAAATGACTGCATCTTACCAAATACACCAAATGCCAAGATAAAGTTTCCATCTATATTCTAGTCTTATTTCACAATAAAAAGCATAAGGTTAAAGACTGAGATTAATAAACCAATGACTAAATTAAGATAAAAAATATTTTCTCCTTTGTCAAGAGTGAAAAAGATAACTTACGGAACTGTACTAAACAACTTGAGAGCAAGAAAAAAAAAAGAATTAGCTTTAACGTAATCTGGAAAAGTTTCAAAAAGTAGTATTAACTCACATTTATTTGAACAAATGAAAAGTAAGCATGGTGTGGAAAAGCCAAAAGTAAATTACCTGTGTTTTTTTTTTTTTTTTAAACATTTATCATTGTAATACTTCAGAGGACCACTTCATTTTCTGGTTAATATTAAAATTAAAAGGGAATAGAATAAGTATGTATGACAGTGTCTACTATGTACCAGGCACTGTGCTAAACAGTTTTTATAAATACTATCTCACAACAACCCTGTGAAATAAAGTACTATTATTATTCCCATTTTCAGTTGAGGAAACTAAGGCAAACAGATTTGTCCAGACTCAAGAGAATTTGGGAGAAAATTCAAACTTAGATCTCACTCTAGGCCCGATATAATATCCATTATACTGATAGCTGCCTAAGTAAATAATTTTGCATTTCCAATGTATATGACTCCTATAGATGGAAGCAACATAGTAGCACAGTGAGTAAAAAAACTAATTTGCTGAAGGGAAATTATGGTCAGTTAACATGTGGGAAAATTTTTAATACTGAAACATTTCCCCTTTTTTTTAACTCAGGTATTTTAGGTATTTGGCGGCTTCAAAAATCATACATTAGTTTTAAGGCACTAACAATCTTTTTTTTTGACCACAGAATTAAACTTGAGTTATGCCATCAAAATAACCTTATTTTAGTATTTATATTGGCCCATATTAAAGCAGCAAAAACTAAAGCCCAAAGTCAATGTCATTTTTCATTTCTCTTGATTTAGGATGTGAAAGACCTTTAGTTTACCAAATGAGGACAAAGGAGGAGGAAAAAAAATATCACTTAACTCTCCTCCAATGACCAGGTTTTTAAATTGTTTTGAAAATAATTGCTAAAAATTCAATGTTATTTAATAATACATGGTGACAAACGTTTTCAAAAAGCTATCAGGGTCCTACATAAGGAAAAGTTAAGGCATAACTCCTATATTTAAATTTTAGAAATTTTGCTTTTCCACATAAAGAATTCCAGTTAATATGCCTTTTCACTTTGGTAAGAAATGAATCCAATCCTTGTAAGCATGGCCCATGTTTCACAAAGGTTTGACAAGTTCCAATAATAGCACTTTTTAGATAAAAGCAACTTTTGGGTGATTAACATCTTTACAAATTAGAAATCTGACTCTCAGTGAAGCAAAGGACTTCAGAGATTAATCCAGTGAATCTCCTAGATTTAACACAAAATGAGGGTGGAGAAATGATCTGCTTAAGACTAAATGGCTAATTAGTGGGAAAGAAAGATTAGAACCCAGAGGCTACAATTCACAGGATCAGATTTAGGGGTACAAGACTCCTCAGAGGCCAGGCAAATCCAAAGTCATTTTACAGATGAAGAAATTGAGCACCAAGGAAACTAAATGACTTGCCCAAGATCACACAGATATGTTAGAGGAAGGATTTAAACTTATCTCCTCTTTCTCTAGGGCCAGTGTTCTTTCTACCATAACACTCTTTATTAAATTTCTTTTAATAATACCCACTCTGAATCATTAACAATGGTAATTGATGATACAGTTGCATTTGAAATATTGTCTTAATTCTGAACATTTATAATTTATGACACAAGGGAGACAGGCATATCATTTGCATAAACATTCTCTACTAAGGTTGTCTGTATTACCCTGTTTATGGATAACTAAAACTACTCACTGAATAATACCCATGGTTTTGTATTTCCCTAATGCCCAGGGTCTGGCTTTAGTTCGAGTTGATATTCTAAGACTCCTGAGGTCCGAGAGTGACTACTAGGCTAACAGTTATTTTCAAGGAACTAAGCTGTTTCATTATCACCATCACTCTTTCAAAAGAGAAGCTAGCTATAGCTATCACCCCATCCCTAAATTTTCTTATGATGTTATGGATACAACCAACTCTTTACTATTTCATTTGTTAATTAGGTGTCCAGTTATAAGTTTTATGATTTAGGTATATCAGGCATAATCAAATTATAATACACAAAAACCTTGTGTATTAAAAATCTATGTCAAAGGTCACAGTCTCTTTTAAAAGTGATTTTATTTTTGTCACACTAATTTTTAAAGACAAAGGTAAGACTAGATTGCCAATGTCAATTATCTTAAGCTTTAGATTATATTAATAATCCTTATAGTACTCTGTGCAATACCATAAGATTTAGCTAATAGTAGAGAAATTAATGTTTTCAAACAGTTGAAGAGATCACTTGAATATACTATCACTTTCACTTCAGGTTAAGTAGTGAATAGATGTCTTGGAGGCTATTGTTATTAATGTAAATGGATTTCTTAGTAGATTAGAATTGCTTATGTTTAAACCTGCATACTAGTTGAACAATATAATCCTGAGGGTCTATGTCTGCTGCTACCAATTACTGTCAACCTATTTAGAAGAAATTTAGTTTCCGAAATGGAACCAAGACAAAAATTTTCATACAAATATACAGTATGGCCAACATACTTTATGAAATATATAAAAATTATAAAATCATAAAAAATAAAAAGCCCATATTTTGATTTTTAACGTTTGATGGTCTTTATTTACAACTTTGTTGGCAAAAAAATGCAGAGGGAAAATTTAAAATGGTTTACAAAGGGCATTCCAGATGATGCTGTCAGTTTAAAGAACCTGCATCTTTAATGTCCATCTGATTAATTATCCAAAGAAACCCAACACTGAATCTGCATAAGTAGTCTATTTATGAAGTACAGTGCTCTTATTTTAGGCAGTTTTTTTAAATATATAAATACAAATGAAATCAAATCACTCATTAAAAAGATGCAGCTTAAATGAGGGATATCTTCAATATGTATGTTGTACTTAGTAATAACACATGCCCAATGAAACTCACAAGTTGGAAAAACGCAGTTATACTTTCTACTTCGATTATTTACAAAATCTTTTCTGTAATGACCATTATATTTCGGATTTCTTGTGACCTACTCTGAACTTACTATGAGGTGTAGTCAAGGTCAGAATAGAGTTGGTAAGGGTGAATATTCTTTTTTTTTTTTTTTTTTTTTTTTTTGGAGGAAAGGGTGCCTCCCCAAATCAGTATGAGAAACCATAAACATCCTGTTTAAGAATTCTAGACAGGAGAAAAAAAAAATTATTGTAGTCAATTTCTATTTATGCTGAGCTGAAAAATTTTTCCATCTGACTTGCTTGTTGTCATTCCTCTAGATCAAGTGTGTTTAATTCTTCTTCTAGTTCATCCAAATCCTCTCCAGTAAAAAGGTTTTCATCAACAGGAACAGCACCAATTACTCCATTTTCCTGTTCTTCTTCATTATTTTCTTCCAAATCACTTTGTTCTCCATTTTCTGCCCCACCTCCTGAAGCTTCACTCAACTTATTATCTGAAAATAAAGAAAAACCAATAAACCTGAAAACAGAATAGCCATTCCATCACTTGGCTGAAAATCTCCTATTTATTCTTTCTCCCACTTAAAAACTGGTTTATAAGACTCTTAGTATGTTTCACACTGCCATATATTATGGTATTACTGAGAACAAAACATATATGTCTTCCCAAAAACAAAATTCCTTGAAAGAAGAGATGTGTCTTACTCATTTCTATCTCTTCCTTAAGGATGTAGTACACTTGCTTGTACAAAGTAGATGTCAATTAATATTCAGTGAATTAGATACTTTTGGTGGATCTCTTTTGAAGAATGTATGCAGTATGTGGACAAGATTCAGACAGGATGAGAAGACAGATGGATGCAGTGGAATCTGTACAATATAGAGAGTACTTAAGTATTTAATGGAGAAAGTCCTACGATACAAGATCCATCACGGTATTGAAGTATGACTTTAATAAAAACCTTGTATATCAGCATGTCAAACTACCAAGTTGATTACACATTATATGTGTATTAAAAATCTAGTAACATTAAACAATATAAACCTATTACTAACATGGTAGAAACGATAAAATAAGCTGAAATATTGCCTTTTTTTTTTTTTAAATTATACGGAATAAAGTTTCTTTATGATAGACAATTCATTTAGTAGTTGCAGCATATTGCTGCAATTTGGAGTCTACAGACCTAGGTCCCAGATCTGCAACTTATAATCTTCTTACCATTTCATTGTTTGGTTCCTGATCTTCCTGTAAAACCAGTAGTTTGCTGCTAAAATCTATACAGATTCTGTAAGATGTTAAGTAATATTCGAAATAGAACTTTCAAATATATTGTATGTTTTGTGTACTTTCCAGTAATAATCTATGTCGATTGACTAATTTTTAAAAAATGGTGAAGTCTCAAAACTATTGTAATTATTAAATACGGCAAAAGCCTACACCAAAATTAAGGGAATATTGCAAAATAATGTTATCTAAGATATAAAGAAAATATACTTCATGTAGTTCTCAAGTGCCAGTTATAAACCAAGGGAAATACATATAATGTATATATACAACTATAACATTGTATATATTATAGTCATCTTTTACTATTACATTCTTCATTTCTTAACAATTAGGAGCAGAGATATATCACAAAACCACACATTTCTTGTGATTTCTAATTCTTGAGAAAAGTTTTTTTTTTTTTTTTTTTTTTTTTTTTACTATAACTTCATTCAATTTTTTCTATGTCTTGGAAATATTATAAATTAGTTTACTTACCATCCTTCTCTACTGAAGTATATGTACTGAATCTTTCAAGACTAGCCACAGTGATACCAGTTTCATCCACATCCTTTGGAATATACTGGCTCAAATCTATATCATTTACTCTTACCAGATCTTCAACCTTCAAAAAAAAAAAAAGCACAAAAATGAAAATTCTTTTAGAATTATGATTATAAACCAGTCACTAATGTAATTTTTGTACAACACTTTTCATAACTATCTAAAAATCAACTCTCAAATGGCCTCTCAGTAAACTAATGTTACATGATACTAGGTAAAAATCCTCAACTCTGAATGACAATCTAAGCAATTTATGCCTATTTAATTTCTTTTTGAGCTCCTGAGTACTACTTCTTAAAGGCAAATGGTCATTCCTTGAAATGTCATTTTATCCTTACTACCTTTTTTTCCAGCAGAATTTAGTCAGTCTATTTGCTATTATTGCCACGTGTATGCACAAACATGATTGCTTTGTTAACTCTGCTTACCCCTTTACTTCTTTTACATTCTTCTCCTCTACACTCCCCCTCCCTCCCAATAATTCTGTTCTGCTACTGATTTATTTTTTTTTTTTTTGGGGGGGGGGGGTTTACTTTATTTAGTTTTCTACAAAATCCTCTGGATTCTGTAGGCTGATCTGGTGGGTAGAGAATTTGATTCTGAAGTCAGAGGCCCTAGACTTGATTGTAGCTTTGTTACTTGTGTGATGTTAAGAAGCTTCATCTCCCTCATTTTAAATGAGGGGACTGGATTCAACACTATCTTTTAAATCTATCTTTCTTGTTTTTTTTAAACAACAACTAAGTCATAATTAGCCATCAAAAACATTCTTTTACCTCATCACCACCTGTTCCTTGGGTATACCGGGTATCATCTGCTTCTTCATCATCATCATCAACTAGCTCAGGACGAAATTCAAATACTTCACGGCCACTGATCTAGTCATGTATACACATACACACATTATATTACATACTCAATGTCAGAATTTCAGAATTAAAAAACAATGAAAAAACTTGTCTACAGCAAGTGTTTTGTCTAATGATCCATATATATATATATATATATATATATATATATATATATATATATATATATATATATATATATATATAATTAATAGTAACATAATTATTTTAGAACCTACCACCAGTGCTTTTCCTGCTTTAAAGTCTGCTTTTCTTCTTTCCATATCTTGTTCAAGCTTATCAATCTTTTCTTGTCTTTTCCTTTTCTTCCATGCAAGAAAAGACTCTAAAGTGATTTTGGTAACATTTGGTCCTAGGGCAGAACGCTAGGAGAGATTAAAAAATAGTTAAACACCTTTTTTTTTTTTTTTTTTTAAAAAGAAAGTCAGGTTTCCAATATTGTATCAAAAGGATAGCTTCTTTATAATGTCCCTGTTTCTAAGAACTATTAAATAAGGTTAACATTTAAGTTAGTTCCCCCCCAAAAAACACCAAAAGACAATAATTCTTTAAAAATGAGATTCAACTTAATGTATTAGACTCTAATTATATCATACTTTGAATAATGAAAAGGGTTTTTTTTTTATAAAATTAGAAGCAATTCTCAAAAGTACTTCATAGAATTATATTCTCAAGAGCCAAAAAAATTAAATCATACCACCCAAGAAAGCAGTGAAATAAAAGCTTTATTTAATGTTTTCTTGTAATTTAATTATTGATAAGGACAAATGAAAAATAAAAATGTTAACTGAAGATCGTGAATCATGTAATCTGTAAATCTACCAATTAGGTTTCTGATCATATAAACTGCCCATTTATATAATTTTACTGTATTGTAAATTATCCATGCTGAGACAGAAGGAACAAACCTTGAAACACCCAAACAATCCATATTTCATTTCAGTCAGTTTCTACGCCCTATTCTTCTTTCTTCCTTGGCTGAGCTGCTTGATTGCTGACAGGCCATAAATGAGGTGGTCATCAACAACTCCATTCCTTCTGATGAAATGGAGACCCACCAAGTCCTACATATCTCACTGGTGCCTGCTAAAGATGCTGCAGGCTGAGGAATCTTAACTTGAAATTAAACATCTCTATATACACATACACCCTTTTTCAATACAACTGGTTTCTTTTATAGTCCTAGTTATTTTATTTTATGAATTTATAAACATTATTCTTAGAAAGAGTTCATAGGTTTCAAATCCATTGACACATCAAATAAACTATTAGGTAACCTAATATTTTAGGGCCTTGCCATCTACCCTGCAGGTGAACTTTCTTTTATGTGTCATTTCCCCCAGGTCTTTGGGGGATTTTTCTAAGGTATACTAAGTGACACACATTAAGCACAATACTTTTAAATTGACTTGCTCATCCCTTTCTTTTTGATAAAACTCTCACTATAATTAAAGTTGCAAAAGAGAAAGATTTTTATTCTATCTCAAAATCTTTTCTTTTTCATATCTTCTTCAGTTATGTATGACTTTGTAATTCCACATGGATTTTCTTGGGAAAAGTTAGTGGAGTAGTATGCCTTTTCCTTTACCAATTGATTAAGGCAAACAGAGGTTAATTCACTGATCTGCTAGTGAGTATCTGAGAACTTAGGTCTTCCAAATTCAGTCCTAGCACTTTATTCATTGATCCAACTAGTTAATGAGAAAAAGCTTGAAGCTATCTCAATAAAAATAACATATGAGAGCTCAATGTCAGAACAATAAAATCTTTTCAATTAAACAGACTATATCAATCATATTTTTCAAACAAAACAGTGCTGCTGCCCCCAAGTGGCAAACATTAAAAACTCAAAATAAAGGCTTTCTTTAGGGTTAGAGAAAAACAAAACAAAATAAAACTTATAGTTACCTCTCTTTCTATTAAATCTTCTAATGAAATTTCATCTTCTTTTTCTTCTTTCTTCTTATCTTTTTTTAATACAAAACCAGGAGGAAGAGCATGACGATACATACAATTATCACCACCCCCTGGGCAAACCCAAAACCAGCCGTATTTGTTGTTTTCGATAGCATCAAGAAAATGCTTACACACCTGTAAAGAAATGATAATGTTCATGGATAATTGCTCCTCTGTCCTTGAACATTTTTTTTTTTTTTTTGCGACAATAGTAAGATTATAGAAAAGGCAAATTCTTGCCTATGGAAAATTTCAGCTTAAAAACAATTATGTTAAACACAATAAAAACACAGAGAAAAACTTTGGAGCTTTAAAATTGTAAAATAATGTAATGGTCAATTAAAAATTACACTTATACATACATACCCACCCACCATAGATTTAATTGAATCCTTAAAGAAATATTGTTAACATTTATAAAGTTTATGTTAATAGCCATCAAAGATAATAAAAATAACTTATCCTAAATGTTTATTTGCCTTACAAAATGCAAGTTTAGTAATCAGAGATAAATTATGTAGGCACTGTTAATTTCTAATGACAATTTAGGCATTAAGAAATATGAAGGCATGAAAGGACAAAGCATACTAAAGAATTATAAATTACAAATAACTACAAATTGTTATGATTATTAAAATTTTTATGATCTGCCCTAGTTCTTGACCTAAGGCAGATCATATGAACATCATATCAATACTTTGGATAGCTAAAGCCATTTCGTATCTAAAACTTGTCTCCCCAAATGGAAAAATGTTTCCTTCTAGTTTTAATAATTAGAAATTATACCAACTGAAATTTTAATTCCAAAATTTAAATCCAATTTGCATGGATAGGAAAAAAATAAAGGAAGGATTCTGATTTGCCTCTAAAATCATGTTTAGTTTTTAAGAAGTAATAAAATTTCAGGCAAAGCATGAAATGGGGAAGACATGATAAGTAAATAAATGAATGTTTTGGGGAAAATATCATGAAGGGTCCAAATATAAAAATCAACTCCTACAAATGGCAAGAACCTATTTTTACAAAGCAAACAGAAGGTGGGAATTGTGTGAGACAAAGAATTAATATTCAATTTTCCAGAGCCTAATGTCAGCATTTTTTTCCCAACAAAGTAGTTAAAATTTAATTCCCCTCAGAGAAACCAAGGGAACACAGGTACCAACTCTTCCTAAGAAGCTTACCTTTGACTCCCTGACCTAGGACAAGCAGTTAAACAGAAATGGGAGAATGAGATAATTCTCTTTGTGTCCTGCCATCCCCCCTCTTCCCAAAATCAAAGAAAAACATATCTGGCTTGGAGGTTTAAAATTTTAGGGAAATAAAATCCAGGAGATTGGAAAGACAGGGATTGCAATGGGGAAAGGGTGACAATACCTCCATCCTGTTGGCATTCTCATATCCCTCCCCAGGAACCCTTAAAAATCAGCCTAATAATCCACAGGAATTAAATGAATGAAAAAATATCTACTGTTCTGACTATGCCATGCATTTGAAAGACCAGATATTCTGGATAATTATTTTGGGCAGATGTTCTAGATAAACAATAAATTGGCCTATGAGATGGGATTGTAGAGAACAATTAGAATATGTACCATTGGATGGATAACCAAAGCAATGAAATAACAGATTAATTTAAGTCATGACCTATTTTAAAGAGGCACATTAATTTCTCCCTAATGATAACAAATACTGCAAACTCAATTCAAGAAAAGGACATACTATTTGAGTTTTTGGTTTTTTCTTTTCCGCCTCACCATGCTTCTTGTTCACCACTTCTTCTAGCTTTTTCTCATCCCAATTATCCATGGTATCTAGATATGAAAAATGTTAAAATTAATATAATTACAGTTTATCTCTCTACACATTTGTTCTAAGAAAAAACTGGATATTTTGTTAAAATTAAATAACATCACAAAAAGACTGCTGGTACAATTTATTGTTCTTTACATATTTTTAATTTAACAACCCCAAAATGATAAGGAATTATGACTTTACAAGTCAAAAGATAAAGGGCAATTTTTAGGCAAGTAATTCAAATTATATGTTTACTAAAGTTTTTTAAGATACTGAACACAACTACCAATGAACTAAAAAATGATATTCATATTTGATGCTAGGAAAAACTACATACCTTTTTCAAGTTCTTCATCTCTTGCATCTATATAAACACTTCGTTTTTCACATTTTCTTTCCAGAGATAAATCATGGGAGAACTTACATTTATCTCCTTTAGTACACTGCCCTTGTTTGAAAAATGCACATACTACTGATTTGGGATCTGCACCTATGTCAAATGAAAAGATAAAATTTGGCATTATAATCTATTGATCCTATTTGGAAGAAGGCAGGGTATAAATTCCAAATAAGTAAATCAGGTATTATTATCACCATCAGAAACAAGAGGAGCCATTTCAGTATGGACCATAATAAGTTTTGGAATAAACTTATGAGTTCAATGAACTGATAAAAAACAGAGCTATAATTATACGTAAATAATGCTATTTATTTTTAAAAGTCCAGATTTATGATACAGGGTAAATAATATGGAAACTCCTCCATAGCAGAATATTAGTAACTCATCTGGGTGAGAGGTTAAGATATTTGCCTGTGGTCAACAAATCTATTATGTATTAAGTCTTTCTGATAACTGCAAGATCACTTCACAACCATCAAATTTGGTTATCTCTTTACTATTTACTCTAATTCAACAAACCTCTTTAAACTACTTTGTGACAAGCACGTGCTACATACAAGCACACAAATATCAAAATAAAACCATCCCTGCCCTCAAAGAACTTTCTGAAAAATGAAATGTATACAATATGTTAATGCAAAGGGCAAAAAAAAGAAAAACATATACAATGTAATTTGCATGTGGACATTTTTATAAGCATGAAGTTTGAAAGAAGCTAAGGATTCTTTGAAAGAGGTGAAAAGACAACTCATTCTTTGTCAAGGGGCAAAACATGGAGATGAAATGTTACTAAGTCAGTTTGGCCAACTGACATAGGAAGAAACTATCTAGGAGATAAGGAATTGTATTGATAGTGTCAAAAACTGCACAAAGCATAAGAATTGAGAAAAGGATGACTGAATGAACAAGAGAGAAAGAGATCTAGGATGAAGGGGACTTTGTTAATGGCATGGAACAATGGCCCCTTTCTTCAAAGAGAAGAGAGCTGGAATGAAG
Organism: Sminthopsis crassicaudata; assembly: GCF_048593235.1. NCBI lineage: Eukaryota > Metazoa > Chordata > Mammalia > Dasyuromorphia > Dasyuridae > Sminthopsis > Sminthopsis crassicaudata. The sequence goes on from NC_133619.1 coordinate 421,768,856, forward strand.
TGAGGTGGCAAAGTTAGTTAAATACCTGATGAATGGGTTCTCTAGGCTGGTAACAAGCTTTCATGTAGCTTAGAGACATAGACTAAGGAGCTAATGCTTTGAATTACACAGGGTAACAGCCACGCAAAGATGAGGTACAGAAATAAAAACTTTTAGGGAAGAGGTCAGGTCATGTGTTGGGGTATTAGCAATAACAGTAACTCAAGTTTTTTCACTATTCTGACTTTTTTGGGAGAAAAGACTGGAAAAGCAGTCACAAAATTAATGTCTCAGACTACCTGTAGTTATCTTAAGGTATTCTACAAAAGTATAAAAATATTAATTCAATTTAAAAAATTTAAAATGTCACATATTATGCCATGTGTGAGCAATAAATAAATAGACTCAAACAAAAAAAAAATTATGCCAACTCTAAAGTTATAAAGTTGCTAGCAGAAATGATTATGTGGTTATTGCTTATAATTACAACAATACAACTTTCATGTTAATTCATAATACATGCCATAAAATGTGACTATTAATATCTTTGATGTACAGTTCAAATTAATTTGAAACTAGATTTTAAAATTTAATCTTTTCAATTAAAATCTCTTTCTCACTTGTTCTTTCTCCATTTGGGATGGAGGGGAGGAAAGAAAAAAAAAAAAAAACCCAATAACAAACATACACAGCAAGTAAAATACTCATTCCCAAACAGACCATGTTCAAAAACATATTTATATTAAATCTATACCCTAAGACTATTCTCCCTTTCAGGAAGTGAGTAATATTTTTCATCATGGATTTTCTGGAATTTGGATATACTGGAATGTTATTATATCACAGTGATAGTGTATAATAGGGAGGTCCTCCCAAGTTGAATAAATAATTAACACCAAGAAAGGAGTTATTAGTCAGTGGTAGACTGGGCCTAAAAGATCACTGATTAATTACAAGCTAGTTATTTTTAGCAAGTATGCTTTGAAAACACAAATACAAATAAAACGGATTAAAAGTTTTTAATGAGTTATGATTAACAATAAGAAACTGAATTTCCGATTTTACCTTTACTTATTTTCTGAGCAGCAACTACTGGTTTGAATAGTTCATTTAGCTCCTGAAGTTCTTTCTTCTTGTCATCTTTCTTCAATTTTTTATCACCTTCATTTTGTGCCGCCTATTATTTCAAATTTAAAGTATTAGTTTTAGATTACTTACACTCCAAAGACTAAATACAATAAAGCATTGCTATGCTATAAATTGGTTATATCATACATTAAGCTATGCTCCCATAGCACAGAGAAATTTTTATATCATACTATGCAAAGCATACAATGCAGGCATTATCCTTGTCCATCTAATAGTAATGGATTTTTCCTTTAGCTGGAATTGATAGCTGTGAAATAATTAGCATACAATAAACACAATAAAATCACTTTCTTAAAATAATATTTTTTTTCTTTTTGATTTTATAGTAATTCTTCAAAGTAAATATACAAACTGGAAAATACCTCAAAAAATTTCTTCTAAATATAGCAAACTCACAAAGGACTGTTAGCTCTGTTTATTAAAACATTTTGATTAATACGCATTTCCCAAGTACTTCATACACTTGTCAAAAATTTTCTGAACCATATTGTCTTGACTAAAACAATTAAATCAATTTTCCCCCCTACCAAGTTTCTCCCCCCCTCCCCCCCCCCCGGCTGGGGTTAAGTGACTTGCCCAGGGTAACATAGCTAGGAAGTGTTAAGTGTCTGAGACCAGATTTGAACTTGGGTCCTCCTGAATTCAAGGCTGGTGCTCTATCCACTGCGCAACCTTACCAAGTTTCTTTTAAGAGGTACATCTGTTAAAATCTTACTGCAAAGACTAACAGAAAAGTGATAATAGATGAAAGTTCCTATAGTCTTATGGCAGTCAGTATAGGTGTATTCCTCATAAATCCACATAATGAAAAATAACTTCCTAGTCTTATTGAATAAAGTAGAATCCTAATTCAATTCTACAGCCTTCTCAATAAAATACTTTCCCCCTTCTTTCCTTCCTCTCCCCAAGAGATTTCATGCACCCAGCAAAAGAATTTTCTAAACTAAGAAGAATGCTAGTTTTGTAAACTTGGCCAATACCACTTAAATTCAATTGTATGAATCTACTTGAACAAAGTTATGCACGTGAATTTATGGATGTATTCATGCAAACATTCTTGCAAAGTACATTATGTAACATTATTTATTTGGAACTATGTGATGACTATGAAGTATTTCACATAAAAGAAATTTTGAAAAGTAAGATGCACCCACTCTTGTACAATTCCTAGGCCACTTTAATTCTTGACACCATTTAATAAGTTCATGCCATACTTTAAAAAAAAAAATTCTTAATTTATTTGGTAATGAGCTTGCTCAGTTGACATACTAGTGCTTACACAAGCAAAGATGACAAAAAATAGGAATAGTAAATGTGGAATGGGTTGTGAAAGAGAGGCCTATTGATACCTTGTTGGTGAAGCTGTGAATTGGTTCAATTCTGAAAAGCAACTTGGAATCATGACAAAAATGCTCATATAGTTTGACCCAAATATTAGGACTTTTGGCATACATTCCAAGATTACTAATAATATACCAAAATATTTACAGCAAGACTTTTTGTATCAGTATAGAATTGTAAACAATATAGATGGTCATAGACTGGGTTATGACTGAAATGTCTCATATAGAGAAAAATGTAAAGGACTATTACTATGATTTAAGAATTAATAAAACTGAATTAAAAAACCTGAATTTTTGCATCAGGAAGACTGATGCAAAAGTTAAATAGGTAGAACTAGAAAAACAACATACAGAATGATTACAGTAATGTTAGTGAAGTACAAGAAAATATTTAAAGTTGCATGTAGAAAAATAATAATGTCCAATTTGGACCCCTCAAAAAAGAGAAGGCACCACTTTCTATTTCCTTAGAGAGTAGAGGAACAGGCACATGGAACACTACATGTAGTATCAGACTTTTAAAATATATTGGTTAGTTTTGCTGAACTGTTTTTCTCATCTTAAAAAATTTTTTTTTTGGTATAAAAGATGATGCTCAGGGAAGGGGAAGAAAGAACTTAACTTGACAAAAAACAAAAACTTATTTTATTATTATTATTATTTTGTAAATCTTGTCCTCTAGAAGTTATAGGCTAAAAAACAAGGTTATTCCCTCTTTGGAAGTCAGAAGTGTGCATATGGTTAATAGGAAAACGCCAACAGAATCAAAGGAAAAGGGAATCAATTTTCTGAATGAAGTTCCACTTAACAGATATTTCTTGTTCATAACAGTGTTAGAGCAAATACCATTCAAACCAAAGTCAAGGTAACTTAAAGGATGAAGGGGGCTCATTAAAATGCACAATAATAATTCATATAATAAAATACTATTTCATGGCTAAGTTATACAATTAAGCTTAACATGAAAATTACTTACCTGTCGTGGATTTTGTTGACCAAATTTAACTTGATGAGTCACAGCCTTGATGAACTTCTGTTGTTTTGCTCCTTTCTTATTCTTCAAACCAAAAGTTTTGTCCTAAATGAGGAATATCATAAATGAGTCTTCACCAAGAAAAAAGACAAAGGTTTTTACCCAGTCATTAAGTTCTCTCTTACATCAAGAAACTTTCTTTTATGCCTTATTTCCAATTGAGGTTCCTATTCAAAAATCACACTTAACATAGCTAATTGATCAATATATCTAATACCTGCAGATAAGAAAGATCAAAAAACAACTCCCCCTAGGAATTATATACACTCCTCAAAACCATTTGCACTGGTTAAAATACAGAAATGGGTATGCAGTATAAATAAATAAGGAACGGATTAAGATAAGCAAGACTCAAATATTATCAAATACAACAGTCTGGCATTCCACAAATTAATCTATTTGCATTTAGTATGCACCTACCATAAGCCAGGAAAACAAAACTAGAAAGTAGTATACTGTGGCAGAGATTTAGCACAGCATCATAAATTGCTTTAAAAAAAAAAAAAGATCATAAATAATAAGCTTCAAATATACACTCAACTTATATGTAAAAAAGTCCTATCATACAAAGATTTATGAGAATAGAAGGAAACCTTTTCATAGCTGTGGATTGTGAGAACCAAATAAGGGAGAAAGGTGATCATTAAAAAAATAATAATAATTTGCATTAAAAACAAAAATCTCATATCTAAGATGCATAGAGAAGGGGAAAAAATATTCAAGACAAGTAGAAAATGCTAATAGATGAAAAAGTCAAGGGACACATGTTTTCAGAACTCTATCCCTCAAATATAAGCTTGATATTATTAAAAGAAATAGGAGTTAAATATCTCACATTAACCAAACTGGCAAGGATGATAAAAGAAACAATGTTGGATAGATTTGGGGGAGACAAATTTACTAATAAGTACCAAGTTAGTAATTGGAAAGTTAGTACTTAGTCCAACTAATTTAGAAAATCAAATAAAGGATCACTGTAAAGGTCCAGAAGAGGTTTGTTAAGACCCTGAATTAACTAAGAGTGACTTCAACTTCTCTTATGGACTACAGTAATGGTTTTCTAATTGGTCAGTCTTCTTTCAATTTCTCCTCTTTCCATACTATCTGTAGCTGCTATTTCTGAAATATAAGTCTGAAGGAATGAAACCAAGATGCTAGGGGAAAAGGCAGGGACTTGCCTGAGTTCTCTTAAAACCTCTCTGAATATCTTCAGTAAAACAATTCCTGGAATAGCAGAACACACAAAAGGGTAGGTTAAAATAATTTTCCAACCAAAAACAACTTAGAAGGTCAGCAGGAAAGGTCTGTCACACCTGGGTGAGAGTAAAGCACAGTTCAGTACAGGTGCAGACCCAATTCTAGCAAAACAGATATATTTGAAACAAGGATACTTACAATAAGGTGTTAACTTGATGAGATAATGGTTCTCTAGTTCACATATATTTAATGTGCTGAAATCTGGAAATGAGACATTTTATCTTTGACCATCCTCCTGGTGGCTCTCCTGCCTCCTGCACTCCTCCACTAAGATCAAGACTAGGTCAGACTGTGACAGACACAGACTGTGAAGGAGACAATAAAAATCTATAGATTCTATTCCTATCGTGAGTCTATCCTGCTGAAACCTAGGCCTGTCCGGAGGTCCCCCAGAAAGCTAGCCTGGACATTACAACCATTAAATTAGTAGTTGTAAGAACTACTCCTGGAATTCTCAATCTACAGATAGTTGACTAATTGGAGTCTCTGTTAGCACTGAGACAGTACTGTTGCTTTGCCCATACTTGGAGAGAGATAAAAGTCCTAAGTGGCAGTCTCAGGGCGAGGAGGAGCACAAGCACATTAGAGCCTGTGGCCGCAGTGGAAGAAAAAAAGGGCAGAAAAAAAGTTCTTGTGGTCATTCCTAGACTAGTGTACACAGACTAGGAGTAAACGCACATCCTTAGATCATACTACCTTTGAAAAAACAAAAACTTATAAGTCCCTAGAAGTTGCACAAAACTCCTAAATATTGGAATAGTATACCCTCTATCCTGGAAGCAAAATCCTATTGTAACAAAGAATTAAAAATCAAGAAATAGGCTGGGGAAATAAGCCAACAAGAAAAAAACTCTGACCACAGAAAGTCACAAGGTGACAAGATTAAAACATATATGCAGAAGATACTGAAGAAAATTAAAATAAAAAGAGTAGGCCAAATGGTAAATAAGATACAAAAGCTCAATGAAGGAAATTCCTCAAAAATTAGAATTGAACAAATGAAATCTAACAACTTTTTGAGAAATCAAGAAACAACTTAAAAGCCCAAGAAAATGTTTTTTGTTTTTTTAAATAGAAGACAAGGTCTTTTCACTGGCCTGCATTTCTGAGGTGCAATTTTATTTTGTTACAGCAGAAATCTGGAGAACTTAGAATTTTCTGATCTGTTCTTTCTTCCCAGAAATCTTCTCTCCTCATTAACAGACTCCTTTTGTTTTTAGTTTTTCATACCCAATTCTAGCATACTGCTTGACACAGAGTAGGCATTTAATACTTACTTGACTGGAAGATGAATAGAGAAGGATTATAAGCAGCTTATAATCCTGCCATATTAGTGTCTGATAGTATCTAAACATCTCTAAAGAATTCATTTAGTTCAATTTCTTTGAAGATTAAGTGACTTGTCTAACACCACCTTGTTAATTAATAAGTAGTAAGGTGACTAGTACCTAGTTCTTACAAAGCCAAAACTCCTTTCAGTTAACAAATGTTTATAGAGAACTCTTATCTGATTTCAATGGCTAGACTTCTTAACTAGTACTTCTGTTCAATTGAAAATAAAATGTTTTTGATGCCGATTCCAAAGCACTTTCAAGATCCTAAAGAGTTTTTTAAAAGACGAAGATAAAAGTACATTTTTTCAAAGCCTGGTTTATTTTGTCATATTGCTTTTTTAATGTCATTTTTTGAATGCATGTTTATCTTGAGATACATTTGAACACATAGATGTGCATTTAGAATACAAACCAATCTTTATATCAATTCCACCCCAGCCTCAACCCATAGTATCTTATAGTCTAATGATAATTACCAATTATTCCTTCTCTTCCTATGTGTCACCCTTCCTAAACCAATTCTTTGCTCTTGAGACCTTCAATTCTTTCATCTCTTAGTACCAGCTCAGGCCGTGACCTTACCTTAGTTCATTTTTTCTTCTTTTGAATGCTGTCCTTAATTAGCCATGTTAACTCCATACTTACTGGGCTCTCAGCTCAATTTATCTCTTGCCAAATTTATCCTGGATTATCCAACTTTAATTAGGCCCTCTCAGCAAGACAGTCCTTTAACTCTTCTCCAATTGATTCTCCCATTCTTAAGAGAAGCTATTATAAACCGTCTTTGTCCTTAAACCTTTCATATCTCCCTCTTCTTCCACTTCTAAATTGAAGAACTTGCCTCTTAAATTTTACTGAAATAATTGATGCCTTTTAATTGAGTTACCTCTTCCATTCTCTTCATCTGAAAACTGCTCCCCATTAGTCCCCACTCTCCTTTTTCTAGTCTCTGATAGTTCTTCTCCCTGTCAAAGATAATTCTTCCACATTTGTATATGATTCCATGCCCTACCATCTTTTCCAGCAGACTTGCAAAGCCAATCATATCATTCACGAATCTTCAATCTCTCCTTATCTACAGATTTCTTCCCTGTTGCCTTAAAAACACGCTCATTTCCCTTAAATCCAGTAAAATAAACAACAACCCATAACTGTCAAGATATTAGGAGATACCTAGTTAACCAGAGATAAGACCTGCAAGCAAGCTGTGCCCTGACATTAGTACAAGTATTTGCATTCACCCTCTGAACAGATAAAGGTACCAGCAGAGAATTATTCCTCCAGAGTCTGATCCCACCCACTTTCTGTAGAGTCCCCTGCCCTTGTTTCTGCAGTAATCTGAGCTCCTGCCTTGGTTGAGGAAAAGTCCAACGCCCCTTCCTAGACGTGGATCATCTTCTTTCTAGTAAGAATACCCTTTCTTAACTGCACACCTCTTGTAAACTGGCCTCTCAGCATAACCCTGGTCCTTCATCACACAGTCCAGTAAAACCTGTGATTGTGTGCATGCCTTGGTACAATGTGCCTCAGTTCAACTAGTTAGAATCAGAATTGTAATTGTGTGTACTCCATTAGAATTGTTTGTGTGTTTATAACACATCTGCATTGTGATCTCTTACTTTGAAAGATTTAAAATACAGCTACCACTAACAGAAAGGTCTTGACACCAGCACCTGGGATCCCCATTTTGCGGCCAGTGCCTTCTGCCTCCCTCTCACACCACTCTAGCCTAATCAGCATCTTCAGTGCAGACCTAGCCCTTGACAAGCCTTGATGTTGCCCAGGAAGATCCTGGTGCCCTTGGCAGCACCTAGCATGTGTGTGGGCAAGGTAGCAGTGCCCAGGCAGCCTTTGCCCTTGGTAGAGAAGCCCGCCCTTCTCTATTTGCAGAATTTTTTTTTTAATTAACCTTCAGCAAGTTATTGTATCTGTTTGCCCCAGTTAATGTGTAAAGAGAAAATAGTGGTACTCTCTTTCCTTGTGTTTTTATGTTTGTGTGTACATCTATATATGTATTTTATATATTATATATTACATAGTGCAAAGTTTAATAGTAATTGTCATATGCTAAGCACTATATTATTATTATTGCTTTAATTGAATAAAATTGTGCCATACCTGATAACTCTAAAATGATTTTAAAATGTCAAAGGTAATAAGATCAATGGGTTTTATATGGGATAATTTGGAAATGTAATTGATATCACTAAAGTTTATTGTTTGTTATATCTAAAGTCCCTGAATATAAGTACTTTTAATTTATAAGTAAAGGATAAATGAAACGTTAATCATTAGGAAAACAGGAAAAATATTCAAGCCCTAAGTTGTGAAATTCTGCTATTTAAGGTAAAAATTCTTGGGAATGTAATTTTCTATTGTTTTGAGCTTTGATTACATGTATTTTTGTCTGTCTGAAGTGTCATGAAGCTAAGAGTAGAAAATGGCATGGGCTGTAATCAGGAAACTGCAAGTGGATATCCGTGCCAGGTAAAAGTTTTGGGGATGACTTAGGCTCAACCTAAGGTAGGTAGGAAGGATCATCTTCACCTTATTTTTCCATTGTGCTATTTCCTTTCCAAAAAGGAAATTTCCCCACCTGGTTGAGCCTGAAACTTGCTTTTGATACATTGTGATTACAAGATTGGTTATTGCAGCTGACTCATGCCTGGAATCAAACAACACCAAAGTAGTTTCTCCTCTTGTTATGACAACTTAGTTACATTTTTACCTTTTATAGCAAATTTCTACAATCAATAAGTTTTGTAAGTACAAATGTATCAGGTACTTGACATTGGGACATCTGAGTTACTATATAACAGGATACAAGTATGAACATCTTACAACTTCGACCTATATTTGTGGTCAAATTTTAATATAGAAAAGTTAATATTCTTCTAAGAGAAATGCTTAAAAAAATAACACAAAGCTGTAATATAAAAGTTTTCTAATTAAGTGGAACAATAAATTTTGAGAAAAATAACAGGATTAGACTTCTATAAGAATTATAAGCAGATGCAGAATTGGCTTCCAAAATTTATCTACCATAGAAATTCAGGCTTTGGATATGTTTTTGTGTTAAGTTCTCAAAATTGGATTTAACATGTAAAATTGTGTAATGGCAAAGTGGTAAATTTCACCATTACTAAAGTATCTGATAATTTTAAAAGGCAGAAGAGCTCATTTTGCAATTGGACCCTCATAAATTTCTAAAAGATTCTTATATCATATACAGTTTTAGGTAAGGGCAGAAATAGCATATAGTATGTAAAGTTAAGAATCAAATTTCAACGACTATACTAAACTTGATTATCAAGGAACCTCTAGATATGGAACCAGAGCCCATCTCAGAATTGTCCTGAGAATAAGTATACTGTCCAAGAAAATATTTATTTGGATCAGATGACTATGTGAGACATCTGGGACTTAAAAGATGTTGATTAAGAGGATATTGAGAATGCATTATTAGTACACAGAGACTAGTGAAGATAACCATCATTTTACCTTAGTATTTTGTTTTAAGATTTTTCTTGGTTACCTTGGTGACATGTAAATCCCTTTTTTAAAAATAGTCCACTGTGAGCCCTTTAGTGGTTTGATTTTTACCTGACTTTTAGGTAATTATGCAATTATGGAAATTGGGAGAAAACTTATTGCACTGTTTGAACCTAGTGCTATACATGGCAGGGAAACTGGACCATATCTCTCTGCTATTTAGAGACCTTTAATCAAGGGTAATGAGAAACTAAGATCCAAAGATTGATGCAAAGGAGTTTTCTCATAATTGCACATTTCAAGCAACCCATGTCTCCCCACACTAAAAGTAGGTCCCCCCACTAGGGCTAGGGCTCTAATAAAGATGTCTTTGCTTGTTCCTCACTTTGAAATAAACTTCTGTTTAACCCTTTACTCTTCTGTGTAGTCTACTTGGTTTGGTTCTGGCCACCCACAGATTAGAGGCTATCTGATCTTGCTGACAAAGAAAAACATTAGCTCTTACCATCTCCTTCAAGCTAATGTCCTTAATTTCTCCTCCCTTTATTGGCAAATATTCTGGGGAAAAAAATTGTCTTATCTACTTCTTGCCGCCTCCATTTCCTCTCTTCAAAATGACTTTTAAACTCATTACTCATCTAAAACTATTCTTTTCACCAATGAATAAAGATTACTGAATTTGTTTACTTTTTTTTCTCAGTCCATGTCCTTCTTAGGATCTATTTCTTTTTACATTTTTGAATACCTTTCCCAGTTATTTTCCTCCCTGTCTACCCACTTCTTTACTCAATCTCCTTTGCTGGTTCATCATTATTGCCATGTACTTTAAATTGTGAATGTTCTTCAAGACTATGTCCTATGACCTTTTCTCTATGCTCTCTTTTGGTAACTATCAACTTTCATATGTTCAAATCACCTGGATACAGATGATTTTTAGATGGACATATAAAGAACCACTCTATCTCTTGATTTTCAGCCCCACATCACCAATTATTGAACATTTTAAAATGCCTCAATCCCAACACATCCAAAACCAAAATCAATATCCTCTTCACAAACACCCCCCTCTCTCAAACTTTCCTATTTATGTCAAAGGCTCTATATTCTTATCTTCCAGGTTTCTAATTTAAATATTTTTCCTTTTCTGTCCTCTACTAGATACTGTAGACTATAAATTATTTCCTGTCTTTATGTATCCCAAATGTTTGGCATGGTTCTTTATACGAAGTAATCTCCTGATAAATGCTTACTGACAGAATGAGCAAACTTCAATATCTAATGAATTAGTTGTCAAATTCTATTTTTCACTCATACAACATTAAATATTATAGAAGGAAATGTTCATTCATCTGCATATAGTACAAAATTGAACTTAACCATTTCTTAAATTTCATAGGATTTGCACAACAAATCTGTTAACATGAAAATGTCTTTATATCAACAATAAAATAAAAACACAATGGTAGTAAAAACTTGTAGGTTGAAAAGATATAGAGGTATGGGGGAGAGAATTGGCTAAGCAAATTTAAGGCAAAACTAAATTAAAAAATTTAATATTTACTAAATAATTTAGGTTTTGAAACCTCAGTTACCCACTTTATTCTTCTTAACTTAAATAAGCTGTATATTTTTTGGGGGGGAGGGCTCTCATCTTAGTTGAATAGCTGTCTAGAGTTAAATTCTGATATGAAATTTGTCATGCTAATGCTTTTTTGGGACTTGAAATATAATCACTTTTATTTTTCTCTGGAGACTTTTCTATTGAGCAAAACAAACCTAAAGAGTTAGTTCAAATTTATTTTAAAAAGAAGTTTAATGTATTTGGACAAATTCAAAACTGCCCATCCTCAATTGGAAAATAAAAAATTAGATTAAATGACCTTTGAAGTTCTTTCTAGAAGCAATGATAGAATTACTTAGAAATGAAGCTTAAAATAAAAATTTGGTTCAGAAACAAGTTTGTTATTTGAATAGAACATACCTAGCAGAAAACACTCTGGCTGAAAATGGAAAACTGCAAGTGACTATAAACTTCTTAAAAACCAGAAAAGTCCAAATAAGCTAAAGAAAAAAAAAAATCCAACATTTATAACTGAAAGGTACATGAAATAGAAACTTAGATGGCTGAATGCAATGAGACAGCCCCAGAATACCTTTGTAATGTAAGTCCTGTTGTGTGAGATATGGTGCAATATATAGGACATGGATTTGGGGAAAGCAAATAGATGAGTAAAAGGCCATTCTACTTTCTTATCTCTAACTAGATAGAGGCAGGTGAAAAAAAAAAATCCAGAAATATTCCCAGTAAAGTGGGAGGCAGCCCATTCTCCACTTAATCTTTCAAATGTTAACAATTCTACCCCTACAACTCTTAACTGAAACACTGTATGACTTCAGGTGAAGTGAGACAAGATTTGAGATTTCTTAATGTTATTTTGTGACAATCTGAAAATGGAATAAGCTCTTCCTTTAAAAAAAAAAAAATCTGAGAGTGGAAATACCTTTTCTACTGTTACAAATTATTTTATCAAATACTTGTTCATAAATATTTTACTGAAACAAAATGTTTCAAATTGACATTGGATGGGGTTTAGTCTATATGTACTGAACTTTCATAACTATTACGTGGTAACAGAATCAACTAGACCCTAAGAGAACTAACTTTTAAAAGCATTGGAGAAATAAGAACCTCAAAATTTTTCTGATGGAAACAGATAAAAACTATTACATATATGTCTAGAAAATTTTACCTCTTTTAAAATTATAATTATGAGTAACACTAACACTAAGGAACAATAGGAATTTTAGGATAATCCTTTTAGGCAGTAAGAATTTTATGTCACTTTCTTCAGATTCTAGAACTAGAAGCATGGTAAGTTGAGCTATTTTCAAAAACTTCCAAATTTAAAAACTTGCTTTTGACTTTAACACCTCATAAATGAATAACTCTAAACAGACACCAAAAGTTTATGGCAGCATACAATTTGGAGGGACAAATTTTCTAAATTCTACTTTAATTACTCTGATCCTTCCCCCAAAACTATTTAAATCGGGTAAAACTTATAAGTTATTTTTGTAGTTTCCTTACAGAGGACATCAGAACGGCAATAATACTGGGAGAGTGGAACCAAAAAAACCTCTAAACATTTCTTGAAATCTTTTTTTCTTTGCATTTGTCTGTCTTTGTTTGAGCGACTATAGGGGAAGGGAGAAAGCCGAGGCCCAGAAAGTTGAAGGAATTGCTAGGCTAAAAGAAAAATCACTGGCGGGACCAAACATGACCCTTCCAACTCTTTAAGCACAGAGTGTACTGCACGGAAAGCACAAAGACCATTAGTCTATATAGGAGAGGACACAGGGGAATGGGGGTGGCGGGGATGGTCGTACTTCTACAAACTCCCCAAAGAGAATACAAAGTGAATGTGAGCACAGATTTTGCAAAGGTGGGGGAGGGGCAGCAAGAGCAGTAGCAGCCTCTCCTTTTCCCTCCCCCGCCCCTAGCGCATACCAGCCACTGGTCAGTCACTATGACGATTAGAAGAGAAGTGTTACTATAAGGATCAGGTAGAAGCGAAGTTAAGAGGGTGGGAAAGGGATGGGCGAGATGGTCACGAAGCTGGGAAGGTTGCGAGGGGACAGGGTTGGAAGTGAGATGAGACACGTGGACTCAAGGGATCGAAGGGCCTGCGAGACCCGGGCGCGGGCGCTCAGGAGGGCCCAGTTCCGGAGGGAAGAGGGAGGGGCCGCTGTCTTACCTCAATGATTTTCTCCTTTTTTTTCTGTTCTGCTTTCTTGTTGCCCCCGGCCTGAGCCTGTTTTTTGGGGGGCATGGCGGAGACGGCCCAGGCTCAGGGCACTGCACCGCTCAAACCCGAATGGAGGGGAAAAGGGGAAGGGAAGAAGGCCACCGCCGCCACCGCAGCCCAGCACGGAAGGCGAATCGCTCACGCACGGCCGAAAAGCGGCCTTTGCGACAGGTCGGAACCGGTGCCGCGAAGCATTGTGGGGGCTCCCTCTGTAGAAGCAACCGGAAGCAGGGATACGCATGCGCCGTTTTAGCGTGTTGGGAAGAGGGGAGGATAGAAAATCCCTCTGCGTCACGTCGTCCTACTACCTCTAGCCCCTTCTGGAGGTCCTGCGCGACTGACGTCTGGCAGGTACGCTTAGGACGCCCCGGAAGGCGTGGCTGAGAGAGCGGAAGTTCTAAGACGACCTCGTGGTTTCCTACGGGTAAGTAACTTCTTATTTTCCGAGTGACTTTACTACCTTCTTTCTGTTTGTCAAATAACTGTCAAATTAACTTTCACTTCTTGTTATCAGGTCAGGCACATTCTGGAGTGACCATCGTTCCTTGCGAATTGTGTGAACTAAAGCCGCGTTTCCTCCTTGAGTGAACTTGAGGTGGGTTCCAAATCTCCGATTTTACTCAGGCCACCTTGAGAACTTATCGAGAGACCCGAGGCTCATTTTACTGGTGCCCTTGACTCCAGGTGAGGATTTGGAGGAGAGGTTTGAAGGAGACCCTATTTCTCCGATTATGTGTTGGGTCTGGGGGCCCCAGGTATCTTAATTTTTCTGTATTGATGGTACCATTTTAAGAGGCCGGATTAATCTTAAGAAAACACCTTAAAAGTTGCAAACTGCCCATCCTCTTTGAAAAGTACCTGTGGCCTTAACGTCTCAGTAGCATCTTTAAAAGGAAACAAAACCACTCATTGATTTCCTCACGATAGTGTTGCAGTCCGAGTCATTTGTTGGAGTTTTTTTTTTTGTTTGTTTGTTTGGGTGAGGCAATTGGGGTTAAGTGACTTGCTCAGGGTCACACAGTTGGCAAGTGTTAAGTGTCTGAGACTCTGGTCCTCCTGACTTCAGGGCTGGTGTTTGAAATAATACTGATCTTGGGCAGCTAGGTGGCGCAGTAGATAGAGCACCAGCCTTGAATTCAGGAGGACCTGAGTTCAAATTTGGTATCAGACACTTAACACTTCCTAGCTGTGTGACCCTGAGCAAGCCACTTAATCCCAGCCTCAGGAAAAAAAAAAAAAAAAAAAAGAAAAAGAATTCTGATCTCTAAACTGTGAACCCCAGGAGGATTCCTTTCACTTTGTTGTCACCACTGACCTTTGAATTCAGTTTAATAAACCTTAAAAAGTTTAAAAAAAAAAAAAAGTTGAGTTCACTATTATGTGTAACTCCTAGAGGGGCATTTACCATTCAGCAGCTTATTTACTGGTAGTGGGGAGGTACAATAATATGATTAAAATTGGATCCCTATAGACTAAATGACATACTGGGAATAATTGCCAGATTGTGGATGGAAACTAAGGTCCTTTGATTCTCAAATCTTATCATTTTTTTTGTCTAGTATTCCAGTTACTATCTCTGCTAACAGTTATTATTTAATACTTATATAGCTTTTGTATATTAACTAATTTGATCACCATAGTTGTGTAGCTTTACTGAGTATCCCTGTTTCATAGATGAGGAAACTGCGGCTAAGGAGTTAATTGCACAGGATCCCACAATAAGACATATAGGCAATTTATTGAAGGAAGGAGCACTAAGGAAGAGAGTTCGAGAAAGCCTTGTGCATTTGAGTCATGTGCTGTGAAGGAAGCTATGGATTTTATGAAGGATAGATGGTGTTTCACATGTGTTATATCGCCTTGCACAGAAGCATTGCTGCAGAAAATGAATTTTTAGGAAGAAAAGCAGTTTGCCACTTTGGAATATCCAGGGAATGAAGACAAAGTGAAATAGAGACTTAGAAGAAGCTAGGTCTTGTTGCATTTTAAATTCTATGCAGAAAATTTTATATTATGTCCTGTAGGCAAAGGGGGAAGACTTTTGAATTGTGTGGGTGTGTCTGAGAGAAAAAGAATGAGAATATGTTTGTAAAATATTTAAAAAGGACATCTTGAGTTACTTTATGGAAATAACAAAGTTTACTGTTCAGTGTAGTCTTTATTTTTAATGAATTTTAAGGTATGTCATGTTTAAAATATTTTTGATTTTGATAAATATTCCCATTTATCCCATACTTCCCATGATTTTATAAATACTTATATCTTTCTGCATTTATATTAGAGCAGTGAAAGGCAATTGTACTTATTGAATAATGTTTTATAGTGGTACTAAAGTTCTTTTGTTCATGTGATCTTATAGATAAGAGACAAAATAATTATATTTCCAATTAATGTATGATAGTAAATTAAACTATGTAACATTTTCTCCAGAGATTATTATCTGCACTTTTTTTTTAAGGTGGGGTTTTTGTTGTATTGAAGATAGGATCTGTCTTTTAAAATTCTAGTTTTGTTCATTCCTTACCAACTTGGATCCTTGAATACCTATCAAATTAAAATTTCAAAATGCTCAAAATATGTATTTTGATGATACCAGGGAACAGTATTAAGTAATATTTTTTGAAAATTTTATTGTTGTTATTTTTGACACTTCATTGATATCTTGCTTTTATGACGCCTTGTTTCCCACTATATCCTCTCCTATCTAGGGAGCAGTCTTATAGGACAAAAATCTTTATAAAGTAAATTAGTATTTTCTCAAGTTTGACTGAGTTGGCTCTTTGTTATACTTTTCATGGCCTGAATCTTTTGCAAAAAGTATTACAACTTTATTAGGCTTTACGAAGAAATTTTTGTTTTAGTATTTTTGGGATCATCAAACTAAAAAAAAGTTTAATATATCTTTTCTTTGAAAGAAAACACTTTATGAATAGTCTAAATATCTGTGCTATATTCTTTTTAGGTATGTCTCTCAAAAACAAACTTTTATCAATTTAACATTATTCCAAATCCAAACATTAAAGAAATTTTCAAAGTGACATAATGCTCTCCAACATCCCCCTCTCCCAACACATTATTCTTAAAAGAAACTTTGAGGTAGCATTTATAAAAAATTTTGAACAAAGAAAAGGTCAGTATGTTCAAAGGGTTTAACTTTTGTTTTTTTTCTATCCAGCATATTGAGTTTCTGATCCTTGGGTCTAGGGGTCATGAGGTCTTTGAACTTGGATTGGGGAAAATATTTTCATAACCTTCTAAATAAATACATAATTAGTTTTCTTGGAATTAATTTATATATTTAAGCAACATGAGAAGGGCTCGTTTACCTGGCTTTACTTGGCTACCAGTGGAGGTCACATACAAAAAAAAAATAACTTCTATATAACAGCAGATGAGTATATCGTCTAAATTCTCAGATCCATTCTGAACCTCTCCCAGAGTAATCAATGAGATCACTATCCTGATAGCTTCAAAATTGGAAAGGGAATTATTCATCTTCATCAGAAGGATTTTTTTTTCCTTTTTTGCATTTAGTTACCATTTATAGTCTATTTTCCCCAGGCTTTAACTTCTGTTCTTGACTTTTTGAACTTTTCTAAGGGGCAAAAGTCTGGAAAAGACATATTCAGTTCATTCATTTATTAATATTTGGGGTTGAACTAAAAATGTTTCTATATCCTGCCACTCATCTATCTCTCTTCATGTCCTTTTAGTCATCCAGATCCATCACCTTAGTACTTCTGTTCCAAGTATATATAATAAATGAAGATGTATGTATGTTCAAAGTAGTTTGTTTTTCCTCTCCCAGACTGGAGTATATCAAAAAGTTAAGAGATCATTTGTCTGGACTACTAAGTAACCTACCACCTGGTCTTCTTGCTTAGACTTCAACATGTTCTTCATATTTTATATTCATATCTAAAAATCATGTTCTTGATATATAGAACTCACTTCATTATTTCCCTTCTGAAATAGGTTAACTTAATATCTCACTTTCTTCATTTGTAAAATGAGGGAGTTGGGCTAAATGGCCCAAGATTCCTTTAGTGTTATGATTCTCTGAATGTTACTCTAATATCCGCATTCTTTGTTTTAGCTTTGAAAGATCTCTGTAATCTGACAAGTATGACTTGGTTTTATTTCATGCTCTCATCCAGTACATATTTTAAATTGTAGCCAAACTAGACTACTTGCCATTTCCTGATCCTATTAGTAACTACTTTTTTCTGTATGTATTCTTGTAGACTATCCACTGCTCAAAATGAATTATTCCACATATCTAGCTGCTGAAATGTCATAGATTCAGAGCTGAAAGGGACCTTGGAGATTGTGTTTTCTTTTATGATCCCTGGTATCTTGCACACAGAAGGTACTTAATGTGTGTTGGATTAGTTTAGATTGAATTCAATTAATTTAAATTTGATCTAGTCAAACCTCACTTTGCACATGAAGAAAATTGGATCCCTATAGACTAAATGACATACTGGGAATAATTGCCAGATGTGGGTGGTAACTAAGGTCCTTTGAACTCAAATCTATCATTTTTTGTCTAGTTACTATTCTAGTTACTATCTCTGTTAACAGTTGTAATTATTAATACTTATATAGCTTTTGTATATTAATTAATTTGATTACCAATTGATCATAATTTGTGTCTAGCTTTGCTGAATATCCCTATTTCGTAGATGAGGAAACTGAGGCTAAGGAGTTAATTGCACAGGATCCCACAATAGGGTACTGATTCAGAATTCCTATTTAGGCATTCTTGAGGCCTACACTATCTTATATTATCTAAGCTTGTCCCTTCCCTGTTCTTTAACTGATCCTTCTCAAAACTTTTTGTTTGACTTAAGCACTTAAGTTTTAATTTGTATTATAGTTATTTGCATATCTAAGCACTATTGTTATCCCTGGTACCTTCCATATGGAAAGCACTTAATGTGTGTTGGATTAGTTTGTTGAATTCAATTAATTTAAATTTGATTTCTGAAATAACTAAATCATAGAACTTTCTCTTATAATTTTGATTACATTAGGTTGAAAAATTTTTGTACAAACAAAACCAATATAGTCAAGATTAAAAGAGAAGCTAAAAGCTGGGGGAAATTTTTTGCATTCAGTGTTTGTAATTAAGACCTTATTTCTAAAATATGTAGAGTATTGACTAAAATTTATAAGAATATAAGTCATTCCCCAATTGATAATGGTCAAAGGATATAAACAAACAATTTTCATATAAAGACATTAAAGGTATTTCTAGCTTATGAAAAAATGCTCAAAATCACTATTGATTAGAGAAATACAAATTAAGATAATTATGAGGTAACATTTCATACCTCTGAGATCCACTAAATGATAGGAAAAGGTAATGATAAATGTTGAAGGGGATGTGGGAAAATTGGGACACTTAATATACTGGTGGAGGTATGAACTGATCCAATCATTTTAAATAAATGCCCAAAACAGCTATCGAACTTTGCATACCTTTTGGTCCAAGAGTGTCTCTTTTGGGGCTTTATCCCTCCGAGATCTTGAAAAAAAGGAAAAGGACTCACATGTGCAAAAATGTTTATAGTAGCCTTTTTTTATAATGGTAAGGAACTAGAAACTGAGTGGATGGATGTCCATTTGTTGGGGAATGGTTGAATAAGTTATATATAAATGTAATGGAATATTAGCGTTCTATAAGAAATTATGAGCAAGCTGACATCAGAAAAGCATGGAAAGACTTTTAATATGGACTGGTTCTAAGTAAAGTAAATTGATGCTAAGTGAGAATAACCAAGAAAACATTGTATATAGCAACAAGAAGATTATGTGATGATCAACTGTGATGGATTTGGCTCTTTTCAGCAATGGGGTGATTCAAAGTGGTTCCAATAATATTGTGAGCCATCTGCATCTAGAAAGGGAACTATGGACAATGAATGTGGATCAAAGTATATAATTTTCATCTTTTTTTTTTTTTTTTTCTCTTTTGATCTGATTTTTCTTGTGCTGCATGACTTGTAGAAATAGGTTTAGAAGAATTGTACATGTTTTTATACTATGTTGGATTGCTTGCTGTCTGGTGGGGGGGTAGTGAAAGGAAGGAGAAAAATTTGAAGGGGAATGTTGAAAACTATTTTTGTATGTATATGGAAAAAGAAAAAGCTATTATAAAAAAAGAATTTCTTCTCTTTGAAATAGTATGGTCCTACTTCAGTTTATTGAACATAAATGCATGCCTCAGAACATTATTGAAGATAAATATGGGAATAACTGTGAAACTCCAATATAGCCACTGACAAAGAAATTAATATAAGAGCTTTTCATACCCCATGATCCGATAGCAATTTTTTCAGAGATAATAATTCCGTTCATACTTTATATTCTATCAAATATCAGTATTTTCTTTGGGCAAAATATTGCTGAGAAAAATCGTAGCAGAAAAGATCCATAGATATGGAAATCAAAGACAGAATCTTGGCATAGATAAATCACTTGGCTTGCTTAGAAAGATAAGTACCTAGACTATTTCTAAGTTCCTAGACTAATTTTTTTTTTTTTTTTTTTGAGGTGGGGGAGGGTTAGTTTTAATCTGTGTTCAGTAAAACAAAAAAACTAGAATTTGTTAATAGAGAGTGTTTGGAAATGTTTCTGTTGCATAGAAGCATTTACTTTTACTGTAGCATAATATGGTGGGTCCTGCTGAGTTAGAAAGCCTTTGAGTTTGGTACTTATTTGGTAATAGAGGAATGTCTGGTAATTGAGGATTAGCTGAGCTAAATTCAGAGAGACCCTTCATCAGAGATTTAATTAACCAATGATTGTTTTAGATGCAGAAATTTATGAGATACCTAATGAAGTGTTTGGTATGCATCATTGGTGGTGGAAGTACCAGTACTATTGATGAAATTGTGAATCTATGATGTACTGAAGTAAAATGATATTCTCTCAAATATATTTAGAAAAAAGACTTTAAAAATGTGGTAATGGTATATTTCTACCAATGAAATTAGTAGGTCAGAGGATATTTTGTAAATTCTACAGATCTCTTAGATGGATTTTTGTAATGTTCTGTTGTCTCCAAATTGTGAATCTGTTCTCTGGGAGGAGATCTCTTGGGGAGCTTCTGGGGAGGCAGCCTTGGTTTTAGTTCCAGTAGCAGTAATCCCCAAAATGAAGCCAAAAGTTAAAGTCCAGATCCTTTCTGTCTCTTTCCAAAATCTTATCTCCTTCACTTGGGGCTCTCTCTGCTAGTTTTCAGAGGCCTTCCTTATCTTGTCTCTAGTTCTTTGTCTCTTTCAGCTAGCTTCTCGGCTCTAGTTCCTTCTGAATCCAAAGCCTCCAGCCAGCATGAAGGTAGACTT
Source organism: Sminthopsis crassicaudata (assembly GCF_048593235.1). Taxonomy (NCBI): domain Eukaryota; kingdom Metazoa; phylum Chordata; class Mammalia; order Dasyuromorphia; family Dasyuridae; genus Sminthopsis; species Sminthopsis crassicaudata. The sequence continues at coordinate 421,789,601 of NC_133619.1, forward strand.
GGGAATGAATCACTTTGCCTCCAAGAGTGTGGGATTGTGGACTTCTGTCTGTTTGGCCCTGAGAGTTTCTTGCTTATATGATGCACACTGAGTATACACCAATCATTTCATCACTAGAAACCATTATTTGTTGTAGGATTAAATCAATGCCAAATTAGACTTAATCATTGTCTCCTCAATTCCACTCAGTACCTTATTTCAAGTTCTGGCCCATAACATCTCCTTGTAGGATCAAATCAATTGTCTCTATTCATTCCAGTGATTTAGCACTTTGTAAAAAATCCTAACAGATTTTTAATAAGATTGTACTCAATTGTTCTAGTTTTCTTTAATCTCTGCCTATTAGAGGGTAGCTCAGGGTTTTATTTTGCATCTTTTTAATTATTAATGAAATTAAATTCCCTCCCCCCCTCCAATTAATCATCAGTAATCCAACTAACCTATTGAAATCCTTACCAGTTTATAAGTCTATGGTGCAAAATTTATTTTTTATGGAAAATCAGTTATCCCATAACCATGAACTGGCAGTTAGCTCTTTGAATTTGTAACCATTCTTTATATTTTAACTTTTATTAGCATAAGTATTTAAAAATAATTTATTTTGCTTATATTTTATTGCATTGAAATTTATTTTAGTAACTTGTTTTTAATCTTTCCAATTTGTTATATAGAAAAAAGTAATTTACTCTCTACAAGAGTTAAAATATGTTCTATTCTCCTATATTTTTATAGTTTTTTAACATGACTTATCATCCTTATATAGCTCATTGATGTATATGACATGAGATAGTTTAGCAAAGCAGTTATTAATCAGTTTTCCCTAATGCATGCGAAATGAATCCTTTCCCCAGTTTTTATTTTATAAAATTTCTATAACTTTATTAAGTTATTATTAATATTAATATTTCATATACTTATGCTATCTTATTTCATTGATATATTTTTGTTTTGTTTTATTTTTCATTTACAATCAACCTGGTAATTTTGATGATAAATCCACCTAATTTATTTTAAAGTCTGAAAATGGCAATGCCATAGTCATTTGTTTTTTACTGCAGTGCATTCCTTGATATTCTTTTCTGCTTGTTTTCCTCATGTATGTTTTACAATGTCTTTTATCTAGTTGTGTTAGAAATCTTTTAATGCTTTGATTGGAATTATTTTTAATGTATAAATGAATTTGGAAGTTGTTGTTTTTTACTACAATAATCCAGTATAGGTTTATTTTGGTTGCATTTTATAACCCTGTTTTGTTTTATATTCTATCCTGTGGTTTTTCCTGATTTCATTTTATCTCAATTTTTTTATTGAGATGGTTGGATTTTTTTTTTTAGATACACTAGATAAAGAGATTGATAGAAATCAGTTAACAAGCATTGAGTCCACTGTTTGTCATATGCCAGTTCTCAGTGGAAGGAGACATATCCATTAATAGAAATGCTTCATCTTGATATTTTTGAATAACCTGTGTTATCTAGGGATAATTTGTTCTTGGTTTGAAAGAATGTACCTGGGAATTCCATCTTGGGGGGTGGGGGGTGTGTACACATTTTGGGCGAGGGGCAATTTTTTGATGATTTGTCTTGTTTCTTCCTTTGAGGTTAGTCTAATCGTTGTTGTGTTGTGGCCTTTTCCTAGATTCCGCACAGCCATGGCTCGTGGTCCCAAGAAACACTTGAAGCGTGTGGCAGCCCCAAAGCATTGGATGCTTGATAAATTAACTGGCGTTTTTGCTCCTAGACCTTCCACAGGCCCCCACAAGCTGCGGGAGTGCCTCCCTCTTATCATCTTTCTTAGAAATAGACTCAAGTATGCCCTGACAGGAGATGAGGTAAAGAAGATCTGCATGCAGCGGTTCATCAAAATTGATGGTAAAGTCCGTACTGATATTACCTATCCTGCTGGCTTTATGGATGTCATCAGCATCGATAAGACAGGAGAACATTTCCGTCTGGTATATGACACCAAGGGCCGTTTTGCTGTTCATCGCATCACAGCTGAAGAGGCAAAATATAAATTGTGCAAAGTGAGAAAAATCTTTGTGGCTACAAAAGGCATCCCTCATCTGGTGACCCATGATGCCCGTACAATCCGTTATCCAGATCCTTTAATCAAAGTGAATGACACAGTCCAGATTGATTTAGACACTGGCAAGATAACTGATTTCATCAAGTTTGATACTGGCAACTTGTGTATGGTGACTGGTGGTGCTAACTTGGGTCGAATTGGTGTGATTACCAACAGGGAGAAGCATCCAGGTTCTTTTGATGTTGTCCATGTGAAGGATGCCAATGGCAATAGCTTTGCCACTAGGCTTTCAAATATTTTTGTTATTGGCAAAGGTAATAAGCCTTGGATTTCTCTGCCTCGTGGAAAAGGTATCCGTCTCACCATTGCTGAAGAAAGAGATAAGAGATTGGCAGCCAAACAGAGTAGTGGATAAATGAAGATGAAGACTTAGGGGTATATGTGATCAGATCAAGTTGTTAAATACAGAAAAAAATGTCCTTTTTTTTGTCAGATGGCATTCCATTCAAAATCAAGAACAAATTATCTCTAGATGACACAAGTTATTCAGGAATATCAAATTGAAACATTACTATTAATGGACATCTCTCTCTTTCACTTGTGACCAGTGTGTGGTCACTTAGTAATAAGTGCTTGTTAACTGGTTTTATTTAGTAGTTTACATTTTCTTGGACAACTGTTGATTCTAGTTTAGTAAAACAGTATATATTATTTCTGCCATTTATAATTTAGTATTTTTATGAGTATTCTGTATACATTTGAAAAGAATACTTATTCTCTGCTTAAAGTGCTCTCTGCATATATTTACTATTAACCTCCTTTATTGGGTATATCATTCTGATGATGGAATGTTGACATCTGTTAAATTTTTGACTTTTTTGTTCATATCACTTATATTTCCTTTAGTGTGGCTCAAATAAAATGAGAATTATTGCACACAGTATTAATGTTTTCTGTCATAACTTTATCAAATCCTTCTTGTGCTTCAGAAAGCATCTACTAACCAGCCAATAAAAACATTAAATGCTTATTCTGCCAGGCACTGTGCTAGTAGTAAGTACTAGGAATACAACCACAAAAAATTAAAAAAGAAAAAAAAAGCATCTTAAGGATTTTATATACCAACAGGGGAAGATAACATACATTAAAAAGCTGAAAAAAGCCGGGTGGAGAATAGTAGTGTTAGAAAGGGGGGAAATGCCAAAAGGGAAAGTAGAGCAGAGAGAATTCCCAGTATGAGACATGCCTGCATTTATGAAATCACACATCTAAGTCAAAACATATAGTTACCAAGACTCAAGAAGTGATGGTCCTACCACTCAGTGCTGCTAAATTTTGGGAGTGAACTTCATATTTCTTTCATTTAAAGGCCTCTTGTTCCTTGGGACCTATCAAGCTGGAAATGTAAACTCTTCTACTTCAAAGTCTGAGCACAATTCAAGCAATTGTTTCAATATCTTCTTCTTAAACCAGTGAAATCTTTGGGCACTTCCCCCTTGGACAGGTATTTAATTAATCATTTCAGTTCTGGAACTCTTCTGTAGGATGCTAAAATTTAGAGGGGACCTTAGAAGTTATCTAATTCAAACTCCTCATTTTCACAGATGAGGCTATTCAGGCCCCAAAAGGCCCAAATGAGTTGCCCATAATTAATCACAGATAAACTTTAAACCTGGATCTTCTGAATTTCAACCTAGCACTCAATTTTTAGTACCACAATCATATTCAGAAATCCAGTACTAACTCCTGGGCTAAATAATGAACATTTATGTTAGGTTTTAATGGAGGACACTAAAATGATGAGGATATATTCAGAGAGACCTGTATTCAGCCTAGCCTGAACTCATTTAATTGTCTTCTGAGTCTTGAGTTGAGGAAGCCAAAGAAGTTGCAGAGTGTCATGCCCTTGTAAAGGTTTGAATAATCCCTTTTAAGATCAAGTTATGTTATGTATGTCTGGAGGAATCTTCCCAAGGAAGTGTTAAATTATACTATTAAATAGCCACATGTCATTCAGATCGTTCCAAGTTACTTGTTCTCTTCAGAATCCTGAGGTTGTATGTTAAGAAAATATCTGATCATAACCTGACAGATTTACCTTTCTCTTAATATGCAGAAGATGGAAGTAGGGGCAAGTAATAGGATAGAGAGGAAAAGATAAAAGAGTTCTGTAGAAATTGGAAGATTACAGCCCAGGGTTTTCAATAAATACTAAGGATAATAGGTAGGACTTTTACTTCATTTGGTGAAACTACCATGAATTTAATTACCATCTCCTTGCTGCTGACAGTTCTCAAATCAACCTATCCTCCCTTAGCCTCTCTGCAGTCTCACATCTCCAACTGCTTTTCAGATATCTTAAAATGGATGTTCAATAGAAATTTTAAACTAAACATGTCCAAAATAGAGTTCATTATCTTTCCTCCTTAACTCCTCCTCCCTCTTACCTTCTCTATTATAGTGGTTGGGTATGTGCAGGAGAACCATCCTCCTGGTTTCTCAGGCTCACAATGTAGGAGATATCTCTCCCTCCTCCCCTTACACATCCAATTGGTTGCCAACAGTTAACTTTATCTCTGTAACATCTCTTAGAATGCACTCCCTTCTCTCCTCTAACACAGCCAGTCCTCTGGTTCAGATTCTCAATGCCTCATACCTAGTCGATTGCAGTAGTCTACTGGTGACCTAGATTACAGGTGTTCAGCATGTAGCTGGCCTACAGATCCAAGTACTGTCTGAAAAATATTAAAATGAAATTGAGAAATATTTAACAAAATAAAAAATACAATAGAATATGGATAATAATATATATGATTTTCTAAGTTGACATGCATTAGAAGGGATATATATATATATATAGTTTAGTGACTCCCAGTAATTTGACTTTTTTACTGTTGACCAGAATAAATATACATGTGTGTATATTTATTTACAAGAATAGAATCTTAAATAAATTCTTAAATGATTACATGGAAAGAATGAAGGGAATTTTTAAAAATTATATATAGCATGATATATAGTATCAGCTGAATGATATATAGTAAAAAATTGCCCATTTCCACAAATGTGCTTTAGATTCCAAGTGGAAGAGTTAGCTTTTCTTGCTATTTATAATATAGCCACCAGATGTCATAATTAGTATACTCTGAAACCATATTTTCTGTTTCCTTCATTTCAGTAAAAGCTTTTCTAAGTTCTTTTTTACCTTTATGGTTTGGGTTTTTTAAATACATAAAATTACATTTTTAAAAGAAACCAAAGTTTACCCTTAGAAATTTCATATTGATTAGTATATTCCACTTTACCATTCCATGGGATTTTTGTAGTCTAATCCCAGACTGCCTGTATAGTGAGAGAGACAATAGCAATATTACATGGATAATCAATACTTATCGACATGGTGATGATTGTTCTAATGTTAGGTATTTTAAAATTATTAATATTTTGTAACATCAGAGATTTTCTTTACTATTCATTCTCAAATAATTTCAAATTGAACAAGACAAGTTTCAAAAACTAATTGATGTTTGTCAAATGTAATATTATACTCTATTTTCATATCACTATTTTATTATTTGTTAATAGTAATTTACCATTTATACTCACAGTGAGATACAGTGAAATTATTGCATTTGAGTTTATTAGCACCTATTAAAAACATGATAGGGTATTATTTTTAAAAGTGAAATCACTTCATTTGTAATTTAGTTTTTGAAGATTATCATAGGATTTAAAAATAGAGATTAGAAAAAAAAATTATTTTAGAGTCTTTTGCCTTATTTTTCTTTTGTTTTGAGCTCTGAGTATTTTTTTTTTCCTTCTTGGAGTGTCTTCACTAAACCAAATATATTTTTTCTTTCTATTCTTTCCTTTTTTGAATAATGTATATAAATGAGATCAGATCCAAACATTTCTGAGATAGGAGGACCTGAGCTACTAAAGTATTCAGGAAAGCTACAATATAAGGAGAGAACTTCATTAATGGAAAATCATAGAATGTTACTCTGGAAGATACCATTTCCTTACTTTTATGATTAAGAGAGGGAGATTAAATCACTTTCAAGATCACATAGCTAGGCAGTGTTAAAGCCTGAATTGGAACTCAGTTGTCTTGACTGACTTTCTCTTTAATTTTCTAGCCATCATGCTACTTCCTTATAGTTTTCTCTTTAAGGAGGGTTCTTATTTATGCTGTACAGTTCTGTATTTTATATTGTTCCCTCTTTGTTCCAAGTACATATTGAAGTAGTATAGTATAGTTCTTTATAGAATTCTCAAGGTGCATTTTTTCTTTCTAGTTTAGAAAGGTACACTTCTTTGTGGATTTAGAGCAGGTCTGAAGTTTTTTTTTTCTGATGAACTATTTTATTTATTTTTTTACTGTCAAAAAAATTTTATAATTATAAAATTTAAAAAAAAAGAACATAATTACAAAAATATAATTTTAATCAATAAAAAAGTTGGTAAAAGGCTTTTTAAAAATTTAATTTAATTTTATAATTATAACTTTTTTTTTTTGACAGTACATATGCATGGGTAATTTTTTACAACATTATCCCTTGCACTTACTTCTATTCAGATTTTTTCCCTTCTTCCCCCAACCCCTCCCCCAGATGGCAGGCAGTCTTATACATGTTAAATATATTACAGTATATTCTAGATACAATATATGTGTGTAGAACCGAATTCCTTGTTGCACAGGAAGAATTGGATTCAGAAGGTAAAAATAACAGTTTACACTCATTTCCCAGTGTTCCTTTTCTGGATGCAGCTGATTCTGTCCATCATTAATCAATTGGAATTGGATTAGCTCTTCTCTATGTTGAAGATATCCACTTCCATCAGCATACAACCTCGTACAGTATCATTGTTGAAGTGTATAATGATCTTCTGGTTCTGCTCATTTCACTTAGCATCAGTTGATGTAAGTCTCTCCAAGCCTCTCTGTATTTCTCCTGTTGGTCATTTCTTACAGAACAATAATATTCCATAACATTCATATACCATAATTTACCCAACTATTCTCCAATTGATGGACATCCATTCATCTTCCAGCTTCTAGCCACTATGAAAAGGGCTGCCACAAACATTTTGGCACATACAGGTCCCTTTCCCTTCTTTAGTATTTTCTTGGGATATAAGCCCAGTAGTAGTATGGCTGGGTCAAAGGGTATGCACATTTTGATAACTTTTTGGGCATAATTCCAGATTGCTCTCCAGAATGGTTGGATTCTTTCACAACTCCACCAACAATGCATCAGTGTCCCAGTTTTCCCACAGCCCCTCCAACATTCATCATTATTTGTTCCTGTCATCTTAGCCAATCTGACAGGTGTGTAATGATATCTCAGAGTTGTCTTAATTTGCATTTCTCTGATCAATAGTGATTTGGAACACTTTCATATGAGTGGAAATAGTTTTAATTTCATCATCTGAAAATTGTCTGTTCATATCCTTTGACCATTTATCAATTGGAGAATGGTTTGATTTCTTATAAATTAAAGTCAATTCTCTGTATATTTTGGAGATGAGGCCTTTATCAGAACCTTTAACTATAAAAATGTTTTCCCAATTTGTTACTTCCCTTCTAATCTTGTTTGCATTAGTTTTGTTTGTGCAGAAACTTTTTAATTTGGTGTAATCAAAATTTTCTATTTTGTGATCAATAATGGTCTCTAGTTCTCCCTTGGACACAAACTCCTTCCTCCTCCACAAGTCTGAGAGGTAAACCATCCCATGTTCCTCCAATTTATTTATGATTTCGTTCTTTATGCCTAAATCTTGGACCCATTTTGATCTAATCTTAGTATGTGGTGTTAAATTGTGGGTCCATGCCTAGTTTCTGCCATACTAATTTCCAGTTTTCCCAGCAGTTTTTGTCAAATAATGAACAATTCTCTACTAAGATATCTAAATTTTCATGATTATTTTATATAAACTTAGGTCAGTCATTCTTATTTAGTTCCATATTAAAACTGGTAGAGAGATGCTAGAGATCAGGGAGCACAGATAATTTTATTTCTTGTGGATTCTTCTAAATGCATGTCCCCTAAGATGTTGGGGCATTTGTATATTGAATAATTGGGTACAATTAATCCATCAAAGCAACCATTCTCAACTAGGAAATTAATTCTAGAATCTTATGGTGGAACTAGAGGTTGGGAAAAGTACACTTGTGACTGATTTTATATCTTATACTTGGACTTTGGGCCCTTCTCTGGGGCCAGAAGAACTTTAAATAGAAGCATGTGACTAGAATAGTTCAAAAAGATACCTGTATTACACTAATGATTCTAAAACTAAATGTTCAAATTACAAGAAATAAGCTTTACATGTTTATCTTTCCCTCACCTAACATTTTTTTTTTCTTCCTCATATCCTGAAAGAACTCCATATGTGTAGAATTTGGAGGCTGAATTTGGAGTTTTTTAAAAAGGACAATGCCAATACAGTCCAAGAGATGGCAGTCAGCATCTTTAAAAAAAAAAAATCTCAGTAATTCTATTAATGTGCTTTCCTTATTTTAATAACATCAGCACTGCAGTAATCATTAAAAGAATGAAAATTGTGTTGAAATTGTAAACACGAATATTTCATATATTTGTTGAGCTTAAAAAAGATTCCTTGGAGTACTTTACAAGGTAAACTGACAATTTTTTTCTTAACTTGCTTAACTTCATTACTATCAGGGCTTAATTTCCTCCTAAATTATTTAGTCAGCAGTAGGATTAAAAAATAATATATCATTGAATGCTAAATTCTGAGGTGCTTATGTTAAAGCATATTTCATTGTAACATATAAAAAGCTATAAATATCTACATTCTAATAGAATATTATAGTCTAAAAATGACTTTTACTTGATTATCAAAACAACCCTGTAAGAAAGACAGGAAAGATATTATTTCCAGTTTACAGATGAGGAATTCTTAGAGATGTTAAAAAGACTTTTACTAATGGCACACATTTTGTAAGTGGAAGAGCATGGAGTCAAGCTTTCTTTCCATTACACCATATTTTCTTCCTTTATAGAAATCATCTCCTGAAACTTTCATATTTAATGTGAAATTAATTTAATAAGGAACAATTTCTATGAGGCAAATACAGGATATTTCACATAGAGTAGAACGGAGAGATAAAGGCAACGACTTTTGTGAAAGGCTTATTATCTATGTTACATCAGACTTTTACTACATTGTGTTACATTTCAAAGGATGCTAGAGGAAGAATGCAAAACCATATAAAAGATGCATGGCTGTATTTTAATAATGATCATTAAAAAAAATCTTCTGTCCTTCATTGCAGCATCCTACTCTTTGATAATAGCCTCTGTTCACAGTACCATCCTGTGATTTGGGTCTCCTCACCTCCAGGGGAAAGTAATTTGGGGTTGATAACACTCATTAGACATGTACAATCCATGTACCACACGATAGTAATGTAGGCGATATAGTTCCATGTTTTTTCCTTGGTAAGTTGTATTTGGGATATTAGCACTATCCAGATCTTCTCTCAAGGAATCTAGGTTGAGAACTCTCCTTTCATGAGGCTACATAATTTCTTCTGTGAACTCCTTAGCCACTTTGCCCAGCTGCTGCCATTGCCTTATTAGGAGACTGATCTTATACAATTTTTGTTTCCTTCTAATTCTATGGTTCTATTGTATACTTTGGTACTTTATACTTATAGTTTAGCTAGCAGGCTTAGTTTAGGGAAATTTGGCTACTTTCAGTTATTTCATAGTTGGTTACCTATTTCAATATGAAGTTTTCCTTTTTTACCATTCTCTTGGATTACACACATTTGACACTACAGGTTAAGCAAGAGGAACTGGGTAGGTTGAAACTTAAATCTTTTGATCAACTGGGTTCAAATTCTGCCATAGACACTAGCTGCTTAACCTTTCCTGGTTTGGTCTAAATAATATTTGAGTCTCAATTTCCATATCTGTAAAATTAAGTTATCAATCTCAGTGACCTCTGTCTGTGAACTCTTGCTATGTAATATTAAGGTATCAAATTCAGTGACCTCTATCTCTTGCTGTTTGATGTCATAGAAGTGCCATTTATGTTACAAAGCATGCAGATTTTCTATTTATTTGCTTTCCATTTCTTTTTATTTTATTTTATTTTATTATTTTCTCAGTCAATTTCTCTTTATTTATTGTCTCCTGTAAAGGTAGACGTGAACCTGGAAGTAATTATAAGATGTTTTCTTGAACCTTTCAGCTACATAATTAACATAATTATTATGCTTCTGATTGTATGCAATTATGACAACAGTAATCATGTTTCATCTTCAAATTCTAATTGGAGCTCATATATCCTTATCAAAGATAGTTGCAAATGAATAATAAATATTTCCTCTATGAAAAATCTCACTATAGTGGAAATGATCTCTCGGACAGATTCTTCTTCCTGTAGAGAACCGTTGTCTCCAGACAGTTGTCGTTAACTGTTGTCCAGAGAAGTGACTTCCCTTCCTGCAGAGAGCCGCGTCAAGCCTGGTCTAAAGCAGAGATTAATTTTTTCTTCCAGAGCTGCCCTCTTTATCCTTCCAGAGAATGGGCGTGGGATAATGCAAGGGCTTTTGGAGAAGTACTTCAACCAGTGAGCTTGCTCCTCCTAAGCATGCAAGCTCTTCTCCAGGAAAGACCAGAACTAGAGAATTATCAAGTACCGATTTAGCACTTAGTAAGAACCTAACACTGGGGTACCTCATTATCCTTAAAAAAAGGTTGATTGCCACTTATTAGGGACATTTATAAAGGGAAGTTTCTTCTTCAAATAGAGATTAGACCACATGATCTCTAAGGTTTCTTCCAACTCGAATTTTGTGATCTAGGAACTTTCCTCCAGGCAGATGTGGTTTCAATGTGTGATACATAGTAACCTGGTTCTGTTTGAATTTATCATGACTTCTCACCCATATATTCAGATATATAGTAGACAGTTCTTTGTTTCAGTTATTATCATAGCCAGACTTACTTCATTCAGTGTTGCACTCTACCTCCCAGGGATCAGGTCTTTCATTTTCTCCCCATCTGTTTCACCAATTATCCCACTATTGCTTTATCTGAGCTTTTAGTGTAAAAATAATGTTTTTTTAAAAATTGGAAATGCAATTCATTTCTTTAAAGGTATCTCTATATATTCAGTTCCTTTTTGAATTCTATTCAGTAAATTACTGTATATGTTTTTAGTTATCAAAGTATGTAGATAAGGTTGAATATGTTTCATGTCGTTTGAACCTTATATTGAGTGTGGCTTTAGAAACAGTTCTATAAAAGTGAGCTACAACATAATCAAAACAAAACAAAACAAAACAAAAAACTTTACTTGCTCAGTACCAAATTTTCTAAGTTTGCATGTTAAGAAGCATTTCTTTCCATGAACATGAATCACATTCAAAATAAAGAATGTATTTGTGTAATTTTTGCTAATGTTAATGTGACCTATTCATATGCATCCATGGGAAATATACTGTCAAATTCTCAATTAAAATGTGCATTTTTGAGTTTCTTGCAGGTAGTCATTATTAGGTTTCAAAGGTTTATCATTAATGACACTGTGAGTATGGCAGCCAAGAGATTAGAATTCATAAATCAGGTACAATACTTCTTTAATGTTGCTTCAATGCTAAGGGGAAATTGTGCCTTTAAAATGGACAAAGAATTTTTCCAAGGAATAAGCTAATGTTCTAAGCTAATATAGAAAGCTTTTTTGTTTTTCTTCCAATTTTATTGCAACTGACATCTGTTCTATGATTTTAATTTGGTCATTGTAATGTAAAAAAGAATTAGAAAACTCTAATAAGTATTGGTCTTTGAATGTATAAATTTATAATCATATTTTTATGTTTTAAATTGTACTATTGTGCAGGAAATAGTTTGGAATTATTAAAAAAAGGATTTAAAAATATTTCTTTTAGAAATAATCCAAACATTTGTGTTTTTAACATGTGCTATATTGTGCTAGTATCTAGAAATCCTGAGCTCTTCAGAACTTGTACTTAATATTTCCTTCCTATATGGAAATGAAGAGAAATTACTGACTTGTGCTGAAGGAGCACAGAGACTGTCAAGTTCTACCAAACTCAAAAAGTTTCAGTTACTGCTCATTTGAAAGGCTTTGTCTGCTTCCCAAAGGTCAGCTCAAATAAGGACAAAGAGGCTTAATTAAATTTTTTTAAAAGTGGCCATTGAGTTATGATTTATTTTGTTCACATCAATTCATAATAGGAACAAAAATATAGAAATGCAAATTTAAAAGGAATTTTTTTTTTTAATGTTTGTGTTTGTTCAATTCAATTCAACTGGTCAAATAAGCAGCAGAACTTTTCAACCTGGGGTCTGTGAACCTCTTTTTTTAATAATAAAAACAAAAACAAAAAATCTTCAATACAATTGACCTACTTTACAATCTTCTGTCTTTTATTTTATGCATTGAAAACCTTTATTTTGAGAAGGGGTTCATAGGACTTTATCAGACTTCCAAAGGGATTCATAATACAAATAGTTTCAAATTGAATAACTACTTATTTAGACCAAGTGGTACCTAAACAAGAATGTATGCTACTGATTATGTTGGGGGGGGGGTATTTTAGCCTTGTGCAACTAACTGATTACTGATCCTTCTCTTAAATGAGAGACACTCCAGTATGTAAAGTAATAACCAAAATGCTCTAAGGAAATACAAGTATATTCATTGTACCTATTGCGTGATTTAGAGATTGGAAATTGGAGAGTGCTGGAGAGTTAAAAATTAAATTTGGAATTTAGCCTATGAGCAAATTTTGGCATTTTTTTTTTTTTTGTTACTTTTATGATCTCATGACTATTTCTATTTGTACTAAGAAGAGTCTGTCAGAGGTTTAGCCAAGGCTATAGAAAAGCTGTTTCTTCCTTCTCTCTGTGTGAAGGAATTAGCCACAGAATGTCAGATTCCCTCTTCATTTACTTTAATCTTTCCCTTGCCTCCTCAATCAATTACAAAGCTCAAAAATCCCAAAATATAGATAGATATTGCTTCCTCAACAATTATCACCTGAAAGAGTCAATGATCATCTCTAGAACAGAATACTTTTCCTATTCAAAAGGGAAAAATTTGAAATGCGATTTGAAAGTGATAAATCATCACCCCCAAATGAATGAAGATTGGAGAATTACATAGCGCTCTTGCAGCTCATCCAGTTACAGAATGTCTTTTAAATTATCAAAACAATTTGGTACTAAGAAATAGAGTGGTGAATTAGTAGAATAGATTTTATACAAATTACATTATAGTAAAAGACCATAACAATTCAGTATATGGTGAACTGAATGGAAGAAGTTAGAACCAAAGAGGATATAGAGAACATTGTGAAATATAAAATAGATTATTTTGATCATATAAAATTAAAAAGTTTTTGCATAAACAAAATCAATACAACCAAAATTATAAGGAAAATAAAATTGGGAAAACATTTTTGTAACAAATATTTCTGATAAATATTTTATTTCTCAAATTAGGACAGTCACATTTATAAAAATACAAGTCATTCCCCATTTGATAAATTAGTCCTAAAGGACTAATGAAGCCTCCAGAGGAAAAAATTGATATTGTTTGATTACAGATTGAAGCGTGCTTTTTTTCACTTTCTTTCATTTTTTTCTTTTATTTGAGTCATATTGTACAAAATGACTAATAATGGAATGTTTTATTTAATTGCACATGTATAACCATATCTGCTTACCTTCTCAAGTATCTGCTCTGTAAGGAGTAGAAGAGGGAGGGAGGGAAGGAAGAATGAAATTTGGAACTCAAAACTTTAAATAAAAATGTTTAAAAAATTGTCTTTTAATAAATTTCACTTGGGCATACACATTTTTTGTGTGAATTTTTCTTCTATTTCTCAGCATAGGTTGGTGTGCTACCAAATTTTGGACTTGGGCAGCAAAGTCTGATTAAGTCAACTCCTTTAAAACCCTAGTAATTACACAAATAACCTTCAATTAAATTGTTGTGATGAGTCGCATGATTATCAAGGGGCTATATAGCCACTATTTGATGACTTTCAATTATGGTGGACCCACTACTTCTTGTGTTAACTGTTTTGGACAGTTCTCATTATTAGAAAATATTTTCTTACACAGAACTTAAATTTGACTGTGTAGAACTAATATTCATTGTTTCTAGATCTATCCTGTGGAATCAAGTAGAGTAAGTTTAATTTCCCTTCTACCTGAAAGCCTTTCAGATGCTTATGTGGAAAAAAATTCTGAATTATTTATTAATATTGTTTTAACTAGCTTTACATGGGCAGAAAATTGTCTAACTTGAAAGCTTACTTTAGAGGCCAGGCTGAACTCTGAAACATTCCAGATAAGCCACTGGAGATAAGGATATATTTGAGAAATGAAGCCTTTATCAGAGATACTTGTTACAAAAATGTTTTCCCAATGGGTTTTGGGTCCCTCACATGTTGTTTTGAGTTCATCCAAAGCTTGTTATTTGGATTCCCCAAATTAGGTTGACTTAACTGCTGATATATATCAGACTTCCCTTCTCTGAGACTATCTACTATTTATGTAATGCAGGACTGGAAACCAGGGGCTGCCAGTTCAATCTTGTGACCTGACAGGAAAGGAGTTGAACTGTTTTATTAATATTAGTATCTTGTCTTGGTTAGCAGATTGAGTTTAGCATTAGTTCTACACTCATTCTACAATTAGGGAAATCCTAGGTTAGTGAGGGGTATTTGTATTTGCCAGGCAGTGAGATAGACTTTGACTATGGCTTTCATTTCATAAGTTCACCAGCACACACAAGACTATATTTACCTTAGAGAGATTTTTGAAGGGGAACAACCAAGCATAAAGGGAGCTTAGAAGAGTGGGAAAGATTAGTGAAGCTTCAAACCTAAAATAACTCTTCTATCTATCTGTTATATTGGGCAGGGACTTTTATTAAACTTTTGATTAGATTTTCAGTGAGAGAGAAGGATAAAAACTGAAATTCTTTCATTTTCTTTGCCTTCACAGTTTTTGGACAGGTTGAAAATTACAAAAGTAAAGAATGACAGCAAAAAAGGACATCTTTTTCTAGTTTACAGAAATTTAGGCCATTATAAATGAGAGATTAAAATCGTCACTGAAATGTAGAATCTTTAATGCTCATTTTAAAATGATAGTTTAAACATAATTATAACATCCAGAGGTAATGCTAAAACATTTTAGTGGATTTTTGGAGGTTTGTAGCTAGGGTTAAGAGGGAAGTCAGGTAGTGAAGTGGAAAGTGCTGGGTCTGAAGTCAGACTTTTTTCTGAGTTCAAATCTGGTCTCACTAACTTGCTGGATAAGTCACTTAACCTTTTACTTCTTTTCTTCATTTATAAAATGAGTTGAAGAAGGAAATGGCAAATCACTCTGGTATCTTTGCCAAGAAAATCCCAGATCAGCTCATAAAGATTCAAGACAGTACTGAAACCACTCAACAACTACAACAATAGAGTTAGGATTAAAATTATATGCATAAAACATTTCCTAGGGGGTGTTTGTTCTGGTAGATGATGATTTCACCTATAAAAGAATAAACAATTAAAGTTAGTTTGAAATGATTCAGCAGAATTTTTTAGATAAATTAGTAACAAAACCACTTAAATTGAAATAGACTATGCAATTTGAGAAGTACAATTAATTGATATTAAACAAGGACTCTGTATAGGAGAGATTTAGTAGAGTATCAGATTAGAATATAACTGAAAAGAAGATGAGATGAAGTTAAGAAAAGTAGAAGATAAAATTAAATGTAGAATAAGATTGTTAAAAAATAAAGTTTTTAAGTTTGAAGGGTTTTAATTAAAGTCCTCTGAAAAGAAAAAAAAAATAATAAGAGACAAGAAGAGATGAGACAATGGGTGAAACCTTTAAAGATGAATGGAGTCCCCTTGTACTGACAAAGTCAATGGAGAATATGTGAAATATGGATTTGGAGCTTTGGAAAGAGGCTTGGGAAATTTTTGATCTCATTGAAGTAAGAAGGATTATGAAAAGCTTTTTGGAGAAATATATATTGGCAATTTCATACAGACTATGTTTTATCAAACTATAACCTTTGCCAAATGGAAAATATAGAAATACATTTACAGCATGAAATTGAGTATAGCATTATAAAACTTTTTCCTCAAAGAATCATTAGAAGGGCATATCATAATCTTAAGAAGCTCATGGATTCCAAAAGAGGATGAAATTGTGAGACTGCTATACACCAACATAAAGTGTGCTAATAACTGGAAGCAGTGGACCTATAATTTGAGATATTGGGAGTTAATGGCTCAAAATAATTAAAATTTTCAATATTACTATTTATCATCAATCCAAATTTGATTGGGTTGAAGTTTGTTCAGAAACTAAATATTATTATAGTTTTATTTAAAGAGAAATATGTTCTTATTAAGATAATCATTGTAAAGCCAAATTCAGTGTAAAATACATTTATAACTAAGTATTAAAGCAATACACTTGAAAACTGCATGAATCAGGAAAATCTGAATTCAAATCATATTTGCTAAATGTGGAACCCAGAACCAAATCACTTTGCTTCTGTTTGCCTCAGTTTCCTCAAGTGTTAAATTGGATAATAATAGCATCTACCTCTTAGGGTTGTTGTGAGGGTCAAATTATATAATAATAGTAAACTACTTAGCACATGGTAAAAGCTATATAAATGTTTTCAATGTGATTAGTATAGAATAACAAATTGGTAGCTATATGACTTCCCATATAAGATGATTAATAAATTCATTCAACTGAATTAATATTATTTGATAAAAGTTCTTTATTATGTTTTTAAAACTATGTAATATAACGTGTTACTGTTAGTCTAATATTTTTATATTGTGAGTGCTACAAAATCACTATACAAGAAAAGTTGTTAATTTAAAAAGATCTAGAAAATGATACAATTGCACCATTAGAAAAGTAATCTCTTTTTAATCTGAATGCTTTTGGATTATAAGTCGAGCTTTTAAAAAATGTGGACATAATGTGAAAATTATAAAATATTTAATTGGATATATTTTATTTTAAAATGGATAATAATTATGATAACAATGACAACAACTTACTATGTGGGGAGAAAATACTGCTTGCCTTTTTGTTGTCTGTGAAGTTTTTCAGTCTTCCCATTTGGGCAAGGTTTTAAAGTCTTATTAGCCTTACTGACAACAGATAGTCAGATTCTAAAGTAAGGAAGTGATTTAATGAGAACCTAAGTAAGATCTTTCACAGATTAAGCAAAGAACTTATAATTCTTCACATAGTAAAGAGTAATTTTATCTGATAGGTTGTTGGGCTATTACTTATGAAAACTATTAAATCATTCTGAATTACTATATATTGAAGATGTAAACTTTGATCTAATGGTATCAACTGGTCTTAGTTTTATTAAAGATTTTATTTTTGCTTAATTTAATAGGAAATATGGATATCCAATTGTCTGGAGGTTTATAGTAGCCGGCATTTTGTTTGTTTTTTGAGTGAGCTATTTTGTATTTATTATATTTGCAATATGCCAGAAAGTGATTATTTTTAATTCCTAAATGATTGATTTTTTTTTTTTTTGCTCCAGGATAGATTTAAACTAGAAAGGATAGATATGACAATGCCTTATATGTGTTTATTTTTGACTGTTATTGCAACATGCAAAAAAATAATAACAATATTGCCCTAAACTGTGATTAAAATAAATCTATTATCCCAAGGAAATACTAAAGAAGAGAAAGGGACCTGTATGTGCCAAAATGTTTGTGGCAGCCCTTTTTGTAGTGGCTAGAAACTGGAAAATGAATGAATGTCCATCAATTGGAGAATGGTTGGGTAAATTATGGTATATGAATGTTATGAAATATTATTGTTCTGTAAGAAATGACCAACAGGAGGAATTCAGAGAGGCTTGGAGAGACTTACACCAACTGATGCTGAGTGAAATGAGCAGAACTAGGAGATCATTATACACTTCAACAATGTATGAAGATGTATTCTGTTGAAAGTGGATATCTTCAACATAGAGAAGAGCGAATCCAATTCCAATTGATCAATGATGGACAGAATCAGCTACACCCAGAAAAGGAACACTGGGAAATGAGTGTAAACTGTGAGCATCTTTTTTTGTTTTTCTTCCCAGATTATTTTTACCTTCCAAATACAATTCTTCCTTTGCAACAACAACAAAATTCAGTTCTGCACATATATATTGTACCTAGAATATACTATAAGATATTTAATATGTATGGGATGCCTGCCATCTAGGGGAGAGGGTGGAGGGAAGGAGGGGAAAAATTAGGAACAGAAGGGAGTACAAGGGATAATGTTGTAAAAAAAAAAAATTACCTATGCATATGTACTGTCAAAAAATGTTATAATTATAAAATTAATTTAAAAAATCTATTATTTGAGGTGAATTTTCTTGAAACTGAAATTTGGTATTGTTGTGAATTTTGATTTCAAGTGTGATTGTTAGCATTGTCATTAAATCAATAGTCCACCATTCAAAGGAAATGCCATGTATTACCCAAAAGGAATGGAGTCTGAAAATTGCTACAGTAGATATCTGTATCTGGGAAGGTTGAGGAGATGTCCTTGAATGGGCAAAGGTAGGTAGTATCCTTCTAACTAATTTTCTCCATGTTTTTATTTCTCTTTTAATAGAAAAATTTCCCACCCAATTAATTTTTAGCATGACTAATACCCTGTGAATAATGTGGAACTTTTCTATATTATTGATTGTTCCAAAATAGGTTAACTGACTCAAGAGGAATCAAATAGAGCTTAGGAAGCTCTATTTTGTTTTGATTATGTCAGGTCAGTCTCTACTCTTGAAGAGATGTTTTTTTAATATTATTATAACCATATCTCTTCTTCTTTTCATAGAAAATTTCTATGATTAAGGCAGATAAAGTATAAAAAACCTTTTTAATATGATGAATCTTGTTGCAATAAGCCAATATTTCTAAGTTACTTTAATGTGATGCAAGAATGAAAGATCCTGCTGAGTGAAATGAGTAGGACCAGGAGATCATTGTATACTTCAACAACAATACTATATGATGATCAATTTTGATGGATGTGGCCATTTTCAACAATGAGATGAACCAAAGCAGTTCCAAATGTTCAATAATGAAGAGAAACAGCTACACCTAGTGAAAGAACTCTGGGAGATGACTATGACTACATAGAATTCCCAATAAAAAATTATTTTTGTCCATCTGCATTTTGGAATTCCTTCACAGGCTAATTGTACACTATTTCAAAGTCTGATTCTTTTTGTACAGCAAAACAACTGTTTGGACATGTATACATATATTGCATTTAATTTATACTTTAACATATTTAACATGTATTGGTCAACCTGCCATCTGGGGGGGGGAAGGAGGGGAAAAATTAGAACAAAAGGTTTGGCAATTATCAATGTTGTAAAATTACCCATGCATATATCTAGTAAATAAAAACTATTAAAATATTAAAAAAAAAAGAATGAAAGATTTTATTGTTTTTAAATTTTCTGTTATGAATTTGTGGTTCAACTTAAGATACTCAGTTCTTAGGCTTGCTATCCATTTGCTAATAGTTATGTAATTATGTACAAAATTAGATTTTTGAAGTATCTCATTCTTTCTGGATGATATAAGGATAATAGAAATCCTCAAAGCATATAGGACAAAAATGTGATGTGATAACCATGCTTTGAGAAAAGCAACAAGATTGCATAATTTTCCCCCCCTAAAAACTAGGACAAATATATTTGGCTTTCAAATGTTTCTATTAAGAATTATGACAAAAGGACCATTTTAACATTAGCTCTATAAGGTTTGAACTAGTTTTCACTCCATGAAATGATTACTAGAAGACCAAATGAATGGTAAAATGTTGTATTATGCCTCAAATAAGTTGTATTAAACTTTATCATTGCTAGGTTTTTAGCAGAATCACCAAGGAAATTTTTCTGAGTGACTTGGAACCAGAGAAGCTGATTTAGTAGGAGGAATGCCCTTTCACAATGATCCTGAGAATGAGGCCATTCCAAAATTTTCAAGAACCAGATAACTATATAAGCTATTTGTGTGAGATTATCAATTCTACTTGATTAAGTTTATTCAGTTTTTATAACACTGAAGAAAATATAAATGTCTTCTTTTTTTTTCTTTAACTTTTTGTGATACTGTGACTATATAGTTAGTTTATATAGGTTATCTTTTGTTGCTTCAATGACAGATTTTTCTATATTGTGTAGTGCTTTTGTCTTCTGATGCAAGTTTAAACTTGTTGACTTAAAGTCCTTGATGCTTACTCAGTTTGACTTCTTTGAGATGTTGGGAAAATTATGTCACCAATCAGACCTCTATATAAAGAAATTCTATCAAGCCCTTAATAAGTTGAACACTGTGAGCAGGGAATGCCTCCACTGACTCAGATTATTTTTAATGAAATTCCTTTTAATCTTTAATTTAGCTCTCTGCTTTTATAATTATGCTTCCACTAAAGGTTCCAAAGGAGGGAAATTATGAGAAAACTTTTTCTATTTTTTTGAAGTTAGTCCTGTCTGCTTAAAGACCACATTTGTTTAATGTTTAACAAGAACTTGCAGGTTGTACTGACCTCAGAAACCTCCTAAGAGCTGAAAATTTCTTCGAGGAATATATAATTTCCTTCCCTTATACATCTCAAGCATAACATAACATAACTCATATCTTTCAAGCAACCTTGTTATCTGGAAATGTGCTAGTCAATTAGCTATTTATGTGTGTGTGTATCTTTGTTTGAATTCTATATTATGTAAAACTTATAGAGGATCAGGAGCATAGGCTACTCCCTTCCCTCCCCTCTCTTTCTTCCCTTTGCTAGAGAACTTGATAAATTTATTTCTAAAATTTTTTTTCCCCCCAGGTTCGAGCTCTCAGCTGATAAGGTCAAGTGGTGATATTGCTGAGTCAAAGAATATGGGATAATTTAGTGACTTTTTTGGGCACAGTTTTAGATTCCTTTTCAGAACAGCTAAAATAATTCATAGTTTTCTTTGCACAACATTTAAAAACTTGATATATGGTGTGAAATATTGACTTGCATTTTATTTCTATCTTATCGCTTCCTAGTTATCCCAGTTGTTTTATTAGTGAATCCTTACCTCAGAAGTTGGGGTCTTTAGTACCAATGGCCTTGTGATCAAAAGAGCCATCTATACCCAGAGCCATCTATACCCAGAGAGAGGACTGTGGGAAATGAGTGTGGTTCACAACATAGCATTCTCACTCTTTTTATTGTTGTTTGCTTGCATTTTATTTTCTTCATCATTTATTTTTCCGGTTTGATTTGATTTTTCTTGTACAGCAAGATAATTATGTAAATATGTGTGAATATATTTGTTTTAACATATATTTCTACCAGATTTAACATATATTGTACAAAGTGCTATCATTGTATTTGCTACTGCTAATCTCTCCTAATTCCCAGGGCTTTCAGAGAAATATCTGGTAAATATTAATATCAATTTTACCTCTTCCTGAGGCCTTCAGAAATCCTCTGGCTACTATCTCATATGGATGCAGTTTGAGCACAACAGAGCACCAGAGAGTTTTAGCAGACAACCTTAGACTTTATTCACCTGGTTTATACCTTACTCTATGACCTCCTGCACTCTATTAGTATCTCTCCCCAAGGCCAAGCTCCATGTGAAAAAGGGTGGAAAAAAGATAGAGCTCCTTCTCCACTGAGCTTATATCAGGTCCATGAAGTCACAGGAATAATCCAATCATAGATGGAGATTGCTTCCTGTTCTTGATGGGATTTCAGAGTGTTTCAGATTCCCTCAGTGGCTGGAGATCCCATCCAGGAAGGAAATCCCTATGTACTCAACTCTTCACATCCAGGGACTTCTAGGCCATTGGCCTGCTTTACATCCTAACTGCATTTGCCTGACCTCTCTAATGAACCCTTACAATATTGGACTACTTCCTATTCAAAGGAGAGGGGTGCAGGGGGGAGGGGGACTGGAAAACAAGGTTTTTCAAGGGCTAATGTTGCGGAATTATCTGTGCTTATGTTTTGAAAAGTAAAAAGTTTTAATAAAAAAAAGAAGTTGGAGTCTTTAGATTAATTGAACACTAGTCTACTATGTTTGCATTCATGTATGCTTGGTACCTGATTTGTTTATATTCTTTCAATTTTATTTTTTTCCAGTTCTGAATTCTCTACCTTTCTCCATCAACTCCCCCACACATTGAAAATTCTTGAAATACAATCTCCATTATACATATGAAGTTATATAAAATATAGTTCCACATTAACTACCTTAAAAGAAAACAAGAAAAAGAAAGAAAAAATTATCTTTCAGTCAGCACTTTGAGATCATCAGTTCTTTATCTGTAGGTGAATAGTATTTTCCTAATCAGTCTTTTGGCATTTTGAATTATTATATTCATTAGAGCAACTAAATCTTTTACAGTTGATTTTCTTTATAGTATTGCTGTTCTTGTATATAATGTACTAATGGGTCTCAATTCACTTTGCATCAGTTACTGATTTAGATCATAAACAAATCAGGGGAACATAGAAGAAATGATCTGTCAAATCCATTAATGGGAAAGAGTTCATGATCAAACAATGATAGAGAAATTTCCAGAAGGTAAACTGGATAATTTTGATTAAGCAAAATTAAGTTTTTATATAAGTAAAACCAGTAAAGCCTTAATCAGGAGAAAAGCAGAAAACTAGGGAAATTTTGTGGCAAATTTCTCTGATAAAAAATTTAAATTTTGAAATGTACAAATTCAGTGAAATTTTTTTAAAAAAGAGCCATTTTCCAATTGCTAAATGGTCAAAGGATTTGAAATGGCAGTTTTCAGATGAAGAAATCAAATCTATCAATAGTCATTTGAAATATGATTTTTGATTTAATAATTTTAATTAACCTCTCTGTTTTTATAGATTACACTAGCAGTTACATATTTTACTGTTTCCTCCCTAAATTGGTTCCTAATTTTATTATAAATGTAATGGTTTAATTTGCTTTCAACATTGTTAATCTCTTCTTTGATATTAAGAATCCTTAATATGCTGTTTTTTTGGGATTTTTTTATTTGCTGCTTTTCTAAGTTTTAAAAAATATCTTATTTTTAATTTATGAAATAAAACAAATATTTCCATCATATACTAGAATAATAAAAAGATGATTGAACTTGAAACTAAATCTATTATGTACAACTTGCTATTCTTTTAAAAAAATATAATAAATTTATGATGTAAATTAATTTTCCCCTTCTTACCACCATATCCTTAGATACATGTATGTGAATATATATGTATATAACATATCTATGTATATGTACATGTAAATATATAAATATTTATGAATATATACATGTATGTGTGTATGTATATGTTTGTAAAACCAGTCTAATCAGTTCTTTCTCTGGTTGCAGATACTATCTTCCTTCATCTGTCCTTTGTAATTAAATTAAATGTCTTTAGTTGCTCAAAGTTGTTCTTAAAATAATATTCCTTTTACTGTATATGACATTCTCTTGATTCTCCTCATTTCACTCTTTGTTACTTTGTGCAAGTCTGTCCATATTTTCCTAAAATTAACCAGTTCATTATTTCTTATACTGTAGTTATATTCCATCATGATCATATGCCACAACTTGTTAAGCCATTCTAGTTTTTCTGGTTTTTGAAATTGCATGTCTCTTTGGGCTAGATATTGCTCCCTTCCATACTCTTTGATAATGTAAGAAAATAGTTCCCTTCTTATTCCTTCATATGTTATCTAGGACTACACCTTCTCTTCTGAAGTTTGATATAGGTTGTATCTGTTCTTTCTCTGTCTCTTTCTTTTGTCATAATTCTGAATTGGGGTTTGGCTCTGCCCTAATCTGGAAGCCTGACAGGGCACTCAGATGTTGATGATGCTGGCATCAGGCATCCTGGGAGACCCCAGACTTTTTGTTTCTTGGATTCTGCACTTGCCTTTTTTTCTACTATGGGCTGTTTGTATTCTGGGAAATTTAAGTGTATCTATCTGGGACTGGGGACTGGTCTACTCTTATTTTCTGCTGTCTTGGGGGTAACTATCTGTGCACTGAGCTGCCCACACAGCGAGCTGTCAAAAATGGTATGCCTTGCTGCCCAAACACTGTGCTGGCATATCTCTTACTATGGCCTTGTTTAGATTTCTTGGTTGTTATGTGAGTTGCACTACCTGGCATTAAATTTCTGAGACAATATCTAGCCTGATGTTCCTGTTTTAGAACTGCCTGGGCTCTGTGTGCTAAGTTGATTGGGGAATGATTTGGCCTAATCTCCTAAATTTTATATATTGCCTAGTCATTGAGCTATCTGTACTAACCTACCTTTGTGCTGTTTGTCTTGCTACCTGGGCAATAATCTTTTTTTTTTTTTTTTTTTTTTTCCTGATTTTGTTTCTTGCTTTGGTTATTGACTATTTTAGATTTTGAAATTATTCTGAATAGTTTTGGACTAGAAAAAGTAAAGCTTTTTTTTTTTTTTTTTTTTAATCTTTTTTATCTTTTTTTTTTAATCATTGTTCCTACTGGCACATTTTCGGGGGGTTTTCTGGGGCTATTTGTGGAGGGATCTGGTCTCCTATTAGTTCTAACATGCATCTTCCCTCATGTCCTCACAATTCTGTTTTTGAGAATGATTTGTTTTTATTGTGTATTATAGCAGTTCAGTTTGACTGAAATGGAGAGTGCATGAAAATGAGTAATATGAAATAAAACTACAAAGGCAGGTGAGATTTTTAGTATAGAGAGCTTTTGATGCCAGGAAAAGGATTTTGTAATTTATTCCATAGACAAAAGGGAGTTTTCAAACCCTTTTTTTCTAGAGTAATGTCATTGTTAAATCTGTGATGTTGGATTTTCTATTTTTAGTAGTCATATTGAGGATGGAGTAGTAAGAGAAAATATGAATCAGGAAGAACAACTGGGGGCTAATGCAATAATATAGTTGAGAGGATCTGAATTTGGAAGAAAATATATAAACATAGATAAAGGAAGAGATACAAAAGATATTGTCATACCAAGAGACCAAGAAAGATCAGTATTAAACTAAAAGAAGCTAAGAGAAGAAATGGTGCTCAAGGAGGAGATGGTTGACAGTTTCTAAATCTACACTTGTTAATTTTATAGAATGAAGGCTGGTTTAAACAATTAAAAGACTGTTATGTTCAGTAGCCTAAGTGTAGACCAATGGAAAGCACATTGAATTTGAACCCAGAGGATCTTGGTTTGAATTCTGGTTCTGCCAGAAACTTTTGGAACTATGAGTAAGTCACTCCTCCTCTCACATGATATCCTTATCAGGCAAAATGAGAGGATTAGTTTAGATAATTTCATTAAATCCTTTGCAGATCTAAGAGATGGTTGACAATCTTGGAGAAAACAATTTCAGCTCACTTATGAAGGCTGAAGAGAGATTGCAAGAGGGTTATGAAGAAAGTACTAGGTGAGGAAATGGAAACACCCTCAGTATAGATGATCCCTTCTAGGAGTTTGGTTATGAATGGGAAAATAAATGTGGCATAATTGCTTAAGAGGATGATAGAGTAAATAAAAACTATTTTAAAGATTAAGGATACTGGAAATGTTTACAAATGATTGTGAGGAAGCCAATAGATAAGTCAATGGAATTGCAATTGAGAAATATATAAAGGAAGAATGAAGGATCAAGCTGTTAGATAAGTTAGATATGAATATGAATAGAGAGGTTAGCTTTGGCAAGAAAGGTCACCTCTTCATCTGGAAATGGAGTAGAAGAAGAAAGAGTATCAGATAACAAATAAGAATTTTGAGAAATGAAGGAAGGAGGTTGCAATGGATGTATTTCTTCATTTTCTTAATAAAAATAGGAGATAAAACTTATGTTTGTAAAATAGGAGATAAAGTGTTCCACTTGAGAGTAATTGGGGGAAAGAATTGGTTTGACTACAGAGGAAGCTTAAAGTAGCTATTGCAAAGAGTGTGGTAGTCAACTAAGAATGGAAAGATTGTTGTATGGTAAGGGCCCAACTGAGGTCATATAAATTTGTAGCGAACCAATCATCCCATGTTCAGTAGTATAATGGTAGGAGTGGGGAAGACAGATGATGATAGTAGGGGAAGTGGAGTTATTATGTTGATATATTGTGAAGAGAGAGAAATGAGTCCAGAAGAGGATTCATGAATTAAGAGAATTCTCTGGAGGGATAAAGGTTATGTTGAGAACAAGTGATAGGTTTAGTGTAATGCTGGAGAAACTGAGCAAGATAGAGATTAGAGAGTATTCAATACAGAATTTATTAAATAGAGACATTTACTGGTACCAAATTGATCCATGGTTGGTCCCAGGGCTGAACAAAACTATTGTCTTAAAGAATCCAGCCTTGAATGTCTGATAACAAGATTCTTTTATAGGGTAACAAGAATAATGACATAATGGAGGAGTTTCCTGGATGGGGATGACCTAATGGGGGGAGGCACCTAGGATGACATAATGAGAGGTACTGCAGAGACTCCTGATATTCTAATGATATCTAAAATGGATAAAGACCTTTATCCCATCAAACATTTAGAGGGAATGCCTATAGTCTAAGGTCTAAGATATAAGACCTTTATCCTAACATTAAGAGGGAATGATTATAGCCTGAGGCAGAGTAACTGAATGGGACAATTAGGGAAACTGGGTCAGAACGTTAAAAGAGAACTGTGGCACAAAGTTAGGAGGTGTGAAGCAAAGAGAGAAATTGAAAATGAGGAAATTTTAATCAAAGAAAGGAATTTCAGTTAAGGATCATACAACAATTAACATTTATATAGCACTTTAAGGTCTGCAATGTGCTTCATGAATGTCATTATTTTATTCCCATAATAACATTGGAAGGTAAATTATATTATCCCCATTTTGCAGATGAGGAAACTGATGAAAATGGATTTAATTGACTTATCCAGAGCCACACAGCTGATAAGTGAGACTGGATTTGAATTGACATTTTCCTGATTTCCGGTCCTGTGCTCTGGCTGCTGTGAAATCTAGCTTTCTCAGCCATGATACTGAGCAGAAATAAGTAGTGAGATCAAGGACATGATATGTGATTGAACTGGAATAAAGATAGAATACAAGGAAGTTTAGAAAATTGATGAAATGGGAGCCTAGTGTTTTAAGGAAACATCGACTTATTAAAGTTTTTATAGATGAGGGTAGAAGTTTGGGTGGAAAAGAAGATTATGAATTAGATAATGAATTAAGTGATTAGGAGTCAATAGTGATAGTGATTATAAGTGTGGTATGGAAGTGAGAGTGAGGAGTAACTAGTATGATTATTTCTATTTTGACCTAGACTTTTGGGTAACATGAAAAAAAGGGCAGTTATTATGGGACAGGGTGGTCAGAGATGTGATGTCTTTTGGTGAGATCCAGGTTCCCCTTAGCATAAGAATATATAAAAAGAGCAAAATAAGAGGTCTAAGTTGAAAGGAAAAGTTCAAATTACAGAAGATATAAATTTGGAAGTATAGAAGGGGAACTTGACTGGAAAGTTAAAGTTGAAGTGGATAAGGATAAGATTATGGGGAGAGATATAAGGGAGAAAAGATTTTCACATTATTAAGGGGAAAAAAAATCAGAGAATGGGAACTAGGTATTTTCCTGCCATTAAAAATATGTTGTTTTTATAATCTGAAGCTGCATATAGTCCACAGATAGACACAGAGAAGAAATGGGTTTTTGAACTAATATTTAGATAGCCCTTAATACTAACTACAGTGGCAGAATTATTTGTTGCTAGGAGACAAATGGTTCCAGATGAACATCTTTTGGATATATTAGGATAATTCTGAGTATGTAGAGTATTGGACTGATCAGGAGAGCTGAGTCTACTAGGTATGACTCACAGGAATGTTGGAGTTTGATCGCGTTGCCTATGAATCCTTTGTCTTTTATATTTCTGTGAAGCTAAACAATAGTTGTCTGGTACTCTATGTTATGAAATAGGTTCTTGCATGGGATCTAGGAGAGTATGGAAGTATGAGGGCTTTTTACCAACATCTGAGGAGACTTTGCCATGAAGTATATTCTGAAATTTTCAGGAAAAACCCTGAGTTGGGCAACATAAGTCAAAAAGTTATGATTTATGGAGTAGCCACCATAGATTGAATCCAGTCCACAGAATCCAGAATTTTGATATTTGATATTTTGAGCAACAGAAGTACTAAAAAACATTCCAGATGATTAATCTGTGACATAAAGTTTGCCATTCTAGTTTGAGAATGATATAAAAATCTGCATGTAGTTAATTTAATGACTCTGGCTAATGGTACTATAGAAACTGGCTTATAGTAAATATACAACAGGATACAAGAAAACATAAACTTATCCATTTCCTGACCACCACATTTCTCAATGTTAGTTTTGGTCCTGATAATGAAAGAGCGGAGTAATCAAAGCTACCCAGAACTGCAGGTTGTTTAGATATGCTCCAGATCCATGGTCATGGACAGAAATTATTTTTTATCACTGAGGATATGGATAAGAGAATACATCTTAGAGATCATTTCAAAAAGTGTTTTGAGAGTGTAATACCAGAGAAACTGAGGCAAGATAGATATGAGAGAGTTTTTAATATTTTATTTGGATTTCTGAGAGGGAGAGATTGTACTCTCAGAAATGTCCAAAGCATCCAGCAGCAAATGTGAGTTCTCAATGACATAGTTATAGCTCGTACCTCAAGTAGCTAGACAAAAGCAGGGGGTAGAGTCTAAACTCTGGTGAGTGGGAATCTCTAGGCAGGGGCCATCAACCCGGTTCTTGCAGTTGGGAGGTAGGACCAAAAATTCTTACGAACTGGGTGTTAAGGAGGTGTCCAGCTTAGAGCCAGGAAGTCTGAAACATAAACAATGACAAGTATCTGAAATAGGACATTTGGAGCCTTACCTTCTGGATCTTCACAGTTCTAATTATCTCAGTTCTAATGGGCAGAAAAGGAGGGTTTACAACCAGGGAAACTGAGGTAGAACAATTCAAGGAAACTGAGGCAGGACAATAAAAGGGAACAAGAGGAGCACTAGATGGTGCAGTGAATAAAGCAATAGAATCCAGGAATATTCTAGACTACAACTGTTACAGCTGACCTACCTATGCTCACTATGTAAATGGCATAGCACTAGAAGGGTTGGTAGATACAGGTGCAGATTGTACAGTCTTTAGAGATGTCAGCTGGGTCAGTCATTGGACAAAGATTAAGATAGACACCTATATGTCTGGGGTAGGAGGATCAATAGCAGCTGAAGTTAGTGCTACTCCTTTAAGATGGACATTAGAAGATGAAATAGGAGTTTTTATTCCTTTTGTAGTTGAAAAAATCCCCATCAATCTGTGGGGAAGAGACATCTTACATCAGTTAGGATTATAATTGAATACTTTTGGCCCAGAAGTCAGGAGGACTTGGTTCAAATCCAGCCTCAGACATTTACTAGCTAGGTAACCCTGAACAAATCACTTAACTCTATTTGCCTTGGGGGGGATGGGGAAAGTATTTTGAGAAATAGCAGGATCATTAAAATAGGTAATTAGTTTTTCTTAATCACAACTCTGAAGAAGACAGCACTTATCTGCATATGTACATTCTGCTCTGCTTGTTAAGTATTTCTCAAGTTACTTTATGGTAATATTTTGTGTGATAAGAAAAACAATGCAGTGAAAAGAACATTATGTCTAGAATCAGAATTGGGTTCAAACCTTAGATTTGTCACTTAATGACTTAGTGATCTTGAATAGATCAGTCAATACTTGCAGAAATTAACTCAGGTTATTTACTGGAAAGTCAAATATTGAAGCTGAAGCTTAAATACTTTGGCCACATAATGAAAAGAGGTACTCATTGGAAAAGGCCCTGATATTGAGAAAGATTGAAAGCAAAAGAAAAAAGAGATAGTGGAGAGTGAGATAGATAATATCATGGAAAGAAGAAACATGAATTTGGGTAGACTTTGAAGGAAAATGGAAGATATAAAAGCCTTAAGTCCTATGCTCCATGAAATTGGACACAACAAACAACAAAATCCAGATAGGTCACCTAAACCCTCTTTTTAGGCTCTGTCTCTGAGGGATTCAAACTCAATTGTGTCAGAGGTCCCTTCCACCTGTGATTTTAAACCATCATTACTCTAGTCAATTTTCCACTGTCTTGTGAAGAAATTGTTTACATAATTTTAACTCAAATGGTAGAATATTATGTAACAAGGCACCAACTCCTTTTGCCATACTAACTGACCTTCTTCCCCCCTCCCTCAATCTTTCAGTAAGCTTAACTTGCTTAGTTTTTAAGACCTTCTAGGATTTTACAAGATCAGTCTGGTTGATTGGTCTGGCATTTTGAAATCTCTTTAGCCTCTATTTTGTCATTTATTCTCCTTTAGAGTGCTCTTGGATAGGCCGAGCGAATATAATTAAGATGACAATACTCCCTAAACTAACCTATTTATTTAGTGCTATACCAATCAGACTTCCAAGAAACTATTTTAATAACCTAGAAAAAATAACAACAGAATTCATATGGAACAACAAAAGGTCGAGAATTTCAAGGGAAGTAATGAAAAAAAAATTAAGTGAAGGTGGTCTAGCTGTACCTGATCTAGAACTGTATTATAAAGCAACAGTCACCAAAACCATTTGGTATTGGCTAAGAAATAGACTAGTTGATCAGTGGCATAGGTTAGGTTCACAGGGCAAGATAGTGAATAAAAATAGTAATCTAGTGTTTGACAAACCCAAAGATCCCAAATTTTGGGATAAGAATTCATTATTTGACAAAAACTGCTGGGAAAACTGGAAATTAGTATGGCAGAAACTAGGCATGGACCCACATTTAACACCACATACTAAGATTAGATCAAAATGGGTCCAAGATTTAGGCATAAAGAACAAAATCATAAATAAATTGGAGGAACATGGGATGGTTTACCTCTCAGACTTGTGGAGGAGGAAGGAGTTTGTGTCCAAGGGAGAACTAGAGACCATTATTGATCACAAAATAGAAAATTTTGATTACACCAAATTAAAAAGTTTCTGCACAAACAAAACTAATGCAAACAAGATTAGAAGGGAAGTAACACACTGGGAAAACATTTTTACAGTTAAAGGTTCTGATAAAGGCCTCATCTCTAAAATATACAGAGAATTGACTTTAATTTATAAGAAATCAAGCCATTCTCCAATTGATAAATGGTCAAAGGATATGAACAGACAATTTTCAGATGATGAAATTGAAACTATTTCCACTCATATGAAAGAGTGTTCCAAATCACTATTGATCAGAGAAATGCAAATTAAGACAACTCTGAGATATCATTACACACCTGTCAGATTGGCTAAGATGACAGGAACAAATAATGATGAATGTTGGAGGGGCTGTGGGAAAACTGGGACACTGATGCATTGTTGGTGGGGTTGTGAAAGAATCCAACCATTCTGGAGAGCAATCTGGAATTATGCCCAAAAAGTTATTAAAATTTGCATACCCTTTGACCCAGCCATACTACTACTGGGCTTATATCCCAAGAAAATACTAAAGAAGGGAAAGGGACCTGTATGTGCCAAAATGTTTGTGGCAGCCCTTTTCATAGTGGCTAGAAGCTGGAAGATGAATGGATGTCCATCAATTGGAGAATGGTTGGGTAAATTATGGTATATGAATGTTATGGAATGTTATTGTTCTGTAAGAAATGACCAACAGGAGAAATACAGAGAGGCTTGGAGAGACTTACATCAACTGATGCTAAGTGAAATGAACAGAACCAGAAGATCATTATACACTTCAACAATGATATTGTACAAGGATGTATTCTGATGGAAGTGGATATCTTCAACATAGAGAAGAGCTAATCCAATTCCAATTGATCAATGATGGACAGAATCAGCTACATCCAGAAAAGGAACGCTGGGAAATGAGTGTAAACTGTTATTTTTACCTTCTGAATCCAATTCTTCCTGTGCAACAAGAAATTTGGTTCTACACACATATATTGTATCTAGAATATATTATAATATATTTAACATGTATAAGACTGCCTGTCATCTGGGGGAGGGGGTTGGGAGAAGAAGGGAAAAAATCTGAATAGAAGTAAGTGCAAGGGATAATGTTGTAAAAAATTACCCATGCATATGTACTGTCAAAAAAAAAGTTATAATTATAAAATTAAAAAAAAAAAAACAAACAAAAAAAATGATAAAAAAATTTATTCTCCTTTAGGCACAATATTTGATTAATAGCAGTAGAAAAACCAAACTAAGTGGAATCAGACACAGATTGATAGACACAGAAATTCCTAAAGTAATTTACTCAAAATAACTCAAAATAAAGGGAAATATATTAATATATCAAATTTCAGAAAAAAAACAGGGAAGAAAATGACTTATACTTTATTCTACTTAAGAATAAAATGATTTGATGTTTAACTCTCAGAACCTTCTGATAGTTGAAATATATTCTGAAATAAAAAAAAAATACTCTTGTCCAATTCATATTATATAAACACAATCTTGATCAATGTGTGCAGTACTGAGAACCCTAATACACACACACACACACACACACACACACACACACACTTTCTCTCTCTCACACACATATATTTCCTTAGTAAAGGCTTTTGTAGAAGATACTTTTTTTTGTTGTTGTTGTTATTGTTGCATTATCCTGCATAAGTATACATTGCTTCAATATAGATTGTCTGAAATGAAATTGTTTTATTTGGTAATCACATTGCAGAAAGGTCAATAGTGCAAACCAAAGAAAATGAGATACTTTAGGTTTGGTTTTTATTTATAATCTGTAGAAATGTTCTAGTTTTTTTTTTAATGTATCCATATGAAATAAACCAATATATTTAAATGGGTTCACAAACTATTACTGAATAAAATAGAGTAATCTAGAAAACAATTTAACCTAATGGAATTCAGTGTTCCTCTATAGCAATGTTTTTCTATTGAAATAAAACTGAGCTCAATATTTAGCATTATAAAATAATTTGTCTTTTGAAATTTCTATTCAAATGTTATTATAGTCAAAGAGAAGTATTTTCCATCTCATCTAACAGATCAAGTACAGTTATGATGCTCAGATCAATTAAATGTTTCTAGCTTCAAAAATAGAAGCCATAAGGTGCCAATTGATAATAAAATTCTGCATCATCAAATTAAAGGTCAGGAACATTTGGATACCAAGCATTTCTATATAAATAAAACTGACTTGTACTGCTATTATTGTTTTTCATCATCTTAATCATATGCATAAGTTTTGCGTGAATACTAACAGAAACATACTCAGAAGATGGTGTTTTTTTTGTTCTTGAGCCTCAACCTTTTAAATCTTATTTTATAGTTTTCTTCATTTAAAAGAGAATTTTATGTGCATGAACAACTTCCAAATACTTTTAGAATAAATATGATATATGAGTATGAAATTTAAAAGAAATTAATATTATAATTTATAAATATAAAAACATTCTTGTTTTATTTATTATTCAAATCTATATCAATAACAAAAAATAAAAATTTTAAATTTCAACATAGCATTTCTACAACACAGAGAAAATTCTAGGTTATCTGGTAACCAGATTAACAGTTAAATTTTAGTTTCTTAAGTTGACTGAAACAACTGTCTCTTCGA
Source organism: Sminthopsis crassicaudata (assembly GCF_048593235.1). Classification (NCBI taxonomy): domain Eukaryota; kingdom Metazoa; phylum Chordata; class Mammalia; order Dasyuromorphia; family Dasyuridae; genus Sminthopsis; species Sminthopsis crassicaudata. Next base: position 421,823,324 of record NC_133619.1, read on the forward strand.
CATTTATAGTATTGTCACCTCTGACTAACTTGGTAAGAGAGAAAAATATATCTCTGTAAAATCTTTTGATCTTGTACATCTATTATAAGCAAATAAATGATAAAGAATAATAAGGATTGAACCTAAAATTTCTTGGTGTAGGGAGCTCCACTGAGGAATTTCCTATTCTAATGAAGCTTAGTATCTTCTTTGCAATTAGAGAGTTGCTTAGAGCACTGAGATGAACTAAAAAACTTGCTCAAGGGTACAATGTATGCCTTAGAAGTGGGACTTCAACCTACACACAAAGACTTTGGGGATATTTCTTAGCTTAACTAAAATCTACATATTTTACACACTGAGAATCTTTCTATAAATTGGGTATATGATGATATGAACTTATGTAACTTCATAACTACATCCAGCAGGTAAAGAGGAGAGCTGATTTTTCCTCTTTCTACCAGAAAAGAGAAGAGTCAAAAGAATGATTAATTAAAAAAAGTCAAAGGAATTATCTGGGTGGTTTCATTGACCCCTATAGGTTTAATTATTATTTATATATATATGATTTATAGATTATATATTTAGTATTTACTTCTTCCCTGGCCTTCTGTCCATATCACCAATAGTCTATGGAGTATTTATTAGTCAACCTTCGGGGAAACTCTGCACTCCATTCTGGCCTTCACATGAGTGATAATGGTTTTCCTTAAGCAGGTTTGACCATGTCATTATTCTACTCAATAAATTCCAGTGGCTCTTTATTGTGTTTAGAAGAAAATATGAATTCCTTTGATTTTTAAAGCCCTTTACAACCTTTATGCATGCTAGCTTTCCAGTCTCATTACACATTATTCTTTCATTCCAGTCTGGCCAAACTTACCTCTTTGGTCCTTACTCATGACTGTCCACTTTTATCTCTCTGCCTTTGTATTAGCCATCCCTCATGTCTGGAACATACTCTATCCTCACTTATGGCTCATAGAATTCTTCTCTTTCCTCAATATGTTCCTTTGAAAGCTCCATATGAGAATGTACTTTCATCAGGTATGCTCATCTTAGTTCAGCTTTTGAAACTCTGAAGTATTTTTATACTTTTTTCCTTCCCACTGACCTTTTCAGCTGCCTTTTATGGGTCATCTTCTCCCACTGGAATTTAAGTTCCTTGAGGACAGGAACTGACTTGCTCTTTTGCTTATATTTGTTATTATCAGGGCTTGACACAGTGTTTGGCCCATAGTAAGAGCTTAACAAATGAAGCATGTGATTACATGTGTAAATATTTATTTGTGCATGCATTCATATATACATTTGTACATAGATAGGCTCAAATAACAGCTTCTACACAAAGCCTTTACTGATTTTGACAATTAAAAGTTTTTTCCTCCTTAAAACCTTCTTTGTCTTTGAATTTACACACACACACACACACACACACACACACACACACACACACACACACACTCTGTATATGGTATTTTCTCTCCCAGGTGAATTTAAGATTTTATTGAATAGAAATTATCTAATTATTTTTATTTATAGCATTAGCACCTATCATAATAGCTAATATATAGGTGTTACTTAATACTTATTGATTGATTGAAATTGCTTCTTCTCTATGAAACTAATTTTTGAATTGTAAAAGGAGATAATGACCATATTAGGTTATTTTTCAAACCTTCAAGTGCTATATGACTATAAAGCATTATTTTGAGAGCAAGAAATTCAGCAGATCTTGAATAAATTGAAATAGGAGGGCAAGATACATAACCAGTTGGTACAAACAGCTTTCTCTGTACTTCCTTTTTTCCACTTGCCCTGGTTCCCAAGTTCCAGGTCAGAACATAACAATTATAGTTTTGTTCTTCCTTGCATCTTTTTCTCTGAAGATATAATGAATTCATTACTTGATCCTAGCTAATGATAGTTAATTTTCCTTGAAAATTTACCCTATTTTATATTCTTACTCAAAACGTGTGCTTGCTTAAGCTTTCAAATAGCACTATATGTTCATTTTCTGTTTACTTTGTTGAATGAGAATGTATGGAAAAACACAAACTTTAAAATTAGGTTAAAATTTTTTATCTTATAATACCATTACCATAATAAATTACCTTTGTGTACTATTTTAATGTTTTCAAAGCACTTTCTATGCATTGATAATACCTAGAATTTATATTATTCTTTAAAGTTTGTAAATAATATTTGTATATTGTGTTTCAATTATGCCTGACTCTTGGATCATATTGTCTATGAGATTTGCTTGTTAAAGATTCTAGGGCAATTTACTAATTTCTTCTCCAGTGGATTAAGATAAAAGGAAATTAAGTGATTTGCCCAGGATCATATAGCTGGTGCATATCTGAGGCCAGATTTGGATTCTGGTTTTCTCAACGCCAGGCTCAGTGTGTTGTCTACTCAGCCACTAGCTGCTTCCTTAATATTTGTATAATAAAATTCTATGCAAATTTTAATCTAATTTGATCTTCATGAATTCCTGGATGACAGATTCTCTTATTTTTTCTTATTTCTTTCTTATGCATGAAAAAGTTGAGGAAGATAGAAGGTTACATGGCTTGCTCAAGGTCATAGCTAGTAAATGTTCAAGGTAGGATTTGAACTCAGATCTCTTGTTGCTGAGTCCAATTTTATATCAGAGCCTCACAACCATCTTGTGAAAAATACAGTACAGTCATTGATATTTTCTCCTCAGCTTTTTGTTAACAAGGAAACCAGTCTCAGAAGATAAAAGTGAATAGCTAGTCAGAGGCAGGATTCAATTCCAAGTCTTTCTGACACCAGGTCCAGTATTTTATCTGGTATACCAAATTACTTCTCCATCATTGTTGTCACATAACTGTTTTCTATTTATACCATAAGCATATTTGTAGGACACTTAAATAAACAAATGGAAACCAATATGTGTGATACAAATTCTCCAAAATGTTTTAATTTTCTCTGTTTGTTTTATCTTCATATTTATGCTATATTTGTTTTTCACTTTCTTGTGAGTGCTGAATGTTGTTATGATATCTTTGAAGAAAGTTCTACTCTTTAAATCTGAGTAAAGACAGGTTATCTGAGGTGCTAGGCAATAAGGTCAGGGGATTCTTGGTCTTTCAGTAGTCTGAAAGGTTAATACTATCAGCTGTCAAAATTTGAAGACAACTGTAATTTAGTATTTAATAAAGACAATAAAGTTTAAAAGTACTTACAAGTCATCTGATCTTCATGGTAATGAACCAACTGATACCTGAAGGCATACTGGAGATTTATTCACATTGATAGTTTTCATGCTA